>NC_090339.1:30075308-30686993 GCF_035084215.1 Heptranchias perlo | reverse complement strand
GTAAGTTACAACACAAGGTTATGTTTTAAAACCAAAAAACAATGCATAGCTAATGAATATTTTTATGCCAGTGATATTTTCTGTAAGGTTATGAGACTCAGCAGAAATCAGAAGACCAGGCATATCAGGTATCTTCAGCACTTTGAGGCAGCTTCTAGGGTTCAGTTAACCAGCCCACTCAGTACCAATGGAAAAAGCTCTCCAGTCAAAAGCAGAGAGAAACACATTTGAAATAATAGGTGTTTCCTTTTTGTAATTAAATACAACAGCTGATGAATTTTATTGCCCCTCCAGGGGGAGGGGGTGGGATGGGGTGGGGAGAGTAGTCTGGCACTGTCTCTCAGGCCCATCACTTTCAGCATTGCACCCAAATGCACATGTGCGGCATTAAACCCCGGGGATAGAGCGGTTTCCCTGCCACTGTGGATGCTGGGAAAAGAACTCCCCATTCCACAAAATCTGTTCCTTTCACAAAACCCGCTGCCGCCTCTTGCTGACCTTCATGCCCTGACATCACCAGCCTCATGAACCAAGGAAAGTGAGTGCAGACAGCAAGATGGGCGACCTTTCATGCCCCAGTGCCAGGATGAATCCCAAGGGGAACAAGAGGACTTGAAAATGTAAGAATAATGTATATAATTCTGCCCTTCATGAGTGATTAGTGCTTTTTAAAATTAGTATGAAATCTGATCAGACCATTTTCTTTCAATAGATTGTAGCACTACAGTTTGAGCAAATGCACGTAAACAAATTTATTTCACCCTTAAATGACTGGTTCAGTGTTAGACCCTGAGATGAGCTTCCGACCACATATCTGCTCCATCACCAAGACCACCTACTTCCACCTAGAATCATAGAATCATAGAAATTTACAGCACAAAAAAGGCCATTCGGCCCATTGTGTCTGTGCTGTCTGAAAAAGAGCCATCCAGCCTAATCACACTTTCCAGCTCTTGGTCCGTAGCCTTGTAGGTTACCGCATTTTAAGTGCACATCCAAGCACCTTTTAAATGCAATTAGGGTTTCTGCCTCTACAACCCTTCCAGGAGTTAGTTCCAGACCCCTACCACCCTCTGGGTGAAAATTTTTCTCCTCAGCTCCCCTCTAATCCTTCTACCAATTACTTTAAATCTATGCCCCCTGGTTATTGACCACTCTGCTAAGGGAAATAGGCCCTTCCTATCGACTCTATCTAGGCCCCTTATAATTTTATACACCTCAATTAAATCTCCCCTCAGCCTCCTCTGTTCCAAAGAAAACAAACCCAGCCTATCCAATCTTTCCTCATAGCTAAAATTCTCCAGTCCTGGCAACATCCTCGTAAATCTCCTCTGTACCCTCTCTAGTTCAATCGCATCTTTCCTGTAATGTGGTGACCAGAACTGTTCGCAGTACTGTAGCTGTGGCCTAACTAGTGTTTTATACAGTTTTAGCATAACCTCCCTGCTCTTATTTTCTAAGCCTTGACTAATAAAGGAAGGTATTCCGTATGCTTTCTTAATCACCTTATCTACCTGTCCTGCTACTTGCAGGGATCTGTGGATATGCACTCCAAGGACCCTCTCTTCCTCTACACCTCTCAGTATCTTCCCATTTATTGTGTAATCCTTTGCATTGTTTGCCCTCCCCTAATGCATTACCTCACAATTCTCCAGATTGAATTCCATTTGCCATTTTCTGCCCACCTGACCAGTCCATTGATATCTTCTTGCAGTCTACAGCTTTCCTCCTCACTATCAACCACACGGCCAATTTTTGTATCATCGGCAAATAAACAATGTTTACTCTGAACCCTTTGAATCTCCCCCTTGAATGCCTCCCACTGCTCTGACACTGATTTACCTTCAAGTAGCTGTTCCAGTCCACTTTTGCTAAATCACTTCTCAGCTTATTAAAATTCGCCTTTCCCCAATTTAGAACTTTTACTCCTGTTCTATCTCTGTCCTTTTCCACAACCATGCTATATCTAACTGAATTATGATCACTACCACCAAAATGCTCTCCTACTGATACTACTTCCATCTGCCCAGCTTCATTCCCTAAAACTAAGTCCAGAACTGCCCTCTCTCTTGTTGGGCTTGCTACCTACTGGCTAAAAAAGTTCTCCTGAATACATTTTAAGAATTCTGTGCCCTTTATACCTTTCACACTGATTCTATCCCAGTTAATATTAGGGTTGTTGAAATCCCCTATTATTACTGCCCTATTGTTATTGCACTTCTCAGAAATTTGCCTACATATTTGCTCTTCTATCACCCTCTGACTGTTTGGGGGTCTATATTATACTCCCAGCAGAGTGATTACCCCTTTTTTGCTCAACCCATATGGCCTCATTTGATGATCCTTCTTACATATCATCCCTCCTCATGGCTGTAATTGTTTCTTTAACCAATATTGCCATCCCCACCCCTCCTTTTTTGTCCCCCTCTCTATCGCGACTGTATACCCCGTAACCAAAAATGTTGAGCTGCCATTCCTGCGCGTCTTTAAGCCATGTTTCAGTAATAGCTATGATACCATACTTCCACATGTCTATCTGTGCCTTCATCTCATCTGCCTTATTCACTAGACTCCTTGCGTTGAAGTGTATACCATTAAGCACTGCCAAACTCTTTTGTTGTAACAAAGGAAATGCTGTCATCATGTGGGACTTTAATCTTCACATAGACTGGGCAAATCAAATTGGCAAAGGTAGTTTGGAAGACGAGTTCATGGAATGTATTCAAGCCCGTTTCCTAGATCAATACGTCATGGAACCAACCAGGGAACAGGCTATTTTAGATCTTATATTATGTAATGAGATAGGGTTCATTAGTAATCTTGCAGTAAAAGAATCTCTGGGGAAGAGTGATCATAATATGATAGAATCTCACATTCAGTTTGAAAGTAACGTACTTAAGTCAGAAACTAGAGTCTTACTCTTAAATAAAGCCAATTACATAGTCATGAGGGGCGAGTTGTCAAAGGTAGATTGGCAAATTAAATTAAAGGGTTTGACAGTTGAAAAGCATTGGCAAACATTTAAAGAAATATTTCAATATTTTCAACAAGTATACATTCCATTGAGAAATAAAAACTCCATGGGCAAAGTGATCCACCTGTGGCTAACTAAAGAAGTTAAGGAGAGTATTAGATTGAAAGAAGAAGCCTATAATGTTGAAGAGTAATAAGCCTGGGGATTGGGAGAGTTTTAGAAATCAACAAAGGACAACCAAAAATTTGATTAAAAGGGAGAAAATAGAATATGAAAGTAAGCTAGCAAGAAATATAAAAACGGATTGTAAGAGCTTCTACAAATATGTAAAAAGGAAGAGAATAGCAAAAGTAAATGTTGGTCCCTTAGAGGCTGAGAGGAGAAATTATAATGGGGAATCAGGAAATAGTAGATACGTTTAACAAATATTTTGTATCTGTCTTCAAAGTAGAAGACACAAAAAGCATACCAAAAATAGTGGGGAACCAAGGGGTAAATGAGAGCGAGGAACTTAAAACAATTAATATCACTAGAGAAAAAGTATTGGACAAACTAATGGGTCTAAAAGCCGACAAATCCCCTGCACCTGATGGCCTACAACCTAGGGTTCTAAAAGAGGTGGCTGCAGAGATAACGGATGCATTGGTCATGATCGTCCAAAATTCTCTAGATTTTGGAACGATCCCAGTGGACTGGAAGGTAGCAAATGTTACCCCGCTATTCAAGAAGGGAGGGAGAGAGAAAACAGGAAACTGCAGGCCAGTTAGCCAGACTTCGGCCGTCGGGAAAATGCTGGAATCCATTATTAAGGAAGTGGTAACAGGGCACTTAGAAAATCATAATATGATTAGGCAGAGTCAACATGGATTTATGAAAGGGAAATCATATTTGACAAATTAATTAGAGTTTTTTGAGGATGTAACTAGCAGGGTAGATAGAGGGGACCCAGTGGATGTAGTATATTTGGATTTTCGAAAGGCATTCGATAAGGTGCCACATAAAAGGTTGTTACACAAGATAAGGGCTCATGGGGTTGGGGTAATACATTAGCATGGATAGAGGATTGGTTAAAGGACAGAAAACAGAGAGTAGGGATAATCGGGTCATTCTCAGGTTGGCAGGCTGTGACTAGTGGGGTACCACAAAGATCAGGGCTTGGGCCTCAGCTATTTACAATCTGTGTTAATGACTCAGATGAAGGGACCGAGTGTAATGTATCCAAGTTTGCTAACGATTCAAAGCTTGGTGGGAAAGTAAGCTGTGAGGAGGACACAAAGAGTCTGCAAAGGGATATAGGCAGACTAAGTGAGTGGGCAAGAAGGTGGCAGATGGAGTATGATGTGGGGAAATATGAGGTTATTCACTTTGGTAGAAAGAATAAAAAAACAGAATATTTTTTAAATGGTGAGAAACTATTAAATGTTGGTGTTTAGAGAAACTTGTGTGTCCTAGTACAAGAAACACGAAAAGTTAGTATGCAGGTACAGCAGGCAATTAGGAAAGCAAATGGCATGTTGGCCTTTATTGCAAGGGAGTTGGAGTACAAGAGTAAAGAAGTCTTACTACAGTTGTATACTGCGTACAGTTTTGGTCTTCTTATCTAAGGAAGGATATACTTGCCTTGGAGGCGGTACAACGAAGGTTCTCTAGATTAATTCCTGAGATGAGAGGGTTGTCCTATGAGGAGAGGTTGAGTAGAATGGGCCTATTTTTTAAATTTGTTCATGGGATGTGGGCATCGCTGGCAAGGACAGCATTTATTGCCCATTCCTAATTGCCCTTGAGAAGGTGGTGGTGAGCCGTCTTCTTGAACTGCTAGTCCATGTGGTGAAGGTTCTCCCTGGAGTTTAGAAGAATGAGAGGTGATCTCATTGAAACATATAAGATTATAAGGGGGCTTGACAGGGTAGATGCTGAGAGATTGTTTCCCCTGGCTAGAGAGTCTAGAACTAGGGGGTATAGTCGCAGGATAAGGGGTCAGCCATTCAAGACTGAGATGAGAAGGAATTTCTTCACGAGGGTTGTGAATCTTTGGAACTCTCTTCCCCAGCGGACTGTGGATGCTGAGTCATTGAATATATTCAAGGCTGAGATGGATAGATTTTTGGACTGTAGGGGAATCAAGGGATATGGGGATCGGGCAGAAAAGTGGAGTTGAGGTCGAAGATCAGCCATGATCTGATTGAATGGCGGAGCAGGGGCCCTATGGCCTACTCCTGCTCCTATTTCTTATGTTCTTATGTTCTTATCTGACCTTTGTTTCTTCTGCCTTCCAAACTCACTTACTAATTTTCTGCTTCCATTTCCAGCTGTGCTTCTCTCCTTTCTGAATCTATGCTCAGGTTCCCATCCCCCTGCCAAGCTAGTTTGAACCCTCTCCAACAGCACTAGCAAACCTCCCCGCGAGGAATTAGTCCTGGCCCTGTTGGGGTGCAACCCATCTGGCTTGTACAGGTTCCACCTCCCCCAGAATCAGTCCCAATGCCCGAAGAATCTAAAGCTGTCCCTCCTACATCATCTCTCCAGCCATGCATTCATCTGCACTGTCCTCCTATTTCTATACTCACTAGCGTGAGGCACCAGGAGTAATCTGGAGATTACTACCTTTGAGGTCCTGCTTTTTAATCTCTTTCCTTGCTCCATAAAATCTGCCTGCAGGACCTCATCCCCCTTTCTGCCTATGTCATTGGTACAGAACCTCCAGCTATTCGCCCTCCCTCCTCAGAATGTTCTGTAGCTGTTTGGTGACATCCTTGACCCTGGCACCAGGGAGGCAACATACCATCTTGGAATGATGTCTGCGGCCGCAGAAACGCCTGCCTGTTCTCCTAACTATTGAATCCCCTATCACTATTGCTTTCCTGACTTTCCTCCTCCCCCCCTGTACAGCTGAGTAACATCCATAACATTGCCCGTCTCTGCCCCTGCCTCAGCTCATATACTGCTGAAACTCTCATCCATGCCTTTGCTACCTCCAGGCTGGACTATTCCAATGGTCTCCTGGTTAGCCTCCCATCTTCCACTCTCCATGAGCTTGAGCTCATCCAAAACTCTGCTGCCCGTATCCTAACTCACACCAAGTCCCGTTCTTCCATCACCCCTGTGCTTACTGATCTACATTGGCTCCCGGTCCAGGAATGCCTCGATTTTAAAATTCTCATCCTTGTTTTCAAATCACTCCATAGCCTCGCCCCTCCCTATCTCTGTAACCTCCTCCAGCCCAACAACCCTCTGAGATCTCTGCACCCCTCCAATTCTTGCCTTTTGCGCATCCTAGATTTTAATCACTCCACCATTAGTGGATGTGCCTTTAGCCGCCTAGGCCCTAATCTCTGGAATTCCCTCCCTAAACCTCTCCACATCTCTCCTCCTTTAAAATGCTCCTTAAAACCTACCTCTTTGACCAAGCTTTTGGTCATCTTACCTAATACCTCCTTATGTGGCTCGGTGTGAAATTTTATTTGATAACCCTCCTGTGAAGCACCTTGGGACTTTTTACTACGTTAAAGGCACTATATAAATGCAAGTTGTTGTTGTTGTTGTTGTGGTGGTGGTGGTGGTGGTGGTGGTGGTGGTGGTGGTGATTCACTGGCGTTAACCAAAGTGTGATTACCAGCATAATATCTTTCAAATCAAACACGTCACTGCTGCTGGCGAACCCGGAGAAAAGTAGATCTTCATGCCTGTTATTTGCACCCGTGCACTTTCTTCAGCTGCTCGCAGCCTTCCAGGTTTCAGAATTTCTCCAGTGACAACTGCTGCAACAAAACCACGAACAAAGACACTCAGCTACAGGGGACCCACCTTTATAAGGTAAATGCAGAAACATTTACAAACTGTGGGCAAGTGTCATGTGATCGGACGGCAAGTGATTGGATGTTGAGAATTCAAACCTCCAACGAGTTTGCAACCCTAATCAACATCCATCCCCTTCCCAATTCATTCTCACCTTTGATGACAGTGCCAGTAGTTCAACTTCGATTTCTTCAACTTCAAATTTGAGATCAAAATCTGCTCAGTTGCCTCAGGCTCTTGTTGCTCCAACATCTCTGTTGCCTCCAAGTCCCCTAAGTCTCCCTCTTCCCCAGCCCTCACTCCAGAATACTCTGCAGCTGTTCTCTTATCATCCTCATTCATCAGCTCTTCCATAAGATCCACTGCCTGCTTCCTCAACCTCCTCCCAACTCAGGCCCTAAACACTCAACTATCTCCCCTTGGCCCAGTGCTCACTGACCTTCTAAATTTCTCCCCTTCTTCAGACCCCAAATCTCCCTTCATCACAACTCTTCTTAAAGTGCCCACCTCAACCTCTCTGTGTTTGCCAGCCACATCTCCATTTCCAACATTCCCTTCTTATCCAATACATCTTATCGAATATATCCTTGCCTCCCAACTCCATACTCACTTCTCCTACCATTCCTTATGTAAATTCCTTTAATCCAGATTCCAACCTGTCCACTGCACAAAAACCACCCTGGTTAAAATTACAAAAGATATTCTGAGTGACTGCGACTGTGGCACATCCCTTCCTTTTCTCCTTGATTTCTTTTTTGCCTTTGATATGGTTGACCACTCCATTCCCCTCCATTGCCTTTCCTCTGTGCTCCATTCTTGGGTGATGGTACACTGCAGTGAAATTAGTGTAGGAATGGATGTCCGGGATGAACTTTAGATACAAGATCCTGAGACAGTGCATCCCTCAGACTTATATATCCATAAGTCAAGAAAAGAAGAATCTCCCCAAATGGCCAAGTAGTAAAGAGACCGCCTTGTACGGCCCAAAGCTATTCCTTATCCAAACAGTTTTCTTTTCTCCCCTTATCTCTGAAGTCTTCTGTTTAAGTTTTGTTGTTACAGAGTTTATATCTTTCATTACTGCTTCTATCTATTCCCTGAAACCGCCAGCCATTGCCCTGTTGCTGACAGGTAACAGGAAATGATGGGTTGTCAAGGATTACTTGGCTTATTTTCCAAAATCCATTAGTTATCATTAGTACTCACTTACCATTGATAGTTGTGTTTTATTTTTAGTGCTATTGCTTATTTTATCACAATTAACTACACCAAATATTGCACAAAAAAATCCATAAATATTCCTCCTCCTATAAGAGTATAGAATCTTCAGACAAGGATGTAATGACATACAATGAACACTTATAGAAGTTCCCTTAATTCAGTCATGTCAATATTTCATTTCAGTAGAGTATTTGACTTTTGAATAGAATTCCCTTAACAATCAGTATCAGACAAATGTAGCAGTAAGGCAACTGGTTAAATCCAGACAATGCAAGCCAGGGGTCTGCAAGATGGACTTTGCAAGCAGATGTCAAGTTATTGTGTATAAAACTGTTTTATACCTTGATAAAGTTACTCCTTTTTCATTCAATGCTGAATTACAAAGAGCCCTAAAACACGTTCAAAATAAGAAATTTAGACAGTTGAATAGGTGGAGGACATTGAATAATCATCTGTAGAGATACAAAGCATTGATTTATGATGACATGATTTTTTTAATTGGCATTTGCTTAGGGGGTGTTTTTTAATCAAGACTGCAGCAGAAATCACTGAACAAATTCCATCTTACAAATGTTTAGTGGATGTTTGTAACATTGAGTAATGAATATTGCACAGGAATTTTAGATATAATACAATATATCATTGGGGCAGATGTCACCGTAGTTAATATTATATTTGTTAATTGCTGTCACGATAATGGAGACAACAAAACAATGGCTTCTGAGAGTTTGTAAATGGGCTTAACATGCTTGTAACTACATTGCTCTTGAGTTGCCTGATATTTTCTGATCTTGGAAGCTAAACTGAGTCAGACCTGGTTAGTAGTTTCTTAAGAGACTACCTAAGAATACTTTTTGTTTAGGGCAAAATAATTAAGTATTAATCATGGGGCATTGCTGGTGAAAAATGGCTCCTGTGTCTGCCTACTTATCAATACTCACTAGACTTTAAAAATAATTCAGAGTATTGAGTGCTTTCAGACATTTTGATGTGATAAGACACATAGATACACAAGTACTGTATTATTACGATGTGTCAATTATTCTTTATATTCTGTGGAATTGGGTTTTATTTCATTTTTCCTCTTTTTATAGAATCATAGAAAGGTTACAGCATGGAAGGAGGCCATTCAGCCCATCGAGTCCGAGCTGGCTCAATGCAAGGGTAATCCAGCGAGTCCCACTCCTCTGCCCTGCGAATATTTTCCTTTCAAGTACTTATCCAGTTCCCTTTTGAAGGCCATGATTGAATCTGCCTCCACCACCCCCTCAGGCAGTGCATTCTAGATCCTAACCACTCGCTGTGTAAAAAAGTTTTCCTCATGTCACCTTTGGTTCTTTTGCCAATCACCTTAAATCTAGGTCCTCTGGTCCTTGACTGCTCTGCCAATGGGAACAGTTTCTCTCTATCTACTCTGTCTGGATCCTTCATGATTTTGAATACCTCTATCAAATCTCCTCGCAACCATCTCTGTTCCAAGGAGAACAAGCCCAGCTTCTCCAGTTTATTCACATAACTAAAGTCCCTCATCCCTGGAATCATTCTAGTAAATCTCTTCTGCACCCTCTCAAAGGCCTTCACGTCTTTCCTGAAGTGCAGTGCCCAGAACTGGACTCAATACTCCAGTTGTGGCCGAACCAGTGTTTTATAAAGGTTCATCATGACTTCCATACTTTTGTACTCTATGCCTCTATTTATAAAGCCCAGGATCCCGTATGCTTATTTAACCGCTTTCTCAAACTGCTCTGCCACCTTCAACGATTTGTGCACATATACCACCAGATCTCTCTGTTCCTGTACCCCTTTTAGAGTTGTGCCCTCTAGATTATATTGCCTCTCCTCGTTCTTCCTAACGAAATGTATCACTTCATATTTTTCTGCGTTAAATTTAATCTGCCACGTGTCTGCCCTTGCCACCAGCCTGTCTATATCCTCTTGAAGTCTATCACTATCCTCCTCACTGTTCACTACCCTTCTAAGTTTTGTGTCACCTGCAAATTTTGAAATTGTGTCCAAGCCATTAATATATATCAAGAAAAGCAGTGGTCCCAGCACCAACCCCTGGGAAAACCACTGTACACCTCCCTCCAGTCCAAAAAACAACCGTTCACCACTACTCTCTGTTTCCTGTCACTTACTCAATTCTGTATCGATGTTGCTACTGCCCCTTTTATTCCATGGGCCATAATCTTAATAGCAAGCCTATTATGCAGCACTTTATCAAACACCTTTTGAAAGTCCGTATACACTACATCAACAGCATTGCCCTCATCAACCCTCTCTGTTACCTCATCCCGTATGCTTTTTTAACCGCTTTCTCAAACCTGCCCTGTCACCTTCAACAATTTGTGCACACAGATCTCTCTGTCCCTGTAGGCCTTTTAGAGTTGTGCCCTTTAGTTTATATTGTCTCTCCTCATTCTTCCTTATTATGAAAAATATTTTGGATCTATTCAAAATAAAATTGGATAAGTACCTTGAAGAGAAACACATTATTAGATACAACTGCAGGGGCAGTAGCAAGATGGACTGGATGAACCTATGGGGACTGAAAATCAGTGATCCTGCTCCGTGGCTGTAACAATGGCACAGTGGGCCTTTTTCCACACCACTCAGTTACGTGCCTGACCCCATCAGAATTTCCAGGTCAGGCAACTTACATACAGTGGGAATGTACCCACTTCAGTATTGGTGCAGCTAGGGCACCCAATGGTGGAGGGGCTGGAAATTATGGGATTGGGAAGCATTTGTTGAGCTGGGTCACAGAGCTGACAAAAGAAAGTAGAGAGAAGAATAGATTGGCCATATTCTACAAAGGACACTTTCCTTACAGCTTTGCATTTAGCTACTGTAAGGTAAACTGACCTTAAACAATCTTGTGGATCCCACTTCCACCTTCTTTAAAGTATTGTATTCCTGCTTCTCTCACGCATACGGTATGTTGAGGGACTGGCGGGAATTGTGGCAGGTGATGTCAACCCCCCAGTCCCACTTCCATCTGTGCCATCAATGTCAAAGGGCGCAGATGCAGGAACACCCACCCCTGCCACCCCAGAAAATCCCAGCGCTGCTGTAACAAAATGGAAGTGTCCTACCCCCGAACCTAACTCTATCCTCCGGCTTTGTGCCCCTGTTGCCCCAAAAACATTATGGGATTCTGCAGCCATCGTCTCTTCCAACCTTGAGGCTTTCTGTTTCTATGAAGATGTGCAGTTGATTACCAGAACAAGACTGTCACTTGAGAGTAATATAACATAATGTACAGTATTACACTCTCTTGTATACAACTTTATAAGATACAAATAATAGGTACCCATTACTCTCTCCATTAGTTGCGTGTTGCTAATGTTCTTTCATGAATAAAGACCTTCAGACATGAGTCTGTAGCACTGATGGATGTTCTGATCTTGTGAAAGAACAATTGTAACACATTGAACCCAATGTACCAATTCAACTCTTTGTTAGTTTTATAGCATTTCAGCCAGAGTAGCAAACAGGAACTGAATCATCAAAAAATTCAGAGACACGATTTGACTGCAGTTTGAAACTCTAAACATTACAAATGCAGCTTATTTGAAATAAATTAAACTGCCCTTTTGAAGGGGTTTATTTCCTCTGATTTAAATAGATGTGGAGAACCCACTGTTCTAAATAATGGTGAACTGATAATGGTGCTCTTGTGCTGAGTTTAGCGGATCTCATCCATGAGAGCAGGAGGATTACAACAATTAACCTCAGCATCCATGGACTAGAGAGAAGAAAACCAGCCCAGATTCCTGCTCCCGATTGCTATTCATTGAGCCCTGCTATTAGGTACATGTATGTATTAGGGCATCGGATAAGGACAGGATATGACTTGGCTCTGGTGTTCCCTAAGGTTGAACAGCTTTCTGACACTGAGAATCCCTACGTGGTCAGTTTTCGGTAAAATATTAAGATGCCTACGTGGCAAAGAAGCAGAATGCAAAATGGTTAGAAAGGGTTAATTAGTTAGTAACTGAGATTGGTACAGGTGGCCTGGCCTCCTGCTGGGCCATATGTTTGCGTAGTCAGCAGGTTTGCATGGTCTTAGCAATGTAGAGTCTTTGATGTGATTCAAGGACTGGTCTGAATGTCTCCATGTTTATGGCAGATCAATATAGGTAACGAGCTTAGCCAAAGTTGAAAGACATTCCAGGTTGGGAGATAAGGAACAGAAGGAACAGGGAAGAACATTCCAAGTTGGAAGGTGAGGAAATATCCCCTTTGATGTCTAAAAGCAGCATGATCAGCACATGGACGATTTATGATTGGCCGGAAATAATGTAACCTCGCATGGCAACCTATGCCCGGCTTATGATTGGTGTTGACCCTCGTTAAGTATGTTCCGACCCCTATTGATTTGTATAAAAACGTGTGGATTTCTGTATGTTTCTTGTTCTTGCTCTGCCAGCATAGAGGGACTCTATCAGGAGTCCAAATCAATGCTGCAGACTAAGAACCCTGCTATTAAAGTTGTGATGAACTTTAAAATGTATTCGACTTCAGTTTTTACTGAACCAGACTGAGGGGAAAGAATCCAGATCGTCAACACTCCCTGTCAAAACTCACATATCAAAGGTGGCAGATGGATGCTGACACCCAGTAAGACTCAGCAACTTTAGAAGAGGAAAACAAATTAGGGAAATAATCCTAAACTTTAAAACAAAAAATATTAGTGAGATCCACAAACAAATTTGACGGGATGAGCAAACACGGCTGTCACCAGCCTTATGACTGCCTCCCCTTGAATCTTTGGCTCATTATCTTTTAGGAACACTTACCTTCACTTCTTGCCATGTTCAAAATCATATTTAAAGAAGCAGGAATTCTTTTGTTGCACACTTGGTAGCATGCTGCGTGTTGGATGCATCATTAAAAAATAATAATACTTTAGCAAGGTTTTAATATAGTAAAAAGAAACGTTACTGTCAAGGGAGATGCTACTGTAAACACTAAGAGAGATGGCAGAATAGTTGTATGAGAATGGGAAGCAGGCAATCTATTGGCAGCTGTGTACTTTTCCCTTCCTGTTTGCAAAGCTGTTTTACAGTTTAAATCAGGAAATGGTGGTTATGATCAAATAGACATAGGTTCTAGCGTCAGGTCTCAGTGTAAACAATGTAACATTATAATTGTCACCCTTTGCCAAGTCTAAAATCGGGAAGTGAATGGGATGGGATGGAGTGGTGGAGCAGGGGATTCGTGGATTGAGTTTTGAAGTTTGCTTTGCTGGTGAAGAAAATGTATCAAAAACATAATAACCACAATAATTAATACCTGCAGATCATGAGGCACAGAGGTAAGTGGAAAAATCAGCTTTTATTTTAAAAATGCCTCAAGGCTTGGCGCTGGGACAATTACTGTTTCTAATTTACATGAATGCAGGATTTAAAAACTCAATGCAAAGTGGTCAAATTTGCAGTAATACCAAACTTGATTGGGCAGTGGAATTGGGGGAGGCAGTCCAGAAAGTACAGAATGAGTTGGGTTTCTGTCCCATTTGCCCTCTGGTAGAAATTCCGATGGGCGGGGGGCATGTGGGTGAGTTTTCTGCTTGCTCCTCCCCCACATGCCAGCAGCAGTTTGGGGAAATTGTATCTCGGGTATTCCCAGATTACTTTGGGAGTTCTGCCCAGCATGTCACTTGATTCAAATTCAGGTCTGCAAATACACCACCTCAGGTTCAGTAGTATCAGTCACTCCCATAAGCGGCCTGAGAATCTTAGGTTTCTGACGGTTGACTCACACTTTCCTATATCTACTTGCATAATAGCATAACCCAGGAATGTAACAAAATACCTCCTTGTGACCCGGACCAGATATTTGTGCCTTTTATACGTGTACTTCTTCAATCTCTCTGAAGGTGGACTGAACAAACACTTGGTGAGAGGAGGCCTGATATTAATTGATAAAATGCTTTATTTCACAGTTAGCTGAGCGTACAGAACAGGTGTTAATCACTTAATTCAATCCTCCTCTAACCAAAAAAAAAAGGAGGCACTGTGAGGAGGGCAAGCAAGTTGACGAGGAGGAGGATCGAGCTACTGCAGCTGCTGGAGGCACGAAGTCACAGCCAACAGGTAAGTGATTGGCTGGTGACTGGTAAGTAGTTTTTCTTTCCTTTTTTTTTCTTGACATTGTAGTTGTTGTTAAGCTAACTTAAGGGTTAAGTCATGGCAGGAGATCCCAGACCCGTGTCATGTTCCTCTTGTGGGATGTGGGAATTCAGGGATCCTTCCTGTGTCCCTGGTTCCTTCACCTGCGGGAAGTGTGTCCAGCTGCAGCTACTGTTTGACCGCTTGACGGCTCTGGAGCTGCGGATGGACTCACTTTGGGGCATCCGCAATGCTGAGGAAGTCGTGGCTAGCATGTTCAGTGAGTTGGTCACACCACAGATAAAAATTACTGAGGGAGATAGTGAATGGGTGACCAACAGACAGAGGAAGAGTAGGAAGGCAGTGCAGGGGTCCCCTGCGATCATCTCCCTCCAAAACAGGTATACCGTCTTGGATACTGTTGGGGGAGATGGCTTACCAGGGGAAGGTGACAGCGGCCAGGTTCATGGCACCGTGGCTGGCTCTGCTGCACAGGAGGGCAGGAAAAAGAGTGGCAGAGCTATAGTGATAGGGGACTCGATTGTAAGGGGAATAGACAGGCGTTTCTGCGGACGCAACCGAGACTCCAGGATGGTATGTTGCCTCCCTGGTGCAAGGGTCAGGGATGTCTTGGAGCGGCTGCAGGACATTCTGGAGGGGGAGGGTGAACAGCCAGTTGTTGTGGTGCATATAGGTACCAACGATATAGGTAAAAAACGGGATGAGGTCCTACAAGCTGAATTTAGGGAGTTAGGAGTTAAACTAAAGAGTAGGACCTCAAAGGTAGTAATCTCAGGATTGCTACCAGTGCCACGGGCTAGTCAGAGTAGGAATGACAGGATAGCTAGGATGAATACGTGGCTTGAGAGATGGTGCAAGAGGGAGGGATTCAAATTCCTGGGCCATTGGAACCGGTTCTGGGGGAGGTGGGACCAGTACAAATTGGACGGTCTGCATCTGGGCAGGACTGGAACCAATGTCCTAGGGGGAGTGTTTGCTAGTGCTGTTGGGGAGGGTTTAAACTAATGTGGCAGGGGGATGGGAACCGATGCAGGAAGTCAGTGGGAAGTAAAGTGGTGACAGAAACAAAAGGCAGTAAGGGAGAGTGTACAGAACATGACCGGACAGATGGTCTGAGAAAGCAGGGCAAAGACCAAGGGAAGTCTAGATTAAACTGCATTTATTTCAATGCAAGAAGTCTGATGGGCAAGGCAGATGAACTCAGGGCATGGATGGGTACATGGGACTGGGATGTTATAGCTATTACTGAAACATGGCTAAGGGAGGGGCAGGACTGGCAGCTCAATGTTCCAGGGTACAGATGCTATAGGAAAGATAGAGCAGGAGGTAAGAGAGGAGGGGGAGTTGCGTTCTTGATTAGGGAGAACATCACGGCAGTAGTGAGAGGGGATATATCCGAGGGTTCGCCCACTGAGTCTATATGGGTAGAACTGAAAAATAAGAAGGGAGAGATCACGTTGATAGGATTGTACTACAGACCCCCAAATAGTCAACGGGAAATTGAGGAGCAAATATGTAAGGAGATTACAGACAGCTGCAAGAAAAATAGGGTGGTAATAGTAGGGGACTTTAACTTTCCCAACATTGACTGGGACAGCCATACCATTAGGGGCTTGGATGGAGAGAAATTTGTTGAGTGTATTCAGGAGGAATTTCTCATTCAGTATGTGGATGGCCCGACTAGAGAGGGGGCAAAACCTGACCTCCTCTTGGGAAATAAGGAAGGGCAGGTGACAGAAGTGTTAGTGAGGGATCACTTTGGGACCAGTGATCATAATTCCATTAGTTTTAAGATAGCTATGGAGAACGATAGGTCTGGCCCAAAAATTAAAATTCTAAATTGGGGAAAGGCCAATTTTGATGGTATTAGACAGGAACTTTCAGAAGTTGATTGGGAGAGTCTGTTGGCAGGCAAAGGGACGTCTGGTAAGTGGGAGGCTTTCAAAAGTGTGTTAACCAGGGTTCAGGGTAAGCACATTCCTTATAAAGTGAAGGGCAAGGCTGGTAGAAGTAGGGAACCTTGGATGACTCGGGAGATTGAGGCCCTAGACAAAAAGAAGAAGGAGGCATATGACATGCATAGACAGCTGGGATCAAGTGGAACCCTTGAAGAGTATAGAGATTGCCGGAGTAGAGTTAAGAGAGAAATCAGGAGGGCAAAAAGGGGACATGAGATTGCTTTGGCAGATAAGGCAAAGGAGAATCCAAAGTGCTTCTACAAGTACATAAAGGGCAAAAGAGTAACTAGGGAGAGAGTCGGGCCTCTTAAGGATCAACA
This sequence comes from Heptranchias perlo, assembly GCF_035084215.1. NCBI lineage: Eukaryota > Metazoa > Chordata > Chondrichthyes > Hexanchiformes > Hexanchidae > Heptranchias > Heptranchias perlo. The sequence goes on along the minus strand of NC_090339.1, from coordinate 30,670,588 downwards.
AGGTCATCTATGTGCGGAACCACAAGAGATGGGTGAGATCCTGAATGAATATTTCGCATCGGTATTTACGGTTGAGAAAGGCATGGATGTTAGGGAACTTGGGGAAATAAATAGTGATGTCTTGAGGAGTGTACATATTACAGAGAGGGAGGTGCTGGAAGTCTTAACGCGCATCAAGGTAGATAAATCTCCGGGACCTGATGAAATGTATCCCAGGACGTTATGGGAGGTTAGGGAGGAAATTGCGGGTCCCCTAGCAGAGATATTTGAATCATCAACAGCTACAGGTGAGGTGCCTGAAGATTGTAGGGTAGCAAATGTTGTGCCTTTGTTTAAGAAGGGCGGCAGGGAAAAGCCTGGGAACTACAGACCGGTGAGCCTGACATCTGTAGTGGGTAAGTTGTTAGAGGGTATTCTGAGAGACAGGATCTACAGGCATTTGGAGAGGCAGGGACTGATTAGGAACAGTCAGCATGGTTTTGTGAGAGGAAAATCATGTCTCACGAATTTGATTGAGTTTTTTGAAGGGGTAACCAAGAAGATAGATGAGGGCTGTTCAGTAGACGTGGTCTACATGGACTTCAGCAAAGCCTTTGACAAGGTACCGCATGGTAGGTTGTTATATAAGGTTAAATCTCACGGGATCCAAGGTGAGGTAGCCAATTGGATACAAAATTGGATTGACGACAGAAGACAGAGGGTGGTTGTAGAGGGTTGCTTTTCAGACTGGAGACCTGTGACCAGCGTTGTGCCTCAGGGATCGGTGCTGGGTCCGCTGTTATTTGTTATTTATATTAATGATTTGGATGAGAATTTAGGAGGCATGGTTAGGAAGTTTGCAGATGACACCAAGATTGGTGACATTGTGGACAGTGAAGAAGGTTATCTAGGATTGCAACGGGACCTTGATAAATTGGGCCAGTCGGCCGATGAATGGCAGATGGAGTTTAATTTAGATAAATGTGAGGTGATGCATTTTGGTAGATCGAATCGGACCAGGACCTACTCCGTTAATGGTAGGGCGTCGGGGAGAGTTATAGAACAAAGAGATCTAGGAGTACAGGTTCATAGCTCCTTGAAAGTGGAGTCACAGGTGGATAGGGTGGTGAAGAAGGCATTCAGCATGCTTGGTTTCATTGGTCAGAACATTGAATACAGGAGTTGGGATGTCTTGTTGAAGTTGTACAAGACATTAGTAAGGCCACACTTGGAATACTGTGTACAGTTCTGGTCACCCTACTATAGAAAGGATATTATTAAACTAGAAAGAGTGCAGAAAAGATTTACTAGGATGCTACCGGGACTTGATGGTTTGACTTATAGGGAGAGGTTAGATAGACTGGGACTTTTTTCCCTGGAGAGTAGGAGGTTAAGGGGTGATCTTATAGAAGTCTATAAAATAATGAGGGGCATAGAAAAGGTAGATAGTCAAAATCTTTTCCCAAAGGTAGGGGAGTCTATAACGAGGGGGCATAGATTTAAGGTGAGAGGGGAGAGATACAAAAGGGTCCAGAGGGGCAATTTTTTCACTCAAAGGGTGGTGAGTGTCTGGAACGAGCTGCCAGAGGCAGTAGTAGAGGCGGGTACAATTTTGTCTTTTAAAAAGCATTTGGACAGTTACATGGGTAAGATGGGTATAGAGGGATATGGGCCAAGTGCAGGCAATTGGGACTAGCTTAGTGGTATAAACTGGGCGACATGGACATGTTGGGCCGAAGGGCCTGTTTCCATGTTGTAAACTTCTATGACTCTATACAACTTACCTAATACAAAATAAAGAACACGTCACGCTACCCTACATCTTACTTGGCTTAAAGAAGATGGGTCCTAATTATCCTCCAGCATGTCTAATCTCTTTGCCTTTCCAAAAGTTCTCACCGTTTTCTCTTTGACAAACCTGATTGTCTTTGCAGGCTTTTTGTTTCAAAAAGCCCCTCTGCCAGCCTATGTCCCAGTCTCTGTCTTATCTCCCTTTAGTCACAGTTCAATGAGGGATCAAAGACTTTCCAATACAATGGGTGTGATGTGCTTTCTGATTTCTGAGACAGTCTAACAAATTGCTTATTATTTGTAGTCTATTGGGAAACAACATAAACACTGGCTCATTAGCATCATAACTACCTTTCATCCCAGCCTTTTTGTTTTAACTTGTTTGAATACACTGTGCTTTTAAGAACCCAATGTTTAAAGTGGCTCTTTATCCAACTCCTTTCGGTGAAAAAGTGGTCTGAAGATCCCTAAGCGGGATACCACTCAAGCCCAGTGGTTCCCACGCCAGGTGACAGCGGTGTGGGTTCTTTACTAAGGCCCCAATGACATTGAAGACCATTGTTTCCCTTCAGAGATAAATAAAATGTTTTTACTGACCTCTATGGCCCATTAGAGGCTCTGCCTCCCTCAACTTGAGCGGCATGGACCCCCTCCACGTTTCCTGTACTTTCTTGAAGTCGGTACCTCTGTTGCAGTGTGGGCCGCCTGCTTCAATTATTTAAATTACTTTGTCCCTGAGATTCGGAAAGGGGATCACATCCTCTCCTATGGATAGCGAACGGTCCTGCTCTACTGCATTTCTGGGGATGGAGCAGGGACCCTGGAATTTTGAGCTCATGAAGTGAGAGAGGAATTGCTTGTCAGATGACAAGATTTTCTTGTAATGTGTCCAGGAGTACAAGAGAGGTGCTAGAAAAGCCTTCCCAGATAAGGGAGCAGTATTCAAGTCTTGGACAGACTTGGGACTCTTTAGGCAGTTAAGAGTTGTTCAATTAAAAAGAACTGTTCAGCACAAAAGAGACTATCTAAGAATGGCAGATTTACAGATTTACATGCCTTTATGTGTAGTAATTGATTTTGAGCTGGATTTCATGATAGAAACACATTAGTTTGATATTGGGGAACAATAAGTCTATTGAAATGTACGCTTTGTTAGAACACAGGGTGTGGATGGCGCCAGTATACACAAACACATAATATATACATATTATATATCTATAGTGAGGGCTTGCTATATTTGTTTATACTTCTGTCTAAAGCAGCAAGCCAGTCTAATCCTGTAAATTGGCACTTTTCCAATTATAATATTATAGGTGATAACATCTCAGCCAGGCTAGCGATAGAGGAGCTACAAATGGTCTCAGGAAGGGGAAAAATAAGTCAGAGTTCCTGCTCCTCAGTGACCTCTACTGAATAAGAGCATGTATATTGATGTCTAGTGAGGACAGAGTTTAGTTTGACAGTGATGCCCCCAGGTCAAATAGCCTGCCAACACTCACTGCCTACGGTCACACATGATAAACATTCATTTGGGAGAGAGGGGCACTGATTGCTGAGTCAGCACCTTCAGGAGACAAGGAGAGAAAGTTGGAAAGAAAAAAGCCCATTGGATTTTGGAGTGATTGGTGCAGGAAGAGCTAATCAAAGAATCCCATTAGTAGTTGTCTCCTGTACTACAACTGCAATGTGGTAGTAACAAACTTTTGTTCAATGACTATGAGCACATGACGGATTGCATTATAAGCCTTACCAAGAATATAATTGATTGTGTGGTCAACACACAGGCTGAGAACAAGCCTGATATTCATGTGGTCTGGTCATTGTGGCATATCTCCTTCACTGTCAGAGGGCTGAAATACCTAGTTGCTTCACTAAAGCACTAGCTTTGCGGGCAGGACATTGTTTCAACATTGTTACTCACTTAGTTTTGACAGTTTATTTATTGATCAGGCTGTCTAGAAATATCTAAAATGTAAGCCTAGCTCCAAAAGTCTGTTTTTTTTAAAAATGGAAGTCCATTTTCCCACTTATTTCTATCTTTTTTAGCATGGAGGTATGAGTTTAAAAGTTTTTAATAGCAAAGCAAACATTAAATCTCAAGCCACTACCACACTGCCTGCGACATACTTATCTGGCCCTCATTCAATTTTGTACTGGGTAAACGGTGGCAAACATGGGCTGTTCACATTCATTGATAAAAACTTGACGACAGTAGTAATCATTGTTTGTAACCAAGTTATAATATGTACTATGTAATCAAGTTCTAATGAAACAGGTTTTAAATGGAACAGGGTTCTGAATACAATTAAAGATCTCTAAATTTTTTTTAAAGATCTCTACCTTTAGTTCAGCATTACATGTTCTAACTTTCTGATCACCTACATCTCATCCAACAGCTTACCAAATGAATATAATTTTCAAGGAAATGCATCCCAAGTGCACTGAGGTAAACTTTATGGCATGGTGTATCTGGGCTTCCAGAATGCCTTCAACTAAGCTCCTCAGGCTGCTCCATTAGCTTAAACCAGTGAGAATTTGAGGTAATATTTGAAAGTTGGATAAGAAACTGGATGAATGAAAGGAAGCAGTTGGTATTTGTTAAGGGAGTGATGTCGAAATGAGGGGGAAGCACTGAGTGAAATGCAGCAGAGGACGTTGCTGGGATCCTTACCTTTGCATCAACAACAAACTCTGAATGGGTAATTTTTTGAATACTCCCTGGTGTTAGGGAATATCAATTACCACCGGTGCAAATCAGAAAATCATGGGCGGTGTGCCCGCACGTTGGCAGCAGGCGAGTTTCACCAAGGTTAGAGAAATTTTGTAAAAATTACCCTAAAAAATAAATGCAAAGTGGTGATACCAAATTAAGGGTTACGTTGAGTCAAAGGAAACAGCCGGGGACCTACAAAAATGGGCAAAACAGTGATAGATGAAGTTTAATACAGATATACTTAAGATATTGCAAATTGGAAAAGAAAAATGAGTGACATACATTTTTAGTAGTGTCTTCGGACTAGGTATGTCGGCATTCCTTAGTTCCCAGCTTGATCCCCACCCCAGTCGGTCAAACCTAGCTCCATCACTGGGACCAGGGTGTGTAGATGGCCAAAATTTATCCCTCAACCAACATTACTAAAACAGATTATTTGGTCATTATCACATTGCTGTTTGTGGGAGATTGCTGTGCGCAAATTGGCTGCCGCGTTTCCTACGTTACATAAATGCACCATATAAATACAAGTCAGAGGTCCTCTCACCCTCTGCCTCATCTTCTTTTCTCCCCTGACCCCCACCTTGCCCTCCTATCCATTTTTCTTAAAGAGGCTGTGTTTGCTTTGACAATTTAATTTCCAAATTAGGGTGAAGATAGAGACAGTACCTGCCCCTCCGTTACTCTCTCTCTCTGTCTGACAAGTGTCAATATGTAGAATGATTACATTTTCTAAATGTCAACAAACCATAGGTGATAACTGAATTTTGTTCAACGTGTTTTTAAAAAAGAGGAAAGACATTGGGGCAGAAATTCCGAGCTTGTTTTGCTGTTTTTCGGGCACACAAGGGAAACACTCACCAAAATTGGGCCAGGATCTCTCATGCGGATCTACACCTGAAGTTTGGCATCTGCCATTTTGGATTGTGCGACTTTTAGTCACCGAGGCACCCGTCTGAAACAGGCGTTAGGTCCCTCTAATATGGTAATCAGTAGCCTAATGCCTGTTTCAGGACCCCAACGCCAAATTAGACAAAAATGCTCTCTTCAGTTTTTCCGGGTCTACGGCAGACTAACAAGCAGATGACACAAAACTTGGAAATGTAGTAAACAGTGAGGAGGATAGTGATAGACTTCAAGAGGATATAGACAGGCTGGTGGCATGGGCGGACACGTGGCAGATGAAATTTAATGCAGAAAAATGCGAAGTGATATATTTCTGTAGGAAGAATGAGAAGAGGCAATCTCATCTAGAGGGCACAATTCTAAAAGGGATACAGGAACCAGAGAGATCTGGGGGTATATATACACATATCGTTGAAGGTGGCAGGGCAGGTTGAGAAAGCCGTTAAAAAAGCATACGGGATCCTGGGCTTTATAAATAGAGGCATTGAGTACAAAAGTATGGAAATCATGATGAACCTTTATAAAACACTGGTTCTGCCACAACTGGAGTATTGTGCCCAGTTCTGGGCACCGCACTTTAGGAACGATGTGAAGACCTTAGAGAGGGTGCAGAAGAGATTTACTAGAATGATTCCAGGGATGAGGGACATTAGTTACGTGGATAGACTGGAGAAGCTGGGGTTGTTCTCCTTGGAACAGAAACAGTTGCGAGGAGATTTGATAAAGGTATTCAAAATCATGAAGGGTCTAGACAGGGTAGATAGAGAGAAACTGTTCCCATTGGCGGAAGGGTCAAGAACCGGAGGACATAGATTTAAGATGATTGGCAAAAGAACCAAAGGTGACACGAGGAAAAACGTTTTTACACAGCGAGTGGTTAGGATCTGGAATGCACTGCCCGAGGGGGTGGTGGAGGCAGATTCAACCATGGCCTTCAAAAGGGATCTAGATAAGTACTTGAAAGGAAAAAAATTGCAGGGCTACGGGGATAGGGCGGGGGAGTGGGACTTGCTGGATTGCTCTTGCATAGAGCCGGCGCGGACTCGATGGGCTGAATGGCCTCCTTCTGTGCTGTTACCTTTCTATGATTCTATGACTCTAAAGGGATTAAATGTGAAGACTAACAGCATTCTACAACAACATTCTGAAGCAGCAAAAACACTTTTTATTCAGAAAATCAAAAATGAAGTCCTTTTTTGACAATACCAGTCTGTCCCTTAACACAAAGAGCACCTAAATGGCAGCTCTGGTAGCAGTAGCACCTGTTTTTTATGGGGGCAGTGTGCCATTGATTTACACCTGGCGCTATTACAGAATATCTTTGTGCAGCGCCATCTGACATCAATTTTCATGTAATGTTGGTACAGCCAGGTACTGCCACCAGAAAAGCCATACAGGAAATTTGGGGAAACAGTGCTATTCAGGAGAAGAAAAGTGGTAAAAGCATTAGCGAACAACTCTCCTGTGCACAGCACCTATTTTTCAATTGCAATTTCGGTATTAAATCCTGGAAAGTCCACCCTGTAATATTCTAATATACACTGGATATAAACCTCCTGAGTAGCCAACTTGCTAAACCTGCAGTAATGATGTTGCTGTTTTTAATTGCACTTGAATGTGATTACACATCATTGACACAAAAATACATGGACAAGTCAGAATCCACACTAACAGCTGCTGATGGTGTAGAAACAGGCCCCAAAACTATAGTAACTACTATCTATGTATCTATGTCAACCTAGATAATCTGCAAATGCTGATCAACTGCTTCAAAACTGTTTCAAAATGCCTACACAATGTTAAGAGGAGATTTGATAGAGGCATTCAAAATCATGAACGGTTTTGACAGAATGAACAAGAAGAAACTGTTTCCAGTGGCAGAATGGTCGGTAACCAGAAGACACAGATTTACGGCGATTGGCAAAAGAAGCAGAGACGACACGAGGAAACATTTTTTTACACAGCAAGTTGTTACGATCTGGAATTCATTGAGTGAAAGGGTGGTGGAAGCAGATTTAATAATAACTTTCAAATGGGAATTGGATAAATACTTGAAGGGAAAAAATTTACAGAGCTATGGAGAAAGAGCAGGGGACTGGGACTAACTGGACAGCACTTTCAAAGAGCCGGCACAGGCATGATGGGCCAAATGGCCTTCTTCTGTGCTGTATCACACTATGAAACTATGAGTTAGATTGGAAGTGAGCAGAATACGAGCTAATTGTATATTGCACAGTCGATATACAATACAGGTATTGCAGGAGAAAAATCTGAAGTACACAAAAGCTCAGTTTGCAGCAGTGGTGAATTTAGAAATTATTGAAGGGGACGTGAGTGCTGAAGGCATTAGATTTATTTTCTGGTCAGACTATGGACAGCTTATTTCTCTAAAAACACTGATTTTGACACTTTATTTGGTGCATTTTCTACCATTTTAGAATCAACTGTATTCTGCCTTTCAAGCCAATAATAATTTATCTTGGAAGGGATAAAGACCTTTTAAGTACTAGGGGTGTCCCAGTGGTGCTAATCTTGGTAAATTGGATGATGTTCTGTTTTAGGAGAACAAGACCATGTAGTGCTGTTAATGTGCAGGCATGAGTCCCTCCAGGCTAAAAGGTGTAGGCACCTGCATCCTTCAAATTAATTAACGGCGGATTGCTCTCAGCAGTCCTAGCTTGTCGGGTCAATTAAAGACTGGCTTTTCTCTTTACTTTTTAAAAATGTGACACAGAAATTTTCATGTGTGATGGTGTGACTCATGAGGGGTGCATTTTAACTTGCAGCAGATTTCTGATGGGAAACCACACTGGTGAGTTAATTTCCCACCAGCCCGTGGCAGAATTAGGCCACGACGATTTTAACCACCGGGTCTCATTCACATGCCACTGGCCACGTCCTGCTCGAAATGGACAGGAAGTGGGCGGGAAGCGGCTGCTCGCCTGTGGAAATTATGGCGGCCTTGGGCCTCCCACCAGCATTTCTTCACTCAGAGGGTTGTGAATCTTTGGAATTCTGTACTCCAGAGGACTGTGGCTGCTCAGTCGTTAAGTATATTCAAGACTGAGATCGATAGATTTTTGGACACTAAGGGAATCAAGGGATATGGGGATAGGGCAGGAAAGTGGAGTTGAGGTAGACGATCAGCTGTGATCTTATTGAATGGCGGAGCAGGCTCGGGGGTCATGAGGCGTACTCCTGCTCCTATTTCTTATATTCTTATGTTCTTATTCCTGGTCTGGAACAGGGGAGGCCTAAACTTTCCTTGTGGGGCCCAGATGAGCACTTCTGCTCCTCCTGGCACTACAATGGAAAGCAAAAAAATTACCTTGCACGGCCTCTACTGACAGGTGTTCATTTGGTGGAAAAGCCACAGTGGTTTCCCCACTCAGGCTGGAGTTAAAATTGCAATCGGGGCCTGATGATGTCACATGACATTTCTCGGTCTGCTGCTGAGGACCTCGAAAGAAGGACCCGCCGCTTTGGGCAGGTGGCTTAGGCTACCTGTCCAGAAGTTTGGGTAAATATAGGAAATGGCGGGATCCAAATGGGACATCAGTGGGTAAGTCACATAATGGATTTTAACTGCTTGCCTGCCCGGTTTTCACTTAGCAAGAAAAACATTGGCCAGTGTCCCTGCTTCTGATTGCTATCCAATGATACTTTTTAGAAAGACATATATACACATATGTATATTGAGCGAAGACAGAATCAGGCTTACCGCGGGCAAACAACCATCCAACACTCACTCTCAAAATGGCCACTTGAGCAAGGTATCAGAGAGTTGCTGGGACCAGTGGGAACTGTGTGAGAGCATAAGTCTGTACCTTCAGAAGAGGAGAAAAGTAAAGAAAATACAAATACCAGGTTTGCTTAAAGACACATCTAATCTCTTGGCTCATTCAGCAGGATAAAACAATTCTAGATTCTAATGTCATCTGCACGCCTTGATTAAATGACTGTCTTGTTATCATTCCATTATCTATGAACCTTTTATGGAAAACATGGGGGTTGGTGCTGGAATTCTGGTATGAGTACTGTGCACAGTTAGCGATAAGCTTCTTATACTGTAGCCAGCTTCTGTGAGACAGCATGTTGGTGCACCACTGCGTGATGCCACATAGTGGGAGCCAGCTAATATCAAAAGAAGTGGTAAATGTACAGCCCACAGGGAAATGCAGCCCACTGTCATTTGTTAACTCTTTGAATTCATCTGCTTGAAAAGGAACAGCCCAGAATGTTTTGTTGTTGAAATCAATAATATTGAAGAAAATAAGCAATTGCTGTAACAATCATGATTCAAGTCCATTTTATTTTTGAAACATTAAAGTAGAAATTTTTAAGATATAATTTATGGGTTGGGTGATGTCCAGGTCAGGGAACTGAATTCCCCAAAAAAGGTAAGAATTAAAAATGAACATTTTATGGATCAGCTCCCTTAGACAAGGGGCCAAGTGGGGAATGCATGAGGTCTTTGGGGGTTGGGGGGGCCTGGGCACCCATCCTAATGATACCTGCGCACCGGAGTTTCCAGCAGCATGGGGCAAGCGGGTATTCAAGACGTGTCCATAGTGGCACAGGTGCCTGCTAACCCCATATGAATGAGATGCCCTCCCAGTGATCCAACAAACTGTGGTGAGGTCAATGCCAGGATCACAGCCTGCGCATTTGTGGGGCCCACATCACTTTTATTTCTGTTTTTTTAACATTTTAGCTACTGTTGATAAAATAATTATGGAATCTGTGTTGGAGGAGTTACTGAGCCTGGTGGTGTGGTATCCCTAAATTTATATCAGATCATTAGGCCTACCTTTAGGATGGTGGTGAATCCTGCTGGCCATGTGCATGTGTGGAGTCATTGTGAACAGAACATTATTTTTTCCTGCCCTTTCCGGAAAGAATTATCCAGCCCAAACATTTTTTCCACCCTCACTCAGACACCTCCACTTATTTCACTGTCACCAGAAATCCATGATTTCAGGTGCAGGTCTCCTTCTGTCAGCTGTACAAATATCTAATGTTCAGGCAAACAACAGCATCGTAGACTCTTGAAAATGTGCATCAGTGAAAAAGCTGTAAGGTTAAAAGAGCTGGTTTCAGTAAAATAAATGCAGGAGACGGTCTCCTTGTTTACACTCTAATAAGCAATTGGGTCCCTACACTTGCGTAGAGCACAAGGTGACTGGCATCTGTCTAAAAAATAAAAAGGGAGAGAGAGGCATGTGGACGTCACACTCTCTAGTCAGGAACAGTGGCAAATAGGCAGTGTAAAAGCACCTTACATATCTTTAAATATATGGGGGGATACTGTGCTGCTGCTAATGGACTGGCAAGACACTCAGATTTACTTTTTTATGCAGTATCACCTTGTCCCTGGTCAGCAGCAAATGGGTTTCACATTAACCCACTGGTATTTAGATTCAACTGTGCATGTTGAGGGTTCACACACTGCGTAATTCCTCCCAGCTTATCTTCCCGATGATGTTATCAGACCATATTGTTATTGAAAAAACAAATCAACCGTGAAACCCTAAATGGTTAATGTTAAATCGTGACATCATCTGCTACTTAAAGGGGTTACTGCCAGAAGTCATAAATTTAAATTACTGAGTAATAGTTTTAAAACAGATATTAGGAAGAATTTATTTGCTTAAAGTGTGTTATATGTTTGAAAAAATCTGCCAGCGTGAGTAGTAGTGGTGGAAATGTTGAGGACATTCAAAATGAGACTGGAAGCTATAATGGGAGAGTTAGGATATTGTGAGGTGAACTTTGATGGGCTGAATGGTCTTTTCCTATATTCTTATGTTATCACCTTCTAAAGATTTTGGGAAAGCTTCTCAGTTCTATTTATAAACACCCAAGAAGGTTATGCCATTTGCATCATTGTTAAAATGTTACCATGGCAGTTCTGTCATTATAGTGTTTCCATATGATGCCATAATGAAAATAACACTAACTGAAATTCCTTCTTCATGTGAACAAGTTTACTTTTAATGCGATTATATCGTGTGTACCCTCATCGATCAGTAGGTTAATGCACTTTATAGCATGGTACCGGGCCACACAGAACAGGAAGACCTCAGATCTGATCTCTGGTCTGCGCTGAATTAGCTGATCCGAACTGTGGCCATGGGAGGACACTACAATTAGCCTCAGCACTTCTACACCAGGGAAGGCAAAAATCAGAAACTCCTTAAGCTCCTTAAACGATGCTTAAATAGCCTGCTGACATTTTTAGTTTACAGATGAAGAGTGACCACTTAGGTAAGGTATCAGAAGGTTGCTAATGCCTAGGAAACTGTACCCCAGCATCAGGCAGTGCTGTCAGGAGAGCGAGGAAGATCATTTCACACATGCTGGCTAGCAGCGTTCTACACTCACAGTCAGCATTTCAAACCGGAGGATAATTTTCTACTTTGTCACCAGGGCTAGGGTTGCCAACTCTGGTTGGATATATTCCTGAAGATTTCATCACTTGACCTCCCGCCTTGAATGCCCCACCCCCCAACTCCTGCCATTGGTCCATTCTCCTGGCACACTGCCTTCCCACGCCAATTAGAAAGGGAACAGATTCTTTGTTACCCAATTGGATTCATCTTGACTGTCAGACAAAGAGCCATTTTTCCTCATTGCCAATATTTTCACAACTAATAAATGTAAACGTTCAAAGAAAATGAAAAAAACGCCATTTGTTTTAAATGCCGCTATGATTTTTCTCCCAGGTGTTCCGAGCAGTGTTCTTGAGATTAATTTTCCATCCTGGAGACTCCAGGACAATCCTGGTGAAGAGGATCGCCTGCCCATTGCGGAACCCCGTGATATTTGTGGAAGGAAAATCCTTCTGCAATGGGCAGGCAAACTGCTCCGGCAGGCAGGCAGTGAGGCTAAAAACTATCTCCCATGTGTCAGCTTGTTAGCATTTCACCAAATCTATTGAATTATTTACTGGGATTGGAGTTATCAGTATCAACCCATCGTATCAGTTGAAGGTAGAACTAGAGGCTAACAGAACCAATCAGATTAGTTGGAGCGTGCAACTAGAGGCAGAAAAGTTTTAAGATGAGTTGGTTTTTGAGAGTGTTTATTTTGTGTTGGCTTTCAACGAAATTTATATAACAAATATAAACTTCTAAAATGCACTTTCTGGGCAATGATCGGCTGTTGTTCCGTATGAAGATTTACTTTCTGAAAGACTGGTTGCAGACACTTATTGCGATAAGGTGTGAATACATTAATGGTTTTATTAGAACATTCCTGTCAATTACTAGTAAATTACCTGGTTTGGAAATAAAAGAGGGGATGGGGTTCAAGTAGTGACGAATTTTGCTTAATGTAAAAATTATACTGAGATTCGCATGTTTGGGATTTAACAACAGTGTACTATTGCGATGTGTGAGCCAGCATGTTGTCCTGTTTGTTGTTGTGATGTAGTGTTTAGTTATGTTGTATGACTTTGCAAGCTGATGACAGTTTGTTTGTATGTTCATTGGGCCATTTCCTTTGTTACTGTGCAGTAACGGGGGAGACGACCCACACCATCTTTAATAGAGTGATCAGCATTCATGGGAAAATGTGAAAATTAACAATAATCAGTAAGAGATTGCAAACCCCACACTGGAGGCACTCAGTCAGCTCCACCTAAGAACACAAAATTCCTGCAAACCACGGCCGGGAATTACCTCTGAGTTGCTCCCTATTTATTTTAAATGGGCTAACACCTCTTAAAAAAGCGGACAGAGGACTGTCTTACGAACATATTAAGCATTCGTCTGTCATTATCACCAATTGTAATTTCGAGCGTTACATGTTTTACGGTTTTAAAAAGAGAAAATGTTTAAACGCGGCAGGTTGATCAACATTCAAAGAAAAGACAGGTTAATGTTTGCATGCAACCTTTAATCAAAACTCGGTTCAAAGGTTTTGCTTCAATGCTTTTGACTCACCTTTATTCCTCTTGAAGCTACTTAAAAATAAAAGTTATTTATTTAAAATAGTTAAATCAGCATATCCTCTTCCCAGGTAACCCCCAGCACCAACTCTAGTCTGCCATGGGGACAAGAGCAAGATATAATAGTGAGCCAGTTTTGTCCTGTGATGATTGCATTACTGTTTGATACTATTGTAGGTGCATGTTTAAAAGATTTCAATTCACAAATTAACATGATGTATTGGATTAGATTCTCAATGAAAGGAACTGGACTTTGTAGAGCTGAAGTCCTTACAATTACTTTTATTTTCATATTTACAATATCTGTAACCATTCCATATGAACTTATTTTTGATTTGAAAGGCAGAATTACAGTAAGCTCAAAAAATGCTTTAAAAATGTCCCAACTAAAGTGTCAAAAATCAAAATTTTGGGGGAAGGGATGCCCCCAGACCCATCTAAAAAATAAATCTCAGAGCTTCAGAACTCACATTGTCCTTCAGTAATTTCTGAATCCACCACTGCTGCAAACTTTTGTGTACTTGCAATAAAAGTGATGGAATGTTGGGTATATCGTGGCTTAACTTCTGACAAACCTGCATTCTGTTGCATTTATAGCCTAGCTCCCTGTCTTCATTTGTCACGAGGCCTTTATCCAGCGCTGTTTTTGAGCTGTGAGGTTTTTTTGGAACCCTGTCAGCTTTTTTGAAACAGATGTTCAGCTTTCTCTAGTTTTCTAGGTTGACACATACGAAATTAGAGGAAAAAATATAACTTTTTCCTTCTTAACTGTCCACACCATCAGGTATTTGACACAATCTTAGTCATATTTTAACTGAGTGCAGGGCACACATTTGTAAATTTATTTGATGAATTCTGAAGTTAGAATCATAGGAAATTTAGAATCATAGAAAATTTATGGCACAGAAGGGGGCCATTCGGCCCATCGTGTCTGCGCCGGACTAGGGAAACTCCTCTTTGGTAAAGTGTAATGAAGGACGGCTGCTAACAACAGATATTTTTGAGGCTGCTATTTTGGAAAATTTAGGCATAGGTTTCAGTATCTTTTTAGTGTCTAATTATTATTTTTGGAAACACAAATGCTGGTGTCCTGCGGTTTTAACCACACCCCCATGCTCAGTATCATTTTATGTGGTTTCTCTGTTACCAGTTCCAGTAGTGTCTCATCAAACATATAAACCACCAGTCATAATACACTGGTGGCAATTCCCCTCCCTCTCATCCCCACTGGTCTTGTGTAAAATAACTATTATACCAGAGGCAGAGAGCTAATGTTTACTCAGGCATGGTGGGATAAGGAGAGGAACTAGATTTGACAAGTGGAATAATTGAATTAAAGCACTGCTCATCAGTCTAGACGTCTGTTACTTTTTCTGCCAAATGTGCGGTGTGTTGTAGCTGCTCTTCAATAAGAGAAGACTGCAACTCCAAACGTGAGTGTAAAAACTGTGTAAGTTACTGAAACCCCTCCCAGGAAACTTGCATGCAACAACTCTTTGAAAGCACTCTACAGACTCCCAGCAGCAGCAGAACTGTCCAACAGCAAGGTAAGCAGCCGACAATTGGTTTAGCTGACAATTTTCACAATCTCTCGACAGCATCTCTCACCCATAACATTAGTTCAGACTGGCACCAACATGCTCACTGAGGTGCCAGCTGTATACATGGATACCTATTGCAAGGGCCTGGTATAATCAAAGATGGCATCATAATTTCAACATCACAATTAATGTTTTATGAGTTTTATACCATTTGTGTAAACTATTTTTCTATATTTCTATACAGAACATAGTATCATATAAGAACATAAGAAATAGGAGCAGGAATAGGCCAATCGGCCCCTCGAGCCTGCTCCGCCATTCAATAAGATCATGGCTGATCTGATCCTAATCTCAAATTTAAATTCATGTCCAATTTCCTGCCCGCTCCCCGTAACCCCTAATTCCCTTTACTTCTAGGAAACTGTCGATTTCTGTTTTAAATTTGTTTAATGATGTAGCTTCCACAGCTTCCTGGGGCAGCAAATTCCACAGACCTACTACCCTCTGAGTGAAGAAGTTTCTCCTCATCTCAGTTTTAAAAGAGCAGCCCCTTATTCTAAGATTATGCCCATAGTAGGTACAGCACAGGAGGAGGCCATTTGGCCCATCGTGCCTGTGCCGGCACTTTGAAAGAGCTATCCAATTTGTCCCAT
This sequence comes from Heptranchias perlo, assembly GCF_035084215.1. Taxonomy (NCBI): domain Eukaryota; kingdom Metazoa; phylum Chordata; class Chondrichthyes; order Hexanchiformes; family Hexanchidae; genus Heptranchias; species Heptranchias perlo. Next base: position 30,655,054 of record NC_090339.1, on the reverse strand, counting down.
TCCCATGTTCTTCCCCACAGCCCTGCAATGTTCTCCCCTTCAAGTATTTATCCAATTCCCTTTTGAAAGTTAGTATTTAATCTGCTTCCACCAGCCTTTCAGGCAGTGCATTCAGATCATAATTAAAAAATTCTCCTCCTCTCACCTCCGGCTCTTTTGCCAATTACCTTCAATCCATGTCCTCTGGTTAGCGACCCTCCTGCCACTGGAAACAGTTTCTTCTTATTTACTCTATCAAAACCGTTCATGATTTTGAACACCTCTAACAAATCTCCCCTAAACCTTCTCTGCTCTGAGGAGAACAATCCCAGATTCTCTAATCTTTCCACATGACTGAAGTCCCTCATCCCTCGTACCATTCTAGTAAATCTCTTTTGCCCCCTCTCCGAGGCTTTGACATGTTCCCAAAGTGTGGTGCCCAGAATTGGACACAATACTCCAGCTGAGGTCTAACCAGTCATTTATAAAGATTTAGCGTATCTGCCTTTTTGAACAGCCTTATCAACTTGTCCTGTCACCTTCAAAGATTTCTGTAGGTAAACTCCCAGGTCTCTGTTCCTGCAGCCCCTTTAAAATTGTACCATTTAGTTTATATTGCTTCTCCTCATTCTTCATGCAAAATGCATCACTTTCTATTTTTAGCAATATATGTTTATTTTAAATATCTGGGTTTTGAATATCTAGTGACTGGATCATTTTTGTCTCATAATTTTTTATCTATGAACTATTCAGTAGGTTCAGACTTCTTCACATAGGACTAGGATCTGCTGGGCCAAAGAGATCAGCTTTAGTGTCACTTGGTAGGGTGAGTAGAAGAAGGTAAGGTTGAGGTGCTGCTGTTACAGTTGATCAGACGATGAAGATGTCCTGCAAAATCTGCCCTCTGCTGCCCCTCTGATGAACAGGAGCCGATAATGGGGCCAAGGACTTCCAAGCCAGGATTTTCCTTTTCCCAGGCTTGTCAGAGGCCTGGCATAAGATTGAAGATGAGGCCTCCAGAGGGTGCAATTGGGTGGCGGTGGGGGTGGTGGGGGGGAGGTCTGGGCCAGGGAAGTGCCTTAGTCCCCCAAAGAAAGATGAGCGTTTTTTTTATTATTGGCTCCTTACATGGAGAGTCCTCAGGATGTCCCAAAGCGTTTCACAACCAATGAATTATTTTTGAAATGTAGTCACTGTTTTGCAGACAAACACAGCAGCCAATGTGCACAAAGCAAGGTTCCACATACAATAAATGAGATAAGTGACCATTCAATTTGTATTTATTGCTAGTGTTGGTTGAGGGGTGAACATTGACCAGGACACTGAAAGAGCTCTCTGTTCTTCTTTGAATAGTGCCATGGGATCTGAAGAAGCAGATGGGGCCTTGATTTAACAATTCATCTGGAAGACGGCACCTCCAACAATGTAGCACTCCCTCAGTACTACACTGAAGTCGGTCTAGATTATGTACTCAAGTACATGGAGCGGGCCTTGAACTTACACCGTTCTGACTTAGAGTTAACAGTGAGTGACATACAATACAGTACTAGGAAACAATGAAGGTACAATATAAGTTAACATGTTCTTCTAATGACCTCTGCAGTAAATCTTAGGGACTTTTTCCCATTCAAAATTACCAGAAAAGCAATTCCCATTTAACTTATTTGGGTGGGTAAGGATTCAAATTAGAAATTCATTGTATGAAGCTCTTAGATATGTTTTGACATGATATGGTACAATATAATAATAATAATTAGAAATCAGACTAATGAATATAAATTTAATTACATAATCTAGGTGAAGAACCAAGACCCATAGTGCAGGATTTAGGAGTCTGTTGATTATAGGCGGAAGAGAAGACCGAAGGGGAAATTTTAACTTCCTCTACCTGGTGGAAACCAGGCGGAATAGGAGTTAAAATTGAGAGTCTCTTTTTCCTGCTCCAATATCGCCCGCAGTGATTTTAACACCATTGACTGAAGCGGACATCTCATTAATCTCATTCTAATCAAGTTCCTATCACTCCAGGCAATTTTAATGGCCTACTAGTCAGAGTGACCAGTGAAACCTGCCGGACACCCAGAGGAGGCCCTGAGAGGTTTATCTTTGTGGGGCCCAGAGAAGCAGCAGTGATCCTCCAGGCTCCACAAGGAGAGTCTGAGCTCCCTTCTCCCTTCTCACCAGTGAAACCTGCCGAACTTCTCTTTCCCTCACCCCCCGCGACTTATCTGAATGCCAGCAAGGCTGCCCATTCTTTACCTACCGGCAGCCGGCCAGCTACTTTCTTACACCCATTTCAGGCGGGCAGCCGGCAGACGGAATTTTAATGAGACCCAGCTGTTAAAATTGGTCAGCCTCCCACGTAGACAGCCAGGCAGGAAGCTCGGTGGCTCTCCTCGGCTAGCTGTCCAGAAGTTAAAATCTACGCTTGAGAGAGAAGGGGCTACATAGTTTTGATGTCCAAGAAAAGAATGAGATAGAATAGGAGACTTTGTGGTGAGCCTTGATTTCAACAAAAAGGGGATTTGTTACATATTAATACAGTATACATAAAGAAACCTGTCCATAATGTTCCTTTTACGATAGTAACTTCCATTTGACTGCTATAGATAGCGTTGTACCATGGACTTAGTATCTATTTGATTGGATGTCCATGCATATTATAGCGAGACTGATGCTCCGTTCTACCAGATTTACCCTCAAGGGAGGTCATGATTGTTACCATCGGAACAACTCAATATGATAATTAGGGAAAGTGCTGCTTGTCTTGTTCTGGTTTTCAGGGAAGACATTTTTTTTTTCTCTTTTTCCTTCCAATTTTCTCTATTTCTTTCCTGTACACGCTGACTCCTGCTGAGGAACAGTTCCATGGATGCTGGCAGCATTCCTCACCTAAGTAGCCAATCTTAGTGTGTAAGCCTAGACAGTTTGTCAGCAGGGTTTGTATCAATTGGGAGCATCGCAACCAAGCCCAATCCTGTTCACCTTTGACATTCCCATATGTGTATTTTTCAGCAGAAGTCAGTGCACAGTGATCAAAAATCATGGGTGATTTTTCCTCTCTTCCACACGGGAGAGAGAGATATTAATTGTAGTGCCCTTTGGCCACTCCAGCTGAGATCAGGGGCTGAAATTCCTCGGCTCTTGTGACACACTCCTGCTGTAACTCTGGCAGGAGTGCGGCAAAAAGTCCGCAAGTTAGGCTGGGACCCAGATACATTGGGCTTGAACCTTTCCCCGAAGTTTCCTGCGGCTTTGCAAGGAGTGGAGCCAGAGGTGGAGAATCACTTTGGAAATTCAACCCCTTATTGTCTAGACTCATCCATTGACCAACAGGTACTTAGGTGACCAGTATCTGTGGAACTGTAACCCAACAAGAATCAATAGGGGAGATTTTCCTCCTTGTTATGCTTGGGTAATACACAGTTTCCAACGTAAAGTGGAAATGGTTACGGAAACTCAAAGAAACCTGGCACAGTGACTTGCACTGGCAACCTTTGTGGATCCGAGAGTGTGTCAGGGTCCCAGGAGCAGCCCAAAGATGGTTCATGAAAAATGGTGAAATTCAGTTTTTACCGGAGTTTTCCATCCCACCACTGCTCAAGGCAATGTCTGGGCCTAGGGCCCTTCTGGCTGCTGTTCTCCCAATGCTGTTTCTGGCCTTCCCCCAATCCCAATGCAAGGCCTTTTCAGGGGTGGGCCTGCTCCCAGAATGAACCCGGGGCAGGAAATCATGGGCCTCTCACAGGTGTCAAAGCACTCAGATACACTGCGCCTGTTGGGTATTCCATGGGGGCCTTGAGAGGAAAATTGGCTCTAGCACCTTCGGAGGACGAGGAGCGAAAAATGGACGGAAAAACAATTATAAAAAAGGAGCTACAACCTTTCCATCAATAGCAGAGTAGTTTTTAATAACTCAGTATTTAGGGGTTGAGTTTCTGCAGGGGCTTTTTGATTGTCTGCTGTAACTTTGGTGGAAGATCTGCGGAATCCCTAGTGAAATACCATTTACACCGTTTCTCTGGGATTTCTGCGGATCGTCCATCAAAGTTGTGATGGCCGATCATGAGAACCCTTGTAGAAATTCAACATTAACTGTTATATGTTTGAATTCAACATTAACAATTTATGCTGTACCAAAAGTTAAGCAACAGAATAGTGAATGTTTTTTCACCATGGTAACATGGGTGCTATTGGGGACAAGTCCATCTTCACTTGAAGAGAATGTGCAATTGCTATTTACATGCAGCCAAATGTATTTACTACATGTGCAAACACAAGTCAACATTTGTAATCAGTTTTGCTTCAGAACATTAGTCAAAGGGCAAGGTCATTACATATGCCTATCTTTGTATGTAATTCATTAATAATGGTATATAACTGGTTATATTGCTGACCACTATGGACAATCATACATGGTCATGGTAGCGCACAACAGATTATCAGTCCTAATTGTGTGCTCCTGGACTTGCTGAAGTTTGCCGAATGTTGCTGGCTCCTGGAGGAATGTACCTGAACACATCCTGTTGAGGTGGAATTTTTCCATTAATTATTGAACGGACAAGAGCTCACTTTTGTGAAGACTTTAACCAAGCCTGATGATGCCTTTCTCATGCCAGGCTCCGAATCCACTTGTGAACCTGGGAGTTCTTTGCTGTGCCAGATTATAGAGAGGGCTGACAGACCCAGTGGAATGTTTAATCATACACATGCCTTCTTCCAGACCAGTAATGTTATTGCAACTACAGGGTGTTTTCTTACCCTCTCTGGTCTCTTGTGAGCACGCATGAAGGGCAGATTAGACGGTGGGTAGTTAGGTTTCAGTCTCTACAGCCAGCCATGGGTTCTGTGATGAGGCTGTAGTCCAATCCATAATGTCCCTGAATTGGGTGACCCACTAATAGCATCTAAGGTTTGGGAGGCCCAGTCCTCCCTCGAGCTTGGGAGTTGTAGATGTTCTAGTCATATATGAGGCCTTTTACCTGCCCAGACTAATCCAATTTGCACCTCTCAAGATCATGCAACTTTTGGATAGGTAGAACTCGGAGCAGGAATATGAGTTAGGGCAGCATTTTCATCTTTATTGTATTTTATCACCCCAGGAATGACATTGGTAGATTGTCCTATCTGCCCATGCCAGTGTATATACTTTTTATGAGTCTAGGATAATTTATTTTGTACAGGGTCAAAAGCATAGGGGCTACTGTTATACCCAAGTATCTGAACCCCGTGTTTGACCATGCAAAGGGATAGGATTCCTGTATTTGTGCAGACTACCTTGTCTGAGGGACATGCCGTATGTTTTGATGTAAATAAGTTTGTAACATGAAGGTTGGCCAAAGTCCATGATGATTTGGAAGATGGTGAAGTAGTTGGGCTGGTCACATACACTTCATCAGTGAGCAGCATTATTTTGTTGAATCCCACTAACCTGCATTCCATGAATATCTGAATTTGCCCTTTCGGCTGTTGCCAATGGTTCTATGACCAAGGCAAAAGAAGAGGAAGCATGGTCTTCCTTATTGGTCCTACATTGGAGGGAGAATGCAGAGAAGGTGTAGCCATTAATATATACTACAGAAGTGGAGTGTGAATAGAAGGTTCCAATCCAATTTATGAATCCCTTGCAAAGTGCCATTCTCACAAACAGAGAGAGGAGACAGTCCCACTCCATTTCACTGAGTGCCTTCCCTACATCCAGTGAGAGCAGGAGGATAGGCTATTACAATGGTAGACAATGTTAAATAGTTGCCTGGAAACACCCCCAGATGAAGCCGGTTTGGTCTGAGTAGACTAATTCAAGAGCTATCAAACCTAGTCTGGCAGGCACGATTTTGATTTGTACTTTAATTGTAGGTATTGAGCAGAGACATGCCTGTAGAATACGGATGAGATGGGCTCTTTTTCTTTCTTGAGTATCGCTGTGATTGTCACTTACCTGAATATGCCTGGCAGGGTGCTTATGTCTTGTATGTGATGCAATAGCTTTCACAACTTTGTTGTTAGCTTGGGGAGTAGGACTTTGTAGAATTCATCATGGAACCTGTCAACTTTGCCAGACTGAAGCTCATTTATTGCAGCATGAATTTCCATTGCCTGGATTGGGGAGTCCAATGACAAGGCATCTTTAGTTGACAGTTGAGTGAGGGGGGCGTTTGCCAAATAATCTTTGGCTTTCTGCTGGTGCCGTGAGATTTTGAGGTATTCAGTGAATTACACAATTCTGCAAACTCCCTGTTAATTTTATTGAGGTCAGATGTGAGGCTGCTGTTTGCTTTTCTAATGGCTGTAACAGTCCTATTCTGCAGCTGCTGCTCAAGGGTGCATGCAAAAAACTTTCTGGGCTTGTCACCTTCTTGGTAATACTCTGATGAACTGGAATAGCCTCTCTGCACCTATGGACATCAGTTTATTTAACTCCCCTCTAGCTTGAATTCAAGCTATTCCATGCTAAATGATCTTTTCTCTTGTGTTGCATCTCTAGATCTATTATTTTGCACTCGGGGGACAATTTTAACTTCTATCACTGGGCAAAGAACAGGCAATAGCGAATCGGCTGCTCATTTTACACCTCGCCTAATTTTTGCCTGAAGTTAATGGAAAGAAAATCGGACAGGGTGTAAAACGGGCGGCTAATTTGCTATTGCCCAGCATTAAAAGTTAAAATTAACCCCAAGATTTCTTTGGCTCTTTTTGCCCATGGCTTAGTTAATTATATAATCCCTTGAGGACTGCCGGTAGACTGATTACTACCGGTGCCACATGCTAGTGAGTATAGGAACAGGAGAATAGACCGGATGAATGCGTGGCTGCAGGAATGGTGTAGGAGGGAGGGATTTAGATTCCTGGGACATTGTGACCGGTTCTGGGGAAGGTGGGACCTGTACAAGCGGGACGGGTTACACCCGAGCAGGACCGGGACCAATGTCCTCGCAGGGGTGTTTGCTAGTGCTTTTGGGGAAGGTTTAAACTAGAGTGGCAGGGGGATGGGAACCTGAGCGGGGAGTCACAAGGGAGTAAAGTTGAGAGCAGCAAGAGAGGGGAAGACCCAGGGGAAATTTACAATACAAATAGTACAAACAGTTGTTCAAGAACAAGTGAAAGGGAAAAGCGTAGAGCAGCGGAAAGAAAGTGTACTTTAGGCACGACAGATAAAGTAAAAACTAGAAGGCGTAAGGTGATTAACCCAGCATCAAAGCTGAAGGTCAGGCTAGGGTGTGTGGCCCAACTAAGAGTTCTATATACAAATGCACGGAGTATAAGGAATAAATTAAATGAACTACAGGTTCAAATTCATTGGAGGGTATGACATGATAGCGATTACTGAGACATGGCTGCAGGATGGTGAGGATTGGGAACTAAACATACCGGGTTATAAGGTCTACTGGAGAGATAGGGAAAATGGAAGAGGGGGAGGAGTAGCCTTAATGATTAGAGATTAAATCACTTCAATGATAAAGGGGGATATAACGAGAGGTAAGCAGCCAACAGAGACCGTATGGGTTGAATTGAGAAATAGGAAAGGATCTAAGACTATAGTGGGAGTTGTATATAGGAGCCCTGGCAGCAACTCTGAGGTGCTAGATTATATAAATGCAGAGATTAGACAAGCGTGTAAGAAAGGCATAGTGGTCTTAATGGGGGACTTTAACCTTCACATAGATTGGGAAAAGCAGACTCGCAACTGTCAGAAAGGTAGCGAATTTCTTGAGTGTGTCCGGGATAGTTTTCTACAGCAGTATGTCCTAGAGGCAACAAGGGGGCAAGCCATACTAGATTTAGTAATGAGTAATGAACCAGATTTAGTTAATGGCTTAACTGTGCGTGAACATCTATCCAATAGTGATCATAACATGATCAAGTTCAATGTAGTGTTTGAAAGGGTAAAAAGTGAATCAGCTGCTAAGATTCTAAACTTGGGCAAGGCCGACTTCAATGGGATGAGACAGAGACTGTCCACAGTAAACTGGGCAAATCTGTTAATGGGTAAAACGACTGATGATCAGTGGGAAATGTTTAAAGAAACATTTAACGTGATACAGAATTGGTTTCTACCTCTGAGGGGCAAGAACTCTACTTGCCAAAAAAAACAGCCATGGACAACTAAAAAGTTAAGGGACAGTATAAGACATAAGGAAAGGGCATACAAAAAGGCAAAAAATGGCACAGATCCTGGCGAATGGGAAAGATACAAAGATCAACAAAGGGTCACAAAACAGATAGTAGGAGCTACAAAAAGAGAGTATGAAAAGAAACTCGCAAGGGATATCAAAACCAATACGAAGAACTTTTATAGTTATATTAGGAAAAAGAGGGTGGTCAGGAGCAGTGTTGGCCCCTTAAAAACTGAAAGTGGGGATATTATCATTGACAATGGGGAAATGGCAGACATGTTGAACAATTACTTTGCGTCAGTATTTACAGTAGAAAAAGAGGATAGCATGCCGGAAATCCCAAGAAAACTTATATTGAATCGGGGACAGGGACTCGATAAAATTAACATAAGTTAAAGCAACAGTAAGGAAGAAAATAATAGCACTAAAGAGTGACAAATCCCCAGGACCAGATGGTTTCCATCCCAGGGTTTTAAAGGAAGTAGGTGAGCACATTGCGGATGCCCTAACTATAATCTTTCAAAGTTCTCTAGATTCAGGAACTGTCCCTCTGGATTGGAAAATTGCACATGTCACTCCGCTTTTTAAGAAAGGAGAGAGAGGGAAACCAGGGAATTATAGACCAGTTAGCCTAACATCTGTTGTGGGGAAAATGCTGGAGTCTATAATTAAGGATAGGGTGACTGAACACCTCGAGAATTTTCAGTTAATCAGAGAGAGCGAGCATGGATTTGTGAAAGGTAGGTCGTGCCTGACAAACCTGATTGAATTTTTTGAAGAGGTGACTAAAGTAGTGGACAGGGGAATGTCAATGGATGTTATTTATATGGACTTCCAGAAGGCATTTGATAAGGTCCCACATAAGAGACTGTTAGCTAAGATAGAAGCCCATGGAATCGAGGGAAAAGTACGGACTTGGTTAGGAAGCTGGCTGAGCGAAAGGCGACAGAGAGTAGGGATAATGGGTAGGTACTCACATTGGCAGGATGTGACTAGTGGTGTCCCGCAGGGATCTGTCTTGGGGCCTCAATTATTCACAATATTTATTAACGACTTAGATGAAGGCATAGAAAGTCTCATATCTAAGTTTGCCGAAGACACAAAGATTGGTGGCATTGTAAGCAGTGTAGATGAAAACATAAAATTACAAAGCGATATTGATAGATTGGGTGAATGGGCAAAACTGTGGCAAATGGAATTCAATGTAGACAAATGTGAGGTCATCCACTTTGAATCAAAAAAGGATAGAACAGGGTACTTTCTAAATGGTAAAAAGTTAAAAACAGTGGATGTCCAAAGGGACTTAGGGGTTCAGGTACATAGACCATTGAAGTCTCATGAACAGGTGCAGAAAATAATCAAGAAGGCAAATGGAATGCTGGCCTTTTTATCTGGAGGACTAGAGTACAAGGCTGCAGCTATATAAAACCCTGGTTAGACCGCACCTGGAGTACTGAGAGCAGTTCTGGGTACCACACCTTCGGAAGGACATATTGGCCTTGGAGGGAGTGCAGCGTAGGTTTACTAGAATGATACCCGGACTTCAAGGGTTAAGTTACAAGGAGAGATTACACAAATTGGGGTTGTATTTTCTAGAGTTTCGAAGGTTAAGGGGTGATCTGATCGAAGTTTATAAGATATTGAGGGGAACGGATAGGGTGGATAGAGAGAAACCATTTCCGCTGGTTGGGGATTTTAGGAGTAGGGGGCACAGTCTAAAAATTAGAGCCAGACCTTTCAGGAGCGAGATTAGAAAACATTTCTACACACAAAAGGTGGTAGAAGTTTGGAACTCTCTTCCGCAAACGGCAATTGATACTAGCTCAATTGCTAAATGGAGTTAGATCACAGATCAGCCATGATCTTATCAAATGGCGGAGCAGGCACGAGGGGCTGAATGGCCTACTCCTGTTCCTATGTTCCTATGCCTTAATGTTTTCCCACAGGAGCATTGAGAACAGTCCAGGTCCATTGTTCTCTGACATGTAATGAGCAAGTTGTGCTCAGGGCAAAGTTAGGAATGCTGGGGTAACAATAGAGGCAGGATTAAAGAGCCAGCAATGGGGTTGGGGAAGGAGGTGGGCCATAGTGAGTGCAAAGTGATTGGTGTATGGTCTGAATGGCTAACAGTCCTATTTCTCAACTGTGGACTCTAGACAGGTAAGCCTACTTCACGAAGAGTGCTGTGACAGCCAATGAACTGCAGGTTCCCATCTGCTGACTCCTGTCTCTCACAGGGGTTGATGCTCCTTTGAGATTGTGTAGCGTTGATGACATGCATCTTCAGCCTAGATAATTATTTATCATAGTTAAACAGTATGTTGGAGAACTGATGATGGTTAAACAAGGTCACTGTAACATTCATGGTCTGTGCAGTAAGAGTTTAGTCCATTATTTTGATGAATGTATTCCAATTTCTGAACAAACCTGGATATCATAACGTTTTAACTATGATAAGGTACCCACCCAAGGTGGTGTGGAATGTGGAGCAGTTTTTTCATGGCTGCGCTGCTGCCTTCTGTGGCACTAGATCCAGAATGGACTTGGTCCACTTTCAGGAGTTTAAGTAGGAATAGCATTGATGTACCCAGTCAAAGGGAAGGGAGGGTCACAGTCGCTGACCTTAGTGGGGGTATCTAGATGGAGGGGAGGAGCCCTTATCTTGCCTTTGTTCACCCAGACTCTGCATTTATTGGATGATATCCCCTCATTATATTGTATCCACACTCGCTGTAGACTGGGTGCTATTTGATTTTGAACCCCTTGGTTACCTACTTTGTGTTTAGATTTCTGGGCCTTTGCTTTCCTTCATCTCCTAACTTCTCCCTTCATGCCTGTAAATGTCCAAAATTGTCTTTGTCTGGATAGTGCAGGCCCCTAATCCTTGGGGTAGTGCACCATCGTCAAAGGGTTGGTTACCTCAATGTTTCGGTGGGCAAGCAACATCTGTGAGTGTGTAGTAGCATTAACAGGATGATATTGTCTTTGACTGACAAATGGTGGGCTAGCCCATAGTTCTTCTTCTCCATCTGACAGGCTGCCACTGCTATGCTAAGTATCTTGGGCAATTGGGTCCAAGGGCATGGAGGCTATGGATCTATAATCCCTGTCCAGTGTCAGGTCCACTTAGCGTACAGCTCAAGGAGACATCCAAGGATACTTGCCTATTTTATGGCCTTTGAGAATTCTGAAAATGCATATGTTGTTATGTCACCCCCGTTATTAAGGTCATGTTTCTTTAGTGGATGTTTCTTGATCCCGCTCATGCAGATAAGATATCAAAGCAGTCAGGTTTCTTATGACTTTCAGTTCATGGACAAGGGTCTCAAGCTCATTTCTGTGATGCTTTACCTGGGTGTTCGCAGATTTCCATTTGCACATTTCTGACTGCAGTTGTGAAGTTCTAATTGAGCTTTAGAAACTTCTTAAGTAGGGGTATGGGTCCATCCTCATTGTTTACTGTATGGTTTTGTGGGTTGTTTGCAGATTGGGTGGTGCCAGGTGATGGGGAACATTTGCATATTGCAGAGTCCTGTGATGAATTTCCATATATGATGATCGAAGATTCTGGAGATCGCCATTTTAGTCAAGTCTGTTTAATAATAACTGTGCAATTGATCTAATCTCTTTGATGTCATTTTGTGAGGAGGTATGCACCCTGCTTCCTTCTGAGGGGGTTGGTACTTTGTTGGGCACTAGTAACTGATTGGGAGTCCTGGGAAACATAGGAAACATAGGAACAGGAGTAGGCCATTCAGCCCCTCGTGCCTGCTCCGCCATTTGATAAGATCATGACTGATCTGTGATCTAATTCCATATACCTGCCTTTGGCCCATATCCCTTAATACCTTTGGTTGCCAAAAAGCTATCTATCTCAGATTTAAATTTAGCAATTGAACTAGTATCAATTCCCGTTTGCGGAAGAGAGTTCCAAACTTCTACAACCCTTTGTGTGTAGAAATGTTTTCTAATCTCGCTCCTGAAAGGTCTGGCTCTAATTTTTAGACTGTGCCCCTTACTCCTAAAATCCCCAACCAACGGAAATAGTTTCTCTCTATCCACCCTATCCGTTCCCCTTAATATCATATAAACTTCGATCAGATCACCCCTTAACCTTCGAAACTCCAGAGAATACAACCCCAATTTGTGTAATCTCTCCTCGTAACTTAACCCTTGAAGTCCGGGTATCATTCTAGTAAACCTACGCTGCACTCCCTCCAAGGCCAATATGTCCTTCCGAAGGTGCGGTGCCCAGAACTGCTCACAGTACTCCAGGTGCGGTCTAACCAGGGTTTTGTAAAGCTGCAGCATAACTTCTGCCCCCTTGTACTCTAGTCCTCTAGATATAAAGGCCAACATTCCATTTGCCTTCTTGATTATTTTCTGCACCTGTTCATGACACTTCAATGATCTATGTACCTGAACCCCTAAGTAACTTTGGACATCCACTGTTTTTAACTTTTTACCATTTAGAAAGTACCCTGTTCTATCCTTTTTTGATCCAAATGTGACCTCACATTTGTCTACATTGAATTCCATTTGCCACAGTTTGTCAGACTGTCCTGGCCCTTGAATGTGCTGCACCACGATAGTTGGTGGTCTTCAGGAGAGAGCTGCAGTCAGGAGTTCCTGAAATTTAAGGGGCTGATCTAGGAGGAAAAGTTGTTACTGATTATGGACCCTATAGCTTCTCTAACGTGACCACTGGGTGCAACTTGGGGAAGTAGGGAGACGGCTGCAGGCTTTAGATCCACCATCTGTAACCCTCCTACTGCCACTGGTCTTCTCTACAAGTCCTCTGCACCTTCTCTCACTGACATGGCAGCTGTTTTCTTCAATGTTGATTCTACTAGCTGGACACTGACATTTGAACACTGCTTGTTCACAGCACCTACTGTTGGGTCTGCGTCAGTATTGGGAGGCAGCTCTGATTTAAAGTTTAGTGCCTCCTCCTCTTCCTCAACCAGCAGGGCAGCTATTTACTTTAACGCTTGCTTTAATGCCGGTGGGATGTTTAGTCAGTAGGGAATTTGTACCAGAAATGGGAGGCAGCATACTTGTCTGGTTTTGGTGGGCTGTGGCAGAGAAGCATGGGGACCAGCTGGAGGCTTGCACGTTAGATGCAGGTGCAATCCCTGGGTTTGCAGCCAGCAACAGTCAGTTACTAGAGAGATAAGCACTCTTCCCTTCTTTCTGGTAGAGCTGGGTATGGGGCGAGCACAGGTATCCCTTGAGGTCCCATGGTTGTTGAATGCACAGGCAGGAGGCTGGTCTGGGGCGGGTAGTGGTGAAGCGATTGGTTAGCAGAGCTTCTGGGTCTGTTTTCTTTTAAGTTTAGAGGTGAGGGAGTCCTTTTTTTTGGTACTCGCCTGGTCAAAATGGTGTGGTTGAACTATACCTTGCTTCACATTCACTTTCATGGCTATGTGGGTGAGATTTAATTCAAAAATTAGTACCTGTTCCTAAAGCTACTACTTCAGGCTGCTAGCTGAGCCATCACCAAAATCCATTTTTATCTCACCATAAATGATGTGGTAGTCCTTAATAATAAATATCAAATGGTGGTTCTGTGGTTAGCCACTGAGAATCCTCTATTTGTTGATGAGAAAGCAGAGAATAAAATCACAGGTACTGGATCATAAAAGATTTGGGGGGTGAAATTGCTAAACCCCAATAGAGCAAAATGGGCTGATAGCGAATTGGCAGCCCATTTTACACTGCACCTGAATTTATTTTCTGTTGATCTGCTTATGGAAACTGCAGATCATCTATTACACAGAAAGATGTTGGGAACAATACTGGACTGTAACAGTCCAAACACACACATTTTCCAGCAGGGGTCAGTGAACAGTGATCAGGAGCAGGAACCCTGCCTGATTTGTAGGCCAATTGTAGTGCCCCCATTAATCTCAGAATACTGCATTTACTAAATGTTGAGTGATAGATACCCATGTATTCTCAAGCTTTGTGTTTCACTTTTGGGAATAAAACTGCTCAGGGACATGGAAATATCATTCACTGTCCCAAAACGTGTTGAACCTACAAAATAAGATGTGGTAAAGAATAATATACAGAGATTAGGGGAGGGTCACAGATTTTTGTGTGTTTAATTATAACAGTGCGGCATATGGAAAGAACAGTCCATGTTGTGGACAATGGGTCATACTTTTGCATGAATGTAATATAAAGAATAATAGTGCACCACCACCTTCTCAAGGGCAATTAGGGATGGGCAATAAATGCTGGCCTTGCCAGCGACGCCCATATCCCATGAACGAATAAAAAAAAAATTTCACGCTTAATTGTCGGAGATTTTAGATCTGCCCTTTTGTCAAAAAAATTAAACCATTGGTAATTTTCTATGATTTTTTTTACAAACTGGCATGAAAATAGCCGGGGTGGGGGGGTCCGGGGTTGGGGGACTAAAGCCAAATTAACATTAAGTTTTCTCTCTTGAAAGTGTAGTCCCACAAAAATGATCCTCTTTACTGTCGATAGTTATATGTCATTGGAAGGCAATAATGTCGTCAAGAGGTTTAGATGGTTTCTGTAATAGAATAATGGATAGTTGGGGACGATTAAATGCAGTAATCCCATCAAGAGGTTCAGATAATGTCATAAACCTCCAGTCAAGGTAACTGCCTGAGAATTGCCCTCATAGTATGATATATATATAGTGCTACTTACGATAGTATTTTTTAGTTGGCAGTGGGTAGCTTGGTGGACACTGACAGCTCAGATGCTCAGTGTGATCCCTCACTAAAAGGTTAGATTTGTGGTGCAATCACAATTACAACAAGATCAGAGTGGATTGCTACAGTTCAAGGAAGGCAACCAGTCAAGGATGAACAATGTGAGAAGATTAGATAGGTACTCTGGAGTTTTGCTTAATTTTCCTTTCGGGGAAGCAGGGAGCTAGCAGACATTTCATCAGGAAATTAAATGGATTGGACAGAGTTCATGATAAAGTGGATTATAGATGGTCTACATGGTCTGTGGAAGGTATGGGATTAGTGGCCAAATAGCCTTTTCTTGTTCCATGATTTTTTGCATTCTTATTATAGTGAATTGCTGTTTTTACGTAATATATGTTACTACTGTGAAATGCCATTGGAAGGGACAACAACAGATAAAATCACTAATGGACATGTAACAAAACCCAGTACCTATTCAAAATATGTGCTAAATCTGCACTCTTGCGAGCACTAACCTGTTAGTGTAGGAAAACTAGAACTGATCATCGATATACAAAACCTGATGAACTAACCTGTTCCCAAACATAACCCTCACTGCATCTGAGTACACTTTTCTAATCATATTACATATATAAATTACATTATATTTTCTGGCATTTGGGTGTCAACTCTTTAGATTTTTAATCTCATACTTAACAGATGGCAGGGGATGCATTAGAGTGGTGAACGTGATCCCGAGCTGGTTGTCAGCTAAAAGGGGACCACGTACAATGCATCCGTGGCCATCTGTTCCTTCATATAATACACACAGTGTACTCCCTTCATTACCTTGTTTCTTAAATGTAGCTAAGTAGACTGCAGAGGTGAGCAGCTGGTTTATAATTAAATGCAATTAATTGATGCCATGAGATCCCCAGTGTTCCCCTCTGTGGGGGTAGAAGCCCCATGGGCACAAAGGCATCTAACTTTTATCCCTGTGCAAAAACAGCATTTTCTTATTGGATGCAGGACATCAAGACCTGAAGACATGAATTATTCTTTTGTAAGGACATGGCGCACAAGCGCATCTGTACTGGTTATTCCAAGGAACCACTTGGGCAGAGTCTCCAGATGTTAAGCGAGATAGTCTCTGAATTGTTTTTATTACTTCCAATTTTCTTGCCTCCTATTTGATCATGGGGCATTTCAGTTCAGTCCAGTTGTGTCCTTACCTGATGTACATAAATACACTCACTTCTCTGCAGATGGACACATGGTGACTCGCCAGTGATCAGTAACTCGAGCTGATATTTTTCCCCTTCCCTAAGTTCGATCCCCGGTTTGTGTTGAGTTAGCCGATCCCTGCTAGGTTGACACTGCTATTGATCGCCGCATCGAAAGGCTAAAAAGACAAAAGTCAATTTAAAATAAAATAAAATTGCTGGACTATAACTTGGTGTTGTAAAATTGTTTACAATTGTCAACCCCAGTCCATCACCGGCATCTCCACATCAAGACAAAAGTCAGCCAGGGTTCCCTTTCCTGATCATTAACAAACGTTTCCCACTGTGAAGTCTGTGCGTGTGGGGGCATGGGTGTGCGCGTGCGTGAGAGTGTGTGTGAACACTAAATGAGGACAGAATTGGACTCAACTGTGATGTCTCGCCATGGTGTAATAGTCAGCCAGCACTCCCGGTCTCGGTCACAGATGGAGAGTTGTCACTTGGGTAAGGTACTGACTGGCTAACAGTGCCCATGGAATCGTACCGCAGCATAAGTCATTGCCTTCAGGAAAGGCAGGACAGAAAGTGGAAAAAATAACTCGAATGCATCATAGAGAGGGATAGTGAAATTTTGCAATGAACGACTTAAATCGGAGGGATAATTCCACAATCCAGAACTCCCAATGGGGAGTCACACCCACAGGGAGCGTGAGTCAGAGATAGAGCTACAGCAATAGTATTGTGGAGTTAACCCTCAGATTCCTATTTAGGTAAAATAATAATGCAATATCAGAGAATTGTCAGTGTTAGACAGGGATCGGTACTAAATCCCATTTCTATTTTGACTCAAGGAGTTTTTCCTTTAATAAAGTGAAGCCAGTGCCAAATGCCTTGTTCTGACAACATTTGCTGCATTTGAAAATATAAATAGCCCAGGAGTGGATCTCCTGCTCATTTGCTGTAACTTTTGCAGAAGAGCTGCGGAAACCCCGAAAAATCATTTATGCTTCTGGAGTTTCCCTAGCTCTTCCACTGAAGCTATGATGGATATGCAGGAGAACCCCTGCAGAAAATCACTCCCTTCCCCTTACTACCTTATAAGTTTCAAGCCCTTTCAGTTGTGCCATGGATTTGACAAATAGAGAAGGAATCATTCTTCTCTTTAATATGAGAATTCAGGACAAGGTGGCATTAACTTAAATTTGAATCTAACCCAGTTAAAAGTGAATCATTGAAAGACTTCTTCACACATAGAAAGAAGAACTTGCATTTATATAGCACCTTTCACAGCCTCAGGATGTCCCAAAGTGCTTCACCGCCAATTAAGTATTTTTCAGACGATGTAATGAAGGGAAATGTGGCAGCCAATTTACACACAATAAGGTCCCACAAACAGCATGAGATAAATGACTGGATATTCCGTTTTAATGATGTTGGTTGAAGGATAAATGTTGGCCAGGACACCAGTGCTGGGAATTTCCTCGGAGCTGCTTCTGCTCCACTGCTATAACTTTGCTGGTAACCCTGTTTACAGAAGTAAACAAGGTAACAGCGACAAACTAGGAGCAACTCTGAGGAAATTCTGGCCCAGGAGAACACCCTGCCCTTTTTTGAATAATACGTCCACCTGAGAAAACAGGCAGGGTCTTGATCTTATCCGAAAGACGGCACCTCCAACAGTGCAGCGCGCCCTCAGTACTGCACTGAAGTGTCGGCCTAGGACGTGTGCTCAAGTCTCTGGTGGGGAAGGCTGTCCTAGTCTATCCTTTAGGAATCACGCTGTGAAATTCTTAATCAATAATAACTTGAGATTTGAATTTTACATTTTCTACAAAAACTGACCCATGGGGGTGATTTTAAACCCCAAGAACGGGTGGGTTGGGAGCGGGTGGGAGTTGAAAATAGTTGATTTTTTGGGTCGCAACCGCAAAATCTTCGGACTTTGCATTCCCAGTGGGAAGCCTGTACTTTTACGCGCCAACGTTAAACCTGGAAATAAAGTCGGGTTGCATTCGCAACCCAAAAAACTATTTTCATCTCCCACCCGCCCCCAACCCACCCGTTCATGGGGTTTAAAATCACCCCCATAATGTGTTTCCATACTTTACTTCTAAAATATTCAGTGGCTTGAGTTATTTTGCTAATTTTCTCCTCCTTCCACAAGCACTAGCGGCCCTCCAGTAATTCACCTAAATGACTATTCTGATGGTGTAAGCCTGGAAAATGGGTTCAACAGGCTATTTGACCACAGGAGGCATGTCAGCTGAGCCTGATTCTGTCCTGACCTAATTCACGCATTTTCCAGCAGGGGTCGCTGGATAGCGATCAGAAATGATCTTTTTCACTCTCTACGCCAAGGACCGAGTCCAGTTGTGTTACCTAACCGGTGTCCGTGCAGACACCAGCATTCTGTTTGTGAAGAAATTATATGTGCATTGGTGTTCAACGGGTTAATTAGGCTGCTTTATAACAGTCGTATAGGGCAGGGGGGAAAAGACGGTTTTGTTACAATTTCTTTGACATTTGCTACGAAGATTGCAGCAGCAGTGGGAGACTGGATCACTACACTGGGATTAGTGCAGAAGGGCCTCACCTCACACCATTAAACACATTTGCAAGACTGGGGGTTTGAACTCAATGCCTCCGTGTCAGGAATCCCTTACTTCTGGCATATGTAGCGACATGGCCATCACAGGGATCCCTTTAAGCAGGCATTGGTTTCTTTATGCAGGCCTTAGTCTTTTAAAGAGTCTATGAAAGAAAAAGATCTAAGGTTTCAGTTTCACATCCCCTTACGAAATTACTTTCACGTTCTTACAGTTTAACTGCCACGATCGTCTTGCGTGCAGAAAAAAAACTTCAGCGAGCTGAGGCTGGGTTTGCTTCTGACACAGCAACCGTTTAATTCTCAGTGAGTGTCCGCAGGGTCCTAGCCACCTACCTGTATAACTACCAAGATTTTCAAGAGCTTACTTGCTGATCCTATGGAGAGAAAATAAATGTAAAGGTGGGGCGCTTTGTCCTGACTTCCTTTGAGCTCCACCTCACTATCTCACTTACACATTGGACACAAGAATGGACACTTGGGCGAGGAAGGCTGCCAGCACCAGTGAAATTGTACCCCAGTAAGAGAAGATGCCTTCAGGAAAGGAGGAAGAAGACTGGAA
Organism: Heptranchias perlo; assembly: GCF_035084215.1. Taxonomy (NCBI): domain Eukaryota; kingdom Metazoa; phylum Chordata; class Chondrichthyes; order Hexanchiformes; family Hexanchidae; genus Heptranchias; species Heptranchias perlo. The sequence goes on along the minus strand of NC_090339.1, from coordinate 30,635,897 downwards.
GGGAATCCAACCAGTACAACAAAAATTGTTCTTACTTACTTAAATATTGAATAATGTCATTGGGGAAAACTGGTTTGAAGGAATTTTACTGTGCCTATCAGTGAGAGGGAGCTGAACTAACACACCACACACAAACACAATTGAAGTGACAAGATCGTGAGTTAATGTCTAATGATGATTAATTTGGCTCCCTTTTTATCTTGAACTGAACTCTCCTGGTGATATCATCAATACACATTGCTTAAACAAACGTATGTAAAATATGAAAAAAGGACTGAAATTTTTACCAACAACAACAATAATATTAGTGCTTTTAACGTAGTAAAACGTCCCAAGGCACTTCACAGGAGCATTATCGGACAAAATTTGACACCGAACCATATAAGCAGATATTAGGCCAGGTGACCAAAAGCTTGGTCAAAGAGGTAGGTTTAAAGGAGGAGAGAGAGGTAGAGAGGCGGAGAGGTTTAGGAATACAGAATTTAGGGCCTAGACAGCTGAAGGCACAGCCGCCAATAGTGGAGCGATGCGCAAGGGGCCAGAATTGGCGGAGCACAAAGATCTTGGAGGGTTGTGGGGCTAAAGGAGGTTACAGGGATAGGGAGGGGCGAGGCCATAGAGTGATTATTTTACAGAGACTATTAAACCAGGAATAATTTTTTTTACAATTTTCTCTCCTCCTCTTTGGAAGGCTGCTTGTCTGCTGTATTACAATTCCACTGATATCGGCCACTCTTCAATACCCCGCCCAAGTGACCATTCACCATGGTTGTACTTGGACATTGTAGCCTGGATTTAGCTCCTCCTGCAGGGGGAGGGTCGGGGCAGGACTTCCGCTCAACACACTGATTCCGCTGCCGTTTCCTCAGTCAAGGCTCATTACTGATGCAGGGCAAACTCTCGAGATCACAGCCACAAAGGGTTTGTACACTGATCCTGAAGAGTTGAAGCAGCCGATGCAGCACCAGACAAGGTGGGGACCACTTAAAGGTGTTAGAACATCCCTGAAGATCCGGAGTGATTTTTGTTGTAGCCCTCAGACTGGGCTGAAGCCTAAAAAAGTGAGTTGTTGGCACCAAAGGAGAGGGAGAGGTGTCCACTACTGGGTCCTCTCCCTCCAAAAGGAGGCTCAGTGGGCCTTCTGCTCCTGTTCCAGGGACTACTGCCACCTCAGTTCTGGTAGTCCTTGGGGTTGCACAAATCAGCAGTGGAAGCCAAGGAAATCAGGTGGGTTGCCGGGTACCTCTTCTCACCATCATTTACATGGGGCAGGGTGGTGAAGGGGCAACTGGAGGTCTTTTCTGCTGGGGCTGGGTGGAGGAAAATCTAGGTTGGGGCAGGGCTAGGCCACATTTTCCACCACTATACCACCCAATTTGGGATGGTGTAACAGAGGAAAGTTCAGGCAAAGTGCCTGCAAGCTACTCTACCATAGAAAGCACTACAGTTGAACCTTCTCCTGTTCTGATCCAACAGACATTCCAACAGGGATCATAAGACACCAAACAAGAAAGGAAACTCTTGCTGATTTTCTCTTCCCTAGCCCAGGAACACTGGTCAATTGTAGTGCCTCTACTGCTGCCCTGGTTGAGAACTTTCTTCCCCATACCCTTATGCTCAACCCTCTCCAAGCTATCAAGAAATCAGCGTCTCACTCGTTCTTCACTCTTACTACCTCCTTTTCCTCTCCAAAGTCCTTGAACGTGTTGTCGCCTTCCAAATCCGTGCCTATCTTTCCCGCAACTCCATGTTTGAACCCCTCCAATTGGGTTTCTGCCCCTACCACTGTACTGAAACGGCCTTTATCAAAGTCACAAATGGCATCCTGTGTGACTGTGATCATGGTAAACTATCCCTTCTCATCCTTCTTGACCTGTCCACAACCTTTGACACGGTTGATCACACCATCCTCCTCCAACGCCTCTCCTCTGTCATCCAACTGGGTGGGACTGCGCTCGCCTGGTTCCATTCCTATCTATCCAGTCATAGCCAGAGAATCACCTGCAATGGCTTCTCTTCCCGCTCCCGCACTGTTGCCTCTGGAGTCCCCCAAGGATCCATTCTTGGCCCTCTCCTATTTCTCATCTACATGCTGCCCCGTGGCAACATTATCCGAAAACACGTCAGATTCCATATGTATGCTAATGACACCCAGCTTTACCTCACAACCACTTCCCTCAACCCCTCCACTGCCTTTGATTTGTCACTCCGCTTGTCCGACATCCAGTACGGGAAGAGCAGAAATTTCCTCCAACTAACTATTGTGAAGACCGAGGCCAATGTCTAAGGTCCCCACCACAAACTCCATTCCCTAGCCACTGAGTCCATCTCTCTCCCTGGCCACTGCCTGAGGCTGAACCAGACTGTTCGCAACCTGAGCGACCTATTTGACCCAGAGATGAGCTTCTGACCACATATCCACTCCATCACCAAGACCGCCCACTTCCACCTTCGTAACATCGCCCATCTCCGTCCCTGCCTCAGCTCATCTGCTGCTGAAATCCTCATCCGTGCCTTTGTTACCTCTAGACTTGACTATTCCAATGCTCTCCTGGCCGACCTCCCATCTTTCACCCTCCATAAACTTGAGCTCATCCAAAACTCTGCTGCCTGTATCCTAACTCGCATCGAGTCTCGTTCACCCATCACCCCTGTGCTCGCTGACCTATATTGGCTCCCAGTCCAGGAACGCCTCGAATTTAAAATTCACATCCTTGTTTTCAAATCCATCCATGGCCTCGCCCCTCCCTATCTCTGTAACCTCCTCCAGCCCTACAACTCTCTAAGATCTCTGCGGTCCTCCAATTCTGGCCTCTTGCGCATCCCCGATTTTAGTCGACCATTGGCAGCCGTGCCTTCAGCTGCCTAGGCCCTAAGCTCTGGAATTCCCTCCCTACACCTCTCCGCTTCTCTACCTCTCTCTCCTCCTTTAAGATGCTCCTTAAACCTACCTCTTTGACCAAGCTTTTAGTCACCTGTCCTAATATCTCATTATGTGGCTCGGTGTCAAATTTTGTTTGATAAGGCTCCTATGAAGCATCTTGAGACATTTTATTACACTAAAGGCCCTATGTAAATGCAAGTTGTTGTTGTTATTAGTATCTAATATGAAGGAACTGCTGTTGGGGTTCCAATGACCTTCCCTCCATCATAAGGTCAGAAATGGGGATGTTCGCTGATGACTGCACAGTGTTCAGTTCCATTTGCAACCCCTCAGATAATGAAGCAGTCCGAGCCCGCATGCAGCAAGACCTGGACAACATCCAGGCTTGGGCTCATAAGTGGCAAGTAACATTCGTGCCAGATAAGTGTCAGGCAATGACCATCTCCAACAAGAGAAAGTCTAACCACCTCCCCTTGACATTCAACGGCATTACCATCGCCGAATCCCCCACCATCAACATCCTGGGGGTCACCATTGACCAAAAACTGAACTGGACCAGCCATATAAATACTGTGGCTACGAGAGCAGGTCAGAGGCTGGGTGTTCTGCGGCGAGTGACTCACCTCCTGACTCCCCAAAGCCTTTCCACCATCTACAAGGCACAAGTCAGGAGTGTGATGGAATACTCTCCACTTGCTTGGATGAGTGCAGCTCCAACAACACTCAAGAAGCTCGACACCATCCAAGATAAAGCAGCCCGCTTGATTGGCACCCCATCCATCACCCTAAACATTCACTCCCTTCACCACCGGCGCACTGTGGCTGCAGTGTGTACCATCCACAGGATGCACTGCAGCAACTCGCCAAGGCTTCTTCGACAGCACCTCCCAAACCCGCGACCTCTACCACCTAAAAGGACAAGAGCAGCAGGCACATGGGAACAACACCACCTGCACGTTCCCCTCCAAGTCACACACCATCCCGACTTGGAAATATATCGCCGTTCCTTCATCGTCGCTGGGTCAAAATCCTGGAACTCCCTTCCTAACAGCACTGTGGGAGAACCGTCACCACACGGACTGCAGCGGTTCAAGAAGGCGGCTCACCACCACCTTCTCGAGGGCAATTAGGGATGGGCAATAAATGCTGGCCTTGCCAGCGACGCCCACATCCCGTGAACGAATAAAAAAAAAAGAGCTCCCGGTACTCCTGATTGTTGCTATCTCTGCATATCAGTGGTCAGATCACAAACAGACACTTTTGACTTTGTCATAAAAAGTACCTGATGGGGAATCTCCCACAAAGTTTTAAATATTCACGGGGCCAATCCTATAGCGTTGCTAGTCAACTTTGAAGGCATCACAACCAAGCCTGATCCTGTGCTGCTGTCTGTCAGCATGAAAAACATGTGAGACTTCACAGGAAAAAATAAGCAATTGGTCAAGACATCCTCTATTCCACAGAATGTGTCACGTTTTATATAATAAGTCTTGTAAATGAAATGTGAAATAAATTAGGAACTGCCCCAAGACAACTCTCCTGGTGATACCATTACACGTGCTGCTTAAACAAGCACGCATAATATTTAAAAATAAATAAACTCTGAAAAGTATAACAAGATTATTTGTACAGAGCACAATCAAGGTACATGAAAAGTGACAGACTATTTAAAAGGATGCATCAATCTATTTTATTTTTGAGACTTTTGTTTATCCTGAGTATCAATCCATCAGGCTAGAAAGGAACACCCAACAACCTACCTAAACAAGGCTGTGCATATCTGTAGCACACACAGCACTAGGCCAAATTCAATGAAGGTCTGGGTAACCTTCCTCACACCCCCTCAATTTTCCATCCTCTCCTCAACACTGGCCTAGATTTTCAGGGATAGGGAGGGAAGAAATGTTTAGTCATGATGCTCTGGCCATCATGATGTGATGATGTGGAGATGCCGGTGATGGACTGGGGTTGACAAATGTAAGGAATCTTACAACACCAGGTTATAGTCCAACTGTTTTATTTGAAAATCACAAGCTTTCGGAGGCTTTCTCCTTCGTCAGGTGAGGAATCCCACACTCACCTGACGAAGGAGAAAGCCTCCAAAAGCTTGTGATTTTCAAATAAAACAGTTGGACTATAACCTGGTGTTGTAAGATTCCTTACATTCATCATGATGTGGGGCAGGCTTGATGGATCAGCTGGTCTTTTCCTGCCCATTACTTTCTTATGTTCTTATATAGCCAACTCAGGTGAGAGCATACACTGGAGACTGAGCTTGAGACATTCTTGGTGTTGGGTAATCATTTTGATTATAGTTTATACTAAATGCAAATATGGCTGAATAGGCAGGCATGCTCTGAATATGAATCATGCGATACCTCCCTCACCATAACCTCTCTAGAAATGCCTGGGATACTAGGGTTCTAGTTGTATAGGTGAGTGTAATATGTGAAGATAGTTGTACTAACTTGTCTCTTTCACTCTAGTACTGGTTAAAACAGGTTAAACAGCCCACTCCTCGTCAGAAATCACTTGCTTCAAATCTCTCTCCCCGGGCTGTCTTATTGTTTTATGTACACATCTGAATGAAGTGACGAGATAAATTAGTTATTTCAATGTGTGTGTAATACCTCACATATTGATATAACCAATGCTACTTGTCACTTTATTCAGATGTTCTGAATGACCTGAAGCCTTTAGAATGGTCAGATTTATCAACAAAAAAACAAATAGTCCCAGTCACATGGTTCTATTCACAATATTCATAAGTGGAGTACGGTTCTGTGAGCATTGTGCACCATGATTATTATGCATTTTCACAACTTACATAAAAAGTCAGGGATCAGAAAAGGCTATTTGGCTATTTGAAGACCATCCCTTTAATACATTAACTCTCCCATCATGGCTAGTTGTAACTTCCTTGATCTCAGTCTACCAATGGCTAAGTATATAAAAAGGCAGGATTTCAGAGCGCTGAGAACAGCTGAGAGGAGCGGATCGGAGCAGAGGGAGCGTCCCATAAAAAGGCGGGATTTCAGAGCGCTGAGAACAGCTGAGAGGAGCGGATCGGAGCAGAGGGAGCTGCGACGGAGTTCGAAGTGACGTCAGGAATCAGAAAGGGACGCGACACAGGGGAGGCACCTGATTGGTGAGTAGGTTCAGGTGAGTATTTCTACTTATCTACAGTAACTAAAGTAAAAAGAAAGGTAAGGTCTGCAGGTCTTATAGCAAGTAGCGTTTTTTTTAGTGAATCAAGGTCCCTAGTGTAGTTAACATTCTCGAAATTAAGAATAATTGAAAGGAGTAAACTCCTTAAAGGGAGTGGTAAGTAGTTTTTCTTTCCTTTTTTTTTCTCTTGACATTGTAGTTGTTGTTAAGCTAACTTAAGGGTTAAGTCATGGCAGGAGATCCCAGAGCCGTGTCATGTTCCTCTTGTGGGATGTGGGAATTCAGGGATCCTTCCTGTGTCCCTGATTCCTTCGCCTGCGGGAAATGTGTCCAGCTGCAGCTACTGTTTGACCGCTTGACGGCTCTGGCGCTGCGGATGGACTCACTTTGGAGCATCCGCGATGCTGAGAAAGTCATGGATAGCACGTTCAGTGAGTTGGTCACACCACAGATAAAAATTACTGAGGGAGATAGTGAATGGGTGACCAACAGACAGAGGAAGAGTAGGAAGGCAGTGCAGGGGTCCCCTGCGGTCATCTCCCTCCAAAACAGGTATACCGTTTTGGATACTGTTGGGGGAGATGGCTCACCAGGAGAAGGTGGCAGTGGCCAGGTTCATGGCACCGTGGCTGGCTCTGCTGCACAGGAGGGCAGGAAAAAGAGTGGCAGAGCGATAGTGATAGGGGACTCGATTGTAAGGGGAATAGACAGGCGTTTCTGCGGACGCAACCGAGACTCCAGGTTGGTATGTTGCCTCCCTGGTGCAAGAGTCAGGGATGTCTCGGAGTGGCTGCAGGACATTCTGGAGGGGGAGGGTGAACAGCCAGTTGTCGTGGTGCATATAGGCACCAACGATATAGGTAAAAAACAGGATGAGGTCCTACAAGCTGAATTTAGGGAGTTAGGAGTTAAACTAAAGAGTAGGACCTCAAAGGTAGTAATCTCAGGATTGCTACCAGTGCCACGGGCGAGTCAGAGTAGGAATAACAGGATAGCTAGGATGAATACGTGGCTTGAGAGATGGTGCAAGAGGGAGGGATTCAAATTCCTGGGCCATTGGAACCGGTTCTGGGGGAGGTGGGACCAGTACAAATTGGACGGTCTGCATCTGGGCAGGACTGGAACCAATGTCCTAGGGGGAGTGTTTGCTAGTGCTGTTGGGAAGTAAAGTGGTGACAGAAACAAAAGGCAGTAAGGGAGAGTGTACAGAACATGACCGGCCAGATGGTCTGAGAAAGCAGGGCAAAGACCAAGGGAAGTCTAGATTAAACTGCATTTATTTCAATGCAAAAAGTCTGATGGGCAAGGCAGATGAACTCAGGGCATGGATGGGTACATGGGACTGGGATGTTATAGCTATTACTGAAACATGGCTAAGGGAGGGGCAGGACTGGCAGCTCAATGTTCCAGGGTACAGATGCTATAGGAAAGATAGAGCAGGAGGTAAGAGAGGAGGGGGAGTTGCGTTCTTCATTAGGGAGAACATCACGGCAGTAGAGAGAGGGGATATATCCGAGGGTTCACCCACTGAGTCTATATGGGTAGAACTGAAAAATAAGAAGGGAGAGATCACTTTGATAGGATTGTACTACAGACCCCCAAATAGTCAATGGGAAATTGAGGAGCAAATATGTAAGGAGATTACAGACAGCTGCAAGAAAAATAGGGTGGTAATAGTAGGGGACTTTAACTTTCCCAACATTGACTGGGACAGCCATACCATTAGGGGCTTGGATGGAGAGAAATTTGTTGAGTGTATTCAGGAGGAATTTCTCATTCAGTATGTGGTAGGCCCGACTAGAGAGGGGGCAAAACTTGACCTCCTCTTGGGAAATAAGGAAGGGCAGGTGACAGAAGTGTTAGTGAGGGATCACTTTGGGACCAGTGATCATAATTCCATTAGTTTTAAGATAGCTATGGAGAATGATAGGTCTGGCCCAAAAGTTAAAATTCTAAATTGGGGAAAGGCCAATTTTGATGGTATTAGACAGGAACTTTCAGAAGTTGATTGGGAGAGTCTGTTGGTAGGCAAAGGGACGTCAGGTAAATGGGAGGCTATCAAAAGTGTGTTAACCAGGGTTCAGGGTAAGCACATTCCTTATAAAGTGAAGGGCAAGGCTGGTAGAAGTAGGGAACCTTGGATGACTCGGGAGATTGAGGCCCGAGTCAAAAAGAAGAAGGAGGCATATGACATGCATAGACAGCTGGGATCAAGTGGATCCCTTGAAGAGTATAGAGATTGCCGGAGTAGAGTTAAGAGAGAAATCAGGAGGGCAAAAAGGGGACATGAGATTGCTTTGGCAGATAAGGCAAAGGAGAATCCAAAGAGCTTCTACAAATACATAAAGGGCAAAAGAGTAACTAGGAAGAGAGTAGGGCCTCTTAAGGATCAACAAGGTCATCTATGTGCAGAACCACAAGAGATGGGTGAGATCCTGAATGAATATTTCACATCGGTATTTACGGTTGAGAAAGGCATGGATGTAAGGGAACTTGGGGAAATAAATAGTGATGTCTTGAGGAGTGTACATATTACAGAGAGGGAGGTGCTGGAAGTCTTAACGCGCATCAAGGTAGATAAATCTCCAGGACCTGATGAAATGTATCCCAGGACGTTATGGGAGGTTAGGGAGGAAATTGTGGGTCCCCTAGCAGAGATATTTGAATCATCGACAGCTACAGGTGAGGTGCCTGAAGATTGGAGGGTAGCAAATGTTGTGCCTTTGTTTAAGAAGGGCGGCAGGGAAAAGCCTGGGAACTACAGACCGGTGAGCCTGACATCTGTAGTGGGTAAGTTGTTAGAGGGTATTCTGAGAGACAGGATCTACAGGCATTTGGAGAGGCAGGGACTGATTAGGAACAGTCAGCATGGTTTTGTGAGAGGAAAATCATGTCTCACGAATTTGATTGAGTTTTTTGAAGGGGTAACCAAGAAGATAGATGAGGGTTGTGCAGTAGACGTGGTCTACATGGACTTCAGCAAAGCCTTTGACAAGGTACCGCATGGTAGGTTGTTACATAAGGTTAAATCTCATGGGATCCAAGGTGAGGTAGCCAATTGGATACAAAATTGGCTTGACGACAGAAGACAGACGGTGGTTGTAGAGGGTTGTTTTTCAAATTGGAGGCCTGTGTCCAACGGGACCTTGATAAATTGGGCCAGTGGGCCGATGAATGGCAGATGGAGTTTAATTTAGATAAATGTGAGGTGATGCATTTTGGTAGATCAAACCGGGCCAGGACCTACTCCGTTAATGGTAGGGCATTGAATACAGGAGTTGGGATGTCTTGTTGAAGTTGTACAGGACATTAGTAAGGCCACACTTGGAATACTGTGTACAGTTCTGGTCACCCTATTATAGAAAGGATATTATTAAACTAGAAAGAGTGCAGAAAAGATTTACTAGGATGCTACCGGGACTTGATGGTTTGACTTATAGGGAGAGGTTAGATAGACTGGGACTTTTTTCCCTGGAGAGTAGGAGGTTTCGGGGTGATCTTATAGAAGTCTATAAAATAATGAGGGGCATAGATAAGGTAGATAGTCAAAATCTTTTCCCAAAGGTAGGGGAGTCTATAACGAGGGGGCATAGATTTAAGGTGAGAGGGGAGAGATACAAAAGGGTCCAGAGGGGCAATTTTTTCACTCAAAGAGTGGTGAGTGTCTGGAACGAGCTGCCAGAGGCAGTAGTAGAGGCGGGTACAATTTTGTCTTTTAAAAAGCATTTGGACAGTTACATGGGTAAGATGGGTATAGAGGGATATGGGCCAAGTGCAGGCAATTGGGACTAGCTTAGTGGTATAAACTGGGCGACATGGACATGTTGGGCCGAAGGGCCTGTTTCCATGTTGTAACTTCTATGATTCTATTCTATGATTCTATGATATGACACGTTCTAGTCAAACCAGCTATAGAAGGTGATAAGAGCAGTATCTGTCAGTTTTCCTGCTAAGGCTATTTTCCATCTCCCCATGGCGTTACATCAAAATGGGACATGATCCATCACAGGGACAAGCAGAGGGTGAAGAGCCTGGGTATGTAACCACATTAGAATCGATATTCTGAAGGTTGAGCCGTGGAACCCTCTCCACCTCAGAGACTGAGGACATGGCAACGAAACCCAGGATCCAGGAAGAACATTAAGGTCCTACAAATAAAATGGGAAAGTCCAGACAAATGGTGGCCATGATTGGAACGAGAAACAATTAGTTATCAAAAATAATGTAAGGAAATCATCGGACTTGGAGACAGAATCCAGGAACAGGAAATCAGATCCTGAACGACTACAGAACTGAGCCAACATTCAAATCAATGATTTCTACTCTATGGGACAAATGAAAAAGCGAGGACTAGATTAGGAATGTGCTGGAGCCCATTTGGAAGGTGAACAAAGGAAAAGCCAGAAATGCTGACTGAGGATACCAACCTGGGGAAGAGACATTTATCTGCCAGTCCATTCTAACCTACTGAAAGGTTGAGATTTTATTTGAGTTTTGGGAGAGTTGAGATGACCAAGACTTTATGATTGAATTTGAAGATTATCTGCTCATAATTCTACCTGAGATATTAGAAGCCAACACAATTAGGATGAATCTGACACATGTCTGAATCTGTGAACTGTTGCTACTAATATAATTCTGGGCAGAAGAGCTCCAGGAGCAGGTTAAGTTACTTGGGGACAATGCATTTGTAAACCAAATAGAAGATTTAGATAAAACTGATTATACCTTGAATGCTTTGAAATGTAAGGCTTTTACCAATAGTTGTGGCCACAAAGAACAGACCTAGAACTAACCTCAGCAGAATCCTGTTGTTCCTGACCCAGAGCAATTAAAAAAGTCTCTGGGATCAATCTACATTTTGCATATGTGAATGCTCATATGTGAATATTTGGTACATTTAAAATATTCCTAAGAGTAACTAGGTCCAGAAAATCTGGTTTACTTGTGTTTAAGGTTCATTTTGAAATCAAATTGAATGTAATGAATGTGAGATCGTAGAATCGTAGAGCACAGAAGGAGGCCATTCAGCCCATCATGCCTGTGCCAGATCTTTGATCCAATTAGTCCCCCTCACTTCCTCTTTCCCCATTGCCCTGCATGATGGATCATGTCATAGGCTTTCTGAATGTTTATTTATGTTATGTTATTGCAACATGTAGCGTAGAAGATCTCCTCTGTTCAGTATGTGTAGCATATTTCTAAAGAATGTGTTTACAAGCTAGCTAGAAATACTAATTAGAGGAATCTTTCTGGTATCTACACATTTGTGCATTGTTAATATAGTATATAGTAGATGTGTTTTATTGTACATGAAACAGAGATATCCAATGATAGAGAATGAGCCTTACAAAGTGACTTATGGATGGCCAGCAGGCTGGTTTTGGTGAGTGGAATTGCTTTTACTCCTGTGGCTTGCTGTGGCAACAGTGTCGATGCCTGTTGAATCTTTTGTGACTGGGTTGCTGCAGATTGGCACCTATCTCTTTTGATGGGCTATGTAAGGAATGTTATTGGTTGTACAGCTAATATTGAGAGTTCTGGAATAGCCCAGCATCAGGAATGTTGTTTACATAGTTTCCAAATTTGCAGATGATACTAAAATAAGATAGACTTGCATTTTTTTATAATGCCTTTCATGACCTCAGTGTTATAAATTGGATAGCCTGGTGGTGAAGGATAGAATACTAGAGCCTAGTCTTCAGTTGCTTCCAAGCCTTTATTCACACAGCTCAACATTACACACCCTCCTATAAATGGATATAAGAGAGTCTCCCATTGATACCCACCACCTGAATACAATTAACACTAATTGATATAAGTCACATAGATACAATTAACACTCAGTACATCCCAAAGCACTTTACAGCCAATTATGTACTTTTTGCAGTGTAGTCACTGTTGTAATGTAGAAAACGTGGCAGCCAATTTGCACACAGCAAGGTCCCACAAACAGCAATGAGATAAATGTCCAGATAATCTGTTTTAGGTGTTGATTGAGGGATAAATGTTGGCCCTCGAATAGTACCGTGGCATCTTTTACGTCCACCTGAGAGTGCAGATGGGGCCTCGGTTTAACGTCTCATTCGAAAGACGGCACTTCCGACAGTGCAGCATTCCCTCAGTACTGCATTGGAGTGTCAGCCTAGATTATGTGCTCAAGTCTCTGGTGTGGGGCTTGAACCCACAACCTTTTGAGTCAGAGGCGAGAGTGCTATCACTCTGAGGACCTGAGGAAGCTGCAAGGGGATTTGGTGGAATGGGCAAAAAAGTGGCAAATGGAATTCAATCAGTAAATGTGAGATGGTATACTTAAGTAAAAAAAATAAAAATACTAATTATATATTGAATGGGGGAAGGTTAAATGATGTGGAAGAGCAGAGGAATTTGGGGGTTCAGGTTCACAAGACATTAAAAGCATCATTTTAAGTCGATAAGTCCATAAAAAAAACTAATGGAATACTAGGTTTTATGGCAAGAGGTAGAGAATATAAATGTCGAGATGTAAAACTTTAGTGAGACCACAGATGGAGTACTGTGTGCAATTTTGGGCTATACAATATAAGAAGTAATGTTAAAGCAATAGTGTACAATGCAGATCCACTGGGATGCTGCCTGGTATGAGGAAATACAAATATAAAGAAAGACTTGGAAAATTGGGGCTGTTTTCATTCAAATAGAGAAGATTATGGGGTGATTTGATCGAGGTGTTTAAAATTATGAAGAGATGGGGCAGAGTAGATAGAAACAGACTGTTTCCAGTGACTGAGGGGCCTAGAACAAGGCAGAGAGGAGGAATTTTTTTTTACACAGAGGGTTGTGAGGCTGTGCCATGTAATATCGGAGGTAGTGATTGAAACAGAGACCATGTCAACATTCAAGAATAGGTTAGAAGGGTGGTTGAAGGAAAGAAGGATAAACAGATACGGCAACAAGGTGGGCACACAGGACTAGGATTACTGCTTGTGTGGAGGATAAACACTAGCATGGACTGCTTGGGCCAAATAGCCTGTTTCCATGCTGTAAATTCTATGTAGATCTAAGTAATCCCGTAGCACATCTAGCATATCCCTCAAGACAAACACAAGAAACAGACTAGTGAAAAACTTTTGTGGCATCCAATATCTATCAAAAGCTTTCCCTGAATTACTGGTTAGTTAGTGGATGGTCCCTTTAACTTACAATGCTGTTGTTGGTGGTCCCCCTTTAGTGGCACCACAGAAGATAAATGAGGCAATGCTGTTGTCTCTGGAGATGAAAGATCTACCTAAAGAGGTGTATTATCCCTGGTATTTCTAGAGCAGGATATAAGTGGCTGCTTTTAACACTGCCCATCTGTATACGCCAGCAATGTAGTTTCCCATTTGTTGGCTTCCATTAACCTGCTCTATGTATCCAACAACTGTGGACATGGATTCCAGAGTACTGGGAGCCAAGGTAATCACAAGCTACTTTCATATTGCGTGAGACCAGTGCTAGTGTGCTGCTGGCTCCCAACCTGTACCTGTCTTCTGCACCTGGCTGCATCCCCAAAGTAAACTTGCCAGATTCCCTAAGGTAGCCTGCTAGGAAGACCCATTAAAGAACAGGTCGTCCCGACCACTAGCTTTAGTAAATCTGGCAATTTTACTTTTGTGTTGCTGCTGGCTGCGAGGGACCTGTGTGTTGGGAGCTAGTGGCATTTGCACAGCATTTTATAGTATAAATGCAATATTATACAGCAGTGAACAACACTCAGAAAGAAGACAATATAACATCCATTCTCTGAAATCACCTGCCAAATATATCACAAATGACAGACATTTGTGGAGCAAAATTGCATTCTTGATATTAACAACAAACGCAAACTCCATTGCAGCTATTTTAACACAGGAATTAACCCATTGGATTAAAATAATAAGCAGGAATTTCAGACAAACATGTTAATGTGTTTGTTACTAATATCACACAGTGCAATTTCGAACCATGTAGCGTACAAGTACCAAATTAGGACAAATTGCAGATATCATTCCACACCCTATATGTATAGACATTAACATGGGAAAACTGGCAGTATTTCAAACCATGCAATGCAAGTCAGCATTTCGAAAAATAAATAATGATCACAACTGCCCATTTTAAAAAGTAAGTTTAGAATTCTTCAAGTGGTGCAATGTGGAAAATATGTTGAGGTGAGAGTGAAAGAAAAATAAAGTAACTCCACATGGCAGACCTTGCAGCAACTCCACATGGCAGACCTTTGACCATGCCATCTATAGCCACAGTTCATGCTGCTGATTTTCTGTCCTCCACTTTGGCACACCACTCTTAGTCCTGCAGATGTAAGTGTTAGTGAGATAGGTGTGTAGAAATATATCAAAATTAGGTAGTATTGAGCATAGTGAAAGCATAAAATATGAATGCCCTTGTAAAACTGTAAACTGCAGAGCTCCTCAAGCAGCTCCAGTTGTAAAGCCAATGCCCAGTATGGAATTTATCTTTGCAGAAGATTCCTGGGTTGATTCCCAGTCTGCCTGGATTGGCTGATTTCAGATGGTTTGATGATAGAGGTGCTACAATTGGCTTTGGTACCTCTCAGGGAGGAAAAAAAATCAGCCAGAGTTCCTGTTCTTGATCACTATCGGGATTTTTGCTGGAAAGTATGCATGTATTATGTTGGAGGAGGACAAGATTTGACTTTGTTTTGTTGCCTTGTATGGTTGACACTCGCTGTCTAAGTTCATACACAAAGAATGGTCACTTGGGCAAAGTAGTTGGGGTGTGCTGTCAACCGTGGAACAAGAGTTAGTGACTACAGGAGATAAGGGAAGCAAATATGAGAAAAAAAATGAATGATGCATTGAGGGTTGAAATAGAAGGGAATTATACATGTAACAGTCTGGGGAATACTTCAGAGACAGTTGTATTAGTGAAACAAAGAAAGTTGTACAAGACAGCATGGGCCTTCATACGTACCTGATTGAAAGTGGAATCACCGGTGGGAATGATAATCTGGCAGCCCATCAAATAAAATGGGTTATAAAATTAATTTTTGAGGCAACAAACCAAGACTAGAAAACGACATGCGAATGAAAGGTAAAAGAAGCTGATCATTCTACCCCCACCACAAAGTAAAACCACCATGTTTCCTTCCTGACTGAATCTCTGCCCTGAGCAGTAATTACAGTAAATTGGTACTTACCCAGAGAGCATATAAAGAAGGCTAGAGTTGGAAATGGAAAATTTGTGCTTGCATAGTCAGGTATTACCTTCTGATGTTGAGTCCTTTTGATTGAGAAGAAAAGCCAGGTGGAACTTTTTCACCTAAAAGGTAATAGAGTTGTGAAATAAGTTATCTGGGAAGATCACTGAATCAGAAAATATGAACGGGTTCAAGAGGCAAATTGATGCATTTCTGGGACTGAGGAAAATGGTTTGAAGTAGTTTGGGTTGATCATTGAAAAAGGGACAAGAATATTGAGCCTTGTCCTGTTCCTTAAAATTGTTATTAGTTGTCAGCCTTGGCTCAGTGGTAGCACTCTTGCCTCTGGATCAGAAGGTTGTAGGTTCATGCTCCATCCTAGAGAAATTGGAGGTTTGCATCTCATTGGGAATCAACTGGAAATAGCAACGGACTGTCCCTCTGGTCTTCTTTTGTTCCCACTAGTTACATGCAGCCTTGTCCTGTCAGCAGATACAAAATGTACCAATGTTGGAATTTAAAGAGTGCAGACAGTGCCCCCCTCCCCCCTACACACACACACACAAACACGTGTGTCCATAAACATACAGCATGTTTGGCAGTCTGAACTTGCAAGGTTCATGTACAACATTGGAAGAATTCTTCTGTGCCAGTAATAAAATGTGTCCTGCAGCAACATGGGTATGTAAGTACTAAAAGGTTTTCTAAGGGCTTTGCATAATGCTTTAGTGAAGCAGCACCAGGGTGAGAATGGACTCATAGCACAATTAAGCAAAGTATGTGTACTTTCAGTTTGACAATCCTAATGATTACAGAAAATTTATTTTTTGTCCACCCAGACCTTTTGAGCTGTGTTCTTGGTTGAAGGATACCCATCAGCTCCAAAGAGGGCAACTCTCCTTTGAAGCATTTCCTAGAGTAACACTTTCAGAGCGGCATCTTCGAAGGGGGCAGATCTGCTCCTCTCATTCCTGCTGCTGTAATGAGGTTCTATCAGGAAATCTTTAAATTTGAAAGTGTGCAGCTTAGCTTTAATTGCAAGTAGCAGCCCCTTAAGAGCTTTGTGAGTCCATGGGCTCCTGTAAAAGCTGATATTGGAAGAGTTCCTTTTCATGTGGCCTCTTTTTTGTCTGTTCCTGTCATGTTGATTAAATAAGTAAGATGGATGGATGAATGGATATATATATATAGTTGCCCTTCACAGAAGGTTAGTGGGTAACCCTGCATTAAACTTTGGTCTGCTGCATGTCTTTGAATGTCCCACCAAAATACAATATGATGTTCCCAAAGTGTCATTAAGGTAATTTATGCTGTCTTTCCTGCTGGAATTAATGCACTGCCTGAGGTGGCTGGGATTACAGTGAATAGGTTGTGTCACTTTTCATGTCCTAAAATCTTTGCTTCTCTTTCTTTCCTATTTTAAATATGTATGGTTATACTTTCCCGCTACTATTTATATATTTTTACATCTTCCCCTGTATCACACATCATTCCCCAGCCCAGATCGGATATGCAGGTGGCCTATTCCTAAACTCTGCCTGTGATACCCATCAGCTAGACACAGGAAGATACATAAAAGCATTACAGGCAGGTTTTCTTCTCAATTTTCCCAGCCTACTTCCGCTCTGTAGTGAATCTGACCGCCCCACTGAGATGAGAAGCCCATCATCTGAGTAATTGCAGGTGCAAAGCTATATTGTAGCGTACCATTGCACAGCCTGTTGGCATCAATGTACTGTGCCTCCAGAACAATTGTAATCATATTTCAAAGAAACTTCTTGTTTCTTAGTGAATACAATTTAATGCCAAACCGACTAATCATTTGACAGAACTGGGACTGAAATAAATCAGGTTTACAAGTGAGTTAAGTCACACCTAGAAACGCACTAAATATTCAGATGCATAATTTACAGGCATGCTGACTTACACAAGAGCACACCTGCCCAATATGCTGTGCCTGGACATGAAGTAGTCTCTTGAACAGAAACAAGACAGAAACACAAACACACAAAGAATATAATACATAAAAACGCATAAGAAAATGACAGACATAGAGATGACCTGCAGGGAGAGAAGGAGAGAATTTCAAAGGGTAATTCATGGTTCTTTTGCACAATTCCTCGTAGCCGGTGACACAGTGACTTTGGCAGAGGCCTGAGGAAATGTTGGCAGCCTGTCCTTCCAGCCAGGATTTCATTTGGAAACCTGGGAAAGGGATAAGGAGAAAATATATCATTTTTACTTATAAGATTTTTTTTCTTAAAGATATAAGTTGGTTTCCTGGTCCATGCTGAGTTAACTGGTCTCAGATGGGCTTCAGTTGGGGTGCTACAATTAGGCTCAGCATCCTAGACTAGAGAGGGAAAAATCACCAGGATACCCCTGCTCCTGGTTCAACTTCAGTGATCCCTGCTGGAAAGTGCATGTGTGTGTGTGTGTGTGTGTGTATGTGTGGACGCCAGGTGAGAATGTAATTGGCACGGCTGTGAAATCTTTTACTTTCAAACAGCCTGCTGGCATGTCGAGACTTACATATGAAGAATGGCCACTTGGGCATTGTACTTGAGGATGACCTGTACCCATGGAGCCGCATCTCAGTAAGGACTTGACAACAAAAAAGAAGGAAAACTCCCCAATGTTTTCAAATAATCCTTTTTATTGAAGATAATTCAAATAAAATGTAATATCACTTCTTGGATCCTGCAAAACCATTTACATTTCAACTAAAAATGAAATGGTATCTATACTGATAGTTCACCCTTTGTCCTGCACTTTCACTTTCTTGGGTTCTGGTACATGTGCCATGCTATAATCTTCTGATGTGGAGATGCCGGTGATGGACTGGGGTTGACAATTGTAAACAATTTTACAACACCAAGTTATAGTCCAGCAATTTTATTTTAAATTCACAAGCTTTCGGAGGCTTCCTCCTTCCTCAGGTAAATGAGGAAGGAGGAAGCCTCCGAAAGCTTGTGAATTTAAAATAAAATTGCTGGACTATAACTTGGTGTTGTAAAATTGTTTACAATAATCTTCTGAGTCACTGCTGTATACAAGAATCAGTAGCTTACCTTGTGCCAGGTAGTTCTTAAATCTAGCTGGATACTTGGGTCATATTGGCACTGTCCCTTTGACTCATCTTTATACTATAACTAGCTGATTACACATGGTGTTGTACAAGGGTAGTCAAGACCAGTTTGAATTTTTCAGGTTAAGTAGGAATAGAGGATAATGGAACTGATATGGGGGAGGGGAAAGCAGGAGGTGGAGAAGGAGGAGGCAAATAGGAAGGGGAGTGGAAGAGGAAAAGGAGGCAAAGAGAGGGAGGTGGGGAAGCAAAGTGGACAGGGAGAGGAGAGGGGAGGCAGGGAGAGGTAAGGGAGTGGATGTGGTGGGGTGTGGGAGAAGGAGGAGGGTGGGGAAGAAGCGTAAGGAAGGAAGTGAGAGAGCGGGAGAAGGAGGAAATGGAGGCAGAAGGGAAAGGATGGGAGAGGGGAAGGCAAAAGGGCGGGGGAGGAGAGAGGGGAAGGATGAGGAGAGGCAGGAGGAGAAAAGGGAGATGGAGAGGTGAAGGGCATAGGAGAGATGGGGAGGGGAATGGGAGAGAAGAGAAGAGGGGAGGGGTAATGGAAAAGGGTAGGGGAGTCACTGGGGAGAGACGGCATCTGTGCCTTGGAAATCCTCTCAGTACAAGGGAAGGGGAGGGAGTTCCAATGATCAGAAAATTCAGCCAATGGGAGGGGGGGAGAGAAATGCAGCCAGTGAGAGGGGGAAATTGATACTTTGGGTGGGAAATACTGTCAGAGGGTTAATAAAGTGGTTGGGGTAGCCTCTGAGCAGGAACTGCCGCCACTGGGGGGTTGGGAGGAAAGGGATTGGCAGCCAGCGGCTGGATTGGAATTCCATTTGTAACTCAGAGATATGTATGTTAACACATTACATGTGGGAGTTTTGTTACTAAGTAATACTCCAACAGAGTGCATTAAGCTGCAGTCAAGTCCAGAGAAATTTCTATCTCCATAGGCCAAACATTTTTGTAACTTTTCACCTCTACGCTGTGACATGAAAAAAATTAATAGTTCAACAATAAAGATACTCCAAACATCAAATTGCTGAATTAGTAACCCTAAATTACTAAAGTAAATATTAAATACTAAAATATTAAATACTAAACATGTGTTTACCCAATCATTCATTTTCCCTTATATTCTCTCTATATCTCCATATTCTGTCTCAGCCCTTTTCAATTTTAACTTTAATTTGTATTCCTGACCAATATAATCTGTTCTACATATTTTAACATTTCTCTTATTTTTTAAAAGTTTTAAATGATTTGTTTAGCTTCTCCAATAGTCTGATGGGGCAGGCTTTGTCTGCTGCAATGCTAAGCCTTACAGAGCAGAAGGTTGCCTGCATGATTCCCAGTTACTGACTTAGGTGATATCATCTGGAGCAGAGGTTGTGCTTTTACAATTGGCGTCAATGCCCCTGAGCTAAGGTGATGAAAATACAACAGTGGTTTCCACTCCTGATCATTATCAAGGAACCCCTGTTCGAAAGTGAGTGTGTGTGGACATTGGGTAAGAAAGGATTGAGCTCAGCTGTGAGAGTTTCTGCAATAAAATAGCCTGTCAACACTCACTGTCCAGGCTCACACAGGAAGTATGGCTACTTTGGCAAGGTATTGAAAGCCTGCCGGCAGGGCTTAAAGTGAGCCAGAATGATCTAGTTAGGTATTAGGCTCTTAAACTATCTTGCCTCGTTCAGTTCTTCTTGTTATGGCAAGGCACATGAATTTGCCCTTTTCTCCCCATTGGTCATCAATGTTCATGTGATACTTGGTAAAAGACACAAGTATGCCTTTTCTTATAAAATCTATAAGGAGACCCCAGTGTCATCAAACAAAAAACCTAACGAAATTGCCTCCTTTTTAGAGGGGCACAATTAATAAAGAACTAAGTCATAAAAACAAGAGAAACTTATAAACTTAAATAATAATATTGTTGCTAGTATGCACTATGCACTCCAGTCCCTGCAGTGCCCACTGGTCACAGAAGGCCTCAAGCGTACTGGCGGACACCATGTGCACCTTCTCCAGGGCCAACCGGACACAGACAAGACCGTGGAAGAGAGGCAGGCAGCCAGAGCGACCACCCCCACGGGCCAGGTCCAATCTGGACCCATAGATAGCTACGACACAACACAAGTATGTGATCTGAGCATTTGAGTCTTTTAGTGTTTCCCTTACTGCTATCTGCAGTCCAGCATGTGCCTGCCAAGATCCTGCTTCAGCCTGATACTGCTGCCGAATCCTGTTACCTGTTATCATTGCTGACTTCATTCAGCTTGAGCATAAGTGGGTATTTTTTTTTAAGACATGAGTAATCTGTGAGGCAGAGACAACGAGCAATACCAACTGGGGCACAGTTTGTGTCTTTTATAATATTCCAGAATCAGACTGCACCTGTGAAGTGGGGAAGGACAAAATATAAAATATAAAAAATAAAAGAAATTCCACATCTTTGTATTACAAAATGAATCCACCAAAGTTCAAATTTTGACTTCCAGCAATAATGTCATTGCTGAATTTTACCTAAAGCTCATAATCTTCAAATTGTGAACTGTAGAAAACTGTAGGGCTAAAATAAATGACTTAGATAACAACAGATTGTATAACTAACAGAATGGGCATAGTCAATAATAAATGGGAGGAAAGCCAAACGGAAAGAAATGAAGAGAAGATTTGCGTTGAACAGTTAGCGAAGAAAAGTTGCAACTAAAGTTTTTTGTTAACAAACTTTATTGTAAATTCTCTGCACTAAATCTGAGGGATTGGTAAGCCTGTTTTGTCAACAATGAGAAAATTCACTCAAGTTTCCCCTTTGGCTTTAGAAAAAAACATGACAGTCTCCTTATTTATATAAAAAGAATCCCACATTGAAATATGACATTATTAAGGGTTACAAAGTGGCAGTCAAAGGTTGCATAGGTCCAGGGGGGTGACATAGTCCATTTTCACCACTGGCTGCCAGCACCTTGGAACTGAATCAGTACCTTTAGGGAAATAGTGTAGAGAATGTATGAAATAATTAAAATTACAAAATGCAGATTTGCAATAATTGCATAGGTTTAGAACCAAAATAAACACGCCACCCTAAAAGTAGGACATCAGGAAAAAAGAGCAGAAGTGGAGACCCGTAGCCCAATGAATGCAACTCTCCCCATTTTGCTTTGGCAGTGTACCTCTGATCTCCGTGGGATCACTGGACAGTCAATACGGTGGAGGCCAATATTTTGCATTGTACGCCGACTTGACCTTTTTACAAGTCAGGTCCTGCGCACCATCTGAGCTGCAGGCTTCGGCTCCTTCACACGAGAGGGTGCTGTTGAGGGAGGGAGTACTGCACGCATACAACCAATGACACAATATTAATGTAAACCTGCCGTGAGTGACAAGCAGAAAGTGGCGTTGGTGCAGATGTGATTATTACAAGTAGCTTTTTTATCAGAGACTTAAAAGAATTTGAAACAAAGCTGTGGAACATGTTTGTAAAACACTTACTGCTACATCTTTAACTGTTGGAATTTTACTGTACATTTAATCCTGGTGCAGAACATTACTCCTAATGATACTATTTTACATTGTCCACATATTTAATAAACACAGCTTTGCGAAGGGAGGACCGGGTGGCGCAATATGTTAGATACCAGTCTTTCACCTCTGGGAGCTAGGTTCAAATCAGACAGACTGATGAATCAGAATTTAACAGTAGATTTCCGCATTGACAGCACCCACAACCAGGGGTTACCAACTCTGGTTGGCCGTATTCCGGGAGGTTGCATCTCGTGACTTCCAGCAGCGGGTGATCAGTCATTTACGTGTAGTTATTACTTCAGTGCCGGTTAGAAAAAGGAGTGATTTGACTGTTCGATTTTTCTTTTACTCTTTTCTCATTGGTGATTATCAACCAATGCTGATTTTCACCATCCCGGCAGTTTATAAGGTATATCTCCACCTATGCCCGGCTGCTGCTCTGCACATTCAACGAGAGCCTGTCACCTGAGCTCGCGATCTCATGTCTATGGAGGGTGCAGAGTTTCACTCTGGGGCACAGCGGCAAAGAAAAGTCCCTGCTCGGAAAGCAGCTCCGTACAGCGTGTAAACTTTGCTTTGCGCACGTATGCAGAATACTGCTTGCCAGGGGGTGGGTGGTGCCTGTGCAATAAAGACCTGTCAGGCCAGTGATCAGCGTGAACTTCAATAACAGAGCTCAGTATTAATGTTAATTCAATCCTTGACTTGGCTAGACCAACAAGTATAACTAATTTGCAGAGTGGAGATGAAGGAAAAAGGAAATCTTAAAAAGATTCCCAGCCCTTCAGATGAGTCACAAGCCACAGTAACGTTGCAGCTAGTGATACTAGGGTTGCCAACGCTCCCGGATTGTCCTGGCGTCTTCAGGATTTGAAGATTATTTTCCCTGACACTGCTATGAGCAACCTGGGAGATTTTCCGACAACCGCCCGCTGTGCTCCAGCAGAGGTCAGTTAAAATAATTGTATTGACCTGTATGGAGCAATGTTACTGCATGTTTACCACCGATCATGGCAGGTCACCACAACAGTAAAGTAATGTTTAATCTTTCAAGCACCATGAATGATCTGATCCCATATTAGTCTTCAGAGTCTGGCCTTTTAATTGGCTGAGAAATTGGCCTTTAAAGTACTTTTCAGCGCAATGAAAACCTTTAACCCCCCCTCCCCCTCAGATGGACGGTTGGAGCAGAAAGCCAGAATAATAAAGCTCACTGAAAGCTTTAAAATTTTAAATATAGATTTGAATAGGAAGAATTGAGTATATTAGTTTAAAAAAAGTAAAATTAAACCTAAAATTTTAAATAAATAGTAGTAGGCAAGAATTGTGTTTAATTTTAGTAGCTTAGCCTTAATGGGGCCAAAAATCCACAGAGCTTCTGGTGTGCTCCTGCTATAATTCTGGTAGAAGTGCCGCAAATAAGGCCATGGCCCAGATAGACAGGTCTCGGCCGTCCCTAGCAATATTCAATGGGCCTTATTAAGGGTGGATTATCCACCCACTCCAAACAAGGAAACCAGCCGGGCCAGGACTTACCTGGCGTACTGGTCTGCTGAACAGTGAACAAATCAGATGTAAATAAAAGTTTTAAAATTATATTTCTGCCCTACCTCTATTTCCTTGTTCTTCCCTACGCTTCCTTCTATATTCTCTCCTACATTTTCTATTTTAACTTTCATTTTATATTTTTATTACTTATTTTAATAAACGTTCTTGCTCTTTGGTACCTTCATTGTTCCTTCATCTATTCTGGACTGGAGCTGGGACCCATGTTAACTGTCAATCTGTGGGTTTACACATTAATTAACATTTCGATTTTGAATATCTCAAAATTAACCATTGAAAGGCAGATTTAGGAATGATGTCAGGAAGTTCTCTTCACCTAAAGTGGATTTCCAGGTAAGGTAGGGGAGGCAAAAACTCAGGAATCATTTAAGACACTGCTAGATTCTGTGGCGAAGGACTGTGGGTTCTTTCTAATTGGATGAGCTTGCATAGGCTAAATACCCTTCCTCAGCCATATCTATCTTATGAAAAGTTCTAAAAGCTGGTTTGGTTGGCCACAGAGAGGTAGAACATTGAAGTTTTATTTTTTCACATCCAAGATTAGGTCAAAGTTATGACTTTTTTTTCAATCCAACCTAGTGGGCTCTATGCATCTGATGAGATAACATATCAGCTGCTCAGAGTATTTGCAAGCTTGAAATCGCATTAGCAACCTCCATGAGGTGTACTTTAGAGCGGAGTGTCTCAGCTGCTCAATCTTGCAAGAATAGCCATTAGACGATACCAAGGAGCTAAGACTGGAAGCATCCCTCAAGTGTGCAGAGGAACATGGCTGATTATGAAGCAATGCAATCAGAACATTGACTATAGAGCAAATCTACTTGACTAACTTTCCTGATGCAAGGATGTTCTGCCATTGAACAGCTGTTACAATGCATGCTGTGTGCCCCGAGTCCTTGGGGTGCCTATATCTCCTATTGGCTCTAAATGTGGAATATAGCTCAGGCAAACTCCTGATGCCTGTCACTAAAGTATCTCTTCACATATTTGAAGTGATTCCTTACCTTTTATGAGATAGCCTTGCAGGGATTTCTGAAATTGAGATAGGATTCTGTTTGCATTTTCTCCTGGCTGCTATGCCTCCCAGCTTTTTTTCTCTAATGTCAGCAAATTGAATCCCCTCAATTCCCGCTAAACCTTGGGATTAATATTCCACATCCTCTTACAAGTTGATGGATTTTTCATTTGAAGTTTCAGCAACTGTTTGTGATTTAGATGAACCATCCCTGTGACTGAAGATGTGACTGTTTGAATTACAGCTTTGTAAAGTGCTCATTCGGCAGTTTTCTTCTCCTGAAGGGGCTGAATTTTGCTGCGGTACGGTTCCACAGGTATTGAGCACCTTCTGGTACCGTGCCTGAATAGCCATCCTTAATATGTGAGCTAAGGTAGACTATTTGACTGTGCAATGTATTGCATCAGAGCCAATCCTATTTTCACCCATTGTTACACACATGCAATTTCCGGCAGGGATCACTAGGTAGCAGTCAGGATTGGAAACCATGATTGATTTTTCATCTTTATAGTCCAATGGGCTGAGGTCAGTTCTAGCATGGCAATTGCTGCTCTGGCTAAGATCAGTTGACGCAGCACAGACTGAGAATCAAATATGGCTCAGTACCTCACTAATACCACACAGTGCATTTCTCCACTAAGGCAGCAGAGAAGGATATTTTTTAAAGACTTTTATATTTTGGGGCCTTAGCACACAATTGCATAATTTACCTACAAATTTGCCACAGTGCATAGTTAAAAGAAAACTGGCCTCATTACTTCGTTTTTATTTGAGTATTTTTTGTTAAGAGGCTATTGTCCTACTATTTTACTGGTGTAAAGAAATTAAAAATGATTAGCAACACATTTTTGAAAGGTTTAATTTATTTTTAATCTCCCAGTTTTGAGTGGACAAAATCTCTCTGATTTCTGTTCAGCGGAATCTCCAGGCCATGCATCAATCAGGGCCGAGAAGACAACTGTTCCCAGAGCTCCTTCAGTGCCTCTCGTAAGTCACTTGTAAGGAACTATGCACAAGGCGACACAGCTGGGGTAGCTCCTGGTCTTTTCCAGGAAATTCTACCCAGTCTGCCTCCTGATAGGCCCAACTGAACTTGTGCCTGTTGCTCCTTGTATTTTTACTTTTGAGGAATTAAAAAAGGCTGACTGTTTGGGGGCTTGTGGAAAGGGTTAAATATTGAACAAATGTTTTCATTAAGTGGAACTGTACCATGAAAAGACCTGGTTCTATTTTGAACCTTTGACCTGGGAGGGATATAAAGTATAGGAGGCTTGCTGTGAAATTCCTGCTTATTCACTTCTTACATCTTGTGGTGAAATAATACAGGTTATAGAATTGTCCTCTCATTCCCAAATAAGGCTGTTCATAAAGTAACTTGCCAACCCTGGCAATTCTGTGAGACTCTATATTTATATTCCCCCCCCCCCCCTATTTGTGATTACTTTTACTTTTAGCATAGTATTTCTTTCTAAACAACTATTTCCATCTGTTAATGTTGGCATAAAGCCACATTTTCTGCTGGTTAAATCAAGGGAATTGCCAAGGCAGGAACTGGTGGGTAATCTGCCTGGTGCAGACCCCAATATTTAAATGCGGAGCATGCTGCAAGTGTGTTGAAATGGAATGTATGACCTCAGCTTGTCACTGGAGATCCCTCCATGTACTCACTCCTTCCATAGAATACCTCATTGTTCCTAAGCCTTGAGCAGTTCGGAACAAAAGTCCACTCAGTTTGGAAAATCTAGTGCTGCCACTGATCAAACAACATCTGCAATAAATGCTTTTCTGTAAACTTTCAATGCTCACTACAGTACTACAAAGTAGGAATTTTGCAGGAAAAACAATCAGACAATCAGCTTTCTCAGTGACAGTAGTGCCTTAACAAAGTACAACAGTGGCACTGCTAAATGTGCACGTGTTTGTATGTGGAAGTGCACGTGCAAGTATGCATGTGTATGTCTGTGTGTACATGTGCATGAGTGCGCTTGTGTGTGAAGGGCAAAGGATAGAGAAGGTCTCGCCAACTCTTTCTCCTTCCTCTCCATGAATTAATATTTTAAGACCCAGATATGTTGAAAGTAACCCAGTCTGCTGAGTTAGTTGATCTCACCCAGGGTGACAGTTGAGGTGCTATAATTGGCCTAAATATTTGTGGGCTAGGAAGGGAAAAAATCTAGCCAAGGTTTCCACTCCTGATTGCTATCCAGTGATCCATGCTAAAAATTGCATATATGTGAATGTTCTCAGGACAAGATCAGGCTAGGCTGCGATGCCCTCCACAGTTGAATAATCTGTTGCTACTCATTCATTAAGAGTGGTCAGTGCCCAGTAACTATACATCTGCAAGTGTCAATACCTTCATAACTGGAGAGTGAAAACTGGACTAACAAAAATTGAAGGGATAAAAAAATACAAAGAAAAAATTTGGAGCAAACTAAGATTTTTGTCTCTTGCTCATTTTTGTTACCCCTGTCATCTAGAGTTAGCTCTGAACTAACACAATGGGGTGGAATTCCTGCCTTCACTAATTTTAGTGAAAAATTAGAAGTGGTGTTGTGTCAGTGGATCCTATGGATTATTTGTCTATGCTCTTGAGAGTTGCTACGCCTCCAAAAGTGGCTTAGCAAACAAAGGTGAAAAGTGAGAAAAAAAGCCAAGTTATATTTGTTAAGGTCTGCATATGCGTACAACTCAGGAGGGGCACTCAGCATGCTCAACCTCCTCATGGCAGCCTCAGGCCTCCCATCAAGCCCACTGTCAGCCCTTTATCACGAGTGCTTGTTGACTCATTCTTTGCTTCCTCCTCAACATCATTATAATCTATTTTCCTTTGATCCCTTTATCCACTCCAACTACCACATATCTTGAGCCTCCCTTGACTAAAGTCCTCAAACATGTTGTTAGCAAGCCCCACTCCAGAGATTTAAGCATATAATCTGGGCTGACACTTCAGTGCAGTGCTGAGGGAGTGCTACACTTCAGAGGTACTGGCTTTCAGATGAGATGTTAATGCCCTCACAGGTAAAAGATCCCATAGCAATATTCAAAGAAGAGCAGTGGAGTTCTTCTAATGTCCTGGCCAACACTATCCGCCAACCAATACCCGAAACAAATGATCTGGTTATTTATTTTATTGCTTTTTGTGGGCACTTGCTGTGCATAAAATTGCCTGCTGCATTTCCTACATTACAACAGTGACTACATTTTAAAAAGTACTTCATTGGCTGTAAAGTGATTTGGGACATCCTGAGGCCATGAAAGGTGCTATATAAATGCAAGTTCTTTCTTTCTTGTCGACGTCACCAAGGACATCCTTTGTGAATGTGACTGGGGCACACCGTCACTCCTTGTCACTCTTGACCTCTCTGCAGCATTTGACAAATTAAACCATTCCTTCTACACCATTTCTCTTCTGTGGTCCACCTCTGTGTCACTGCTCTAGCTCGGTTCCATTCCTACTTGTCTTAGCGCAGCCGACACTTTTCCCGTAATGACCAATTGACTTGTACTGCTTTATCACTAAATCCTCTGCTGCAGGTGGTTCATGTTAACCTTTAAACTGTTCCTTTATCTCAACTTGTTACTGCACCTCTTCTGTAAGCAGATGTATGCTCCTTGTTTGCAGTATTGTGCAGTGTGCAAGATACTACAATTATTCTGCCATTTAATTCTGGTTCATACTGTAAGGCATTTTAGAGTGGTCAAGAACACATATGTATACTGTATTGCATTTCTGCCTTGCAAACTTACTTCATTGTAGGCACTTTCTTGAGGGGCATGGAGGTGCTACTGTTAATAAAAGGGGAGGGTGTTGCCTACAGGTACACAAAATGGTGATATGAATGCAATCAGGAGTACCTTGTACTGTGGGCATGCTATTCAGCTGCTGCTCCCTCCTGTTGCTGAACTGTATATATACTGATGCATGATGAAATAGACCTTTTATCTCTATGATGCAGCAGTGAAATACATTCGGGGTGACCCTTCTTCATGTCCCAAGCTGGCATCTGGATGGCCAAGTGGTGTAGAGATTTTGTGCGGCAGTCACTTTTGCATTTACTAGTAGTGCTGACTGAATGTTGCTCTTTGGCTGAAAGTCTAATTCCAGAAGATGGCACAGGTCATTAATTGTGTTCCTGGTGTGGCTCAATCTCTGCACCTACTGTTCCTTGTTCAACTCCAAATAGTTGCCATGTCTACAGTCTTCACGCTGCATTGGGTACTACTGAGTCCTGATAGTTTTCTTCAGATGTCCTCAAAACCCTTGAGCTGTCCTCTCCCGATGGTTCTGTTTCTCCTCGTTCAACATATCCAGAAATGACAAACTTGATGCTGCAACCATGCTGTGGTGTTCACTAAAAGATGCCTCTAACTATTTCTGTATGATACCGCTTGCTTGGTCATCCCTCAAACTCTGCCAGCTTCCTCATTTTATACCTGCTTCAATTAGGGAAAACATGATATGTGAATGAAGTAAATCCTGAGAAAATTTGCATGTTTCCCATTAATTGCTCAATATTAATGTCACAATAAGCAAAACCATCTCTTTAATTACTGGGCTGTGCATTAACATGGGCAGCAATTATTAATGCACATAAATAACGGCATCTGCCTTGAGTTAGATTTGCCCTAGCACGTTTAGGTTTCTAATTTTTTTGCGTGGCAAGTTGCTGAAAGTGCGAGCTGATAACATCGCAACGAGGGACCTGAGCGAACAGGGCAAACAACTGTGTATATCCTTAACCAATCAGATTGAAGGATTGTGAAATAAACAGCGCAAGGACTGAGAAGGAAGTATAAATTAGAATGGGTGAATTCAATGTCAAATCAGGTTCAGAAAGAGAAATAAAGAGGGAAAGAAAGACTGGATTGAGAGAGAGAAAAAAGAGACAGAAAGGAAAAGAAAAAAAAATTAAATTTTCATATTTAAAAATCTCCAACAACAATTAATACCTGAAGGAATGTGACTCCACAGTTGTAATAGTTAATTTTCAGTGCCAGAGAGGTTGATTGGCAGTAATTAATACTTATCACATCATTAAAAGTGTACTTAGACTTGAAATGACAAGACATAATTTTCTGTGGCGCAAATACAGCAACTTCACCCCATTCAATGTATTTCAATGCTGAGGCAGACAGCGAGGTGCCGTTTTCATGAAGCTGATGGTGGAGCGGTACAACTCAGGCACCAACTTTTGGATATCCCCGTTTAACTGCGCATCTGCCCCTTGCCTGAAGTTGTTGTACCATTGGCGCATAAATAACGGTGAGCACTATTAGCCCATTGTTACAGAAATGCTAAAACAGCCTTCAAAGAATAAAAACAGTAATGACATGAATGAAACATGTGTGTAAGCCACAACTCTGTAAACTACACCCCGTTTTACATGTTAGATAAAGCCCAGTGGATGTAGGTTGCTCCCATCCAGCTAAAAGGCATAAAAATAAATGCCAAATTAAAAGGGAGCCTCAGCTTCTGTCATGTTTATCACTCTCCAATGAAAGACAATGTAATGAATAGGCAATACACATAACTTAGAGGAATAGGCAACATACTGTCCGTACCAGATTATAACAGCCATAGCAGTTACCATAGTAATGGCAACTGCATAACGTTATCCAGAGTGCTGAACTAGGGCAATTCAAAAGCATGAACAGTAGTAGCCACAGTAGCCAAATGTAGCACCCTGTTGATTACACAGAGTTGTCACTGAGATTTCAGACAAGTGTAATGGTGGGCGTGTGAAATTCTCATACTGTGCCCACTTGAATTCTACACCCAGCAGTATAATTATAGGTTTTGCACTTCCAAACTTGTGTTGTGTTTGGAGAGAAGATTTTGAGCTATATAATACTAGGGTGAAGTACTGGTGGCTACGGGTCTGTCACTGGTAGTGGTTGTGGTGGAAGCAGTTTGAGGTGATGAGCTAAGAGTATTGCACAACATTAAAGTGTATTGCCTTCACTGCAATTTTCTCTGTTGTGTATTGGTTTCAATGTGGAAAATGTGCAAGTGATAATGCTCTCCAGTAATCGGCCTAAAACTGCATATCTGAACAGACTTTGGCCACTCCAACAATTCTTAAATATTCAGGTGCAAACCTACTTTAAGCACTCACTGGTCTTGTACCTTAATATCCCACAATAGCTATAGAGATCAACCCATTAGTCAACATCTAAATACCACCACACAATCTGTCACAAGTTCCTCCTTTAGAACTTCAAGCGTTTCTTTTTATGACTGCCACCTGTCAATCAAACTAGTTGCTGCACCTGGGTTTCGTCCTGTTGGACCCGTGCCTCATAAATTCAATAATTTCACTGGGTATCTACATTGATGCCCATTTTCACTTTTCCCAAGCTGCTTACTTACCAGTATTTCGAACAGACTGTAAATACAGCTGTGCAGTGTGGAAATCAGAATGCTCAGTCAATGGTTCATTGGAACATTCAAAAATCTCAGTTTTCTGACTGAGTTCACCATCCTTCTTCATAGCTTTAGCATGAGTCCAACAAGAGGAAACCCAGGTGCAGCAACTGGTTTGATTGACAGGTGGCCATCATAAAAATAAATGCATGAAGTTCTAAAGGAGGAACTTTAGCATGAGAAATGAGATGAACTCTTTTAGATCAGAGGGCAGTTACAAACCAAATTCAGGTCCAGGCTACATGAAAATGGATTGCTGCATAAATCACTGCAGCTGAGAAACCCCAAGGCCATGAAACAATATGTATACTAGGACATGAGGATAGACAAAGAGATAATATGGAAATCAATTGCAAACACTACAGACTTTACAACAGCAACAATTTGCATTTATATAGAGACTTTAATGTAGTAAAACATCCCAAGGCGCTTCACAGGAGTGTTATTAAACAAAATTTGACACCAAGCCACATAAGGAGATATTAGGACAGATGACCAAAAGCTTGGTCAAAGAGGTAGGTTTCCAGGTCCGTCTTAAAGGAGGATAGAGGTATAGAGGTTTAGGGAGGGAATTCCATAGCTTAGGGCCTAGACAGCTGAAGGCACAGCCGCCAATGTTGGAACAATTAAAATCAGGGATGCGCAAGAGGCAAGAATTGGAGGAGCGCAGAGATCTCAGAGAGTTGTAGGGCTGGAGAAGGTTACAGAGATAGTGAGGGGCAAGGCCATGGAGGGATTTGAAAACAAGGATGAGAATTTTAAAATCGAGGCGTTTCTGGACCAGGTGCCACTGTAGGTCAGCGAGCACAGGGGTGATTAGTGAACGGGACTTGGTGCAAGTTAAGATATGGGCAGCAGAGTTTTGGATGAGCTCAAGTTTATGGAGGGTGGAAGATGGGAGGCCGGCCAAGAGAGCATTGGAATAGTCGAGTCTAAAGGTAACAAAGGCATGGATGAAGGTTTCAGCAGCAGATGAGCCGAGGCATGGGCGGAGACAGGTGATGTTATGGAAGTGGAAGTAAGCGGTCTTGGTGATGGAGCGGATATGTGGTTGGAGCTCAACTCAGGGTCAAATGGGACGCCAAGGTTGCGAACGGTCAAATTTTAATCTGATAGCTCAAATGTTGTCATCGGAAGCCATACTTAGCATTGTATTGATACAGGTAATACTCCAAAGATGTCACAGTGAAAGTGTTTTTTTTTCAAAGGGGAACCTCACAATATTTGAATTGTGCATGCCACAACAATTCGTGAAAGCTAATGCAGCATCATATGGTTCCTGCTGAATGGGTCTAGGTAATAATGTCTACTCAAGCCACTTTCACAGAAAAAGGTGGTGTACGGACTACAGTGGCAATGGTAGGGCTAGCAACACAATGATCAGAGGTCTATATCAATAGAGAGACAGTGGAAGGCACTCTTTTGAGGAAGTATGCACCAGCTGATATGTTCCAAAATCACGATAGATTCTCTCGATTTGTGGAGCAGCTAAAATGAATGGCTCACTACTATGACAATGACACTGACAAGATCCTTTATCCATTACTTTCAAAGGCAATGATGAATAGGCGTGGTGTGTTAATGCACTTGTAAATGTCTCTTCTGCTTGCTTTACAGATTATGAAGCAGGATCCAATGATGCACAGCAACTGCTCATAGTAGTCGCTCAGAATCTATGGGGGTGTAGAGGATGGAGGAAGCACTGGATATTGCACAGCATTGTGGTGAGGAAGTAGAAGGTGAAGAAGGAGTAGAAGAGCTGGTTTGGGGGCATGGTGTGTAGAGTAGAGAGATGTTGCAGTAGCTGCCCTTGCTTCGATTGCAGTGCCTACTCTTTCTGCGTTCTAGAAAAAGCTGATTGAATGCATGGACAGTGTGGAGAAGTCCCTTGGGTCCATCCATCACTTAATGCAAAGGATGGATGTAAGGACCATTGTCTGAATTTGAGCCTACTGTTGGGGGGGATCTGATAGCTACTGGAGTAGCCTATGACATGGAATGTGCCTATAACAGATTACTGCCATCTGTAATGGGAAAGATTTGGCAAGCCTCCAACTCCTCTGGTTGATGAGTGTGCCTCTGAAGAGTGGCAGTATCAGTCAAGCACAGGGACAGCCAGATGACATAGATATCAGCATTAACTCTTACCAACACCAGGCACTACACAAGTGGCTTCAAGGGATACCTCAAGGACAGGAGCCTCTGATATAAGTAAGGGACATCAAGGTAGTTGCCAGTCCAGTCGGAGAAAAAACAAAATCTCAAGAACAACAACAGTCTCAGCTTCTGGTCCCTTACCTACAGGAGCACGTAAATCACAACAAGTGGCACCATACTCACCCGCACATGGAAATAATGACTCACAGGTACAGGTAAGCACGGTAGGAAGGCACAGTAAGGAGGTAACATACATGTACATAGGGGCCATGTGCACGTAGACACGATCATATATGGAAAAAGCAGGGGGAGCTTTACTCTGTACCTAGCTGTGTTATACCTGATCTCGGAGTGGTTTATGCTGACACTGGGTGCCTCAAATGTAAACTATTCCATCCTCCAGTGCTAACATGGATGAACACAAAATTTAATCCCAAACAAATTGGATCTTTGCCTACACTACCATCTTTTGTGTTGCCAATCGGTTATGTTTAGATGCTTGGAAAGGGAACAGAGTTGATAGAGTTGAGACAATGTGATAAGGGCTATATCACCAGAAGTTCCTGATGCCACCCTATCTACGTCAACTTTATCTCACAATGGGACCTCTGACTTTAACCTTAAACTCCCTCCTATTTTCTCCTCTCTAATTCCCTGTTTATTACCAGAACATATCTATCCCAATCTTGCTATGTAACCACGCCTATGTAACTTGGGTTTCCCTGTGTCCATTCACGTGCGCATTTTGGCTGCCGCTCCGGACCCGAGCCCATCGCTTCTATTTCCTCTTTTTTTTCTTTTCTCTTTACCCCTCCTAGGCCCCTCTTTCCTGTTGCCGTGCCACCTTTCATTTCTCTCCTCTCAGGTACTCTGCTCCCCCCCCGACCCCTAAATCTCTACCCCAACCCTTCAGTACTCCTCGACCTTCCTACTCCCCTGCCGTCATCCCAGGCTTGATTCCCTTTTAGATAAGTCTACAGCTTCCCTTTGTGCATCCCTTTGCATCCTCTGAAGGGCCCATCAAGGCACTCATCGCTGCCTCCTTAAGAGCAGCAAGCCCAACTGCCCCATCCTATTCTCTCACCGACTTTCCTGCCCAGCGCGGCTGCTAGGGGCTAATCTAGCCAATTTCCTTCATGTCCCACTCATCCCTCCCAGCACTGACCCTGTGGACTCTTCCAGTGGATCAGCTATCACCGCCCCTCTCTGCACCTCCCTCCAGAATGTCAGTTCACCTATGAACAAGGCTTTTGCCATCCATGAGCTTATTGCGGATAATTGCATTGACATCATGACCTTGACGAAAACCTGGCTGATGGATAATGATACCTTCCCTCTTTATGAAGCCTCCCCACCTGGCTATATCTTCCACCACTTGCCCCGCCCAGACTGCTGCAGTGTTGGTGTGGCCCTTATCACCAAATCACACCTTGGTCTGTCCCCCTATTCCTCTGGCACCTTCTCTTCCTTTGAGCATCTCACCTTGTTCCACCCCTCTCACCTCTCCTTTAAAATCCTCGTTTTCTACTGCTTACTCAGGTACCACTCCACATTTCTCACCGAGATATCTTCACTGCTTTCCTCCCTCAGCCTCTGCACCAAGTGACTTCTCATCCTCGGTGATTTCAACCTTCATCTCAACACAACTTGCTGTCTCTCCTCTGAGTTCACTGCCCTCCTAGCCTCCCTTAATCTTTCCTTCCATATAAACTCTCCTACCCTTATTCACAGCCACCCCCTCGACCTTGCCATCTCACGTGGCCTCTCTACTCCCATCGTATCAATTATGGATAAGGCCATCTCTGATCACTACCTTGTATCCCTCTCCACCCACATTGCCCTTCCCCCTCCCAACCCTACTTCCTTCTGTGTCCGCCCCAGGAAAAAACTCTCCCCCAGGTAAAACGTCATTTTCAAATTCCCAACTGTCTAGCCTTTGGCTCTCCATTCACCACAACATTTCTGCAGCTACCAATCTGCTCAATCACACCCTCACCTCCACCTTTGATGCCCTTGTCCCCATTAAAACCATTACTCTCTCTCACCCTGGTCATTCCCCTTGGTAAGGCCCTTATCTCCGCTCTCTTAAGTCCAAGGGACGCAGACTTGAATGTTTATGGCGGACAATTGGTTTAGCATTCATTGTCAGATCTGGCTGGACCATATAAAGCACTATCGGGTCCTGCTTTCCTCTGTCAAAACTGCTCACTCTTCCAGGATCATCATGGAATGCAAAGATAACCCCCGGCTTCTCTTCTCCACTACAAACCATCCTCTTAAACCCCTGTCCCCTGCCCCCTCCACCCTCACTTTCAACAAAAAGAGCGAGGAGCTCATGGACTTCTTTGTCACTAAGATTGAGACCATCCGTTCAGCTGCGTCTGCCATGTCCCTCCCTTCCCACAGCCCACAAAGCCAAATTTCCCCTAAGGTTCCCCCCTGGCCTAGCCCTGAACTCATACCTTTCTCTAATTTCTCTCCTACCTCCCCTCATTCCCCCTCTGAGCTCATCTTGACCAAGAGACCCACCTCCTGCTCCCTTGACCCTATTCCCACGAAACTGCTGACCACCCAATTTCTCTTCCTGACCCCCATGTTAGCTGATACTGTTAACGGTTCCCTCTCCTCAGGTACTGTCCCCTCCCCTTCAAATCTGCTGTCATCACAACCTTCCTCAAAAAACCCACCCTTGACCCCGCCGTCCTTGCAAACTACTGCCCCATCTCCAACCTCCCTTTCCTCTCCAAAGACCTTGAACGTGTTGTCGCCTCCCAAATCCTTGCCCATCTTTCCCGCAACTCCATGTTTGAATCCCTTCAATCAGATTTCTGCCCCTGCCACAGTACTGAAACGGCCCTTATCAAAGTCACAAATGGCAACCTATGTGACTGTGACGATGGTAAACTATCCCTCCCCACCCTTCTCGACCTGTCTGCAGCCTTTGACATGGTTGACCACACCATCCTCCTCCAATGCCTCTCCTCCATCGTGCAGCTGGGTGAGACTACGCTCACCTGGCTCCGTTTTATCTATCCAGTCGTAGCCAGAGAATCACCTGCAAAGGCTGCTCTTCCCGCTCCTGCACCGTTATCGCTGGAGTCCCCCAAGGATCTATCCTTGGCCCCCTCATATTTCTCATCTGCATCCTGCCCCTCAGCGACATCATCCGAAAACACATCAGATTGCACATGTACACTGATGACACCCAGCTCTATCTCACAACTGCCTCCCTCAACCCCTCCACTGACTCTCATTTGTCACAATGCTTATCCGACAGCAAAAATTTCCTCCAATTAAATATTGGGAAGACCAAAGCCATTGTCTTTGGTCCCCACCGCAAACTCTGTTCCCAAGCTACCGACTCCATCCCTCTCCCTGGCCACAGTCTGAGGCTGAACCAGACTGTTCACAACCTTGGCGTCCTATTTGACACTGAGATGAGCTTCCAACCACATATCCACTCCATCACCAAGACTGCCTACTTCCACCTCCGTAACATCGCCTGTCTCCGCCCCTGCTTCAGCTCATCTTCATTTAAACCCTTATCCGTGCTTTTGTCACCTCGAGACTGGACTATTCCAATGCTCTCCTGGCTGGCCTTCCATCTTCCACCCTCCATAAACTTGAGCTCATCGAAAACTCTGCTGCCCATATCCTAACTCGCACCAAGTCCAGTTCTCCCATCACCCCTGTGCTCGCTGACCTACATTGGCTCCCAGTCTGGGAACGTGTCAGTTTTAAAATTCTCATCCTTGTTTTCAAATCGCTCCATGGCCTCGCCCCTCGATATCTCTGTAACCTCCTCCAGTCCTACAACCCTCCGAGATCTCTGCGCTCCTCCAATTCTCGCCTCTTGTGCATCCCCAATTTTAATCGCTCCACCATTGGCAACCATGTCTTCAGCTGTCTAGGCCCTAAGCTCTGGAATTCCCTCCCTAAACTTCTCC
Organism: Heptranchias perlo; assembly: GCF_035084215.1. NCBI lineage: Eukaryota > Metazoa > Chordata > Chondrichthyes > Hexanchiformes > Hexanchidae > Heptranchias > Heptranchias perlo. Next base: position 30,598,957 of record NC_090339.1, on the reverse strand, counting down.
GCCTCTCTACCTCTCTCCTCCTTTAAGACGGTCCTTAAAACCTACCTCTTTGACCAAGCCTTTGGTCACCTGTCCTAATACCTCCTTATGTGGCTCGGTGTAAAATTTTGTTTGATAATGGTCCTGTGAAGCACTTTGGGATGTTTTACTATATTAAAGTCGTTGTATAAATGCAAGTTGTTGTTGTTACATCGAGTCTACAGCACAGAAACAGCCATTTGGCCCAACTGGTTTATCTGGTGTTTATGCTCCACACGAGCCTCCTCCCTTCCTACTTTATCTAACCCTATCAGCTTATACTTTTATTCCTTTCTTCCTTGTGTACTTATCTAGCTTCCCCTTTAATGCATCTTTGCTATTTGCCTCAACTACTCCTTGTGGTAGCTGCTCCACATTCTTACCACTCTTTGGGTAAAGAAGTTTCTCCTGAATTCCCTATTGGATTTATTAGTGACTATCTTATATTGGTGATCTCTAGTTTTGGACTCCCCACAAGTGGGAACATTTTCTCCACGTCTACCCTATCAAACCCTTTCATTATCTTAAAGATCTCTAATAGGTCAACCCTCAGCCTTCTCTTTTCTAGAGAAAAGAACCCCAGCCTGTTTAGTCTTTCCTGATAAATATATCCTCTCAGTTCTGGTATCATCCTTGTGAATCTTTTTTGTACCTTCTCCAATGCATCTGGATTCTTTTTATAATCTGGAGGCCAGGACTGTGCACAGTATTCCAAGTATGATCTAACCAAGGTGTCATACAAGTTCAACATAACTTCTCTGCTTTTCAATTCTATCCCTCTATAAATGAACCCCAGTGCTTGGTTTGCCTTTTTTATGGCCTTATTAACCTGCGTCGCTACTTTTAGTGATTTGTGTATCTGTACCCCGAGATCCCTTTGCTCCTCTACCCCATTTAGACTCTTATTGTCCAAGTAATATGTGGCGTCTTTATTCTTCCTACAAAAATGCACCACCTCACACATCTTTATTGGAACACCACTTCCCACCTTTTGCCAGTCTGAGTAGCTACCCTTAACCCCTCTTTGTTTTCTGTTTTGTAGATAGCTTGCTATCCATTCTGCTACCTGACTCCTGACTCCACATGCTCTGACCTTAGTCATGAGTCTACAACGCGGTACCTTATCTAAAGCCCTTTGAAAATCCAAATCTATAACATCTACTGCCTTAGTCAGCATAGACACTGAGAGGTTGTTTCCCATGGCTGGAGATTCTAGAATTAGGGGGCATAGTCTCAGGATAAGGGGTCAGCCATTGAAGATTGAGATGAGGAGGAATTTCTTCACACAGAGGGTTGTGAATCTTTGGAATTCTCTACCCCTGAGGGCTGTGGATGCTGAGTTGTTGAATATGTTCAAGGCTGACATAGATAGATTTTTGGACTCTAGGGGAATCAAGGGATATGGGGATTGGGCAGGAAAGTGGAGTTGAGGTCAAAGATCAGCCATGTTCTTATTGAATGGCGGAGCAGGCTCGAGGGGCCGTATGGCCTACTCCTGCTCCTATTTCTTATGTTATTATTACCCTTGTCTACTTTTTCTGTTACTTCTTCAAAGAATTCAATAAAGCTGGTCAAGCATGACTTTCCCTTCTGAAATCCATGCTGACTACTCTTTATTATATTTTTGTTTTCTAGATGTTTTTCTATTACATGTTTGAGTAAAGATTCCATTATCTTTCCTACCACCTATGTTAAGCTAACTGGTCTACAGTTCCTTGGACTTGTTCAATCTCCCTTTTTAAATTTTAGAAATAACATTAACTGTCCGCCAGTCCTCTGGCACTATTCCCTTTTCTAATGAATTTTTATATATATGTAATAGTGCCTCTGCTATCTCTTCCCTAACTTCTTTTAATATGCACGGATGCAATCCATCCAGACTAGGGGTTTTATCCTCTCTGCAGTGTCTGTAGAATACTTTACTATTTCTTTTTATATTGATTTCGTAGTTCCTCTTTGCTTCCCTAATTGTTTTTTTTTACTTCTTTCCTAACCTCCTCGTATTCTCTTTTTGTCATCCTCTCCTTTATTGTCTATGTTCTTAGAGTATGCCTTTTTCTTTAGTTTCAATTTTACAATTACCTTTATTCATCCGTCGTGTTTCATTATTGGCTAGTTTGTTCTTGTTTTTTCGAGGAATATATTTCTTCTGAACGCTATTGATCACCGTTTTAAATATTTCCCACTGCTGTTCTCTCTCTTTGTCAAATTCTTTTCCAGTTTACCTTCTCTCGTTCCATTCTTATCCCCTCAAAATTAGCTTTTTTTCCAATCTATTAATTTGTTCTTTGTCTTACTTATAAATGTAAGTAAATAATGTAAATAAATGCGGAATGTAAATATTCATTTCATACCATGTACAGGAGCTGCAGATCATTAGCGTTGTGTGATCATTTAATAATACTCCTTTTGAAGAATTTTTAATGGCACAATCTTTCACATGGAAGATCCTGTACAAAGAGTTACGCTTGGGTTGCTTAAGCTCTTCAAAAATAGCACTGCTGAAAAAGAATGAAGCAGATTTGTAGACCATTGCCATCTTGGAAACAAATGTTCAGACATGTTGAGTGCTGAACATTAACAACAATGTAGGCTGTTCTAAGCTGTCACCATAATCGCTCATCTTATTCCTCCCCAGAAAAATGACACAGTTCTTTCAGTCAACTCAAGCTCCTGTATTCCACCACAATATGGACAAATCATTTGCTATAGGCATTAGTGGTACATCCTCAATGTTCATAGTACAGCTTTGAAATATAAATTGTGTCTGAAAAATTCAAGGACTAATACCTTTGCCCAGGGTTCACACTTCAATGGAGGTCAGTCAACAGCTATGCTTTTTCATTTTATTCATATTTCAACAGACCATGTTTAATCCTGCATTTAAACTCCAAAAAAGGAGCCCACAAAAACAATTTGATACTTACCTTTGGCGGTCCTCTTTGGTTCCATCATCAGGCTCTGACCTTTCCAACCAAAAATGACAAGTGGGGTCATATTTACATCATAGGACCCTGATTTCCATATTAAAAGGTGCCTATCACCTGAAACGGGTAGGCGCTTTGGACACCCGGCAGTAGGCCCCCTTCAAAATAGAGTTGGCCACATTGCCAGTGTTAATAAGGTGGTAAGGCTACAGGTCCTATTTTGAGGCCGTTACCGCCCGGTTAATGTCAGGCAAGAGCAGTGAAAATCGACCCCATTGAGTGCAATAAGCAGCGATTTAAACCCTCAAATAGCACAGGGAAGTTCAGAGCAACTGTTTACACATCAATTTTCCTGAACATGAGGAAAGCATGATTCACTGACTAGATGCTGGAAACCCCGCTAGAAGTGAGGAGAGGAGGTACAGACTTTATAGGACTGATGAGATCCCCCCTCCAGCTCAGAATTGCCAAGTGCAACAGACATGGGAGGAAGTTACAGAAAGGGTTAATGCTGTGTCCAGAACCTGCAGCACCTGGAAGGATTTTAGGAAAAGAATGTCAGACTGCCACAGGTATACATGCAAGAAAGTCTGAATGCCAATATTTTAATCTTTTCATGCTGGAAGATACTGAGTAATAAGAGGAGGCCATCTAATGCAGTACTGGCACAATAAAACCTGGGCAAGAAATGCTTTGCATGAATGAAGAGGCTTAGGATGTTTGTTATAGTTATAATTCGATGGTGCATATGGCAACCTGAGTGCACACCAACAATTCTTAAAAGAGCTCCACACAAGGAATATGCATCTGCAATTTATAGCTTGTAGTATTCCCCTGAGACTGTGCAGATGTATGACATTGTCGCTTCTGTACATACTTCCAATATTTCTGTACTATTCTACTTGCAGGACAAGAGAGCATCTAATTGGCTGGAAAAAATATCTGTGCACGTGGTGTCCCAAAACAATTCAAGCCTTTAACCTGTCTTGAAGAGGCACCCTTGGCATCATTTACTAGGAAAGCATCGAAGGAGTGGGAGGATGGTGAGCTGGAGGCTTCCTCTGAGCTCCTGGCTGGTACCATAATATCATGTCATATACTTTGTCCTATTGAGTTACTGTCATACAGGCACACTGAGCTTGAGCAATGGCACAGAGAATATCATGCAATGAAAAGAATACTTGAAGATGGTGATTTGAGGCAGCATTTTGTTCTCTTCTGTTTCCTTAGGAATGGAAAAATTAGTTAAGCCACAGCCAGTGCCCAAGGAAACCTGCACCTCACAGCACCATCCATCACAATCATCATCACCATCTCCGCCAAGTATCAGGATAGCTAAACACATCAGAAGGGTAAGTAGGTAGTGAGGTTGAGGAGGAAACACAGGGTGAGTCACAATGCATGGATGAGGAGGAACAATTGGTGCGAAAGAGCAGTCACCTGCATGCGGAGGTGCAGCATAATTCCTGCCTTAGGGAATAAGACCTCACAAGGCATCTTTAAAAACAAAGATTGCTGTTTGAGCAGGATTGTCTACATGTGTTCTTGCAAAATACACCGCAAGAGCAACCGGCCTGATTCACACCCATGCCACTAGACTCAGTATCTACCACCTTTGCATCTGGCGAACTGTGGCTGCAGTATGTACTGTGTACAGGATGCACTGTAGCAATTCACAAAATTTACTTAGACAGCATTTCCTAACGCCACAACCTCTATCAACAAGAAGAACAAGATCATGGAAACACCATCACCTCCAAATCCCCCTCAAAGTCACATATCATGCTGACTTGGACAAATGCCAACATCGTCGCTAGGTTAAAATCCTGGAAATTCTTGCCTAAAACCATTGTCGAAGCACCATCAGCATAAGGACTGTAGTGATTCAAGGAACAGTCCCACTACCACCTGCTCAGGGCAACTAGGGAGGGGCAAAAAAAATGGTTTTTGCCAGCATCACACACATCCTGAGATCAAATTTTTAAAAAAAGATCCAGAGGAAAGCATTATCCGGATCTGTGCAGTCCTAGATGAATGCTTGTCTGAACTTCAGTCTGCCATGGAGTGTGTAGTGACTCCTGTGACATGTGCAGCAGAGCCCCCAGTGGTGCAGGTCATAGCCACAGAGGTTCTGCTAGAAGGAATGAGGAAGAGGAGGTACTGACTTTATGGAACTGATGGCTTCAACCTCCAACCCTGGAACTGCCTGATGCAGCAGACACTGCTACTATAGAGGCCTTCGGCACTTGGCCAGTTTCAACATGATGGGAGATTAGTTAAAGGCTCCATGAGGCAGAGGTTCACAGTCTTTATAACTGCACTCAGACAGATCAAGGTTGAAGGAGTGCCCAGCAGTGGCCTGTCTGTAATGGTCAGGGATCTGGCTCTCAAACCAACAGCTTATCTCGACCATCAAGTGTCAATGCACAACTAACATTAGAGGTATCTGAAAGCAAGCAGGACCAGGCTGCCCCAATAGATGTGGCTGAGACAGATGGAAGGTCATGACAATACATACCAAAATGAGGTCAAGGTCTACCAGAATCCCAGCAGGTTGTCAGTGAAATGTTGCAGTCAGCCAGCAAACTTACTTCTTCCACTAGGGAATCACTTCAAAGAAGTAATAGGTTAGGTGTTAGACATGATACACAATCCAACACCACAAAGGGGAAGCACCGTCACAAAATACAATAACCACAATCACACAACATACAATTAATCAAATAAATGCACTACACTTAATTTAAACGTGCTGAGTAATTATGTGTCACTGGTTAAGAATAAAGCAGGAGCTCAGCAAAAGATGAGAATAGGTGGTATCACAGGAGGTGGTTTTGGAAAGGTTAATTTGCAGATGTGGTTTGCAGCTTTTGAGAAACGGAGCAGCTCTGGCACTCTTTGGAAGGAATCTTAAATTAATGCTTGGTGCATTACTTTCCTTACTGCATTGCTGGTTTGGCAGCGAATTCCTCATTGTCGCTTTCACCTTCTTACTCTGCTGTAATTTTGTCATCCGATTTTTCGATCTCCATAATAAAGCTTCTTTGCGTAATGGAGTTATGGAGCATGTATTAGAGAACAATTATTTGTGAGAGTCCGGAGGATTGTACTGCAACACGCTCCCCAGTTGTTTCAGACACCTGAAGTGCTGCTTTAAGATTCCAATTGCACGTTCAATACACGATGTGGAGATGCCGGTGATGGACTGGGATTGACAATTGTAAACAATTTTACAACACCAAGTTATAGTCCAGCAATTTTATTTTAAATTCACAAGCTTTCGGAGGCTTCCTCCTTCCTCAGGTGAACGAAATGAAATCCTCGAAATGAAATCGCATTTATAATTCACAGAACAATGCTTGGTGATTACAGACAGTTTTTTCAACTGCCCGTTGCCAAGGCAATCAGTGTGCAGACAGACAGGTGTTACCTGCAAGGTCTCAGAATATACAAATCACCAAAAAAAAACAACAAACAAAAAAAAACACAGAGATAGAGAGGTAGAGACATTGAAAAGACAGCAACTGACCCGTTATATTAAAAACAGATAACATTTGTTCGCTGGTGGGGTAACGTGTAGCGTGACATGAATCCAAGATCCCGGTTGAGGCCGTCCTCATGGGTGCGGAACTTGGCTATCAATTTCTGCTCGACGATTTTGCGTTGTCGTGTGTCTCGAAGGCCGCCTTGGAGTACGCTTACCCGAAGGTCGGTGGATGAATGTCCATGACTGCTGAAGTGTTCCCCGACTGGGAGAGAACCCTCCTGTTTGGCGATTGTTGCGCGGTGTCCGTTCATCCGTTGTCGCAGCGTCTGCATGGTCTCGCCAATGTACCATGCTCTGGGGCATCCTTTCCTGCAACGTATGAGGTAGACAACGTTGGCCGAGTCACAGGAGTATGAACCATGCACCTGGTGGGTGGTGTCCTCTCGTATGATGGTGGTATCTGCGTCGATGATCTGGCATGTCTTGCAGAGGTTACCGTGGCAGGGTTGTGTGGTGTCGTGGACGCTGTTCTCTTGAAAGCTAGGTAATTTGCTGCGAACGATGGTCTGTTTGAGGTTGGGTGGCTGTTTAAAGGCGAGTAGTGGAGGTGTGGGGATGGCCATAGCGAGGTGTTCGTCGTCATTGATGACATGTTGAAGGCTGCGGAGAACATGGCGTAGTTTCTCCGCTCCGGGGAAGTACTGGACGACAAAGGGTACTCTGTTGGTTGCGTCCCGTGTTAGTCTCCTGAGGAGGTCTATGCGATTTTTTGCTGTGGCCCGTTTGAACTGTCGATCGATGAGTCGAGCGTCATATCCCGTTCTTACTAGGGCGTCTTTCAGCGTCTGTAGGTGTCCATCGCGTTCCTCCTCTCTGGATACATCGAGGGCATCCTGAAACCCATCGTACAGGGAACACCCAGCTTCTGTCGCGACACTACAGACTTCCTACAAAAACTCAGTACCCACGGACCAGTTGAACCAGGAACACTTCTCACCACGATGGACGTCTCGGCACTATACACCAGTATCCCCCACGATGACGGCATCGCTGCGACAGCATCAATACTCAACACCAACAACAGCCAATCTCCGGACGCCATCCTACAACTCATCCGCTTCATCCTGGATCACAATGTCTTCACCTTCGATAACCAGTTCTTTACCCAAACACACGGAACAGCCATGGGGACCAAATTCGCACCCCAATACGCCAACATTTTCATGCACAAGTTCGAGCAGGACTTCTTCACTGCACAAGACCTCCAACCAACACTATACACCAGATACATCGACGACATTTTCTTTCTATGGACCCACGGCAAGGAATCACTAAAGAGACTACACGATAACATCAACAAGTTCCATCCCACCATCAAGCTCACCATGGACTACTCCTCAGAATCAGTTTCTTTCTTGGACACACGAATCTCCATCAAAGACGGGCACCTCAGCACCTCACTCTACCGCAAGCCCACAGACAACCTCACGATGCTCCACTTTTCCAGCTTCCACCCTAACCACGTCAAAGAGGCCATCCCCTATGGACAGGCCCTGCGAATACACAGGGTCTGCTCAGATGAGGAGGAACGCGATGGACACCTACAGACGCTGAAAGACGCCCTAGTAAGAACGGGATATGACACTCGACAGTTTCGACGGGCCACAGCAAAAAATCGCATAGACCTCCTCAGGAGACTAACACGGGACGCAACCAACAGAGTACCCTTTGTCGTCCAGTACTTCCCCGGAGCGGAGAAACTACGCCATGTTCTCCGTGACCTTCAACATGTCATCAATGACGACGAACACCTCGCTATGGCCATCCCCACACCTCCACTACTCGCCTTTAAACAGCCACCCAACCTCAAACAGACCATCGTTCGCAGCAAATTACCTAGCTTTCAGGAGAACAGCGTCCACGACACCACACAACCCTGCCACGGTAACCTCTGCAAGACATGCCAGATCATCGACACAGATACCACCATCACACGAGAGGACACCACCCACCAGGTGCATGGTTCATACTCCTGTGACTCGGCCAACGTTGTCTACCTCATACGTTGCAGGAAAGGATGCCCCAGAGCATGGTACATTGGCGAGACCATGCAGACGCTGCGACAATGGATGAACGGACACCGCGCAACAATCGCCAAACAGGAGGGTTCTCTCCCAGTCGGGGAACACTTCAGCAGTCATGGACATTCATCCACCGACCTTCGGGTAAGCGTACTCCAAGGCGGCCTTCGAGACACACGACAACGCAAAATCGTCGAGCAGAAATTGATAGCCAAGTTCCGCACCCATGAGGACGGCCTCAACCGGGATCTTGGGTTCATGTCACGCTACACGTTACCCCACCGGCGAACAAATGTTATCTGTTTTTAATATAACGGGTCAGTTGCTGTCTTTTCAATGTTTCTACCTCTCTATTTCTGTTTTTTTTTGTTTGTTGTTTTTTTTTGGTGATTTGTATATTCTGAGACCTGGCAGGTAACACCTGTCTGTCTGCACACTGATTGCCTTGGCAACGGGCAGTTGAAAAAACTGTCTGTAATCATCAAGCATTGTTCTGTGAATTATAAATGCGATTTCATTTCGAGGATTTCATTTCGTTCACCTGAGGAAGGGGGAAGCCTCCGAAAGCTTGTGAATTTAAAATAAAAGTGCTGGACTATAACTTGGTGTTGTAAAATTGTTTACAAATGTTCAATACACATTCAACCTGTGCTGCTTCTGTTAATGTCTGGCACAAAACTGTCATGAGCCAGGCCTGCAGAGGGCAGTCTAAGTCTCCCAGCAGCCATCCTTCCACTCTTCCTTTCCCTTCAAGTAAGGGTGGCACAGATGATTACGTTAAAATAAAGGTATTGTGAGAGCTCCAGGGGAAGCAGAAGTTCACCTGCATGATGCTGTGCTGTGGTCACATAACAGCTGGACACGTATAGAATCAAGGTGTTTATTCTGTGATGCGTACACTCAGGCAAGTGGGGTTTGAGTGCACAGGCCTTAAGCCTGTTGGTCACCTGAAGCAATGAGAGCACATCAACATGTGGCCAAGTAGTGTCATGGGAACAGTGGGTGAGTGCACCTGACAAGCACTTCCTCAATTAGGAATTTTTAAAAAAATTAATGAGCTACTTGACCCGTAACACATGATCAGTGCTGGGAATGCGCTGATGTTCTTTGTCGTCCATATAAAGTAGGTACTGGCTGGAAGGTCCCTTCAACCACTTTGGAGCTTGCTCTTAAAGGGGAATGTGTTTTTCAGATACTAGCCCTTATAGTTAGTTTTTGCTTTCCTGTGGCCATGTTTTTGAGGCTGATTAGCCAGTGGCTGTAAAAGTGACGTGCGTTGAACGTGTACGCCAGTGGTCCCTTCTAACCGAAGCAGGGGATATCTGCCAAATCTTACAACCTGCAGTGCAGCAGTGCAACAGCAGGTGACCGATAACTTGTTTGCCAGTCCAAACTCCGACATAAATTTCCCCATACAAACCAGCAGGCAACATGAGAACATTGACATTTACCATGTGGCAGGATTCCCCAAAGTGAAGGGTATTATTGATTACTCATCTGTGGCCATACGAGTTCTGATTCCATATCTCACCCCTTTCATGAACAGAAGGAGTTTCACTCCATTAAAATGCAGCCGGTTTGTAACTATATGTACACATGAATCCTGGTAGCAGTCGCGATTCTTTTATTTTACGGCAATCAATGCCGTCACCATTGTTTGAAGAGCCAGGAAGACTGGATGGGTGGCTGCTCAGAGTTATCAACAACAACAACTTGCAGTTACATAGCACCTTTAAGAAAGGAAAACTACCCAAGGTGCTTCACAGAGGTGTAATCAAAAAAGATGGATGCCAAGCCAAAGAAAGAGATATTAGAAGGGGTAAAGAGTTGGCTTTAAGGAGGGTCTTAAAGCAGCAAAAGTAGGTGGAGAAGCAGAGGGGTTTAGGAAATGAATTTCAGGCTGAAGGCACCATCTCTAATGGTGGAGTGAAGGGAGGGGGAGATACACAAATTCCAGAGCCCAAAGAAACAGACAATTCTGGGGGAGGGAGGGAGTAGATGTTCCGCATAAATTGGTCCCACTTGTTCGACTCCTTTACAAGGGGACAACCAGTTGTGTGTGCATAGGCATTGATACCAGTGCCTTCTTCAAAACTGGATCTGGATTTTGACAAAGATGCATCATCTATATTTTGCCTATTAGAGATTGCCAACCCATGCTTTGAATATAGACCATTTCCACCACTATCTGCATTCTGGTCCCACTGAAGAGATCATAGCCAGAAATGGTTACAGCCTCATTCACTACCTGTTTCACTAAGAATAATTAACAGGTTTTTTGAAGCTTAGTGAGTAAATATAATGGCCCCAGAAAGCTGGCAAGCTGGCTACAAAACAGAGAGTAGGGGTTAAGGGTAGCTACTCAGATTGGCAAAAGGTGGGAAGTGGTGTTCCACAGGGATCAGTGCTGGGACCACTGTTGTTCACAATTTACATTAATGATTTGGACTCTGGAATCGGAAGTGCAATTTCAAAATTTGCAGGCAACACCACATTAGGGGATGTAGTTAACACAAAGGAAGAATGTGTCAAAATGCAAGAAGACATTAATAAACTTGCAGAATGGGCGTGTAATTGGCAAATGAATTTCAATATAGATAAGTGTAAGGTGGTAGGATTTTGGTAGGAAGAATAGGGAGGCTACATACTGCTTGGATAATAAGAGTCTAAATGGGGTAGAGGAGCAAAGGGATCTTGGGGTACAGATACACAAATCACTAAAAGTAGCGATGCAGGTTAATAAGGCCATAAAAAAGGCAAACCAAGCACTGGAGTTTATTTCTAGAGGGATAGAATTGAAAAGAAGAGAAGCTATGCTAAACTTGTATAGAACCCTGGTTAGACCACACTTGGAATACTGTGCACAGTTCTGATCTGCATATTATAAAAAGGGTATAGAGGCATTGGAGAAGGTGCAAAGAAGATTCACAAGGAAGACACCAGAACTGAGAGTATATACTTATCAGGAAAGGCTGATCAGGCTGGGGCTATTTTCTCTAGAAAAGAGAAGGCTAAGGGGTGACCTGATAGAAGTCTTTAAGATAATGAAAGGGTTGATAGGGTAGACGTAGAGAAATATTTACACTTGTGGGGGAGTCCAAAACTAGAAGTCATAAATATAAGATAGTCACCAATAAATCCAACAGGGAATTCAGGAGAAACTTTGTTACCTAAAGAATGGTAAGAATGTGGAATGCGCTACCACAAGGAGTTGTTGAGGCAAATTGTATAGATGCCTTGAAGGGGAAGCTAGATAAGCACACGAGGGAGAAAGGAATAGTAAGATATGCTGATAGGGTTAGATGACGTTGGGAGGGAGGAGGCTCGTGTGGAGCATAAACGCCGGCATAGACTAGTTGGACCGAATGGCCTGTTTCAGTGCTGCAGACTTGATGTAACTCGATATAAATCCACGGAGCGCCATTCCGGTGTAAGTGCTGGGATCGCAATGACTGGTGCCCTCCAGCACTGATCCCTCATCTGCATATCGGAGTGTAGTGGTTATGTCTGTGTTACTGGTTATGTTATGTGTCAGCTGTGGCTCAGTGGTAGCACTCTTGCCTCTGAGTCAGAAGGCTGTGGGATCAAGTTCCCCTCTAGAGACTTGAACACATAATCTAGACTGATACTCCAGTGCATTACTGAGGGTGTGCTGCACTGTTGGAGATGCAGTCTTTCGGACGAGCCATTAAACCCGAGGCCCTGTCAGCCCTCGCAGGCGGACCTAAAAGATCCCATGGCGCTATTTTGAGGAAGAGCAGGGGAGTTCTTCCAGGTGTCTTAGCCATTTGTTATCCCTTTACCAACATCACAAAAGCAGATTATTTGGTCATTATCATATTGCTATTTGTTGGATCTTGCTGTGCACAAATTGGCTGCCACGTTTCCTACAGTACAACAGTGACTATACTTCAAAAGTACTTATTTGGCTGTAAAGCACTTTGGGCTGTTTTTCTTTTACTAGACTAACAGAGATGGTAAATTCAAATCCTACCATGGCAAATTGTAAATTCAATAAATCCGTTAATTTGTGTGCTATCATCAGGAAAAACAGACATGAAAGTTGCCAGATGGTCATAAAAACCCAACTAGTTTACCAATGTCCTTCAGGAGAGGGAACCTGCCCCCCCATCCCCCCGCCCAACCCTCCAGTCTGACCTACACATGACTCCTGTCCCACACTATGTGACTGATTCTTAATGTCCTCTGAAGAGCTGTAGAAAACCACACAGTTGTTAGGACTAGGGATGGGCAATAAATGTGGCCCACATCCTGAGTAAAATAAAAAAAATCCTTCCACTTCGAATCATTGACTCTAACAGTACAGAAGGAGGCCATTCGGCCTGTCGTACCTGTGCTGGCTCTTTGAAAGAGCTGTCCAAATTAGTTCCACACCCCAGCTTTTTCCCCATAACCCTGCAAATTAGTCCTCTTCAAGTACATGTCCAATTGCCTTTTGAAAGTTCCTATGGAATCTGATTCCATCACCTTTTCAGGTTGTGCATTCCAGATCTTAACAATTCTCTGTGTAAAAAAAATTCTGTTCATTTCCCCTCTAGTTCTTTTGACAATTATTTTAAATCTATGACCTCTGGTTACCAACCGACTTGCCAAGGAAACAGTTTCTCCCTATTTGCTCTATCAAAATCCCTCATAATTTTGAATATCTCTATTAGGTCTAACCTTAACCTTCTTTGTTTCTCCAATCTCTCCACATAACTGAAGTGCCTCATCCTGGTAAACCACCTCTGTACCCTCTCCAAGGCCTTGACATCCTTCCTAAAGTGTTGGACCCAGAATTGTACACAATACTCCAGCTGAGGCCTAACCAGTGATTTGTAAAGGTTTAACAAGACTTCCTTGTTTTTGTATTCAATGCCCCTATTTACAAAGACATTATTTTACATCTATATTTATTAAGAAAAGGGGATAAACAAATAAGAAAAAAGGAAAGGGAGGGGTGAGAGAGTAGAGAAAATCTATTAATACCATTTTTATACTGCACTAAAAGATGCACAGTGGTGCAACCAGGAGCCACTTTTTCACTGTCTGCTCACATCACTGGAGAAGGCAGGGTTCCACACCTAACATTCCAACATGTGCAGAGAGAGTCCATCAGTGGCCTCACACACAGTAAGTACTCCAATACATGAAGGGAAAGTTGTTTATTGGCCTTCCTCCACCAGTGTGATTTTTAGGGATTGACAATAACTGGTGAGCTAGTCGGTACTTTTGTTAATTAAAATGTTAGAGGAGGTGTTGTGCGTCATCGGACTCTGTTTTAACTTTAAAAGCTTTTTTTTTGGTGGAGATTTGCAACAGCTGCTTTTACACTACTACAATACCAAGCATTCTTGAGATGAGACCACCGTTATCAGGTGATTTCTAACAAGTAATTGGCTGAAACAGTTACTCAGATATGTGACAGGGTCAGTCCAGTGATAACTGATGAAAATCAGTGACCTGAAGCAGCTGCACCAGTGGTAATAGGACAGTAAACTCAGATTAAAGTGTGAACAGGCCATCCCTTGTGTTTCGTGTGACGGATGCAGCTTGCTGATTCTCACTGTTTATGTTTTTGGTCTGAAATGATGCTTCAGGCACATGGTTGATTCGTAACTGAAATTCTCATGCCCTAGATTTGCCCATTTTAACAGTTCTGACGGTATATATCATTTTATTTTTTTGCTTGCAGCTCAATAGGTAAAAGATGCAGTTTAGTGTTGTAGCATTGAAACACATTACATCTATAGTACGAGTACAGATACAGATTTATCCAGAATGGATTTCAATATTAAAGTTCTTACATTGAAGATATATACTGTATAAACTTTTAGTATTTACCATAAAATCAGCATCATTGGCTAAGTTGGTAGAACTTTTGTCTCTGCTTAAAAGGGTATAAATTCAAGCTTTCTAACTGTTTTGAGTTTGGCGGACACTCGTGCAGTACTGAGGAAGTGTTGCATTGTTGGAGGTGTTGCTCTTTAGATGAGATGTTAAACTGAGACTTCAACTGCATCTGATTCAACTGAATGTTAAAGATCCCAATGACATTCTGAAGAAGCAGAGAGATGTCCTAGAGAACACCCGTCCCTCAACCAACACCACCAAAAACAAACTGGTCATTCACCTAATATCGTGGTTGTTTGTGGGATGCTGCTGTGCATAGAATAGCTGAAATTCATTGGGGCGACGCTTTGAAACATTTTAGGTAATAAGGTGTTACACAAATGCAAATTTTATTGTGTTTTAAAACCAACATACCATATCACGAATTATTACTAGCAAGTTTCTGTGTTGAGCTACATACCGGAAGAACAAAAATGCTTTCAATTGGCTTCGAAACTGGATTTTAATTGCTGTCGGTCAGATATTAGAAAATCATAGGATGAGTCGGGGTTTGTCGAATGATCGCTCAGCTCATTGGTTTAATTTCGCTTGTTCGTTCATTGTGTTCGGTCGGCGCTAGGACCCTGGGGCCGGAGCTTTGAGCAGATCAGATTGAGATGGTCAGGTGTCAATATCGTGTGTGTCTGGGGTCGCAGGATTGGATGAGCGTCCGAATTGTGAAATAGTCCAATAAATAAATCTGTTTAACAAAAAGAAAACTATGCAAAATGGTGGTTATAAAATACAATATATTGATATACAATATATAATGCATCAACAAAAAAAAAAGAATGGGGTGGATTCTTCCTGAGCTAATCCCATGGACCTAGATCTGGAATCGGTGTCCGATCTCAGTTGGGTGATCTTAGCTCACAACAGAGGCGATGGGAATCCGGCTCAGGTCCCGCTGCCCCCTTTCTCCTTCCCCGCATCCGCTTGCATACCGCCCCGCTTTTCTTCCGTGGTTTGAAAAAAAAAGTCTGCAACCAATGTTTCAAGTCCGTCGTATCGTAAACTTTTCTTTTCTCGCTCTGCTTGTGCGGGAGATTTCGTGTGTCGCTTTACTTCCGCCAAATAGAGGAAGGATTCAGAGTGGTGTTGGAAAGAGCGGTGAGATGGTCAGCGCAGCCACCCAGTTTTAGTCATTGGTTGGCTGTGGGACGCTGCTATTTAATACTTGGTTTACTGTCCCTTCAATTTATTTTCCAAATTACAAAGCAGGAAGAATCTTAAAATTGTATTTTCTTGTAAAATACGAAGTTGATTTTTTTTGTGAGTGATTTTTAACACTCTGACCAGCACTATATAGAGATCCGAACAAACCAAGGCTCTCCACTCGAAACGCTGAACTGCCCTTTCTCCCAGCAGCTGCTGTGTATTTCATACATTTTCTCATTTTATTTAGGCGCAACCAAAGGGAGAGGAGGGTGATGTGCGCCCAAATTTGTTTTTTTTTTGCCGTGGTTAGGTCTTCCTGGCACCGCTCCAAATTCCGAATTGCCCCTCGTCCTCCACCCAACTCTACACCCGGGTGTGCCTCTGCAATATTTGTCTGTACGTTTCATATTTCTTCGTTTTTCTTTCAGCCCAATTCTTCTGTACCTTCCCATACCATGTGGTTTGCCAGGCTGAAGGAATGAGCTGGAAATCTCTGTTAATGCCACTGATTAGCTGGACGCTTGGTGTGAAACTTTGTCCCAAGTTGGCCCTTCACAATAAATTGCTCCTTCCCTGAGGAAGCATCTGATCACTGCTTGACACTTCCTAAAGCAGCAGTTAGGAATGGGAACACACCATGTGGGAAATTACAGACACACACTTGTGTTCTACACTCTACAGTTGTACCCATGTGCTGAGCTATCATGCCACCACCCTGTTCTTTAATCTTTTTCTTCAGTTTTCCCATTACTCGGAGCTACCATACCTGTGGTCAAATGGTGTGATTAAAGATAGTCCTGTCTCACTGCAGCATCTGTGGCTGTTTTGATGTTATAGGTCGGAGCTCTGGGAAAGCAGAACTGCTTCCAATATCCCTATCCCTAACCCTAACCCACCATGATTCAACTCTTGGGCGCTGTCAGAGGTACAGAATCTGGCTCCATTACATTGTCAAATTTCAGTGGTGATAGGAGGACAGCCTCTAACAGCAAATAAGCAAGGTAAAACCACCATGCAATCCAATGTACACTTGCCTTTAATTTGTAAAACAAATTTAAGCTGACACTAGAAAGAAAGAACTTGCATTTTTATAGGGCCTGTCATGACCTCAGACGTCCCAAAGCCTTTACAGCCAATGACGTACTTTTGAAGTGTAGTCACTGTTGTAATGTAGGAAATGTTGCAGCCAATTTGGACACAGCAAGGTCTCACAAACAGCAATGAAATAAATGACCAGATATCTGTTTTAGTGATGTTGGTTGAGGGATAAATATTGGCCAGGACACAGGGGAGAACTCCCCCGCTCTTCTTCAAAATAGTGCCATGGGATTGTTTACGTTCACCTGAGAGGGCAGATTGGTGTTTTTTAATGCCTGTTCAATATTTTTACACCTATACAGTAAAATGCTGGGGTGGAAAGGTGTAGGTGCAAAGTTCATGTCTTGGGCATGGTCCCTCAATTATCTTCCAATACAGTGAAGTCATTATGCTCCACCATGTTTCTTGCTGCTTGCAATTTTGCATTCAAAGACAGGATCTGGGGATATGCCAAGAAAGAAAGACCTGCATTTATATAGTACCTAATCAACAACAACTTGCATTTATATAGAGCCTTCAACATAAAAAATGTATCAAGATGTTTCAGAGTGAAATCAGACAAAAATCAACACTGAACCAAAGAAGGAGATATTAGGTGGGGTGACTAAAAGCTTGATCAAAGAGGTGAGTTTTAAGGAGGGCCTTAAAGCAGGAGAGGGAGGTGGAGAGGCGGAGGGGTTTTGGTAGAGAATTCCCGAGCTTAAGGCCTAGATGGCTCAAGGCGCGGCTGGAGAACAAAAAGTGGAGAGGGAACAGTAATGAATCCCAGCTCAGCCAACACCCACTACTGGTCATGAATGCAGACTGAGAGACACATAGAACAGCAAGTCTGCCAAAGTCGATAGATGAAGCATTGGCAGGCTGCAAATGTCCACAAATATTATTTGAGTACTGTCGTCTTGTAGTTAATAATCTGTGGTGCATTAACAGATCTACTTGTGAAATCAATTCTTGATAAAATACTTTTAATAATTACAAATGTTTTGTTATAATTCATACTCGGTGTACTGAGATGTATGTCTTGCAAGTTGTTCATTTTTCAATGTGCATCCAAAACTGCTTTGCACCAGTGTTAAAATAGTACTCTAACAACATGGTTTTATTTCTCATTAGGTCATCTGAGCTGCTTCTTGCCTCTCTTCAGCTTTGATTGGCAGGGTCAAGAATCAGGACCTGATCATGGACCCCATGGATGAACCACCTGGCTTCACCAGGTCACGCAAAATATGGGTTGCTGCGAACCACATCAGAACTTCATGTGGGCACTGCAACCACCTGCTACATAAATGGAAGTTGAAGGATAGCCCATTGCATGACTGTGGAGAGGCTATTCAAACCATGGAGCATCTTGTGAACCATTGCTCGTTAAGATCCTTCCTTGGTAGAATAGCTTCTATTCACTCCGTATCACCAGAGGCCATAGAGTGGATGATGAACTTGGACATCAACCTTTAATGTTGCATTTCAAGCTGCCATACGAAAGAAGAAGCATCGTCTAGAAAACATGGATCAATAAGCTACTGAGCCAGAATGAGAATTTCACTCCATAATTCAATATAAATATATATTTTTTGTTTCATTAATTTAAGCTTGGGCAGCTGTGCAGAATTAAAATGCATGATTACTGCATCAGTTTCATGCAGTGGGCTGTAAGTACAGCTATGGTTGTGAAACTACCATATTCCAGCATTTTACCACAGCATGAGAAGAGGGACCTGGCAATCACCCATCACAGTGTTTCGCCACTGTGGATGGGTGATGATCAGAGTCAGTATATCAGCGCCCTTGGAGCTGCATGATGAATTGAGTGACAACCGGAAATCGAGACGGATTTGTCTCAGGACAGCTTTTTAAAAATAAATGTAATTAAGTACAAAGAAGTCTATAACATTTTTTAAAAATGTGTTGAATGCTATGTTCTGAACTGATGTGGGAAGCCATGTGAAAATAATCTTTGTAAAGATGTTATCTCTCCTATGTGGAGTACCTTCATTTTTCCCCACTGTTTCTCCTGAAGGTGTTGACTCTGGTTGGGATACAATTCCACAAGGACTGGCAGTCTGGCAGCCCTCTGGAACCTCGCTAAAGCAGCCATCCTTCATGCATGAGTTCGGACAGTGAGTCTCAGCAGGCTATTTTACTATGGAGAGCATCAGGGCCAAGAATGATCCTATTCTGACCTAACATCTACTCACGTGGAACTAAGCCATGAAGACCAGAAGATCTCTGGTCTGTGCTGAGTCAGTTAGGACATTATAGCATGCCTGGGCTGAGGGGAAAATTTATCCAGGGTTCCCACTCTAGGTTGCTTTCCAGTAACTCCTGTTGGTAAGTGTCTGTCTGGACATCGGGGAGAACAAGGTTGGGCTTGGCAGTGATGCCCTCCACAGTCCAATAGTCTGCTGATGTTTATTGTCTAAGTTCTGACATAAAGAATGGCCAATTGGGTGAATTATTGGAGGGCTGCTGGTGTCCATAGATCCACACTCCATAATGAGCCAGCACCTTTGGGAAAGGATGGAGGAAAAAGGAATACATTGGAAAAATACAGAACAAAAATATAAAGCGTCCCTGCTGTGAAACTATGAGAATCACAGATGGCAGGAGAAAAGAAATGAAACGTTTTAGTTAAAATTATCCAAGGTTCCTGCTCCTAATCACTGTACTACTGGAAAGTATACAGGTGAGAACAGGAACAGGTTTGGATGTAAAGCCCACAGAGATTGAATGGTGCTGACACTTGCTGTCTAGTCTCACACTTGAAGAACAGGTTCTCAGGTGAGGTTCCAGGTTGGGAGGGGGTGGGGGGCATTACTTGTGGTACCATAGATACAAACACTGGTGGGGATGAGGGAAACCCCCTCTGGATCGATTTCGCCATGTGTTATGCCTCCCTCTTTTCTCCCTGATCCAGATCCCGGAATTGTCCGACACACTCCTCAACTCTTTATTTACAGTTTGCCTCGTGTGGAACTGTACCCCAGCAAGAACCAACTGCTTCATGAGAGAAGGGGAGAAAGTTAGAGAAAAGTTTTAAAAAACAATCAAAAGTAATCAGCAAGGGGAGGAAGTTGGCTAAAGGACAGAAAACAGTAAGTAGTGGTTGACGTATATTTTTCAGAGCCAACCAATGAAAAATCTTATGCTCATTAAACTGAATGGAACCCTTGCATTTCGAGCATCATGCTAATTCTTAAATCAGCTACAAATTGATTAAATGAAGATTTAAGCTCTTTCTACTTTGCCCCAGAAATGGGCCTCAGCCCCAATCTCAGAAGAACACTGCATACTGCACCAACGTGACATTTTCCATTTCCAATACCAGCCATCACATGGCCTGTCTGAGTGAGTTTGCCAATTTAGTGCCAGCTTTGATTTGAAGGCTTTTGCTCACTGGAAACTGGATGGAGATAGCCAAAAGTCATTTCATGTAAAACCCTTGCAGCCAGCAGACATAGAAATAATGAAATCCAGCAGTCTGCTCTATATTTCAACCTAGCTCCAGAAGTGAAAGGCCCGTGTCTTTACAAATTGCATTACCCAGTCCTCAGTATAGGACCTGTTTAATTTTTCAAAATCAGGTTTGTTCTTTGTATTTTAATATGTGTATGTTAAAATATAATTACTGATTGCTATGCTCAAAATGGCCACCATATTTGCCTATATGAAGTCGTTGCACTTCAAAGCTAGTTACCGTATGTGAAGCACTTTGGGACATTTTCGAGAGACGTATTACATTGTTACATAAATGGAAGTCTTTCTTTTAACTTTTTTGCTGATTTTGATGTCAACATGCATGTCACTCCACAGATTCTCACTAAATCCATACTGTTCAGCCCACCTAAAATTGATGAAAAAAGGCATGAAAGGTCATTAAACTCTCTAAGAAAGATCATTAAAAATCAACTGTATCATGTCATAGAGTACAAATTGGATCCAGTGATTTAGTCTAAACAAATCACTCATGTTATGGTTGCCATTACACAATCATATTTAAGGTACATATATGGCTGATGCCCCTTGGTGGCCTTCATTAACTACAGGTTCTCAGTGTGTATCTTCCAACCTAACATCAGACAATATTATACATGCTACTGTAAAACATTTTAATGCCATACAAGTGTGTGAGACTTTTTTGTGCAGTACAAGTGTGAAATAGTTCTGTGGTAATCATAGCCCAGGAATTGCCATGTGAAATATTAGCATACAAATACAGTAAGCATTCATACCCTAAAGTCACACACAGTAATTTATTGGCTGATTTATTAGACTTCATAAACTTGTATTTCCAGAGAAAGATTACTGATCATATTTAACTTAAAATCATTTTACTCTCACCCATCTTCCACAATTGTGAATCAAGTGTTGAAGCAATACAATGGAGCCACCTAATGTGCTGAATGGCTTTTCTCATTCTTATATCCTGCCACTTTCACGTGATGTCTTCCTACACTCCAGTCCTCTCCGCTGTGCAACCGGGAGTGTAACTAGTAACTTAACGTTTGTACACATGCCAACACATCAATTACTTTCCCTTCCCCCCGTCTTTCATCCCTGGGACTCGAGCATAGATACCAAGCTTGCAGATGTTACAATATGTGCTGCTTCCTATCCTCAGGATCAGCGTAAAATAAAACCTGAAATGGCGACAAATGAACAACACTCCAAACCTCTCCAATTGGTTTCTCCAGTACGGCCGAGACAACAGTAAAATGGATTTTCTGAATGGACAGAATAGTTAGGACAGTCAGGGAAGTCACTTGTCGCTTTGCATAGGGGGTGGGATTACAGTCCAGTAGAAATTCCCTAGAAACTCACTTCTAACGTGGCTTTGATGAGGAACTCATTGGGGTCAATTTTCACCCCCTTTGGCGTTAACAGGGTGGTAACGGCCTCAAAGTGGGGTCGATAGCCTTACCGCCCCATTAATGCTGGCGATGCGACCGGCTCTATTTTGGAAGATACCTGCCCTTCCAAAATGCCTGCCCTTTTCAGGCAATAGGCCACATTTAATATGGAAATCAGAGGTAAATAGGACTACAATTGCTATTTTAGGTCAGAACTGGTCGGACCCTGCGCAGTGCAGGCTCCGACCAGTTCCACGGGCAATGGAACCGAAGAGTGTTGAATAACTTCTGTGGGCACCAGCAGAGCCCCCCTCCTCCCGCACCCCCTCCCCCCACCCCCGCAACTTACCCTGCTGGCGGCCGCCCCAGCCTGACCTTGAAGCCTCAAATTAGCAAGCTGCACCGGGACTCCTGTTTGGTGCTACGCAGCTTGCTTGCCAGATTTACATGAGGTCGGAGCCTCAAAATCAGGGGGGGCCTCTTCGCCGCTGGAATGGACAGACGACCAACGCACTCCGTCAGTCGTTCACCCAAAAGTCAAAATAGACCCCAATGAGCAGAAATGCAGGTTATAGTGTTAAGATTCCTTACATTTGTCAACCCCAGTCCATCACCGGCATCTCCACATTTAAAAACTGAAAGACCACAGTTCTTCTGATGACCTAGTAGATAAGGGCACTGTTGGGTACAGCTCTAAACCATGCAGATCAGAAAGTTTGAGATTCTATCTTCAATCTGCACCAAGTTAGCTGATTTCAGCTAAAGAAGTCGAGACACAACGGTTGGCCCGGCACAGTAGGGCTAGGGAGGGGAAAATCAGGCAGGGTTCTGCTTGATAACAAGCTGTGTTATGATCGTACAAAAATCACTCTTGAATGTGTTATATAATGGAAGAATTCCAGGTTTGGAAAACTGTAAAGACCTTGCAATATTTTTACTCCAGTTTCCTCCCCATCTCTTCTGAAAGTGTGATCTTTTACTGGATTCAGTACTATGGGGACCTACAACTCTCCAGTACCTCAGTCAAGTGACCATTCTTCATATACAGTATCTAGATAGTGAGTATTCAATCATGAATGCCATCGCAACTGAACTCACTCAACTGCCACACATGCACACCGATCTTCTCTTCCTTAACCCAAGGGTACTTATATCAAGTTACATCAAGTCTACAGCCCAACTGGTCTATGTCGGCATTTATGCTCCACACAAACCTCCTTTCTCCCTACTTCATCTAACCCTATCAGCATACCCTTCCATTCCTTTCTCTCTTGTGTGCTTATCTAGCTTCTCTTTAAATCCATCTATGCAATTTGCCTCAATTACTCCTTGTGGTAGCGCGTTCCACATTCTTGGATAAAGAAATTTCTCTTGAATTCCCTATCGGATTTATTAGTGATTGTCTTATTTTTATGACCTCTAGTTTTGGACTCCCCCATAAGTGGAAACATTTTCTCTATGTCTACCCTATCAAACCCATTCATTACCTTAACAACCTCTATCAGGTCATCCCTCAGCCTTCTCTTTTCTAGAGAAAAGAGCCCCAGCCTGTTTAGCCTTTCCTGATAAGTATATCCTCTCAGTTCTGGTATCATTCTTGTGAATCTTTTTTGCACCTTCTCCAATGCCTCTATATCCTTTTTATAATATGGAGACCAGAACTGTGCACAGTATTCCAAGTGTGGTCTAACCAAGGTGCTATACAAGTTTAACATAACTTCTCTGTTTTTCAATTCTATCCATCTAGAAATGAACCCCAGTGCTTGGTTTGCCTTTTTTATGGCCTTATTAACCTACGTCGCTACTTTTAGTAATTTGTGTATCTGTATCCCGAGATCCCTTTGCTCCTCTACCGCATTTAGACTCTTATTATCCAAGCAGTATGTTTTTCTCCTCATTCTTTCTACCAAAATGCACCACCTCACATTTATCTATATTGAAATTAGTTTGCCAATTACACGCCCATTCTGCAATGTCTTCTTGCATATTAACACATTCTTCTTTTGTATTAAGTGCACCCCCCAATTTAGTGTCGTCTGCAAATTTTGAAATTGTACTTCCAATTCAGAGTCCAAATTGTTAATGTAAATTGTGAACAACTGTCGTCCTAGCATTGATCCCTGTGGAACACCACTTCCCACCTTTTGCCAGTCTGAGTAGCTACCCTTAACCCCTACTCTCTGTTTTCTGTTTTGTAGCCAGCTTGCTACCTATTCTGTTACCTGTTCCCTGACTCTACATGCTCTGACCTTAGTCATGAGTCTACAATGTGGTACCTTATTGAAGGCCTTTTGAAAATTGAAATATAATACATCTGCATTACCCTTGTCTACTCTTTCTGTTACTTATTCAAAGAATTCAATAAGGTTGGTCAAGCATGACTTTTCCTTCTGAAATCCGTGCTGACTATTCTTTATTATATTTTCTTTTTTTCGATGCTTTTCTATTACATCTTTGAGTAAAGATTCCATTATCTTTCCTACTGCCGATGTTAAGCTAACTGGTCTGTAGTTCCCTGGACTTGTTCTATTTCCCTTTTTAAATACAGGAATAACAGAATAGTCCTCTGGCACTATTCCCTTTTCTAATGAATTTTTATATATATGTAATAGTGCCTCTGCTATCTCTTCCCTAACTTCTTTTAATATGTGTAGATGCAATCCATCCAGACCAGGGGTTTTATCCTCTCGAAGTTTGATTAGTTTATCAATTATCTCCCCCCTTTCTATCTTATATGTCTGTGTATCTTTTTTGCTCTCTGTCCTGCCCACCTTGTTAGTCTCCCTGGTAAATGCTGAGGCAAAGTAACCATTCAATATTGCTGCCATTTTGCAGTCATTACATATGAGTTTATCTTGTGCATCCCTTAGTGGCCCTATCCCTATCCTGATTTTTCTTTTGTTATTTATGTGTCTATAGAATACCCAACTACTTCTTTTTATATTCCTTGATAATTCAATTCTGTAATTCCTCTTTGCTTTCCTAATTATTTTTTAAACTTCTTTCCTAACCTCTTCTTGTTCTCTTTTGTCATCCTCTCTTTTATTATCTGTGTACTTAGAGTATGCCTTTTTCTTTAGTTTCAATTTTAACTTTATCTCTTTATTCATCCATGGTGTTTCATTATTGGCTCATTTGTTCTTGTTTTTTTATAGGAATATATTTTTTCTGAACCCCATTGATTACCGTTTTAAATATTTCCCGCTGCTGTTCTATCTCTTTGTCTGTCAATTTTTTTTCCCAGTTAACCTTCCCTAGATCCATTCTAATCCCCTCAAAATTAGCTTTCTTTCAATCCATCACTTTGGTCTTTGAGAAAGACATAAGGAAAATAATCATTATTTTAAACCTTATTATGCATGATCACTATTGCCTAGATGATCCCCTACGCCTACTTCTCTTATCAGCTCTGGTTCATTTCCCATTACTAGATCTAGCAGTGATTCCTCTCTTGTTGGGCTTCTCACATACTGGGTAAGAAAGGAATCCCGTACACACTGTAAAAACTCCATCCCCTTTTCCCCTTTCCCTACCTCTTCTTGCCAGTTTATTTGGGGGCAGTTGAAATCTCCCATGATTATTGTTCAGTTTTTTTTACTCATTTCATAGATTTGCCTACATATTTCTTCCTCCACTCCCCTTCCATTATTAGGTGATCTATAGAATATACCTATTAATGTGATCAATCCCTTCTTATCCTTTGTCTGAATCCATATGGATTCTGTTTCTATCTTAATATTACTTATGTCCCTTTTTTCTATTGCCATTATGTTGTCTCTAATTAGTACAGCTACCCACCCCCTTCATCCTTCCCTATGCTTTCTAAACGTGTTATATCCTGCAATATTTAACTGACAATCCTGTTTTTATGTAGCCATGTTTCAATTATCCCAACTACATATGGTTCCTCCCTGTGAATTATTGCCTCCAGTTCCCCGTTTTGTTTCGGATGCTGTGCACATTGCTGTACAGGCAATTTAATTTGTTTTTAATAATTGTTTCCCTCACTTTATTTTTCACAATCATTTTGTATGTATGTTCTATAACTGTATTTGTTCCCTGACTGTTTATGTTACCCTTATTCTTTACCTTGGTCTGACCTTTACTCTCATCTCCTATTTCTTTTATTTCGAGACTTGTGTTATTTTTATCAGATCCCTCCCCCCATCATACTAGTTTAAAGTCCTATCCACAGCCCTATGTATCCTTTCCGCTAGGACACTGGTCCCATTCCGGTTCAGGTGGAGCCTGTCCTAACGGTACTGTTCCAGTACTGGTGCAAGTGTCCATGAAGTGAAACCCCTCTTTCCCACACCACTCTTTCAGCCACGCATTCACCTTCCTGATCTGCCTATCCCTATGCCAATTAGCACATGGCTCGGGTAGTATCCCAAGATTATCACTCGTGAGGTCCAGTTTTTTAATTTAGTTCCTAACTTCTGATATTCATTTAGCAGGACCACTTCCCTTTTTTTCCCTCTATCATTAGTCCGGATATTGACCCAGACAAATGGATCTTCCCCCTCCCTTTCGAAGTTCCTCTCCAGTTGCTCTGCGATGGCCTTTTACCCTTACACCAGGTAGGCAACACACCCTCATGGACTCTTGGCCACGACAGCAGAGGACACTATCTATCCCCCTAATTATCGAATCCCCATAGACTATAACCTTTCTATTCTGCTCTTCCCACCGCGCCCCCCCCCCCCACCCAGGACTGCCTCCTGCTCCATGGTGTCATGGTTAGCATTCTGGCTGTCCACCCCACAGGTACCAAGTACATTGTACCTGTTAGATAGGATCAGTGTCTGAGGGACCTCTTTCCCTACCTCCCCGTGGTTCCCCTTACCCTACTGACTAACAGTCATACTCTCCCTCTCCTGTTCCTGTGAGGTGTGACTGTACTCTGGAGAAAACTATCTAAAAATTTCTCTCCCTTACATGTCGGAATGTCTCTAACTCACACTCCATCTCAAAGACTCTGAGCTGGATTGACTCAAGGCAGAGACATTTCCTGCAGATTTGGCAATCCGGGACAGTCTCCCTGTCCACAAATTCCCATATATCACAGTCTCAACACATAGCCTGCACTGCCATTTCCAGTTTTTATTTATTTATTAGTAGTAATTTAAACATTAATCACTGTCTGAGTAAAGAAGTTTTTCCAATAACGGTTCTAAATTTACAATATTTTTATTGCCATTACTAAAAGGGAGTGTAATTTTTTCAGACATTTTTCACGTTAGTTTTTTTAAAATAATTTTCTCAGATATTTTGTGAAATATATAGGATAAAACTTGACTCTGTACAAGTTTAATTGTAAAGCCACATATTGATAAACTTCCTTATTCAAAAAATATGCCAATGATTTGTACATAGTAATTGTACATTGTGGTCTCCATTTTACTTTTTAATCCCCTCACCTGCAGCCCTTAGCAGACCTGCTGATCCAGCTGTGTCTGTAGGTTTCAATTTTCAGCCCACCAGCTCTGGGATGTTGCTGGGGCTGGAAATCAGGGAAGGGAGAAAGAATGTTTATAAGACCATACGAGACCATAAGAGATAGGAGCAGGAGTAGGCCATTCGGCCCCTTGAGCCTGCTCCGCCATTCACTGAGATCATGGCTGATCTGATTTTTACCTCAACTCCACTTTCCCGCCCTTTCCCCACATCCTTTGATTCCCTTGCTGATCAAATATTTGTCTAACTCAGCCTTGAATGTATTCAATGACTCAGCCTCCACAACTTTTTGGGGTAAAGAATTCCAAAGATTCATGACCCACTGGGAGAAGAAATTCCTCCTCAATTCCATCTTAAATGGGCGACCCCTTATTCTGAGACTATGCCCCCTAGTTTTAGATCCCCCCATGAGGGGTAACATCCTCTCAGCATCTACCCTATCGAGTCCCCTCAGAATCTTATATGTTTCAATAAGATCTCCTCTCATTCTTCTAAACTCCAATGAGTATGGACCCAACCTGTTCAATCTTTCCTTATAAGACAATCCTTCCATACCTGGAATCAACCTAGTGAATCTTCTCTGAACTGCCTCCAATGCAAGTACGTCCTTCCTTAAATAAGGGCACCAGAACTGTACGCAGTACTCCAGGTGTGATCTCACCAGCACCTTGTACAGTTGTAGCATGACTTCCCTGCTTTTATACTCCATCCCCTAGAAATAAAGGCCAATATTCCGTTTGCCTTCCGGATTACCTGCTGCACCTGTTTGTTTACTTTTTTGTTTCATGTACGAGGACACCCAGATCCCTCTGTACCGCAGCATTTTGTAGTATTTCTCCATTCAAATAATATTTTGCTTTTTTATTTTTCCTCCCAAAGTGGATGACTTCACATTTTCCCACATTATAGTCCATCTGCCAAATTTTTGCCCATTCGCTTAACCTGTCAATATCCCTTTGCAGACACTTTGTGTCTTCATCGCAACTTGCTTTTCCACCTATCTTTGTATCATCAGCAAATTTGGCCACAAGACGCTTTGTTCCTTCATCCAAGTCATTGATATATATTGTAAATAGTTGAGGCCCCAGCACTGAGCCCTGCGGCACCCCACTAGTTACAGATTGCCATTTTGAAAATGACCCTTTTATCCTGACTCTTTGTTTTCTGTTAGTTAGCCAATCCTCTATCCATGCCAGTATATTACCCCCAACACCATGAGCTCTTATCTTGTGCAGTAATCTTTTATATGGCACCTTATCGAATGCCTTTTGGAAATCCAAATATACTGCATCCACTGGTTCCCCTTTATCCACCCGGCCCGTTACTTCCTCAAACAGACATAATTTCCCCTTCATAAAACCATGTTGACTCTCCTTGATTGTATTATGAGTCTCTAAATGTCCTGCTACTACTTCCTTAATAATGGATTCTAGCATTTTCCCAAAGACAGATGTTAGGCTAACTGGTCTATAGTTACCTGCTTTCTGTCTCACTCCCTTCTTGAATAGGGGTATTATGTTTGCGGTTTTCCAATCCGCTGGGACCTTTCCAGAATCTAGTGAATTCTGGAAGATTATAACCAATGCATCCGCTCTCTCTGTAGCTACTTCCTTTAAGACCCTCGGATGCAAGCCATCAGGTCCAGGGGACTTGTCAGCCTTTAGACCCATTAGTTTACCTAGTACTTTTTCTCTAGTGATAGTGATTGTTTTTAGTTCCTCCCTCCCCTTTGCCCCTTGATTTTCTATTATTATTGTTATATTATTAGTGTCTTCTACTGTGAAGACAGATACAAAATATCTGTTCAATTCCTCTGCCATTTCCTTGTTTTCCATTATTATTTCCCCAGTCTCATAGCTACCCTCTTCCTTTTTATATACTTGTAGAAGCTTTTACTGTCAGTTTTTATATTTCTTGCTAGTTTACTCTCATAATTTATTTTCTCCCTCTTTATTATTCTTTTAGTCATCCTTTGCTGGTTTTTAAAGTTTTCCCAATCTTCGGGCTTACCAGTAATCTTTGCCATGTTGTATGCTTTTTCTTTTAACCTGATACCATCCTTGACTTCCTTAGTTAGCCATGGTTGGTTCACCCTTTTTGTGGAGTCTTTCCTCCTCACAGGGATATATTTTAGTTGTGAGTCATAAAATATCTTTTTAAATGCTTGCCACTGCTTATCCACCATCATGCCATCTAATCTGTTTACCCAGTCCACTTTAGCCAATTCCGCCTTCATTCCTTTATATTTGCCCTTATTTAAGTTTAATACAGTAGTTTCAGACCCAAGATCCTCACTCTCAAACTGGATGTGAAATTTTATCATGTTATGATCACTGCTTCCCAACAGATCCTTTACTTTGAGATCATTAGTTAATCCTGTTTCGTTACCCATTACCAGATCCAAAATGGCCTGTTTCCTGGTTGGTTCCTCGACGTATTGGTCTAAGAAACAGTCCCTAATACACTCTATGAACTCCTCCTCAGGGCTATTTTTGCCAATTTGATTTGTCCAATCTATGTGAAAGTTAAAATCGCCCATGATTATTGCATTACCTTTTTTACAAGCCCCCCTTATTTCCTGATTAATATTTTGCCCTACAGTGCAGCTACTGTTAGGGGGCCTATATACTACTCCCACCAGTGATTTCTTTCCCTTGCTATTTCTTACCTCAACCCAAATTGATTCGACATCTTGATCTTCTGAGCCAAGATCATTTCTCACTATTATACCAATTTTGTCCTTTATTAACAGAGCTACCCCACCACCTTTACCTTTTTTCCTATCCTTCCGAAATGTTAAATAACCCTGAATATTTATCTCCCAACCTTGGTCACCTTGCAACCACATCTCTGTAATGGCCACGAGATCATACCCATTTGTTTTATTTGTGCCATCAATTCATCTATCTTATTATGAATGCTGTGCGCATTCAGATTTAATTTTGTCTTTTTACCATTCTTTCCTACCCTGGCCCCATTTGCTAGTGCACTCTTATGTTTGTACGCTCTGTCCCTTCCTGACACACTGTTTATCATTACCTCCATCACTTTCCTGTACTGCTTCCTTGTCTTTTCTCTTTATCAATCTAAACTTAGCCCCACCTGAGCCCTCCCCCCCCCCCCCTATTTAGTTTAAAGCCTTCTCTACCGACCTAGTTATTCGGTTTGCCAGAACACTGGTCCCAGCATGGTTCAGGTGAAGCCCATCCCAGCAGAACAGCTCCCTCTTTCCCCAGTACTGGTGCCAGTGAATCGAAACCTACTTCCCCCACACCAATCTTTGAGCCACGCATTCATCTCTCTGATCTGATTTACCCTGTGCCAATTTGCTCGTGGCTCAGGTAATAATCTGGAGATTATCACCTTTGTGGTTCTGCTTTTTAATTTAGTCGCTAGCTGCTCAAACTCCCTCAGCAGAACCACTTTCTTAGTCCTACCTAGGTCGTTGGTACCTACATGGACCACGACAACTGTTTCCTCCCCCTCCCACTCCAAGTTTCTCTCCAGCCCTGAGGAGATGTCCTTAACCCTGGCACCAGGTAGGCAACACAGCCTTCGGGACTCTCACTCTTGGCTGCAGAGAACAGTAACTATCCCTCTAACTATACTGTCGCCTACTACAACCACATTCCTTTTTACTCCCGCAACTTGAATGGCCCCCTGAACCACGGTGCTGTGGCCAGTTTGCTCATCCTCCCTGCAGTCCCTGCACTCGTCCACAAGGGCTGCAAGAACCTCGTATCTATTGGACAAGTGCAGAGGCTGAGGCTCCTGCAATGCTACCTCCTGGATCCCCTTACCTGCCTCACTCGCAGTCACACCCTCCTGTCCCTGACCACGTGCTAATTCTACAGTATTTAGTCTAAGGGGCGTGACTGCCTCCTGGATCAAAGTGTCTTTAACAAAGTGTGTTTAACAAAAACAGGAAAAATTATTTTAAAAATAATCATAGCTTTATGATATTTTTTGTGGCCCTCAAGTAAGTCCACTGTGCAAGATTGTGGACCTTAACAAGAAGTTATTGAATATTCTGTCTTAACGCCATTCCATGCATCAAGATGATTCTAGCATTGTCTCATACCCATGATCATTCTCACAGCCTGCAGTACCTGAGAATGATGCATGATGACATGTAAGCATTGAATATCGAGTCCTGCACCCCCCTGACTTCAGCCTTGAGAGAAAATAAAATGTTATTTTAACAGTTTACTACCCTTCCTGGCCCATCTTCTACTTTTACACTTTTCATGAGATGAAAGATGCCTCAGGCCCAACTAAAGTGTTTATTTTTTATTATTGAGTTTGTATCATGATTGGTTTAAATATAAGAATCTGTGCTGCAACCAGCACCTTGAATTCCTATAACCCCAGTATTGATTTTTTTCAGATTTTTGTCAAGGGGGTTTGAGTGGATTAAGAATTAGAATCAAATTCATGGCAGAGTCTTGATCTGTTGTATGGGCAGAAGAGGCAGCAGACTCATTTAAGAGGGCCCAGTAACCACTGAGTCCCAAGTTTGATCCAGTGTGTACGCTGAGTTAGCTGAGCTCAGTTGAGGCAACAGTTGGTGTGCTACAATTGGCCTCAGTACTCATGGGCTACAGAGGGGGGGAAATCAGCTAGGGTTCCTACTTTTGACAGCTATTCCATGACTCTTGCTGGAATGTGTTTGAATTTAAATGCTGAAGACAGGAACAGTCTTAGCTGGGATGTCCTCTGTGATTGATTAGCCTGCCAGCACTCTAGGCTCACACATGAACAATGGCCACTTGGGTGAAGTACCAGAGCACAGCTGTGCCTCTGGAACTATACCCCAGTCAGTGAGTTAAGTAGAGAAGAAAATTGAGGTGGGGAAACTAATTAAAATCATTCATTACTAAAGGCCAAATTTAGCATTTTATCGCTGGATTTCCTGGAAGATGTCAGATATAATAGTCAGTGTAGAGATTCTCATGCAAAACATTAACTTGTCTTTTCTCTTTCAGAGACTGACTGACCTCTATACATTTCCATCCTTCTTTTAAAACAGTATCTGTGCTAAGTTAATACTGTCTCTCCTGTAGAATGTAATTTTGTTATTCAACAGTTGAGTAATAAGTAGTGTCACTTTGCATGGCCAGCTTTTTTATAAACTGTTGGCAAGCATCTAGATTTATTATAGATATAATACCATATGCAATTATGGCATTTCCATATTGTAATTATAGGGTCGATTTGAGGGAGTTTTACTTTACTTCACCTGGAGGGGCTTGATCCCTGAAGTAGGCAATGCTTCATTCTTTAGTACTAATATTCGTCATCTTGAAAAAATGACCATGAAAGTTGCTGGATTGTCTTAAAATCCCAATTGGTTCACTAATATCCTTCAGGGAAAGGAACCTGCCATCCCTTCCAGGTTTGGCCTACACGTGACTCTAGGCCCAGACTCTGTGGTTGACTCTAATGCCCTCAGGGCAACTAGAAACGGGCAATACATTTTTCCTTGCCAGCATTTCCCGCATCCCAAGAACAAATAACAAAAATGTCAGGCCAGATGAGTAATATGATTAAATTCAATTAATGAAGTCATTTATGAGTTGCCAGATCAACATCACTTATGTAATATAAAACATATGTCACTTCTTTTTATGTATATCTTATATGTAATAAACAGTCAGCAGCGAATTAAAGAGAGAAAAAGAAAGACTTGCATTTATATAACGCCTTTCACAACCTCAACCAATGAAGTACTTTTGAATTGCGGTTACTGTTGTAATTTAGGAAATGCGGCAGACAATTTACATACAGCAAGGTCCCACAAATAGATAATGATTAGATAATGTTTTTTAGTGATGCTGGTTGAGGGATAAATATTGGCCAGGACACCGGGGAAACTCCCCTGCTCTTCTTCAAAATAGTGCCGTGGGATCTTTTACGTCCACCTGAGAGGGCAGACAAGGCCTCAGTTTAATGTCTCATCTGAAAGACGGCACCTCCGACAGTGCGGCGCTCTCTCAGTCGTGCACTGGAGTGTCAATCTAGACTTTGTGCTCAAGTCTCTGATGGTAGACTTAATATATTCAGGCTCCTATTTCAGTATTTTAACTGTACTGTAATCTTAATTAGATCAACTACCTCAGCTCAATTCAGGAATCAGGGATCTTCCTGGTTCAGATATTGGGCACTGCTTTTACTAATTGATGTGGAGATGCCAGTGATGGACTGGGGTTGACAATTGTAAACAATTTTACAACACCAAGTTATAGTCCAGCAATTTTATTTTAAATTCACAAGCTTTCGGAGGCTTCCTCCTTCCTCAGGTGAACGATTTTCACATCGTTCACCTGACGAAGGAGGAAGCCTCCGAAAGCTTGTGAATTTAAAATAAAATTGCTGGACTATAACTTGGTGTTGTAAAATTGTTTACAATTTACTAATTGAGCTATCAGGGGATCCCCCAAGGTGCCTTTGTCACGTATCTCAATTCATAAAAAATGACAAATGTGTTGATGGCAAAGGATAAGAAGACACTTCCCATTTAAGCCATTTGTAGAAAAAAGCTGGAGGTCTGATGTCTAGGATGCAAAGTTACAAGAAGATAACCCACACATTCTGATAGAGTTTAATAATGTAGTTTAAATGTGATAACACTTTTAACCTCGGACTCAATGAAGTAAGCTCTTGATTCTCAGAACATTTAACACTGGAAATGAAGACCACCTAATATGATCCAAAGACTCTATTACAGAACATTGATATAGAAATAGTTGTGTAGTTTTTTTGAACATTTCTCAAATCGTGCAGTATCATTGGTTAGATGAGCAAATGAACATTAACATTTAAAAGGGGATTGTCAACAGAAATGTCTAAATATACAAAGGGACAAATTGAGGGGTAACTGAACTCTTGGAGATCACAAGAATTTGCTGCAATTTTAATGGTGACCATGGGCTCGATTTTGAAACAAAAGTGCGGGTGCGTTAGAGACGGGGGGGGGGGGGCAAAGAAAATCGCGATTTCCAGGAGTGAGCAGAAATCCCGGCTCCAACACGCCTCAGAACATGAACAACCCAGAGCCATCTGGGTGCGTGCGCCATTCCCGAACCCGGAAGTCCCGCCGACAATTAAAGCCGGCTGGGCGTTATTTAAAGCAGCAAATGAAGTATTTAAACTAGTTAAAAAATCCAAAAATGCAATTAGCTACGAAGGTAAGTGATTTCAACGCTGCCTCAATGTGTTTCCCGTGCTGTGTGAAACACGCCATGGGAAACGAGTTGTGTTTCAGCCGGCAGCCATTTGGACATTTGACAGATGGGGATAGAAGGTAAGTTATTGCAGGAGGACTGAGGTTCTCTCAGACAAACTTTTGGCTGGGAGATCTTTGTGTTCAGACTAAAAATTCTTGGTTTCCACTCAGAATTGTTCTGTTTACACAAATTTACTAACTTTTCAGACCCCCTCAAACTGACACCATCATGATGGAGGGTGCGATGGCTGCATTCACTAGTACATCCGAGGACGTGCAACTTCACCATCCTCACCAGGCACGGCATGCACTTCCACCACTTGTAGCTCTACAACACAGTGCTGCGCCACAGGCACCTGCACAAGAGCACAGAGGGGAACAACAGAGGGAGTGACGTCGCAGGAGGCACTACCCCGTCAGAGGGTCTACAAACCGAGGCTCAACTTCCTGGACCTCTCTGAGGAGCAGTGCATACGGAGATTGAGAGTGAGTCGCTAGGTGGTCGCAGACATCTGCAGCCTCCTTCATTCTGAGCTGCTCCCGGCTGGGCCTCGCTGCATCTCATTACCCGTTGCAGTTAAAGTGACCACCGCCCTCAACTTCTTCACTTCCAGATCGTTCCAGGGTGCTAACGGTGACATTGTTGGGGTCTCTCCGTCGCCTGCACACAAGTGTCACCGACAGTTTGTTTCGCAGGGTCTCGAACTACGTCAACTTCCCCATGGACGACCTCAGCCAGACGGAGAGGGCAGTGGGATTCCACTCTGCGGTTGGCTTCCCACGTGTACAGGGTGCAATCGATTGCACGCATATAGCAATCTGAGCACCTCCCCACAAGCCAGGCCTGCTCATCAACAGAAAGGGGTATCACTCCATCAATGCTCAGCTCATTTGTGACCACCGCAAAAGATTTCTTCACGTGTGCACCATTTTCCCTGGCAGCTGTCACGATTCATTCATTCTGAGAGAACCCAACATCCTGGGACTCTTCCACACACTGAACAGCCTTAAGGGCTGGCTCCTTGGGGACAAGGGATACCCCCTGCACACGTGGCTGATGACACCTCTGAGGAACCACATTGCCACCAGGGCTATAATTGAACATGTGATAGGACTGCTGAAGATGTGATTTCAGTGCCTCGATCGTTCTGGGGGAGCGCTTCAATATGCACCAGCGAGAGTGGATTGCATTATAGTAGTGTGTTGTGTCCTGCACAACATAGCGCAACAGAGAGGGGTACTGGTTGATGAGGGCCCATGCCCTCATCCAGCATCCACATCTGCAATCAACATTGAGAAGGAGCAGAAGCAGCAGGAGGAGGAGGATGAACCCATGGGCAGAGCAGCAGCTCACCTGGCTGCTTGTGAGGCCAGGGATTCACTCATATGTGACCGGTTCTCATATGATTAGTAAGTGAGAAGAGTCCAGAACTCACACCACCTGGAAAGACCAGCGCCAACATCAGCCACCCCCACCCCTGCACAAAACAGTCCTGCAACTACACATACACCCATTGTAAATTAACCCACTGGGTGGCATCAAGTGTTGCTGTTCATGATGAAGCACATGAAAGGGTGCCATCACAAAAGCCAATCAAGAATGGGCAGTAGTGTTGAGAATGTCATTTAATGTGACTTTGACAAAAACCAAAAATAAATGAAAAACATGACAGTCTGTCAGACACCCTTGTGCATACTCTTCGTGATCACAAATCCTAAGCCTTTCTCTTCCTACCGCTTCTACGTGGTGCATCCCTTGTGGCTGCAGCAGAGGTAGTGGCGGTTTGCTCATGTTCATGCCTTGACTGCTTAGATGTTTTGGGCCTATGCCCTCTGGGTTTTGGGCCCGTGAGGGCCGCTCCAAGGACTGCTCCACCTGCACCTGTGCAGGGGCAGATTCGGCCACCTGGAGAGGAGGCAGCATTGCGGGTACTGGTTGAGAGGGGGTCAACGGGTGAGATGTGGAAGTGCTTTGAGTAGCTCTCCACTTCCATGTCCCCTTTCGCTATCATCCCTCTCGTAGGCCAGGCCCACTTCACTCCTACAACCCTGCTGGAGAACAGTTTGGAGGACATGTATGATGCCTTGGAAGCCCTGCTATAAAGTTTCTGTCTGCCTGTTTAAGGTGGCAGAATGTTCACCGTGAGTCTGAACGGCCATTTTCTGAATGGACTCATTTGTGAGCCGTGGTTGAAGCTTAATGGAGGCTAGCCTTCACATCATTGCAGACATTCCCGCACTTACCTGCGACACTATCTCAGACATTTCCGCAGTTACCTGCGACACTGTCTCAGACATTTCCGCAGTTACCTGCGACACTATCTCAGACATTCCCGCACTTACCTGCAACACTATCTCAGACATTTCCGCAGTTACCTGCAACACTAGCTCAGACATTTCCGCAGTTACCTGCGACACTGTCTCAGACATTTCCGCACTTACCTGCGACACTATCTCAGACATTTCCGCACTTACCTGCGACACTGTCTCAGACATTTCCGCAGTTACCTGCGACACTGTCTCAGACATTTCCGCACTTACCTGCGACACTATCTCAGACATTTCCGCAGTTACCTGCGACACTGTCTCAGACATTCCCGCACTTACCTGTGACACTATCTCAGACATTTCCGCAGTTACCTGTGACACTAGCTCAGACATTTCAGCAGTTACATGCAACACTATCTCAGACAGTTGCTCATATCCCTGCGACAGCGTCTCAGAGATTCCCTCATGTACCTGTGCCACCATTCCACTAATGCAGGAGTTGGACTCCTCCATCCTCTGCGCTATTGTGGAGTGTGTGTGTGGCACCTGTTCCAGTACCTCGCAAACGTGCTGCTGTCCCTCGACAATTCTCCTTTTAAAGGATGACCCCCGGGGTTCAGCATCTGCGTCCAGCTGAGCAGAGCCTGAGAGGAGTGCTCCCAATGACGCGGACTCTCCACAGCTGCCCCTGCCACCAGTGCCTGCTCGTGCTCACTTGTGTGTGGTGATTCACCAGGTGCCAACCCAACGAACTGACTACTAGGACCCACCGAGGTGTGAGCATCTCCGATGGTGGATGGCTCGCTAAGATGTGACGGTGCGCCCTTAGAGGCCGGGATTTCCTCTGAGGAATCGCCCTCTCCCGTCACTGCGGTCGTTGAATGGCCTGGAAGAGAACAGAAGGCATTATTAAGCATCATCACAGATGTGTCATGTTGTGATGAACATACTGAAGTGTTCAACATGCCAAGCATTATTAACATCAATTCATGTTGTGTGTGATGAATGTTAAAGTTGTGTCACCAGATACTTGTGGGGTGCCAGTCTCGCCATCCCCGACGGATAGGCACTCAAGGGTGCGGCTGATTTGCAGGGCCTCCTACTCCGCGTCTATGAGGACCACTATTTGTTGTGGCCCCCCTCTAATACTCGCCCTCTCGCGTGCATTTTGCACTCTCTTCTAAAAGGGGAGAAAGTACGGAATGTGAGTGAGTGATGGTGAAGTGGCCAACCGATGAATGGATTGCTTTGGGTGAAGCTGACTGTGAAAGAGATGCATCAGAGGGTGAATATGAGACAGAGACATCACATTGGATCAGGATTAGGGAGAGTGGTAGTGGTGGGGGGTCACAAATGGGGAGGTGAGGATGAGCCTTAAATGGGTGTGAGGAGTGATGTGATGGAGTAGTCTTGGCAGTGCAGAATGAGTTTAGGGGGTGGGGGGGGGGGGTGGGTGATGTGCAACATGGAACGCAGGAGAATCAGTAAGTGTACTCACTTTTGCTGACCTAGTTAGGTCATTGAAATGCTTCCTGCACTGGACCCAGGTGCAGGATATGTTGCTACTGCTGGTGACCTTCTCTGCCACCTCAAGTCAGGCCTTCTTGGTGGCAGAGGCAGGGCACTTCCTCCTGTCGGCCGGGTAAAATAGTTCCCTCCTCCTCACCCCGGCCAGCAGCACCTGAAGTGAGGCATCGCTGAATCTTGGAGCAGCCTTGCCCCTGTGCTGCTCCATTGGGTCTTCTGGCTCTTTGCTCCAGCAAAATCCATTGGAACAATGGCTCTTTAAATCCAGACACTCCAGCTGACAGTCTGTCATGCGGGTGCGCAGTCCGCCCACTGCGCAGCTTTCGGACAGCAAACCCAGAAACAAGGTTAAGGGGCACCAATTAAGTCGTGATCGTGTGGGGAATGGTACCTTTTTATTATTCGGATTTGCCGCACGCCCATTGACCCCCCCCCCCAACTGCTGCCATCCCACCGCCCTTTGAAAATCGAGCCCCATGTGTTTAAAGGGCTCCTTTGATGGCTCATTTCGTAAAAACAGAATATAATTGAGCCATCCAAATCAGAAGATCTGAGATTTGATTTCTGTTCTGCTGAGTTAGCTGATATCAGTCAGCATGTCTGTTGTTGTCTACAATTGGCTTTAGCATCTCCTGGGGTAGGGAGCAGAAAAATCAGACAGGATTCTGCTTCTGATTGTTATTCATCGGCCTCCACCAGAAAAGTGCATCAGGGTGAGGATAGGATCAGACTTGATTGTCCTCTATGGTCAAATAGACTGTTAACACTCACTATCCAGGATCACACATAAAGAATATTATCTTGGAAGAGATACTGTAGGATGACTGGTGCCATTGGAACTGTATTTTAGCCAGAAACTGTGATTTCAGAAGAATAGATGAGAGAAGAAAACAGCCCTCTGTAAAAGAAATCATTTCCCACACCTTATGAACTGTTCAAAAACATGATTATGATGAAGTCAGTAGCAGACTTGAATGACCACCACCCCTGTACACATACAAGGATTTATTTCTAGCTTCTACTCATTTAATTGCTTATTTTCTTTCTTCATAGTGTGTTTGTAAATTCCAACGTTCAGTCACCATATTTTATAAACTTAAGGAACATAATTATGATAGATGAAGACAAAACCAAAAGGGGAGAATCTTTTGGCACCTCAGCCGTAAGATATTTTTCCATATTCCAAAGCACAGGAGAGACCTAAGATTATTTTGTGGGAAAGGAGTTACAATTAAGAAATATATTATTAAGCAGAAAACTCTTACATTTGAAAACAGGTTACAGCCACTAACATATTACCATCTTTTGATTGGTTCTTCTGCTAATTTCTATGATATACACCAGGAACAAATGCATTTTTTACATTTACTTCTGCATGTTTACGATGCAGAAACATTTCAGTTTACAATAAGTGTTTATCAACAATGCAAACTTCATAACTGAAATCATGATCCCACCTTATCCCTGCTGTCACTGTTGTGCAATTTTGGTCTAGGCAATAACACTAAGGTGGAGATGAAGATGGAGATGGGAGGGAGATAGGAATAGAGATGCAGCGGAGGATCCACAGACTCCTGACTGACCTCTAACAGCATGTGGCCACACACAAGTGGGGAATATTAAGGGTTTAGGCTGTCCAGTGCTTTTTCCTGACATTTTCTGGTTATAAAGATAGGATAGTAACTTAAAGTATCATTTTGACATTGAAAGGATAAATCTAAAAACGAACCAGCTTCTTAACTAGTAGCACATGATCCCGACACAATTGTTATGCTGTTCTTTTTAGTAAATGCAGATCTATATCCCCCATTTGCCAACTATGCAAGTCCACTCCCTTCATATTGAACTTGATATAAATTATATTTGCACGAGGGGGCAGACAAGATGGGCTCGATAAATAGTAATCTGGGAAATACTATGAGGCTGTCTGCTAGGAAATGCGTTTTAGACGTTACATACAGTGTGCTCGATTGCAATCAGCTGCTGTGTCCTTTTCTTCTGCCCAACACCAGCCAGAGTGTGACTTAGTTGAAGCGTCGAACACACAGTGCACAAGGTTTTTTTTAATCTGATGGTTTGAAGTGGCATCAGAAAGCTCAGGTATGGGTCTGAGGAAAGAGAGTACAATGGTTAAAACACAAAAGTAAAGATTGCACCCTAGACATGAATATAACAGAGGATGTAACAGGACGAAATCACTTTTTTAAAAAAACTCCGTGGAGAACTTAACCTTGAACATCGAAAGGAAGAAGGCGGTTTGCAATGGGCTAGCGAGTTTTCTGGATGTGACCCTGCGAATAAAGTAGCTGCGGCGGCGCTAGGACCCTGGGGACGTGACTGCAGTGAGGAGTGGAGGAAATGTGCGCAGCAGACAGCGATAGGGAGCGAAAGTAAACTCATTCCTCGTTTCACATATTATCATATACATTTAAAAAAAAACATCGATTATATCAGCCCCAAGCTCGGTGCTTTTGCACCGTCGGGACCCGCACTTTTCACAACCCCCCGGGGCCCCGGCTTCGGAGCTGATCGGATCTGGATCTGGATCTGGACCTGGACCTTCCTTGAACCGAGAAAGCAGCAGCTCCGAATTAAATCCAGGTAATTTTTTTTTAAATAAAGAGGCTGAGCTCGGTGGAGCTGGGCTGTGTTTGTGGCGAGAAGCCGATGTGCCATCATGTACCCCTCGCTCTCTCAACATTAACAAAAGGAGACGCTTCGCTTCTGCTCTGGGGGCGATCTCGCCAATTTCGTGTCAGTTTTAAGTAGCAGCTTGCTTTTTAAAAAATTTATATATTTTTTTTTGCAAACGTTGGACGGAGAGGTTAATTACAAATCCCAGACATATGTTAAAAATTATGCAAATGGTTTGATAAATGGAAAAGGATCGGGCCAGGTTTATTTTAAAACACAAGTTTAAAGGCTCCGAGCAAGGCATTTAAAAGGGTAAATACCCAACTTCCGGGAGGCAACTTATTCCCATATTGCGCGGCTATTTTATTTAATTTTTTACAAATAATAAAGGCTTTAGTCACAGCGTTCTTTTACAACGGCTTCGTGTAAAGTTAGTTTGTAGTTTTTTTTTTGGGGGGGGGGGGGGGCGACCGAGGTGCCTCATTTAGGTTTATTTGGCGTTTGCACTTGTGGAGGAGCCGGGCCCCACCGGGGCTGAGCGATCAGAAATACCGGACTGTGTAATGATATAAATACTGTCAGGTTCAGGGGGGCACCGGGCTGGCGCCGGGAAATCGGAGAACCCCTTTCGAGTCTCAAAGCCTCCCACTCGTCCTTGAAGATATTTTCAGGGGGATCCCGATGCGATTCAGCGGAGGAGTAAAAAAAGCAGAAACCCATTTCCACTTGTGCCATTCCTAATTTTTTTTTAAATGCAAAAAAAAACACACACACAAATCCCACCAGGAATTCACGTTTTATTTTTTAACACACATTTTAAATATGAATACTGGATGTAACCAGCAACATCTTTAAATCTTTCCAAAGAGTTGTTGTGGGTCGAGGGATCCCCGAGTGCCGTTCGCACAGCGTCCAGGCTGCGGTGACCCTCGCCCGACCGTCAGTGGGTGGAAGAAGGATGTGACGGACTATTTAAATATCCATTCAACGCTTGTTATTCCTCTTCGAAGGGATACACGAAACAAAAAAATGTGAGAGGGGGTGGCCTTCCTTTAAAGTCACCAGATATCCACGATGTTTCTAAACACTGAACATGGGGATTTGTTTTTTACATTAGCAAAATATCCCACACCCCGAATCTAATCCCCTTCAGACAGTAAGCCTTTTTTACATTCTGTTGCTTTTGCAATCATTATTTTGTGGTTTTGTGTGTCGTGGCCTTGTTGCACAAGCACCTTGCGCGCAATTTTGAGAAAGTTTTCAAGCTGGTTTAGATCCCTGCTCTGAGCTGATTCAGATGATCCCAGTCGAGCTGGCAGTTTGGTGGGTGCCACAATTAGTCTTAAAGGCACTGGGGATGGGAGGGGGGAAATCGGGCAGAGTTCCAGCTCTTGAACATTTATGTAGTGATTCCTCCTGGAAAGTGTGCTTGTTGCATGAGAACAGGGCGGGGGCTCAGCTGCGATGACCCCTTCCCCCCCCCCCCCCCGCCCCCGCCCCAAAGTCAGAATACTGTGCCCACATTCGTTGTCTAGGCCCAGATATAAAAAAATGACCACTTGGGCCAGGTATCGGAGGGCACCCAGTGCAGGGAGTTACACCTCAGTGT
Organism: Heptranchias perlo; assembly: GCF_035084215.1. Classification (NCBI taxonomy): domain Eukaryota; kingdom Metazoa; phylum Chordata; class Chondrichthyes; order Hexanchiformes; family Hexanchidae; genus Heptranchias; species Heptranchias perlo. The sequence continues at coordinate 30,556,729 of NC_090339.1, read as the reverse complement.
AAGTTAGGCCGATGAAGTCCAGGTAGATTTTTTAACATTCATTTTCAGAATGCAGGCATCGCTGGCAAGGCCAGAATTTATTGCCCATCCACGTTGCCTGGATACAACTGAATGGTTTGCTAGGCCACTTCAGAGGGCAGTTAAGAGTCAACCACTTTGGTGTGGGACTGGAATCGCCATAGAGGCCAGACCGGGTAAGGACAAGTCGGTTTCCTTCCTAAAGGACATTAGTGAGCCAGTTGCGTTTTTACAACAATTCGACAGCTTCACGGTCACTTTTATTGTTACCTGCTTTTTATTTCTAGATTTTTAAAACTGAATTCATCGTCTCAAACTGTCATGATGGTATTTGAACTCACATTCTCTGGATTACTCATCCAATAGCATAACCCCTACACTATCATGCACCTGCACCACATGAGGTGACCTTGCCACATAATTTGATGGTGGTTTGAGCACATGGCATACATTATGCTGGTTGTGTACAGAGGTCAGAGGACAGGATTTTGCAAATAAGCGGCTGCTGGCACCTACGAGTTGGAAGGATCTTTTTGGGGAGTGGGAAGGAGGCTGGTACCTGAACACAATAAGCCTTTTAAGCCTTTCCAGAAAAAGTAGTGTAAGATCAGGGACACCCAAGAATTTAAAGAAATATTTTGGACCTCCTCTTCAGTGCCCAGCCTTGTTATGAGGCTTGTGCATCATTAAAATATATTCCTGGCTGTTAATGAGCCTGTACAATATGTGCACAGGCTTTAAGGGCTAGTAGAGCTCTGGGCCTGCATAGTGGGATGCAGAGTGCCTCAGCAACATGGTAGGCCTTAAGCCTTCACACCTGACCATACGAGGTGCCAGGTATCACATTATTGGCCAAAGGTTTTAAGTAGAGCAGGGTAAAAATTAGAGGGAATAAAGTTTTTTAAAAAAGTTTTCGATCTAGTAACATGGTAGTGGAAATGCCAGGTAGGTGCCATCTTTAGAGTAGCTGAAGTTCTGTTGAGTTTTTAAAGTGCAATCTTCATAAAAGGTTTTCTGCACAGATCACATTTTAAAACACTCTAAAGATAATACTGTAAGCAGTGCAGTAAACTTATATGTCTGCTCCCATCTTTAATTTTACTGGTTGATCACAGTGAACACCTAGGTGCTTCTGAGCTGTTGTGTGCTGCCTTTTCCAAAGACATTTCCTTTGCGCTCTCCCCTCTGTCAGCTCCCGCAGAAATCTGCCTGTTGTTGTTCTTTCATTCAGGTCTTTCAATACACAGCTCTATCATCTCAGCTTTGGTCTTCCTTGTGGTCTGAGAGCTAATTTGTCAGCTTCCAAGGAAACCAATCTTCAGCCATACAGCACTCATCCCCTGCCAATCACAATCTTTTTGCCATAACATGCATTGTTACTGGATTTTGGCCAATCTTTATTACTTTAGTGTTGGTTGCTCTGCCCTCCTAGCTGGTATCCAACATTCTTCATAAGTAGTATGTTCAAAAACATCCAGGCCTCTGCTTCTGTGTCTCTGTCAGGGAGGGTGTCTTAGCTAAAAGGGATTATAATCATTTACTTAACATGCAGCCTAAGAGAATTATTATTATTTAACCCCTGTATAGAATAAATAAAATGGTGTAATTGTGTTCCTGCCATCCCTTTACTTTTCAAATAGCCCTTCATATCTTGCTCAGTGTACTTACATCTTGAATTTTTCTTGAAATTGAGGTTAACCTAACTGATTTGTGTCTGAATTTCTTTCACCCAGTGTTAAAGTGCACTGCTCAATTTTCAGACATGGATCTGATGTGGTTACTGTTCGTTCTACAATGTCCATTTCATACCAATGCAAAATAAAAACAATATTATATATGTATGAAAATATAATTCATAATTTCCACCATGCACTAGACTGCAGCTGTTAAAGACACCACATGACTGGTGATACATTCCAGATCTCCTCGTGGTCTCTCAAGCCTTCCGCCCTTCTCAGTTCTCTCTCTCAGCATGCATCCAAGGATAGCATCATTGCCACCGCCCCCCCCCACCCCCGCCTCACATCCCGGCCTAAGTACTGACTCTTGTTGGGTTACAGGTCCATGATGCTGGACACCCTCTAGAACTTTGCACAAGCAGCGATTCTTCATCTGTGAACCTTCACACTGAGTATTGGCAGGTTATTTGACTATGGAGAAAATCACAATTGAGCCCAATCCAGTCCTCACCGAGCACCCACAGATGCACCCTTTCCAGGAGGGCTTACTGGATAGCGATCAGGAATGGCACTCTGGATAGTTATTTTTACTTTTCCCAGCCCAGCTTTGTCCAGGCCAATTGTAGCATCCAGTTAATGTCTTACTTGAGGGCAGTTATCTCAGCACAGACTGAGGGATGAACCTGGGATCTTCTATTCTGTATGGCTGTGTAACACACTGTGCCATCAATGGAACTATTAAAATAGTTCAATATAACATTACAATTTAAAACGTAAATGGTTCCCAATCATCTTTTGTACACGGATGGATGTGTAATACATTGAAGATATTACTTTGCTGGTGCTGCATTATGGGGTTTATTGCACATATGGTCCTTATGAATTATCAATATTTTGTGTTCATTAAATAAGCAAAATGCTACTGCCACTGTATAATTTCCCCATTTCATATTTAGGAAAGGTTAATTGTATTACATATCACTAGTGTGATTTCCAAAACTGATCATGTACAACTGAATATTAAATTGGTGATGTCAAGTTCGGAGAGCAATGTCGTCATTAAGATTTCACTATAGTGAAATGATAGGCATGTGCATTTTTTATGCAGTTGCCCTGTAACAGTTTATTTGTCACTGGAGTTACAGTAAAGCATAATGTTGGGCATATGAAATTTTTGTGCTGTGCCCACTTGAACCGTGAAAAACAACCAGCAGGTACAATTACAGATTTTTTCCTTCCAAGCTAGGGTTGTGTCTAGAGAGAGTATTTGGAGCTAGGGTGAAGTCCTGGAGGGTACAGGCCTGTCACTAGTGGTGATTGTGATGGGAGCAACTTGATATGATGAATTAACAGAATCACACAAGTAGCATATTGGCACGTTAAAGTACTGGTTTAAGTGTGACTTTTTTATTCCCCCTATGGCATTTTGGTATCAGTTTCCTAAATAGGCCTAGTGGCAACTCTGGGTATTTGACTTGCGGGTTCCACAAGTCATATTTTGCCTGGATATGCTTTTTGCAAAGTGCACACCTCAACTGTCGCTCATTTAAATTATGTCTGCTGGAAGTGCCTATATGTGAATGTTGGGTGAGAACAGGGTATGGATTGTGATGCTCCCTATGAATGAATTGTCTGCTGGCACTCACTGTCTAGGTTCAGACACTTAAGCAGAGTATCGGAGGGCAATTGGTGCCTGTAGAACTGTACCCCAGCAGGGAGTCAATGGCTTCACAGGAATGAGGAGAGAAGAAAATCTGTGGGAAAATAAGGAGGAAAATAAAATTTCCCAGCATATCTCCATAGCAACATGAAGCACAAACCACATCATCATTCGAAACAGCTCTGTAACTCTCTATCTATTGTGCATACTTTGTGCAGGGTAAAGTATAATGGTGAAAGCAAAATAAATTAATGGTCAACAAAATTTTAGCAATATATAATCAATTATGATGCTGAACTCTAGCTTGCCAGCATTTATTTTGGAATGCTAATTATTAAGGAAATGATTTAAGATATTTTCTTTTTCATTTAAAATTCAAGTTTTTCCATATGTTAGAACTACCTGCAACATCAGCCCTGAGGTGAATTTTACTTTCTGCATGTCTTATTAAAAAAAATGTCATTTCGAGATTCGACCAGATGTGAACTTGAAGATCACCTGTTTTTACAATAGATGTTTATGTTCAAATTCCCTCTGGCTCAGTTTGTAAAGGCACTGCCTTATGTGAAACTGAGCCAGAAGGGTCCCAGATTTGATTCAGGTTTTGTTGATATCTGATCTCAGATTAATCTAATCTAAAATTAGCAAACAGAGGAAAATATATCCCTCCATGTCTACACATCCTTTGCAGCAGAAGCCACTGGATGGTGATTAGGAATCCTAGCTGTTTTTTACCCTCCCAAGCCCAAGGTACAAAAGCCAATTGTAGTTCCCTAACCACCTCTCTCGCAGAGATTAGTTAACACAGCTAAGATAGTTTTTATTTCCTTTGGCAACTTGAAGTTGGTGATAAGAGAACTCAACAGGTTGTGAATAATAAGTGAGGAAGATTTGCATGATCGCTGGAATCACAAGCAGGTTATAAAGTTGTGGTCAATTACTTAAAAAGCTGGTAAGATCTTTATAACAAGAAAAACTCCCTAATGGATGAGTGAAATTGATGTTAATGGGAGCTTAGGTTGTCAAATTGGCTCAGCTGGTAGCATTTCATTTCTGGGTCAGAAGTTTGTGGGTTCAAGCCTCTTATTAGATCTTAAGTTGGTAATCTTAGTCAACGCTCCAGTACATTACTGAGGCAGTGCTGAATTGTCAGCAGTGTCATCCTTTAAATGAGATGCTACGCTGAGGTCCTGGATACCCGTTCCACTGGTTCTGGTGAATGTTAAAGATCCCCTGGCACTATTCGAAGAAGAGCAGGAAGTGACTCTGGTGACCTAGACAACATTCCTTCGTCGACCAACACCATCAAAAAAGCAGTTTGGTTATTTGTTGTTGCATTTGCCAACTTAACAGCAGTCAGTGCACTTCAAAAGTAATTTATTGTGTTAAACATTTTGGGACTGTTTGATAACATGATAAAGTGCTAAATTGAGGTATCAGCCTTAGCTCACTTGTACCACCCTTGCTTCCGAGTCAGAAGGTTGTGGGGTCGAGTCCCACTCCAGAGCCCTGAACACAAAATCTAGGCTGATAGTTCAGTACAGTGCTGTCAGAGGTGCCACCTTTCGGTTTGAGGCATTACACCGATACTCTATCTTCCCTCTCAGGTGGACATCAAAGATCCCATGGCACTATTTCGAAGCACAGGTGAGTTCTCCTGGTGTCCTGGCTAATATTTATCCCTCAACCAACAGCACTAAAATAGATTATCTAGTCATTATCTTACTGCTGTTTGTGGGACCTTGATGTGTGCAAATTGGCTGCCACATTTCCTACATTACAACAGTGATTACACTTCAAAAATATTTCATTGGCTGTTAAGTGCTTTGGGACATCCTGAGTCGTGAAAGGCACTATATAAATGCAAGTTCTTTCTTTTCTATAAATGCATGCATTATTTGTTTTATTTTTCTTCCATCATTGGCTAATCCAAGATTTGCTACTTTTGGTAAATTCCACCAGTCCAATATATTTTTAAAGGAAGTGATCTAACAGTGCTAAAAATCTTATAGTAGCCATCTCAGTTTGAGCTATTAAAGCAAGATAATCCACTCATTTCTCACCTTTTTAGCACCTTCTGAGGCTTTCGTGATTTGAGCATCCTGTCACTAATTGGTAAGTATGATGTTGAAACATTTGCCTGAGGAAGGAGAAAATCTCCGAAAGCTTGTGAATTTAAAATAAAATTGCTGGACTATAACTTGGTGTTGTAAAATTGTTTACAATTGGTAAGTAATGTGAGGTACGGGACAAAAGGGTACAAGGGCACTTTGATCTTGAAATAGCAATGTAGGTGAAAAAAGAAACAAAAAAGTGTTCAGTATGTTTGCGCTTAAACTGGGTCACACATATTTAAAGAAAACTTTCAAGTGTATTAATTGAAATAATGAGCTGTTGAAAAGGCAAAAAAAATCTTTTGAAGGTATAAATTAAAATTAAATTTTGTTTTCGATCTGCATTGCAGAATCATGTCTATACCAGCCAGATACAGGAAAGTATAATTTCATACATAAAAGAAGTCAATGAGGTGAATGTTTATATGTTGTCAGGTCACGATTTAATACATATGTTATTCCTGTTTCATCATTGCTAACTATGCAAAACTAAGGATCTTTTACTTCCCTTCTCATCAGCAGTGGCACAAGATTTTGTGTTGCTATGGAGGTGACACTGAGAGGAAACAGAGGGTGGCACTGACAGAAAAATCCACTTCCATCCTCCAAATCTCTTGTCTCCTGAAGGCAGTGACATGTACTGGGATACCCTTCTGTAGTTTGCTGGCTGTTTCCTGGTGCTTAGCCCAAATGTCACTTTTTATGTGTGAGTGTAGAATGTGAAGGCACTGTCCACCCGATTCTGTAGCGCTAATGCAGTCCGTGCCCGCATGCAGCAAGACCCAGACAACATCCAGGTTTGGGTTGATAAGCGGCAAGTAAAATTCACGCCAGACAAGTGCCAGGCAATGACCATCTCCAAAAAGAGAGAATCTAACCACCTCCCCTTGACATTCAACGGCATTACCATCGCCGAATCCCCCACCATCAACATCCTGGGGGTCACCATTAACCAGAAATGTAACTGGACCAGCCATATAAATACTGTGGCTACAAAAGCAGGTCAGAGGCTGGTTATTCTGCGGCGAGTGACTCACCTCCTGACTCCCCAAAGCCTTTCCATCATCTACAAGACACAAGTCAGAAGTGTGATGGAATACTCTCCACTTGCCTGGATGAGTGCAGCTCCAAAAATACACAAGAAGCTCGACGCCATCCAGGACAAAGCAGCCCACTTGATTGGCGCCCCATCCACCACCCTAAACACTCACTCCCTACACCACCGGCGCACCGTGGCTGCAGTGTGTACCATCTACATGATGTACTGCAGCAACTCGCCAAGGCTTCTTCGACAGCACCTCCCAAACCTGTGACATCTACCACCTAGAAGGACAAGGGCAGCAGGCACATGGGAACAACACCACCTGCTTGTTCCCCTCCAAGTCACACACCATCCCGACTTGGAAGTATATCGCCGTTTTTTCATCGACGCTGGGTCAAAATCCTGGAACTCCGTTCCTAACAGCGATGTGGGAGAATCTTCACCACACGGACTGCAGCGGTTCAAAAAGGCGGCTCATCACCACCTTCTCGAGGGCAATTAGGGATGGGCAATAAATGCTGGCCTTGCCAGCGACGCACACATCCCATGAACGAATTTTTAAAAATGACACACCAAAGCCATTTGTCCTATTTCCACCTCATTTACACTCATTCACAATCATGCCAGTATAAAACTGGCATCCATGTTTGTTGAAGGTGGAATAGAATTTAAAGGCACCAGATTCTAGACTGGGTTCTCTAGTGTGGGGGATGAATAGATTCTTTAGCCAAGGGGTGGCATATCCTGACCCTCCTGTCAACAGCATTTTGCTCCTCATGTCCTATCATTAGTTGTTCCTGCTCAATCATCCTCTGTGCTTCACCCACTACGCTCCCTTCTGCCTCACTCTAATTCCCCCAGTGTGGATGTCCTTGGGCTGGTGTTTGCAAGGGACAGAGTGAATGACGATGCATGCTCTGAAGTGCTGGCAGAACTGGATTCAGTGGTGCCTAGTTCTGTTTTTTCTGGCCCATCTAGAGGAGGAAAAGAGGAAGAGAAATTAGAATGGGTTGCTGAGTAGCAGAGTTCACGCCACTTTTAGTAGAAGGAGTGAATTGAGGGTTCAGGGTAATGTTTGCTGCCAAGTAATGTGGATACAGTAGGATGGGGAGGAAGAGAAGCCGAATGCCGAGTGCACCTGCCCTTCTACTTCCTCAGCTCTTCCACTTTCAATAGCCTCCCTCCTCAGGATTTAGATAGCTTCCTCCTCATAGTGGGTGACAGAGTGGAGATATTGGGGTCTGGCATCAATCGCAGTTCTCTCTCTGCTGTTATGGACTGTTTGCTCCTTTTTTTTAAATGCAAAAGATGAGAATTAAATTTGGTTACCATGAAATATAGTAAAACTCAGCTGTCAGCATGTAGATCATAATGCATGCACTAACAATTGGAGGCTGTTAGTAGGATGATTGCATGAAAGTTTAAAAGGGATGATATATTAGAAGGATCATCGAATGAGGCCTATGGGTTGAGCTGAAAAACAAAAAAAGGGCAATCACACTGCTAGGAGTGTAATATAGACCCCCAAACAGTCAGAGGGAGATAGAACAGCAAACATGTAGGCAGATTTCTGAGAAGGGCGCAGAATTCTTAAAATGCATTCAGGAGAACTTTTTTAGCCAGTACATAGCAAGCCCAAAAAGAGAGGAGGCAGTTCTGGACTTAGTTTTAGGGAATGAAGCTGGGCAGGTGGTAGGGGTATCAATGGGAGAGCATTTGGGTGGTAGTGATCATAATTCAGTTATATTTAGCGTAGTTATGGAAAAGGACAAAGATAGACCAGAAGTAAAAGTTCCCCATTGGGGAACGGCCAATTTTATTAAGCTGAGATGTGATTTAGCAGAAGTGGAACAGCTACTTGAAGGTAAATCAGTGTCAGAGCAGTGGGAGACATTCAAGAAGGACGTAGTGAAGGTTCAGAGCAAATATGTTCCCATAAAGAAAAAGGGTGGCACTCCCAAATTTAGAGCCCCCTGGATGTCAAGGAGCATACAGGGTAGGATAATGCAAAAAAAGGAAGCTTATGTCAGCAAAGAGAAGGCATGAAAAAATATTGGCAAGTAAAACCCAAAGATGTTTTATAAATACATAAAAAGCAAGAGGATGACATACGAATTAAGAGCAGGAGTAGGCTATTTGGCCCCTTGAGCCTGCTCTGCTATTTGATAAGATCATATGTAAGGAATCTTACAACACCAGGTTATAGTCCAACAGTTTTATTTGAAAATCACAAGCTTTCGGAGGCTTTCTCCTTCGTCAGGTGAGTGTGGGATTCCATGTAGGTTACCGCATATATAGTCAGAGAACAATGCCTGTTGATTACAGATAATCTTTCCAACTGCCCGTTGTCAAGGCAATCAAAGTGTTCAGACAGAGAGATATTACATACAGGACTACTGAATATACAAACGGTCAGAACCCAAAGACAGAGAGAGAGAGAAACATCCTTTCGGATCCTTTATTTAAGGAGACCAAAGCTGCACACAGTATTCTAGAAGTGGTCTCAGTCTCACCAATGCCCAGTACAACTGTAGCAAAACATCTCTACTTTTATATTCCATCCCCCTTGCAATAAATGACAACATTCCATTTGCCTTCCTAATCACTTGCTGTACCTGCATACTAACTTTTTGTGATTCATGTCCTAGGACACCCAGATCCCTCTGTACCTCAGAGTTCTGCAATCTCTCTCCATTTAAATAATATACTTCTTTTCTATTCCTCCTGCTAAAGTGGACAAGTTCACATTTTCCTACATTATACTCCATCTGCCAAATTTTTGCCCACTCACTTAACCTATCTATATCCCTTTGCAGACTCATTATGTCCTCTTCACAACTTACTTTCCTGCCTACCTTTGTGTCATCAGCAAATTTAGCAACCATACATTCGGTTCCTTCATCCAAGTCATTGATATAGATTGTAAATAGTTGAGGCCCAAGCACTGATCCCTGTGGCACTCCATTTGTTACATCCTGCCAACCTGAAAATGACCCATTTATGCCTACTCTCTGTTTCCTATTAGCTAACCAATCCTTTATCCATGCTAATATGTTACCCCCCACACCATGAGCTCTTATTTTGTGTAGTAGCCTTTGATGTGGCACCTTGTCAAATGCCTTCTAGAAATCCAAGTACACCACATCCACAGGATCCCCTTTATCCACATTACTTGTTACTTCCTCAAAGAACTCTAATAAATTAGTCAAACAGGATTTCCCTTTCACAAAGTTGTGTTGACTCTGTCTAATTGTATTGAGATTTTCTAAGTGCCCTGCTATAAACTCCTTAATAATAGATTCTAGCATTTTCCCTATGACACATGTCAAGCTAACTGGCCTGTAGTTCCTGCTTTCTGTCTCCCACTTTTCTTGAATAGAGGAGTTACATTCGCTATTTTCCAATCTGATGGGACCCTTCCAGAATCTAGGAAATTTTGGAAAATTAATACCAATGCATCTACTATCTCTGCAGCCACTTCTTTTAAGATCCTAGGATGAAGTCCGTCAGGACCTGGGGACTTGTCAGCTTTTAGTTCTAATAATTTTTTCAGAACCCTTTCACTGGTGATTGTAAATGTTTTAAGTTCCTCCCTCCCTTTCATCTCTTGATTCACAATTATTTCTGGCATGTTATTTGTATCCTCTACAGTGCAGACGGAGGTAAAATATCTGCTCAATTCATCCGCCATTTCCTTATTCTCCGTTATTAATTCCCCAGAGGACCAACGCTCACTTTACTTACTCTTTTCCTTTTTAAGTACCTGTAGAAACTCTTACTATCTGTTTTCATATTTCTAGCTAGCTTTCTCTCGCACTCTAATTTCTCCCTTCTTATTACACTTTTAGTCATTCTTTGCTTTTTTTTATATTCTGCCCAATCTTCTGACCTGCCACTAATCTTAGTGGAATTATATGCTTTTTCTTTCAATTTGATGCTATCTTTAACTTCCTTAGTTAGCCACGGATGGTACGTCCTTCCCCTCGAGTCTTTCTTTCTCACTGGAATATATCTTTGCTGAGGATAACTAAGGAAAGAGTAGGACCTATTAGGGACCAAAGAGGTAACCTGTGTGTGGAGGCGGAAGACGTGGGTATGGTTCTTAATGAATACTTTGGTCTGTCTTCACAAAAGAGGGGGATGATGCAGATATTGTAGTTAAGGAGGAGGAATGTGAAATATTGGAGGGGATAAACATAGTGAGAGAGGAAGTATTAAGTGGCTTAGCATCCTTGAAAGTAGATAACTCGCCAGGCCCAGATGAAATGTATCCCAGGCTGTTAAGAGAAGCAAGGGAGAAAATAGTGCAGGGGCTCTGACCATTTCTGACTCATTTTCCAACCCCCTCCAGCTACAGGTGTGGTGCCGGAGGACTCAAGGGCTGCTAACGTTGTACCGTTGTTTAAAAAGGGAGAAAGGGATAGACCGAGAAATTACAGGTCAGTCAGCCTAACCTCAGTGATGGGCAAATTATTGGAAAAAATTCTGAGGGACAGTATTAATCGTCATTTCACAGTAATCACAGAAATGCAGAGTATTTTTTAAATGGTGAGAGATTGGGAAATGTTGATATTCAAAGGGACCTGGGTGTCCTTGTACATGAGCCACTGAAAGCTAACATGCAGGTTCAGGAAGCAATCAGGAAGACAAATGGTATGTTGGCCTTTATTACAAGAGGATTTGAGTACAGGAGTAAAGATGTCTTGCTGCAATTATATAGGGCCTTGGTGAGACCGCACCTGGAGAATTGTGTACAATTTTGGTCTCCTTACCTAAGAAAGGATATACTTGCCATAGAGGGAGTGCAGCGAAGGTTCACCAGACTGATTCCTGTGATAGCGGGATTGTCGTATGAGGAGAGATTGAGTAGACTAGGCCTGTATTCTCTAGAGTTTAGAAGAATGAGAGACACACAAAATTTTTAGATGGCTCGACAGGGTAGATAGAGAGAGGATGTTTCCCTGGTTGGGGAATCAGTCTCAGAATAAAGGGTAGGCCATTTAGGACTGAGATGAGGAGAAATGTCTTCACTCAGAGGGTGATGAATCTTTGGAATTCTCTACCCCAGAGGGCTGTGGAGGCTCAGTCATTGAGTACATTCAAAACAGAGATCGATAGATTTCTAGATATTAAAGGCATCAAGGGATTTGGGGATAGTGCAGGAAAATGGCATTGAGGTAGAAGATCAGCCATGATCTTGTTGAATGGTGGAGCAGGCTCAAGGGGCTGGATGGCCTACTCCTGCTCCTATTTCTTATGTTCTTAAAGTGGCAAATTGGATCCAGAATTGGCTCAGTGGCAGGAAGCAAAGGGTAATCGTCAACGGATGTTTTTGTGACTTGAAGGCTGTTTCCAGTGGGATTCCGCAGGGCTCAGTACTAGGTCCGTTGCTTTTTGTAGTATATATCAATGATTTAGACTTAAATGTAGGGGGTATGATTAGAAGTTTGCAGAGGATACAAAAGTTGGTCGTGTGGTTGATAGTGAGGAAGAACGCTGTAGACTGCAGGAAGATATCGATGGACTGGTCAGGTGGGCAGAAAAGTGACGAATGGAATTCAATCCGGAGAAGTGTGAGGTAATGCATTTGGGGAGGGCGAATAAGGCAAGGGAATACGCAATAAATGGTAGGATACTGAGAAGTGTAGAGGAACATAGGGACCTTGGAGTACATGTCCACAGAAGGTAGCAGGACAGGTAGATAAGGTGGTTAAGAAGGCATACGGGATACTTTCCTTTCTTAGCCGAGGCACAGAATATAAGAGCAGGGAGGTTATGCTAGAACTGTATAAAACACTAGTTAGGCCACAGCTACAGTACTGTATACTGTTCTGGTCACCGCATTACAGGAAATATGTGATTGCACTAGAGAGGGTACAGAGGAGATTTACGAGGATGTTGCCAGGACTGGAGAATTTTTGCAATGAGGAAAGATTGGATAGGCTGGGGTTGTTTTCTTTGGAACAGAGGAGGCGGAGGGGAGATTTAATTGAGGTGTATAAAATTATGAGGGGCCTAGATAGACTGGGTAGGAAGGACATGTTTCCCTTAGCAGACAGGTCAAAAACCAGGGGTCATAGATTTAAAGTAATTGGTAGAAGTATTAGAGGGGAGCTGAGGAGAATTCTTTTCACCCAGAGGGTGGTAGGGGTCTTGAACTCACTGCCTGAAAGGGTGGTAGAGGCAGAAACCCTCATCACGTTTAAAAAGTACTTGGATATTCACTTGAAGTGCCGCAACCTACAAGGCTACGGACCAAGAGCTGGAAAGTGTGATTCGGCTGGATGGCTCTTTCTCGGCCGGCAAAGACGATGTGCCAATGGCCTCCTTCTGTGCTATACATTTCTATGATTCTATGACAGTTGTGAGTGAAGAAAACATAACCCAGGTGAAGGCTGGGAATATAAAGGGCACTACACTGCCTCCTGGGCACCGTCAATCAGTATGAAGTGAAGTTACTGCAAGTGGCAGACACACTTAGTATTGTGTATACTTGCAAGGTGTGGTCGGCTCCTCATACCTTAGCTCATCTGATAAGGTCATTAAACTTTTTCCTTCACTGAGTTACCTGTGGAGTTTTCATGTTGGCACTGACTGTCCTGGCACCTCCTTCCACTAGCTTGAGCAGCCTCCACTGGGGACCTTTGTGGAAGTGCCCCAAACAGGGCCTCCATTCTCTGCTGACTTGGTCCAGCAGCATCGTCACTGTTTCTGTGGAGAACTTAAGGATTCACTGCCCTCCTGCAGATCTCACAGTCACTTTTATTGAAGAAACCTTGATCCTTTGCTCCCAAAATAGCTTGGTGCCTAACTGCACCTTTAAGCTGCTGCAGGGCTTAAAATCCTGCAATGATAATTGTAGTTTCTGCCCCCCCAAAGGGGAAGCCAGCAGTAAGTGGTGTCACTTATGCCTTAGTTCACCATAAATATTTGTATTGCGGTGACCTTGGAAACTATGGTGGGATCAGTCTCCTTCACATTGGGTGGGTGTGATTTGTACTCTATTCTACTTATGTCTGGGATTTTACCTGACTGGAAAGCCTACACCCGAATATCAGCAGGTTATTCACCATGGGGAAAACCTCATAGGTGAACTCAATCATTACCTAATCCAATGTGCACACGTGGTTGGGTGGGGTGGTGGGGGCAGTGGGGATAATTTTGACTTTGGGCGACAGTGTAAGATGGGTGATATTGAATCAGCCGCCCATTTTACTTCTCTCCCGATTTTCATTGCGGAGCTATCGGCAGAGCTGGGAAAGTAGGTTCAGCTGCCATGTGGCAAACCACCAGCAGTATTTTAACATTTTTGTAGCATGTCACATGCCTTGGCCCAAAGCACAGAGGACAATGTTACATTTATTTTTAAGTATACTTTGTGCAATTTGGAGGCAAGGAGCTTTAAAGGAGCAGCATTCATTGTTTTTGTTTGTTTTTAAATTAGGTTATATTGTACCTTTATCCCTCTGGAGGGAACTTGAACACTTCTACTGCTTAGAGTTGCTGTGGTGGATCCCTAATTTAACTGGTCCTACCTCCTTTCAGATCAGCTGGAGCATTAGTGTGGTTGTTTCTGATGTTGTCCCATAGACAGCCTGCAAATGGGGTCAGACTGCAGGTAAGTGACACTCCATCCACCCACATAAAAATCATCAGCCCTAGCCAGTAAGTAAGAGTCCTATTTTGTTTAAAATCAGTTTTTTTTTTGTAATGCTCTAGTTGCCAGTAGAATTGCAATATCAGTTACGCTTCCACTGACGCTAATTGAGGAATGGAGCTCCTTTTTGCCCTTGCAGCATTGTGGCCATTACCACAACTCTAAAGCACCTGCACAATGTTGGCTAAAATGGTAGTGCATTGGAATCAAAGTGTGATGCTGTGGAATATCGGGGCCAGAGTTTATTGCCCCTTGCCGCCTTGCAGTGGCATACTTAGTTGTGCTGTTTTGGGAACAGAGAGATACAAAAGGGTTGAACAGCACTGTTAGAGCATGCCTGGGAGCAGGTGCTCTGCCTATAGGAGGCAAATGGTTTGATAAGATTGGCATGTGAAGAAAAGAAAGTATAGTAGAAACATTTCATAGCTTCATTTTTAAAAAGTAGAGTCGCTCCAATGGTTTTTGAATCCTTCATAAACACTTTTTTCCACGTTCACAATATATGGCTATGTTTAGTGTGTTTGGCATGATAAATTGATCCATTATAAAAAGTATTATGTTATTTTGAAATAATGTACCCCCAGAAGTAAACTGATAATCTATCTAATTGTTCAGCAGCCAATTATTTTAATGGACAGCCCTGAAATTAAAAAGAAAATTGAGAGGTCTTGATGGCTTTCATTTTAATTTAGTGCCATGCGTATTAATAGGAATAGGACACTGGTGGGCAATTTTAACCTAACCCGCCCATCGGAAAACTGACGGGATCGGGTGCAATACTAGTTTTACACCCCACTGATTTTACTCTCCATTGAAGTCAGTGGAGAGTAGTATTGGGCAGGGTGTAAAGCCAGCATTCCACCCGATCCCACGGGTTTCCTGCCTGGCGAGTTAGGTTAAAATTACCCCCTGAGAGTCTGCACTTGGACCATGATTTAGTCTACATGGATTTTAGCAAGGCTTTTGACAAGATCCCACGTGGCAAAGTGGTCAGAAAAGTAAAAGCCCATGGGATCCAAGAGAAAGTGGCAAGTTGGATCCAAAATTGGCTCAGTGGCAGGAAGCAAATGGTCGATGGGTGTTTTTGTGACCGGAAGGCTGTTTCCAGTGGGGTTCCGCAGGGCTCAGTAATAGGTCCCTTGCTTTTTGTGGTATGTATCAATGATTTAGATTTAATTCTAGGGGGCATGATTAAGAAGTTTACAGATGATACAAAAGTTGACCGTGTGGTTGATAGTGAGGAAGAAAGCTGTGGACTGCAGAAAGATATTAATGGGCTGGTCAAGTGGGCAGAAAAGTGGCAAATGGAATTCAATCCGGAGAAGTGTGAGGTAATGCATTTGGGAAGGGCAAAAAAGGCAAATGAATACACAATAAATGGGAGGATACTGAGAAGTGTAGAGGAACAGAGGGATCTTGGAGTGCATGTCCACAGATCCCTGAAGGTAGCAAGACAGATAGATAAGGTGGTTAAGAAGGCATACAGGATAATTTCCTTTATTAGCCGAGGCATAGATTATTTTTTTTTCATTCATGGTATGTGGGAGTCACCGGCAAGGCCAGCATTTATTGCCCGTCTCTAATTGCCCTCGAGAAGATGGTGGTGAGCCGCCTTCTTGAACTGCTGCAGTCTGGGTGGCTTTTTGTAGCAGGATTGTACAACTGAATGGCTTGCTAGGCCATTTCAGAGGGCAGTTAAGAATCAACCACATTGCTGTGGGTCTGGAGTCACATATAGACCAGTCCAGGTAAGAACGGTAGGTTTCCTTCCCTAAAGGACATTAGTGAACCAAATGGGGTGTTACGACAATCCGGTAGTTTCATGGTCACCATTATTAATACTAGATTTTTATTCCAGATTTTATTTAATTAACTGAATTTAAAGTCATTAGCTGCCGTGGCAGAATTTGAACTCATGTCTCTGGATCATTAATCCAAGCGTCTGGATTACTACTCCAGTAACATAACCACAATGCTACCGTACCTCAATATAAGAACAGGGAGGTTATGCTAGAACTGTATGAAACACTATTTAGGCCACAGCTAGAGTACTGCATACAGTTCTGGTCACCACATTACAGGAAAGATGTGATTGCACTAGAGAGGGTACAGAGGAGATTTACGAGGATGTTGCCAAGACTGGAGAATTTTAGCTATGTGGGACGATTGGATAGGCTGGTGTTGTTTTCTTTGGAACAGAGGAGGCAGAGGGGAGATTTAATTGAGGTGTATAAGATTATGAGGGGCCTAGATAGAGTGGATAGGAAGGACCCATTTCCCTTAGCAGAGAGGTCAATAACCAGGAGGCATAGATTTAAAGTAATTTGTAGAAAGATTAGAGGGTAGTTGAGGGGAAATCTTTTCACTCAGAGAGTGGTAAAGGTCTGGAACTCACTGCCTGAAAGAGTGGTAGAGGCAGAAACCCTCATCGCATTTAAAAAGTTCTTGGATATGCACTTGAAGTGCTGTATCCTACAAGGCTGTGGACCAAGAGCTGGAAAGTGGGATTAGGCTGGATAGCTCTTTTTCGGCCGGCACACCCACGATGGGCCGAAGAGCCTCCTTCTGTGCCATAAATTTCTTTGATTCTATGATAATTTCTTGTATATCTTGACTGGTTCACATTGAGCACCTGTTTGTCTCACATTTTTGCAAAGTATAGTCAGAGAGTCATTTATAGATTGGAAGAAATTTCTGAAGTATTTATAGTAGTTTTCCATGCTTAGCATGTTATGTGAAAAGGTGGAGCAGTCCACACTAAATGTTGCAGTGAAGCAGCGCTACACTTTTAAAAGTCTTTTTGAAGTAAGTGGTAAATTATTATTGTGGAGGGAATTTTTTCACAGTTTGGTTAAATCTACCTTCACTTCCTTCACTTATTGATCAGTGAGTGGATACTTCTTAGCCCGTTTGTCCGGGCTGGATTGCAGCCTAGATCAAAGCTGTGAAAGGACACCACTATAGAGGTGGCAGATGGAGTATAATGTGGGGAAATGTGAGGTGGCAAGAATAGTAAAACAGAATATTTTTTAAATGGTGAGAAACTATTAAATGTTGGTGTTCAGAGGGATTTGGGTGTCCTTGTACACGAAACACAGAAAGTTAACATGCAGGTACAGCAAGCAATTAGGAAGGCAAATGGTATGTTGGCCTTTATTGCAAGGGGGTTGGAGTACAAGAGTAAGGAAGTCTTGCTACAATTGTACAGGACCTTGGTGAGACCACACTTGGAGTACTGTATACAGTGTACAGTTTTGGTCTCCTTACCTAAGGAAGGATATAGTTGCCTTAGAGGCAGTGCAACAAAGGTTCACTAGATTGATTCCTGGGATGAGAGGGTTGCCCTATGAAAATGGGCCTATACTGTCTGGAGTTTAGAAGAATGAGAGGTGATCTCTTTGAAACATTTAAAATTCTTAGAGGGCTTGACAGTGTAGATGCTGAGAGGCTGTTTCTACTGGCTGGAGAGTCTAGAACTAAGGGCATAGTTTCAGGATAAGAGGTCAGCCATTTAGAACTCAGATAAGGAGGAATTTCTTCACTCATTGGGTTGTGAATCTTTGGAATTCTGTACCCCAGAGGGCTGTGGATGCTCAGTCGTTGAGTATATTCCAGGCTGAGATCGATAGATTTTTGGACTCTTAGGGAATCAAGGGGGAAAGTGGAGTTGAGGTCGAAGATCAGCCATGATCTTATTGAATGGTAGAGCAGGCTCGAGGGGCCGTATGGCCTACTGCTGCTTCTATTTCTCACATTCTTACAATCCAGTCACTGTAGCACCAATGCATTTAGCTTACCTTTGCTAGTGGCTTTCTTTGGATTACAAACAGCAATCGTGGTTACTTTGTTGTTTTGATTTAATCACATACTATAACTAGAGGATACACAGTAAGAACAATGCAATGTCCAGTTTATTCCACAAGTGAGGAAGACAATTATCGGGCCAGTGACGGGGCGATTTATACTAGGAGTAATCCCTGGGGTCAGAGGACTGAGGAAAGATTGGATAAACTTGGGCATTTCAGCCTTGAAAGGAGGCAACTGAGAGGTGATTTTACAGAAGTATATATGGTAGTAAATTGCAGAGAAAACGTAAATCTGGAACGCTACCTCAAATTAATTAGTAATTGTGGTACAGATTCAAGATAGTGAAAGGAAAACTTAGGAATAATATCAGTAAGTTGTTCTTATTGTAAAGAATGATCAATGCATGGAATGGACTTCTGGGTGGGGCATTGGGGTACAAACCCTGGGAGATGTGATGGGGGAAACTGTACAATGGATGATGAAACTCGCCTGGATAGATAAGAGACCTCATCCCTTTCTATATCGTGACCTTGTAGTTATTCAGATTTTCCCCATTGTGTTTATACAGTGTGTGGGATAATTTTACATTTCAAACAAAATGTTGCTTGTTCAAACAAAAGTGAAAAATTGTTTTATTGGGGGTTAGTCCAATTGTAGAAAATGCTTTCACACATCACACGATGAAATGCTCTTTTTCAAATGGGCGACAATTCGGCAGTGTGTGCCCAGTGTCTGCCCAACGCCACCTCACATTTTGAGGTTTGGGCCTCATCTGAATTTAAGCAGCTGCAGCTCGCCAGTTTTGAAAGACCGAAAATCGTCTAGCTTCTGCGCAGAGCTGGCCAGCAAGTAGGGCCTGTTTGGGTTCGGGGGGGTCGGGGAATGGAAGGGGCAATCCATCTGGCTCCACAAAATTATTAATAAATACCAAAAACTTACCTGTTCTTGTGCTGCCTTGTCCCTTTTACTTGCAAAACAAAATCAGTAGCATCAAAGATGGCACTGAGATACAAGGGTAACCTGACCTTTTCAATAACATTTTAGCAAAGCTTTAAAAATAAATTCAAAGTCCTTTCCTATTAAGAGGAACTGATTATTGCAAAGCTCACCTTTCAGCTGCAATCATATGGCCTTCTCCTGCTCCTATTATGTTCTTATTAAGGGAATCAAGGGCTATGAGGATCGGGTGGGAAAGTGGAGTTGAGTTCGAAGATCAGCCATGATCTTATTGAATGGCAGAGCCGGCTCAAGGGGCCATATAGCCTACTCCTGCTCCTATTTCTTATGTTCTTATCTCACATGGCACTGAAATAAAAACAGAAAATGTTGGAAATGCACAGTAGACCAGTGAGCACCTGAAAGAGAAAAGAGGGGTTAACATTCGACAAAGGTTCCCAACAAAAATCGTAAACCATCTTTTATTTTTAGGTACTGATCAGCTATGCATTTCCTGCATTTTTTCCATTTGAATTTCATTTTTTTTCTTAATTTTGTGCTCTTCAGTGTGAGAGATGTCAGTGTTTCTGATTCAGGCTCCCAGTGTCAACATCAAACACACCAGCTCAGGTATGGCACAGATAGGTAAAGAGTAAAACTTTATTGTGTCCCAACAGAAAACGATAGAAATACACAGAAAGTCTGTCAGCATCGGAAAAGTCAAGTTAATGATTTCTTTCTTTTTAGCTACCAATGGGGCAGTTTTGTAGATTGATAGAGGAAGAAAGAACAATCTTACATGTAGCATTTTTCATGACCTCAGGGAGTCCCAAAGCGCTTTACAACCAATAAAGTACTTTTGAAATGTAGTCACGGTTGTAATGTAGGAAACGTGGCAGCCAATTTGAGCACAGCAAGACCGCACAAACAGCAATGAGATAATGACTAGATCATCTGTTTTTTTTTAGTGATGTTTGAGGGATAAATGTTGGCCAGGACAAACTCATTGACATAGGACCCATCATCATCCCATCAGTCTAGGCTGGATTTGAATCCAGGACCCAAAGGTAAAAGGCCAGTAGTGCTTAACTAACTGCACCGTCTAGTCCTTCTTCTGCTCTTTTTAGTTTTACCTTTCCAGTGGTCTTTTTTAAACTTTAATATTACTGATTATCAAACAATTAAGGCTGTTCTAATGTATTAAAAGTATTGCATCTTCCAATAAGGTATGCTCAAGGTCAGAGAGCTCTACATGTTGTTTTTGCCTGAGACTGATTTAAAACGGTATCTCCCCATCTCTCGGCCCCCCTCTCCGCCCCTCCCCCCAACCCCAATTTCATATGTCAAGATCAACTCTACTAAACAAATGATGAGGCCCTTCGAATGCAATCTATATTCACTCTGTTTTGGTGATTATAATAAATTTGTAAACCAATATGGTTCACTTTTTCAGTAGGTTTGTAAGACTGACTGTTAATCATAGATGACAATGATCTCATCACTGCAGTCATATGTATATCTGTCCCAAAGAGGGTAATGATCAGAATATTTTCAGTTTGACTTGCACGTGGGACCATTGTTTTGGCTGTGAAGAAATCAGTTGCAGTGTCACTTGGGTCCATACTTTCAGTTGTGACTGAAAAATACCTAGTGGCATGAGGAATCCCTTTTGGTAACTGTGCTGCTTCTCACAGTAATTATTTCCAAAATTCTGTTAAGCACATGTCAAAAAGTAGAATTGCTAATTAGTTTTGGCACAGTGACAAAAAAGGAGACTCACTTCAGGAACATTTTTTTTAAACAAATTATTTAGAAATGGTACATTCTCCATTGCCTACCAGTGAATGACAGCGACTTGCCAGCAGCAAAGAACGAAAAGGAAAGAATATTGAGGTATAAATCATCACAGGCTGCTGCTGTAGAGCTTGGTGGTCGAGAATCAAGTTAGCAGAATGGTAGAGGCATATTATCAGCCTGGTGTCTCTGCATGGTGAAGGGGGTTAACCAAAAGAGATGGGACGAAATTAAAATCAGTGTGTGTTGGGGGTGGAAGAGGCCAATTAAAAAAAAAACTGGTTCCCTCAGTGGCTCAGCACATGTGGGCTGAAATTCTTCTTTTAACGAAAAACGGGAGGATAGTTGTTTTTCTCGTAACCAGTGACCCGCTGACGTAACCAGTGTTGCATTATGTGGCATTGTAAAGTCTGATTTCTGAGAATTGTGTAATTTTGTCAATGGATTGTTAATTATGGAGAAAAACAGGAATTGTTCCACTTTTTGTTAAAAGAATAACTTCACTCAATGATATGGTACCGAGCCATTCAGACCACAAGAATATTTGATTCAAATGCCAAATACCAAGCTTGCCAATCTTAGCCAAGGTGATGGTGATGGTGCTATAATTGACCTTAGATTTCCCTGGTTAGCGAGGGAGGAAGTAGGTTCCTGGTACCCATTCTGTGTGTGGACGTTGAGTACAGCCCTGAGCTTAGTTGTGATGCCCCCACAGTGGAATAGCCTGCCAACACTCACTCTGTAGGCTCACATCTAAAACATGGGGGAGAAAAACAGTGGCAACACAAAATCAGCCCCATTGTTGAGAAAATAATAAGCCTGTTAATGTCAAAAGATGACAGAAGGCTGTTGCTATAGGTGAAAGTACCCCAGCAATAATTAGCATCTTCAGGTGCCAGAATAACAAAGCAATAAAAATAATAGGAAGAAAGGCTGGATTTGTTCTTCAAATACAGAATATAATGTGTGTATGTAACGGGGACACATCAATAGCACATTTAAAACAAGAGGTTGCATAATTTTTCATTGTTGAAACCAGGTGTATTCTGGAAATCAGGCCTGATTTTTAAAATTTTATTCTTGGGATTTGAGTGTAGCTGGCAAGGCAGGCATTTATTGCCCATCTCTAGTTACCCCGAGAAGGTTGTGATGGGCCTTCCGCTTGAAGCACTAATAGCGGTTTGATACAACTGAGTGGTATGCAAGGCTACTTCGGAGAGCAGTTAAGAGTCAACCACATTATGGGATTGGAGTTACATATAGGCCAGACCAGGTAAGGACGACACGTTTCCTTCCCTACAGGACTTTAGTGAACCAGTTGGGTTTTATGACAATCTGACTTTTGATAAAGAACATTTGAATATTCCATAATGTGTGTGAGTTTTTGTAAGTGTAAGGTAGTGGGACCTTGCCACTTTAAAAATTCGCTATCAATTCTTGGTCCATGCTGAGATACCGCATCTTAGCCAGGGCAGAAGTAAAGGTGCTAATTAAGCTCAGTGCTCCAGGGCTTTGAAGGGGAAAAATGTCAGGGTTCCCACTTCTGTACTTAAAGTAGATAAGTCACCCGATTCGGATGGGATGAATCCTAGGTTGCTGAGGAAGTAAGGGTGGAAATTGCGGAGGTACCGGCCATAATTTTCCAAACATCCTTAGATATGGGGGTGGTGCCAGAGGACTGGAGAATTGCAAATGTTACACCCTTGTTCAAAAAAGGGTGTAAAGATAAACCCAGCAAATATAGGCCAGTCAGTTTAACCTCGGTGGTTGGGAAACTTTTAGAAACGATAATCCGGGACAGAATTAACAGTGACTTGGACGAGTGTGGATTGATTAGGGAAAGCCAGCACGGATTTGTTAAAGGCAAATTGTGTTTAACTAATCTGATAGAGTTTTTTGATGAGGTAATAGAGAGGGTAGATGAGGGCAATGCAGTTGATGTGATGTATATGGACTTTAAAAAGGCGTTTGATAATGTACTGCAAGGTAGGCTTGTCATCAAGATTGCGGCCCATGGAATAAAGGGGGCAGTAGCAACATGGATACAGAATTGGGTAAGTGACAGGAAACAGAGAGTAGTGTTGAATGGTTGTTTTTCTGACTGGAGGGAGGTGTACAGTGGTGTTTCCCAGTGGTCGATACTGGGACCACTGCTTTTCTTGCTATATATTAATGACTTGGACTTGGGTGTACAAGACACAATTTCAAAATTTGCAGATGACATGAAACTTGGAAGGGTAGTAAACAGTGAGGAGGATAGTGAGAGACTTCAGGAGGATATAGACAGGCTGGTGGCATGAGCGGACACGTGGCAGATGAAATTTAACGCAGAAAAATGCGAAGTGATACGTTTCGGTAGGAAGAACAAGGAGAGGCAATATAAACTAGAGGGCACAATTCTAAAAGGGGTGCAGGAACAGAGAGATCTGGGTGTATAGGTACACAAATCGTGGAAGTGACAAGGCAGGTTGAGAAAGCGGTTAAAAAAGCTACCGGATCCTGGACTTTATAAGTAGAGGCATAGAGTACAAAAGTATGGAAGTCATGATGAACCTTTATAAAACACTGGTTCTGCCACAACTGGAGTATTGTGTCCAGTTTGTGCACCATACTTTAGGAAAGATGTGAAGGCCTTAGAGAGGGTGCAGAAAAGATTTACTAGAATGATTCCAGGGATGAGGGACTTTAGTTACGTGGATATGGAGAAGCTGGGGTTGTTCTCCTTGGAACAGAGACGGTTGCGAGGAGATTTGATAGAGGTATTCAAAATCATGAAGGGTCTGGACAGACTAGATAGAGAGAAACTGATCCCATTGGTGGAAGGGACAAGAACCGGAGGACATAGATTTAAGGTGATTGACAAAAGAGCCAAAGGTGACATGAGGAAAACTTTTTGCAGAATGAGTGCTCATGATCTGGAATGCACTGCCCGAGGGGGTGGTGGAGGCAGATTCAATCATGGCCTTCAAAGGGGAACTGGATAAGTACTTTAAAGTAAAAACATTTGCAGGGCTACGGGTATAGGGCGGGGGAGTGGGACTAGCTGGATTGCTCTTGAATAGAGCCGGTGCGGACTCAATGGGCTGAATGGTCTCCTTCCGTGCTGTAACCTTTCTATAATTCTTTGATTCTGATCACTATGTTGTGACTCCTGCTGGAACGTGTTCTGTATGGATTTTGGGTCAGGACAGAACTGGGCTCAGCTGTGATGTCCTCCATGGTCAAATATGCGGCCTATATTCACTAATTACATTCAAACACAAAGAATGACCACTTGGAGGGCTGCCATCATGTGTGGAACTGTACCACAGCAAAAGTCAATACCTACAGAAGAGGGAATGAAATTGGAGAGGAGGAATAAAAATAATACTAATATGTCACTCAAAAAGAATAAAACTCACTCTACATGTAGAAAATTCTTTCAGTGATTCATTTCAATTAAATATTCTCTACCTCAAAGGAAATTAAATGACTTCTGTCAATGATAATTTTAGCAAAAAGTCAGCAGAAATATAAAATGGGAAATCCCATCTCCACTCGGCTGACATTTTACTAAAATTAGAGTTGGGAAGAATTTCACCCTCGGTGGTTTATTTATTCTGCTGCCTACCAGAAGCCGGACAAAAAGTTTTTCCTAATCTGGGGCAGTGTGACTGAAGAAGTGCACAACCAAGGAACAGAATTAATGACATGTGTTGCCTTAAGAATAGCATCTGCACGATATAATCGACGGTGCCAACACTGGTTCAGTAATATGAAAGAAGGCAAAAGAAGGTGTGAAGTCATCAAAATTCTTGCAATAAAGATGGTTTGACACTATTTCAGAAAGAATAAACTAATGACTCAGTGGGTAAAAGCACTCCCAAGTATGATGCTGAGACATACAGTCTAGGAAGATCCTAGTTCAATCCTTGCTCTGTACTCAGTTAGCAATGGGGCATCACAATTGGCTTTAGTGTCCTTGGACTAAGGAGGGAGGAAAATCAAACAGGTTTTCCATCTCTGATCACTGTCCAATGATCGTTAATGGAAAAGTATGTTTGTGCAACTGAATGTGAGGTGCAGATAGGATTAAAGTTGTCTTCCCTATGTCAGTCAAACAGCCTGCTCACTGTTAGAAGGAGAACTGAAATATATTTAATAAAAAACACTAAAATATTGATTGAAATGTACTAGTAGGTATACTATTTGATATGTGCAGTATATGTGTCAGTTAGGGAGTAGCTGCTGTTTTCTGATATCCATTGGCACTTTTTTTTGCAGAAGTAGTTTGATGAACAACATAAAGGAGCTTCATCACTGTTTTGAGAAGGGAAATTAAGTTACTCAGCTCTGAAAGAGCAGAGCATCTTTTTCATTGTCATGACAATGTCAAGTGCAAGTGACGCAATATTGGTTGTGAGACGAATTACATGCTTGCAGCACCAAGGATGTCATTACGTTGAATATTTTTAAACTGAATTGTAAAGCTTTTATTAACACCTTTACAGAAGTGATGTTGTCCCTTTAAGTTAAGATAAAAAAATGTTGCAGGAGTAGGGCAAGTGAATTGGTGTGACGCGATATCCCGTGACAAATCCCGTGAATTTCTACACTCACCATGTGTAGTGTGATTTGCTGCAATTTTGATTAAAGTTCCTGGAGGCAGTGAAAATGACAGATTTTAAGTGAATCTGAGCATTAACAAATCACTTGCCCTAGACATGAGCTGTCAGTTAGGGAAATAGAGGTGGGCCAATGGGGGAATAATGGGATGTGGAGGGAGAAGAGGCCTGATCTAACTAGAAGTGACACTTGTTTCTGAGTTATTTAAAGGGGATTATAATGTAGGAGTATCTACTAAGAACTGTAAGTACTTATCGCTAGGTATCTGCCAGGAAATTGTTCTTTTTTAAAAATTCTGTCATTGTGGTGTTAATTTTAGTTACTGGTGGAAAATTGGATAAGGGTCCGTTCTGGGCAATGCGCTAACACCCCGTACCCGAGGGACCCTGGGCAGGCAAGACGCAAGTTTGGACCCAAGGGAGCACCTACTTGCAATCAGCATTCCACTCCGGCCTTGCATGTGGAATCAATGCAATTTGCACTTTCCACCACCAGAGGGAGCTCAATCTCTTAAAGGGAGGACGTTTCTTAGAAATCTCGTAAAGGTACCGGGTACCTGTTTGCTGAAAATAACAGTCTACTGTCTGCATGGAGTCCGAACAGAGATCAGACATCGCACACATAAAACACAGATGCAGATCTCATCCTTATGTTTACACACTGATGAGTTATGTTAAAACATTGAATAAAGGTTGTGCACTACTAAATCCCAAACCTCTCCAATCTGCTAATCTGAGTTGGTACCAGGCCTGCGAGAGTGCATGCACTAAGGTTCTCTGCTGATGCACTAGAGACCTTGGGTGCAAGAGGTGGACAGAAGGAGGGACATCCTATATCGTTGGGGGGCGGGGGGTGGCACAAGAGGCCCTCCAGACATATACTCAAAAGGCAGTGGGAGGCAGCGGGGGACGAAGTCAATGCCAGGCGCACAGCATCATGAACATGGATGCAGTGCAGGAAGAAGTTCAATGCTTTGACATGAGTGGTCAAGGTGAGTGAGGTCAACTGTCAAGTGGCGTCTCCTACCAACTGCAGCACTCCCTGCACTCCCCTATCCCCCACATACCAATAAACTCTTTCTATCAGTACTCAACTCTTCTAATCAGATGCTTCCTCTCACCCTTACACATTACCACTGTTTCAAGCCGCCCCACCCACAACTCACAGGCCACATACACTGGCAGCTATTCAACCATGACAGGCACATCACCCAGGCATACGCCCCGCTTTCTTGCAGGAGCAGGTGGCGCGTATCAAGAGGCAGCAAGTGGCTGTGGCGTTTAGATCATGGTGGACCTGTGACCTAACTCCATATACCCCTCTTAGCCCCCTATTCCTTAATAACCTTGGTGCACAGAAATCTATCAATCTCAGATTTAACATTCACAAGTGAGCTAGCATCAACTGCCGTCTGCAGAAGAGCGTTCCAGTCGTCTCCCACCCTGTGCGTATTTCCTAACTTCACTCCTGCAAGTCCTGGCTCTAAATGATAGGCTATGTCCCCGCGTCCTAGTATTGAAGTCTAGGAGACCTCCAAAAACAGTTGCAAATGTCTCGGCAACCAGAACCAATAATCCAGTCACTAACCTGTAAATCCTGCATGGTCCCTTTAAGTAGTGCCGATGGGGGGTTCTCCAGTCACTCTAAGACACGTTCAGATGGTCAGGGTTAAGACGTTGAGTTGAGCATTAAGTCCCAAAATGGTGTCTATCACTTTAAATCAGCGTTGCACACTGATTGAAACCATTTTCTCCCTACTTTACATGATTCCAGTGTTCGTTATCTGCGCCTACGCAAACTCCTATACCAAGATGGTGTCTGGTCCACGTCACGCAGAAAACGTGAGTGTGCATCCAAGATGCCATCTTGGATGTTGGAGAACAACGGGCGCTACACGGCCCAATTTAGCACCCACTGGCTTTTCTTCATTTTTTGAAATTGAATTTTCAACAGTTAAATGCACATACATATTTTGTTAACCCATTGTTTATTTTGATTTCACAATGCTTGCTGGGAGATTACATTTGGCTTGTTAGCTTGTTTAAAGGTTGAAACAGTTTGTTTCGTCTCGGTCTTTGGGGTTCAATCAGGTCAGTGGTGACCAACTCATGGATCTGCTAACTTATTTATTTTCCTGAAAGGTGGTTTAAAGCCCTTTTCTAATTCCACTTGAAGGAATAGATATGTTGGAATGGTGTGGGGTACAGGGACTGCCTTGCAACACACCTGCTTGGTACAAATAGTGTTGAAGGAATTGACCTATTTATAGATGGATCATAAGCTGTTCACCACTTCACTCAGTGGTAAGAGTGGCATTGTCATCTGGAGGTTCTAGCTTGATGGTCAGAAATACATGTATGTAAAGAGCAGCAAGAATGATGCTGGCAGACTTATGAGTCTACTACAATATTTATTATTTGCTTTTGGTCCACAGTAGAATGCTAGGTTTAAATTTAAGAGCTTGTTAGTAAAAATTCTGCCTTTTTGAACTAGTCAAAATATCTGAATATTGATAATTACAGTGGACTTGTGTCTTAGGTACTCTAATTCTCTGTTTGAATTCTTGTTGACTGTTAACAGTTTCAAGTTTTTTAAAGTTCCATTACTCTCCATGGAAGTCTTACACCACCCGGGTTCTTTCGGAATCAAACTTTCTACCTCAACTTGACTGAGGAGCGGTGTGTATGGCGGCTCTGCTTTACATGGGAGGCAGTTACTGAACTATGTCACTTGTTGTAGTACCACCTGCAGCCCAGCACCAGGGCATGCATATCACTGCCTGTGGCTGTATAGTTAACTGTGGCCATGAATCTCTACACCTCAGGGTCATTCCAAGCTCAAACAGGTAACATCAGCAACATAAGTCAATTTGAAGGTCTTTGCAGCATCAGGCAGGTCATTGATGCCCTCTTCGCTAATCACAACCAATTTATCACCTTTCCAATGGAGACATCAAAACAAGAGGAAAAAGATCTGGGCTTTGTCAGAATTGCAGGCTTCCCACAGTTGCAGGGCATCATTGATTGCACCCACATAGTCTTGCGTGCTCCATGTGAAGACCCTGACATCTTCTTTAACAGAAACGGCTTCCACTCCTTGAATATTCAATTGGTATGTGGTCCAAGGCAGTGGATTATGCAGCTCTGTGCCCGATTTTCTGACAGTAGTCATGATACCTTTATCCTGTGCCAGTCATCAATCTTCTCTCTCTTCCATCCAGACCATCGGGTGTCAGGCTGGCTGCTTGGGGACAAGAGGTATCCCCTGACCATCTGGCTCATGAGTCCTGTCAGGAACCCAAGCACAGATGCTGAGGAACGCTACAACGAAAGCCATACCTCAACCAGACCTTTGATTGAGCAAACAATTGACATGTTGAAACAGAGGCTCCACTGTCTGGATAGATCTGGAGGCATCCTTCAGTACAGCAGACACTCTCCTAATGGGTACAGGAGGTGGATGCTTGGTGGCCCTCCTCCTGTACATGTCTGTTGCTCACTGCTGTGTGCCAACTTCACCTGCAAGAAGAAAGGAAGTATATCAATGGGAGGCCAGGTAAAAGGTTGTGAAGATGTGCCTGTCAGGATGGAATAGTGTTGCTGGTGCATGAAAGATGGCACAGGTGTGAAGAAGTGAGGGGAATAATTGTGAGGACAGCAGCAGGTGCAGAGTGTGGTAGTAGCAGCAGAAGGAGGTTGAGTGAAGTGTGCTGCTGAGATTGGAGAAAAGCAACGAGAAATGGGGGACAGAAGGCTTGTGAGTGCTGGGTCTACAGCTGGTGCCAGTCTAAGCAGAGCGCAAGAGAGATGTGAATTGGAGTCCTACCTTAGCAGCTCTGGTCAGATTATTGATTTTCTGGCATTGCAGCCAGGGGCTGGCCATTATGTTCCTCACATTCACCTGCTCTGCCACCTCTGCCCATTGGTGATGGGCAACTTGCCTTGGAACCCTTCTCCTGTTGGCTGGAAAGAAGAGCACTGTCCTCCTAATCACCTCCTCCACCACCACCTCCAGAGCAGCCATTTCCAGTGTTGAACTGTAATTCCAATGACAGCAGCCAAAGTGCACCTCCCCTTTATGAGGCGCAGGCTGCCTTTAAATGGTATCACTCCTAAATCAGCGAGCTGCCAATAAACAGTGCGAATAATGCTGGCAGCTCACCAATCATAATCAAATGAGGAACGTGCTCTGATTGCCTGTCGTTGATGTCATTGGGCGCATACTCCGATCCCGCGCTCATTTTGCCGAGATCTAGTTGAATTTCTCCTGAGTCTCATGATTTGTGATCTCGGTCACTACGAAATTTTGCTTCATAGGCACAGTTCACCCAGAAACAAAAATGGCTGCTATCTACAACTAAGTGGACAGTAATACAGTAATACCTGCTGTACTGAGGGAGTGCTGCACTGTCGGAGGCTACTTGATGGAGACATTAAAGCGAGGTCTCGTCTGCCCTCACAGGTGGATGTAAAATATCCCATGGCACTATTTCGAAGAAGAGCAGGGGAGTTCTCCCCGGTTTCCTGGCCAATATTTATCCCTCAACCAACGCCACTAAAACAGATTATCTGGTCATTTATCTCATTGCTGTTTGTGGGTCCTTGCTGAGTGCAATTTGGCTGCTCCGTTTCCTACATTACAACAGTGACTACACTTCAGAAGTACTTAATAGGCTGTGAAGCGCTTTGGGACATCCTGAGATCATGAAAGGTGCTATATAAATGCAAGTTCTCTTTTTCTAAAGTCAGTAACACCCCTTTCCCATTTGGGAACAAAGGCAGACTTTCTGAGATCGCCTGGCATCTGCTGGTTGCTTTCTTAGATTCAAAGAGACCCTGACATGAAATATTTCCAACATTTGTTTCATTGACAGTGGCCCATTATTAAACCAGACTGCTGGGTTTTGTTTCTGTGACTTGGATCTGTGATTAACCTTTTTTTAAGTACGTCTAGAGTATCTCACCAATGAACAGCAAATGTTGGGGAGGGAGAAATCGAGCACAGGTGTGAAGACTCCTAACTCTCAAATGGTTTACTGTGTAAGGATAGACGTACATAAGAATAAGAAAATAAAGGAGCATTGTTCTTGTGAAAAGATGTTTGTTAAACCTTTTTTTAGAAACGCTTGATACAATTACATAACTTCACCATAACGTATCACCACTTTTTGCCACTGTGACAAAAAATGTTGCATGGCTGTTCTCCTTCCACAAACAAAATACAAAGTTTTCAAATATTTTCTGATAAGGATAATGTCTTTTTAAAGAAATTAGCTAAAAGCAAAGACAAATTGCTTAAGCCTGAGCTTGTAGATTTGCAAATGCCTGTCAGTGGTACTTTTAATGGTGGTTTGATTTGTTTTTAATAATTGTTCCATCTTTATGTCATATTACACATTCACACATACAGACACACAGACACAGATACACATGCACACACACACAGACACACATGCACACACACACAAACACACGCACATACAGACACGAGCACACATATATACAGAGACACACACATACAGTCACACATAAACACACACACACACATACACACACAGAGCATTGTGTACTGACAGTCTTTATTGCTCCCAGTGCTATCTTGAACCAGCTGTTGGAGATTTCTCTTTTCATCTCCTCCCTCTTTCTTATGGGGGCGTGCTTGGCCTCCAATCACGCTCTCGTCCCTGATGGCGAGGCTGAGGTCAGGAATTCCCTCTCCGGAGAATTGCAGGGGGTGAACCAATATCTTTCTGTGGCACAGCAGCCTGGAGCTCCACAGTGCAAAGCTGCAGCTTGATATTTCTCATGTAATAACCCTTTGTTTCTCACGTGTGTAGTGTGTTTTGTGGTCAGATTGAAATTATGAAAAATGAACCTCAAATAATCTATTTTAATAGCAAGAGAACTACTGTTCCAATATATATATATATATATATACAAAGACTGATTAAACAAGAATTTAATTTGGAAAAAATAAAAGAAGGAAAATTAACTAGAGGGAAAAGCATATTGTGAGATATTAAAAGCATTTTGCACTATGTAGCCCTCTCTGAAGTGATTGGTGACAGTTATGCCATTGCATTGCAGTTTGCATCTGCCATTATAAATCTTCCTACCTGATGAAAAAATGAAACAATATGGAATGGGTTCCTGTACAAATTTTTCACAGCAGCCAACATGTCTATGTTAAATTTACAGAGCTCTCTGGAATTGAGGCAATTGGAAAATTCCTCAATCTGGTGACTATGATTTTTTAGGTAAATCAGTAAAAGTGGGGAGTGTTCAGTGATCTGTGACCCATAGTCTCAGCCTAATGCTAGGGGAACAGTGATTACCTGGGACCCAACCAATCCCTAAAGAGGAGGATACCCAGCTGAGCAAATGGCGGGAGATGTCATCGGGATAGATGTCACCCATTCAATTTCAGACAGGACAGTCTGGTTTTTGAGTGGGCTGTCTGGAAAATTCTGAAATGTAAAAAGAGCACCGACAATCTGGTTTATAAAAGTATATTTTTGCTGCTTCTGTGTTGCTTTATGTAGAAGATATTAAAATTACTAACATTTTCAAAGATTTTTATATGAAGAAGATAATTACATAGAATGTACAGCACAGAAACAGGCCATTCGGCTCAACTGGTCCATGCCAGTGTTTATACTCCACACGAGTCTCCTCCAACCCCACTTCATCTAACCCTATCAACCCTTCTATTCCTTTCTCTCTCAGGTGTTTGTCTAGCTTCCCCTTAAATGCATCTATGCTGTTCGCCTCAACTGCTCCATGTGGTAGCGAGTTCCACATTCTAACCACTCTCTGGGTAAAGAAGTTTCTCCTGAATTCCCTATTGGATTTATTATTGACTATCTTATATTTATGGCCCCTGGTTTTGGTCTACCCCACAATTGGAAATATCATTTTTACTTTCTTTCATTGAGAAACTTGGTGAAGGGCCACAGCTCATAGTGCAGGGCACCAGCAAAGTTGAAAAGAGTAGAAAGTGAATGTAAATTGGGAAGTAGTGATGAGGTGACAATAAACTTTAGTTTTAAAAGATTTAATATTAGTGGAAGAAGGGAATTACATAGAAGTTACAAGATAGAAACAAGCCATTCAGCCCAACCAGTCCGTATTGGTGTTTATCCTCCACACGAGCAGTAGTCCTAATCCTGTGTGCCCACTCTGTTCCCTTATCTCTTTATTTCCCCTTCCTTCAACCACCTATCTAACCTATTCTTAAAATTTCAAATGCTCTTTGCTTCAATAACTATTTCGATAGTTCATTCCACAGTCTCACAACCCACTGTGTAAAAATGTTTCACCTGCTTTCTATCCTATGTATTAGGTCCCTTTGTTCTAGACCCCTCAGCCACCAGAAACAGTCTGTTTCTATCAACTCTGTCTCATCTCTTCAAAATTTTAAACTCCTCTATCAAATCGCCCTGTAATTTCCTCTTAAAAAAAATTTCAAATCTAAGGGAGTTAAGGGGTTCCACAATTTTGAGGTCCTGTTGGAAACAATGACTTTAGAACATGGAAGAAAATTAGAAAAAGGGCAATGGAGTTGGGGATTTGAGAAAAAATAAAGTTGAATAATATGGTTACAAGAGTAAGATGAGGAGGGAGAAAGGGTCAGAAAAAATGAGTTTGGCATCACCCCACTGGACCATCTTTGTAGAACATATTGGTATCAATGAGAGATAGCAATGATATGGTACTAATCCAGTCAATCTAGGAGGATCTGCTACCTAGTAGTGTTCTAGGAGGTTTTGAATATAAGTAATATTTCCACTCCTGGTGGTGCTTGATAAATATCTTGCACATGATTAGGACAGCCCACTCATAGAAGTATTTATTATATTGCCCCTCTTCCCTTTCACCTCCATACATTTTTTGAAAATTGTTTGATTCTCTCCTGCCGATGACTCCTTTCTGCAGTATGATTCCATAATTGCCAATTGCTTGTACACGTATGACCCTTGACATTGCATGCTTTTCAACTGAAGGACATCATGTGCGACCCATATTCTATACTTGCGCGATGTTCACGCACGTGTGAATTTTGAGAGGGGTCGCTGGATAACAATCAGGAATGGGAACTTGGCTAATTTTCCTCTCCTTAACCCAGTGTCACTATGGCCAGTTGGAGCACCCCTTCAGCTGCCCTGGCTGAAATCAGCTAACGCAGCAAAGACCAGGGAAATCCCAGGTTTTATTTTCCAACCAGGGTCTATTTTCCAATCTGGCAGAATTTGGGCAAATGGAGACTAGAACATTGGGCGTCTCACACCTTCATTCATTCCCCACTGAAAATGAGACCTACTATGATTTTCACTTGGGTTGTACGTGCATAATTCATTCATGTTGATTTTGAGAAGGACCCTAATTAAACATACATCCAGCATGCTAAGAAAGATCCTGCTACTTCTTCTAATGTTTGTACAGAAGTCCTGCCTAGTGGTATTTTGGTCCATTAAAAACAGGCATTAAAGGGAAACTGGTTAAAGTCCCAATTTAAAGGGACAAAAGGAATCAATTTTTAATGTTTTTTTAATTATATTTTAGCTAATGTTTTGTTTTTTATTTCTCCAAATAATGTTTGGTGTGTAAATCTAATAATTAATTATTACGCAGGTATTATGAATTTAACTTCTCTTTTCAGCTGATAGTTTTTGAATTTTTGCCCCGTATTTACTGGATCAGACTATGGAGGGATGATTATGTAAGTGCAGTGCCCTTCGATAAGTCATTGTTATTTTACTGCTGGAGGGTCCTTTAAAAGTATCCCAAACACAGTATTTCATCCTTTAAGTGTTACAAGATGAAAGAAGGCATTACAGAGAGATCAGCCGGCACCATATCTGGTTTGGCCAAGCCTACCTGATGTCACCAACCAATCAGACTCTGGCACACCTATCTGGCAATGACCATGGGGAGCTGGCAGCACACGCTAAGGATCAGAAGGGAGCCAGTTACAGAACTGTACCACCCACTGCAAGAACACCTGCAGCCAACCTACACCATAGGATGGCACTACCAGTGGCAGTCAAGATCACTAGTGTCTCAACTTTTCGGCCTCTGTTTTTTTCCAGGCGAATATAGGAATATATAATACATAGGGTATTAAGGGTTATAGAACCAAGGTGGGTAAATGGAGTTAAGATACAGATCAGCCATGATCTAATTGAATGGCGGAACAGGCTCAAGGGGCTGAATGGCCTACTCCTGTTCCTATGTTCCTTCCTATGTTCCTAGGAACATAGGAAGACATCAAGCAAGACATTGCTTGATGCTTCATTTGATCCCTATGTTCCACATGTAGCATCAAGCAATGTCTTGCCCACAAATGTATCACATGGATGAGTGCATTTATATAGTGCCTTTCACAACCTCAGCGCTTTACAGCCAATGAAGTATTTTTGAAGTGTAGTCACTATTGTAATGTAGGAAACGCGGCAGCCAATTGCACACAGCAAGCTCCCACAAACAGCAATTTGATATTGAGCAGATAATCTGATTTAGTGATGTTGGTGATCCCAGTGATGCATAAGCCATTATAGGAAACATTTTTATCTCCTCTTTCAAGAGTGTGATATAGCTGTTCAATGTCACCCGCACTGCTGCAGTTCCTAGAATCCGAAATGTAGGGGGGCGGGTCTTGGATGGTGTCCAGCAAGTTTCCACTCCTCCTCTTGCACCTGCATTTGCTCCTCAGCTGTACTTCATATGTCACTCAGTGCTACCACTTCACATTCACTAACTGCATCCTCCAGGATGTTTATAGCTGTGTGGGTACTTGCAAGTGGTGGTGAGAGGAACATAGGGTGCTGTGAGTTGCTGTCTTGTCCTGGCCTGCAGGCTGAGCTGGCTGGTTGCTATTCTGCCTACAATGGCAGAAAAGTAATTCATGCTGTAACGCTGTCTCCAAGAGACATCTTCCAACAGAGCTTGAATGACAAGATAGTAACTGTGGGTGGAATTTTCAACTTCAGTGGGGGCATAAAACGGGTGATATCAGATTGGCCACCCATTATACACCTCATCCAATTTTCCTTTCCATTGATATTAATGGGAAGGAAAATAAGGCAGGATGTAGTTGAAAGTTCCAGTGTGTTTATGCTGTTTGTGTGTCTTTGTTGGGAATGGGTGAGAACGGGGGAAATACATAAGAACTGGATGGTACTGGTCCACATCTTAAGAGAATCCTTTGGCTTTACCTTTTCTTACCCTCTTGATGCTCTTATAGGTCGTCCAGGATGACACCTCCAAGGGAATGAAGGTCTTTTAATTTCTGAGTCCTCTTTTGTTTTGGGTCTGTTCCCTTGTGTTAGATGTCATCATGTCATGCAAACAGAGAAGTAGTTTTGACATGTTGCAAGTTAAAGGAGCCCATGTACAGGGATAAACGTGTCAAAGCTGCAGCCCACCCTGTGTATCAATAATTGACCATGCAGCTAGGTTGTGTTACAGTTCTTTTATGTGTGAAGCACTTTGAAGATGTGAGTGTATCAAGGCTTCCAATTGCAAGTTACTGCAATAATGGATATGTGTGGTCAACAATGAAAGCTCTAATATTGTGAGAAGGCCAGGTATGAGCCAGCAGTAAATGTGCAACAGTTTGCCCGACAACACTTTATGGTATACAAACATGGACCATGTACCTGGTAAATGTAAATACCTGATAAATATTCAATCTGCTCTAGTGGTTAAGATTCCTGATTTTCACCCAGGCAGCCAGAGTTTGACTCCCATTATGGGAATTATATATTAAGTGTCAGCTTGGCTCAGAGGGAGCATAATCTACATCTGAATCAAAGGGTCCGAGGCTCAAGCCCCACTGCAGGACTTGAGTATACTATCTAGGCTGACACTTCAATGCAGTATTGAGGGGGTGCTGTATTGTTGGAGGTGCTGTCTTTCAATGAGTCATTAAACCATGGTCCTGTTTGCTTGTTCAAATGTACGTAAAAGATCTCCCATGTCATTATTTGAAAAAGAGCAGGAAGGTCTCCTGGTGACCTGGCCAACATTTATACCTCAACCAACCTAACTAAAACAGATTAACTGGTCATTTATCTCATTGTGGTTCGTGGGACCTTGCTGTGTGATACCGTGTTTGTTTCCATAACAACAGTGACTATGGGATAGATCTTGGTTACATGCGTGACCTGCACATGTCCGAACTGAAAGCCCTGAGGATCAATGGAAATTGTTCCTCAGGCTTCAATGGCATACTCGGCGCGAGCTGCCGGCGCTGGTCACGCCTCCACAGGCAGCTCGCCTGAGCGAAGAGATCAATGTCAGGTTGCCTGCTTTGCCAGCAGCAGCCCTCAGGTAAGTACTGGGAGCGGGGATTGGAGTGGTCTGAGGAGGGGGAGGGGGGGAGATCGCGACTCCTCTGGAATCGGAGGAGCACCCCTGCCCCTCCTGGCTCCACAGGGAAAAAAATTCAACTTACCTGTTACTGGCAGCTGCAGGTGGTGCTGAAAAATTCTGAACCAGACCTGACGCTTGCCCCGCTCATCGCCAACAAATTTTTTAATGGGCGCCTTCAACAGGTGTTAGGCCCCTAATTTATATATTTAAGGAGCCACCTGGGACACCTAAGAAAAGGATCCCATTAATTTAGCAGTTGGACAGTGCAGATTGGGCACAGGCAGTCCCACTGCTAAATTAATATGTTTTGCGTCTGTTTTACACCCAAAAAAAGGCGCAATGCATACCAATTTCTACCCCTATAGTTCAAAAGTAATTCATTAGCTGTGATGCACTTTGGGATGTATATAAATGTAAGTTCTGTCATTCTTTAAATGGTACCATTGGATAGGCTTACCTTGACAGCTTCCTTAAGATGTGACATCTTGTTCCATATCTGTTCCTGGGTCTTGTGGGTAGTACACATAGCATTGAGCTTTGCCATCACTTCCTACCACATATGCTGCCATGCTATCCTCCAGGCAATGTATCTTAGAGTGGCAAACAGAGCAAACCTCCTAATATCTGCTTCAGGTAGCCATACTTCGATGTGCCAGCCATAAAACAGGTAGTTCAAGTGCTGTGTTGCTCCATCACTGGTCTACAGACTCTGTTTAAAATATTCCATTTAAAATACTAGACACTTAAGAAAAATTTCTGCCCACATATGTGACCATTTGGCTTTAAATAAGGTCCAATATGGGTTGTGAGTGCACCTGAATAAAATAGAGTATAATATATATTATATATGTTGATCAGAGGAAACCCCAGTTAGCACTCATACAAAGCAGTGGCCATAAAACTTGCAACATTTTGGTTCTGCCATGTTAGCACCAGAAAGGAACTGACAATCACTACCTGTCTTTTTCTATACCCATTATATTAAAGCTAGTGAACACAAAATTTGATTCATTTCCCCTCCCTACAGCAAATGTTGTACACTGTCCAAGACCTGAATGCTGCTTCCATATCTAGGGAGGCTTTTTAATGCTGCTCTTGCATTCTTGGATAATATACCAAAAAAACCTTGAAATCTGACCAGCAATCCTTCTCTGCTGGTTTCAACCTCTCTTTCTCACATTCTTCCTTGTCTCTCTATTTTCTCAAATCTACTACGGTCAGTGCTCCTCTATATTTTCCTCTCTTGTTCCTCCTAATTGGAGATACACTAATCTACTCTTCACCCTGCATCCTCACTGTCAAAAGTATGACTCATCCCACAGACTCGTACTTAACTCATTTTTTCTTAAGTCCTCAAAACTGTGGAACACCTTAACTCGCTTAGTTTTCCTTCCTCCTACAATGTTCAGGCTCTTAAAACCCAAGCTAGGAATCACTAATCACTATTTCCTAATTTGTCTCTTTTACTCTTTTCAATTTTGATGGTCTTCTGTAGTTTGGTCCTTTTGTGTTCTGCTCACTACTCCAGGATCATCCTGGAGAGCAAAGATAACCCCCAGCTTCTTTTCTCCACTACCAACCAGTGCCTTAAACCCTCCCCCCCCCCCCCCCCGCCCCCTCCAACCTCTCCTCCAACAACAAGTGCGATGAGCTCTTGGACATCTTTGCCACTAAGATTGAGACCATCTGTTTAGCTGCCTCTACCACATCCTTCCCTTCCCCTTTCCACAAAGCCAAACTTCCCTCAATGTTATCCCTGCCCCAGCCCGGAACTCACATCTTTTTCCAGTTTCTCCCCTCGTGTCCATAAGACCCACCTCCTGCTCTCTTGACCCTATTCCCAATAGACTGCTGACCACCCAACTTCCCTTCCTGGCTCCCATGCTAGCTGATATTGTAAATGGTTCTCTGCCCTGAGGCACAATGCCCCTCCCTTTCAAACTGCTGTCATCACCCCGCTCCTCAATAAAACGCACCCCTGACCCCTCTGTCCTTGCAAACTACCGCCCCATTTCCAACCTCCCTTTCCTCTCCAAACTCCTTGAATGTGTTGATGCCTCCCAAGTTTGTACCCATCTTTTCCGCAACTCCATGTTTGAACCTCTCCAATCAGGTTTCCGCCTCTGTCACAGCACAGAAGGGACCCTTGTCAAAGTCACAAATGATAGCCTCTGTGACTGTGATGCATTTATCCCTCCTCATCCTTCTTGACCTTCTGCAGCCTTTGACATGGCTGACCACATCACTTCTCCAATGCCTCTCTTCCGTTGTCCAGCTGCGACTGCCCTCGCCTAGTTCCATTCCCATCCATCCAGTCATAGCCAGAGAATCACCTGAAATGGCATCTCCTCCCACCCTCACCCCCACCCCCATTACCTCTGGAGTCCCTCAAGGATCTATCCTTTGCCTCATCCTATTTCTCACCTACATGCTGCTCCTCGGCAACATCATCCGAAAACACAATGTCCGGTTCCACATGTACGCTGATGACACCCAGCTCTACCTCACCACCACTTCCCTCAACCCCTCCACTGCCTTTGTGTTGTCAGACTGCTTGTCCAACATCCAGTCCTTGATGAGCTGGGGATTTCCTCCAATTAAACATTGGGAAGACTGAAGATGATGTCTTCGGTCCCTGCCACAAACTCCGTTCCCTCACCACTGATTCCATCCCCCTCCCTGGCTGCTGTCTCAGTCTGAACCAGTTTGATCGCAACCTCGGCATCCTATTTAACCCTGAGCTGAGCTTCTGACCCCATATCGTCTCCATCACAGAGACTTTCACCTCTGTAATATTGCCAGTCTCTGCCCCTGCCTCAGCTCATCTGCTGCTGAAACCCTCATCCATGCTTTTGTTACCTCCAGACTTGACTATTCTAATGCTCTCCTGGCCGGCCTCCCGCCTTGCATCCTCCATAAACTTAAGCTCATCCAAAACTCTGCTGCCTGTATCTTAACTTGCGCCAAGTCCAACTCACCCGTCACCCCTGTGCTTGCTGACCTACATTGATGTGTTTTTGAGGATTTTTGCTTTTGTGAGTGGAATTGAGATTGAAATCTGTGTCTTCCATCCACAGGGAGCTGACCTCCGCTCCCAGTTACCAGCTGTGTGATTGGCAGGAGCTGGGTATGAAGAGTAGCAGAGTTTGCCTCTGAAAGTCTGCAAGGATACAAAATTGGATTGACGACAGAAGACAGAGGGTGGTTGTAGAGGGTTGTTTTTCAAATTGGAGGCCTGTGACCAGCGGTGTGCCTCAGGGATCGGTGCTGGGTCCGCTGTTATTTGTTATTTATATTAATGATTTGGATGAGAATTTAGGAGGCATGGTTAGTAAGTTTGCAGATGACACCAAGATTGGTGGCATTGTGGACAGTGAAGAAGGTTATCTAGGATTGCAACGGGATCTTGATAAATTGGGCCAGTGGGCCGATGAATGGCAGATGGAGTTTAATTTAGATAAATGTGAGGTGATGCATTTTGGTAGATCGAATCGGGCCAGGACCTACTCCGTTAATGGTAGGGCATTGGGGAGAGTTATAGAACAAAGAGATCTGGGAGTACAGGTTCATAGCTCCTTGAAAGTGGAGTCACAGGTGGATAGGGTGGTGAAGAAGGCATTCAGCATGCTTGGTTTCATTGGTCAGAACATTGAATACAGGAGTTGGGATGTCTTGTTGAAGTTGTACAAGACATTAGTTAGGCCACACTTGGAATACTGTGTACAGTTCTGGTCACCCTATTATAGAAAGGATATTATTAAACTAGAAAGAGTGCAGAAAAGATTTACTAGGATGCTACCGGGACTTGATGGATTGACTTATAGGGAGAGGTTGGATAGACTGAGACTTTTTTCCCTGGAGAGTAGGAGGTTTAGGGGTGATCTTATAGAAGTCTATAAAATAATGAGGGGCATAGATAAGGTAGATAGTCAAAATCTTTTCCCAAAGGTAGGGGAGTCTATAACGAGGGGGCATAGATTTAAGGTGAGAGGGGAGAGATACAAAAGGGTCCAGAGGGGCAATTTTTTCATTCAAAGGGTGGTGAGTGCCTGGAACGAGCTGCCAGAGGCAGTAGTAGAGGCGGGTACAATTTTGTCTTTTAAAAAGCATTTGGACAGTTACATGGGTAAGATGGGTATAGAGGGATATGGACCAAGTGCAGGCAACTGGGACTAGCTTAGTGGTATAAACTGGGCGACATGGACATGTTGGGCTGAAGGGCCTATTTCCATGTTGTAAACTTCTAAGTTTCGATCTCCATCCAATTATAAACAAACTAAAATGTCTTCAAAGCAAATTACATCTGAAACATACAAGTGAACTATATTTAGAACACAATTTTTGGTAAGTAGGCTTTCATAGTTATATTTTACTTAAAAAAAACAATTCTACTGAACTGATTTTAGCTGTAAACTCCTGTCCAGTGAACCTTTTTAAAGCCTGATGCCATCTTGTGCATGAATTTCAGGTTTACCCAGGAAACCAGCTCAAATTACATCCAGCCAGCTTCTTTGCAACTGTAGTTTATTTCAGCATTTCACCAAACTAAAGCAACATAAAAGTTACATCTGCTGCATAAAATCACATGTACTTCAGAAAAAATACCATCCATTACATTAAACAAAATATGCAACAAATTACACAATGAAAAATTATTAAAATATTTCACTGCAAACCACAGATAAGTGGGTCAAAATTTGCAGCAGATTTGTTGGTTATTCAATAACAGAGAATAACCTTCATTATAAAGTGCAGCCAAGTCATTGTATTGCTGATGACTGTTAACCCTCTCGCCAGCCAGCTTCAGATACTTCAGTGCCTCTCATTATGAGACTAAATTCTGCTTACTCTTCTATTCCCTTTGAATATTCTTCTTTACTAATGTTAAAAAGCAAATGTTCAGTCATTCCTGAAATTGCCATGACACTGCACTGTATCTTCTTTTCTTCAAATATCTCCCCTTTTTTTCCTCTCCTCTCCTGAAAGCTGAGTCATTCTGGGGTACCATTTCACAGGTGCTGGTAGACCTCCATTATCCTGTGCATTTAGTCTATTTTACCACAAAG
This sequence comes from Heptranchias perlo, assembly GCF_035084215.1. NCBI lineage: Eukaryota > Metazoa > Chordata > Chondrichthyes > Hexanchiformes > Hexanchidae > Heptranchias > Heptranchias perlo. The sequence continues at coordinate 30,514,979 of NC_090339.1, read as the reverse complement.
GGCATCGTCACTGAGCCTGATCCTGTCTTCACTGTTTAGCAGTATGAACCCTGGCTGATCTATTCCCCTCGTTAGCCCAGGAGTACTGAAGACAATCGTAGCTCCACTACTGCCCTTGTGGCTGAGATCAGCTAACTCACAACAGAACAAGGATTGAACCTGGGGCTTCCTGATCTACATGACACAATACCACACCAGGTAGTACAATTACGCACTAAGCCTTTTGGGAAGCTACGTCTGACCTATTTTTGTGACTGAAAAATGTTTTCCACATCACAACGATGCAAGATTTGCAGTATAACTGTCGCTGAAAACTTCAGCATTCTGCATCTGATGTGAGACTACCTGGAGGGGATAGCCTTCCACTGTTTCGGCTTCGCTCCAGTTGAAGTGCAACTAGCACAAAGACAACCTTTTAATCTTTAAATTTAAGATTTAAAGACTGCTCATCAGCATCCCGAGACTGGTGATTAGAGCTCTGTGCATCTGTTTAAGTACACAAGCAGAGTTCTGTTTTCTTTCTATGGAGAGCAGTGTAAGTGGACAGTATAACTCAGTGATTTCTGTTCACATTGCTCTAAAAGCAGATACCAGAGTCACTAGTCTAAAACGTGGAACTGCAGTATAACTGTTATTTCACAGACTAAGTGAGAAATCCAGTAGAGAGAGAAATGCGGGCTAATCCAATTCCGAGTAAAGTCTACACATTAAAAGATAAAACTAAATCCAAGTTTGTGCCAGGAAATGGGTCAATCTTCTCTCATCATTAAGGAAAGTGATTTGTTATTGCCCGGATCTGCTCAGAAAATGTTATTTTGCTGTCCTTGGACATCAAATTGCAGTGCACAAGGTGAGCATAGAAATTTGTGGGATGTTGCACCATGTCAGATTACTTGCACTACTCATTGTTGATGTGATGTGGGATTGCACTGGGCTCACTATGTGTTCTGGGACCGGTGAAACTACATTGTAGAGAAGAGTTAACACGAAGGTAGCAAAGCATGCTTTACTTGAGAAGTTATCCACAATTATTTATGGGAATCATTACATGTAATTCTTTAAATGTGGTGCTGTATTCACCTTTTATTTTAGCACTTCTGTAGAATTGAAAAGGTTAACTACACATTCAAATGGATTTTTTTTAAATAGAAGAGATAACAAGAAAAACTGCAAATGCTGGAAACCGGAAATAAAAATAAAAAGCTAGAAATGCACAGCAAGTTAGTCAGCTTCTGAAAAAGAAAGGCTGATGTTTTTGATGAGTCCGACATATAGGGCTCGATTTTAGCAGGCCTGCGGGTTCCCAGCGGGTGGTCCTCCGGGAGCGTGGAAAACGCGGACGGCTAATTGCGTGCGCCCCCCGCGCGATCGCGGGATAATTGAACTGATTAAGCCCTGCTTCCGGGTTCTCCGCTCCCCAGCTGCGTGCCGGCAGGCTGCGCATGCGCACTACCATCGACACGATGTAGGAGCTCCACTTAAAGGGCAGTCTCCCAAAGCCCCTCCTGCTGCAATCAGTAGGCAAGACATGATGGCTCAACCCAGGGGAAAGGCTGCGCCACGTTTTTCGGACCTCACGCTGCAGCTGATGCTGGAGGGCGTGAGGAGGAGGAGGGACATGCTGTTCCCTGCAGACGGACGCAAGTGCCCTGCCGCCGCCACCAGGAAGGCATGGGCAGAGGTGGCGGCGGAGGTCAGCAGCAGGGCCAACACCCTCAGGACATGGGAGCAGTGCCGCAAGCGGTTCAATGACCTCACTAGGTCCGGCAAGGTGAGTACACCAACGCACCCTCCCACAACCCGTCCCCACCATCACGCCAAACAGATCACAACCCCTCCTGCAGAGCCACCACAGTGCTCCCGCAGCAATCCTCACAGCCACTCACTCACCATCCTCGCCGTGCCCACACGTACCCACCGTCCCTGTCCCCACCCGAACACTACCACACACCCCAATCCCCATGCAATGGGATGGGCATGTGGCACACGCATCCTCCCATCCATCTGCCCCACGCTCAACCCACCCACACCGATGCTCAATGCGTGTCACTATGCAATACGCACCCACTCACGCATCTGTGTTTTGCCTTGACAGGAGAAGAGAAGCAAGAACAACAGGGAAAGGGCACGCACCGGAGGTGGGCCGCCGCACGTGGTCGACCTGACAGACGCAGAGGTGGAGGCGCTCGACCTCGCCCGCACGCCACATTGCCTGTCTGTCGCAGATGGCGAGTCTGTCGCTGCAGAAACGGCCGGTAAGGGAAAGCTGACACTCAACACCCATAATTACGAGTGACCGTATAATCAACTGCCCTCAGGCGCACCGTAATGTTGGTGCACATGCCTCATAGTGCCCTCTGTTCTCTTGCAGGGCCGTCTGCGAGCGCTGTGATTGAGGAGGGCGATTCCTCAGAGGACATGGCGGTCTCTGAGGGTGCATCGTCACATCTGAGCCAATCATCCACCAGCGCAGAGACACGCACCTCGGTGGGTCCCCCTCGCCAACTAGTTGGGGTAGCACTTGGTGATTCACCGCGCACGAGTGAGCATGAGCAGACCCTGGTGGCAGGGGCAACCGCGGAGGGTCCGCGTCGGTGGGAGCACTCATCTCCAGGCTCTGCTCAGCCGGACCCAGATGCTGAACCCAGGGGGCCACCAGTGAAAAGGAGAGCCGTCGAGGGGCACCAGCTAATTGCTGAGGTACTGGGAGAGGTGCCGCGCGCATTGTCCACAATTGCGCAGGCGATGGAGGAGTCCAACTCCTGCATGCGGGCATTGGTGGCGCAGGCACAGGAGGGTACCGGCGACACAGTGTCGCGGGTAGGTGCGGGAGCGTCTGCGGTGGAGGATAAGCTGGCCTCCCTCGAGCGTCACGCACAGCTCCACATCGAGTCCATGCAGGCCCTGACAATGGCTGTACGGATTCAGGGTGAGCAACATTCCGCCACCATAAACAGGCTGACGGATACACCAGGGGTGGCCTTGCAAGGCCTCACACATGCCATCCAAACTGCCGTCCAGCAGGGTGGAAGGGGTGATGTGGGCCAAGGCCACGAGAGGGATGATGGTGACCGGGGACATGGAAGCGGGGACGCTTCTCAAGGCGCCCCCACGTCCCACCCGTTGCCCCCCTCTCAACCAGTACCCGCAATGGTGCCTCCTCTCCAGGTGGCCGAGTCTGCCCCTGCCCCGGTGCAGGAGGAGCAGTCTGTGGAGGTGCCCTCACGGGCACCGAAACCCAGGGGCCGTCCGCCCAAAGCATCTACCCGGTCAGGGCGAGAACAGGAGCAACCTGCCACTACCTCTGCTGGAGCCACAGGGGTAGCACCACGTAGGGGTACCCGCAAAAGAAATCCAAAGGCGTTATAAGCACAAAGGGAATGCACCAGGGTGTCTGTTAATTTGTACACATTTTGTTTATAGTATTTCACATTGTACATATTAAACACTATCGTTCTCACCACTCCTGCCACCTCTCGTCCATTCTTCCGCGGCCTGTGCAATAGGTGCGTTCCGTGCAGCCCATCATGACGGCGAACACCTGCTGCCGCCCATTGGGCACACTACTGTGGGTGCGTGGGTACTGGCAACACTCTTCAGTGGAGGGGGCTGGTATGGCCCCTCGCATGTGCAGGTGAGGAGATGCGAGCGCCTCGCACTGTCTGACTCTAGGAGAACCGTTGACGTATGAGTGCCTCCCTGGCCCAGCGAGCATCCCGGCGAGTCGTGGTTCGGCGCATGGGTCGTCCACCATCCTCTGGCGCGTCCTCCTCCTCCCCCTCCTCCTCCTCCTCCACCTCCTCCTCCTCGTCCTCATCGCCGTCCTCAATGTGGGTGGCGGGTGTGGATGGGGCCTCCTCCAGCGGCACCCCTCTCTGTTGGGCCATGTTGTGCAGGGCACAGCAGACAACTATGATTCGTCCCACTCTGAATGGTGTGTATTGGAGCGCTCCCCCAGAACGATCGAGGCACCTGAAGCGCATCTTGAGCAGCCCTATGGTCTGCTCAATTGTAGACCTGGTAGCAGTGTGGCTGTCATTGTACCGACGCTCTGGCTCGGTGATGGGGTTCCTCAGAGGCGTCATGAGCCACGTGTGTAGGGGATACCCCTTGTCGCCGAGGAGCCAGCCGTTGCCGGCGTTGGGTGCCTGCAGGATGGGCGGGACGGTGGACTCCCTGAGGACGAAAGCATCGTGGCAGCTGCCGGGGTATCTGGCGCACACGTGTAGGAATCTCTGGCGGTGGTCACAGATGAGCTGGGCGTTCATGGAGTGATACCCCATCCTGTTGATGAACAGCCCTGGCTCATGCGGAGGTGCCCGTATTGCGATGTGGGTGCAGTCGATTACACCCTGTACCCGTGGGAAGCCAGCCATGGCATGGAATCCAACCACCCTCTCCATCTGGCTGCGCTCGTCCATGGCAAAGTTGATGTAGTGCGAGGCCCTGCGGAACAACCCATCGGTGACCTGCCTTATGCACTTGTGTGCAGACGACTGACAGACCCCGGTGATGTCCCCGGTGGCACCCTGGAAGGATCCGGATGCGAAGAAGTTGAGGGCAGTGGTGACTTTGACGGCGACAGGTAAGAAGATGCTGCTTGGTCCATCAGGGAGCAGCTCGTCGTTAAGGAGGCTGCAGATGTCGGCGACTACCTGGCGATTGACTCTGAGCCGACGTATGCACTGCTCCTCGGAGAGGTCCATGAAGCTGAGCCTCGGTCTGTACACCCTGTGTGGAGGGTAGTGCCTCCTGCGACGCATCTCTCTCTGTGGTTGCCCTCCCTCCTGCTGTGCAGGTGGGTGTGCCACAGCACCGTGTTGGGGGGCTCCACGTCTCCGAGGCGGACGGCGTGGACTGCGAGGCTGCTGGGGCTGGTCATGCTGTTCGTCCTCCGAGGATGTCAACGCACCACCCATCTGGCAGGTGTTGGTCTGAGGGGTTGTGCAGGGTAGGTAGGTGGTTCCTCGCACTGGGGCTGCGGTTTCACGTCGGTCTGTCCTCTGGTTTGGCGGGGGGTGGTGGAGGGCAGGGGTTGCCCTATGTGACGCGGTGGCCTCCTGCGTGGGTGAGGGCTCTCCCACCCGCTGTGGAGTGCACCTTGGCAGCTGCCACAGGCTGCTGGCTGGAACACGACCGGTTGAAGGGAGACTGTTTCCCCCAGTGTGTGAAACAGTCTGTGTTGAAGGTAAAATCCCACACTTCCTGTTTTGACAGCTGATTCAGCTCATTTAATGACCTCAACAAGCAAGGTAAGTACACTCAAGTGGAACCCCGCTGGCTTTAAGTGCCTGCGGGATTCCCACCAGCGGGGTCTGCGCACGCAGCCCCGCACGTCAGCGCGGCACCCGGAAGTGGCCGGGATCTCGGCACGATCCGCTCCCGCAACTGGAAATTGACATTTTGGAGCCCGCCCCGCCGATAACGCACAGGAAACCCGACGCTAAAATCGAGCCCATAAACCTGCCTTTCTCTTTCTAATTAGATGCTAATTAACCTGCTGCATATTTCAAGCAATTTCTATGTTTTAAATTTTTTTTTTGTTTTCCATTTGTTTTGATGCTCTAAAAAATGTTGGTTTTGAAATGTTAGTAGAATTTTCATTGTTTTATAATCATTACTGTGCCATCTAGTGAAGCTAACCAGTGCATAAACTGTCATTATTAAAGGCACTGACTGATAAAAAATAAATTCTTTTAAAGTTTAAAAGTTTATCGATGGGTTATTAAAAAATGCTTATGTAATGATTTGAATTTTCAACCCAGTTGCCACTGTCCCTGCCCCGGGGAGATATGGAGTATTATTGTGTTTCCTACACTCCCTGCTACTGAATGTGCATGTCTACATTTGAGGGCATGAACAGGCAATTAGATCTCCCATTGAGTGTATTTCCGATTTTGATCTGGTTTGCACAGTGTAATATTAATAAGGCAATTAAAATACAACTTGTATCTATTGGTTAGATTTGGCTTTATTCATAGATATTTAATGCAGTGTGCACAAAATGGAGCCCATTTCCTTCAGCGTGTTCATTATACACAGATAGCACGATTAAAATTACCAAATTTCTAGCAGAGCCAGTGGATGAGATCCAGTTTTGATGTAAGCAGGAGTCCAGTTGTCCAAAAAGTGAAATAATTGAAACATTCATCTCCCTCTCTAGTGTATATAGTTTAGATCTAAAAGATCTCATGTTTAAACTATTGTGGAGCAAGCATGGAACAAATGCAACTCCTTTTATTATTTTAAGTTAGTTAGACACTTTGCCTTTATACATGGTGAAGTATGGTTTGCGGATTAAATGTATATCATGCCTGTATTCACGGGTAAATCAGGCAAAAATGTTGATGACCTATATGTGTCCCCACAACAATCAAAACATGTATAAAGGTTGTGTAGTATTGTGATGTCAAAACTGATTTGAATGAAGTTAAAATGGCAATTAAGGTCCCACCAAATTAGATGCTCTTTAAATGACCTGAAGCGTCTAATGTATGGAAAAAAATATACATTATACAATAATTTTGCAAACTGAAAGCCAACCAACTCAGTGTTTAATGTTTTAGTGACTTTGTTACAAAAAAAAACCATCACCACAGCAGCAGCAACAACAACAGAGCTGTTTGACATGATGTGAAGTTGACAAGTTCCCTTTTGAAAAGGGATATGGCCATTTTAAACGAAGTTTAAAGGGGTCAGATCCTGGATTTAAAAGGGCAATGCCAATCTGCTGTAGTAATAGTTTTAAATTCAATTCCACCTAGATTTTACCCTTCAGTAAGGTTAACTACACTACTCAATGGAGTTAAATATAAAATGTTCATTTTGGAATATTTTAAATTACAATTCAGCTGATATGTTTTAAACCAGAATGAATATTTTGTGCATTTCCCCCAGCATCATAAATTATTCAGCTCGGCTCTGCCCCTGACGTCCCAGTTTAGTACTCTGACCCCAATTAGACACGCCTGTGCAACATGTTAGCAGCAACAGTGTGACAAGTCTGAGTGTGTTAGAAACATAACAATGGAACAGTGATGACACTTGGGGGGGCCAACAGGAATACAAGTTTCCGTCTGTCAATCTGACTGCTGATGGTTCTTTCCGATTCTAACTTTATGTTTGACTGCCTACAGTTCCCTTTGTGTGTGTGTGTGTGTGTGTGTGTGTCTCTGTATGAGTGTGTGTTTTTTCGTGTGTGTGTGTGTGTGTGAGAGAGAGAGTGTGTCTCTCTATCGCACTCCTCCCATTTCTGTCTTCAATTCTAACTGTGTTTTGCCATTTGTGATTCTTTCTCGCAGTTTCTCTCTGTGTCTGTGTTCTTTTTCCTTTCTCCCTCTCTCTATGTTTCTCACTCTCCTCCCTTTTAACTTTTGGTTTGTCTTTGATTCTCTTCCCTGTTGCTCTTTTCCCTTTGAGTCCTATTTAGCTGTTCGAGATTCTCAATCACTTTCCCCCTTATTTCTTTCTCTCTGATTCTAACTTTTTGACTGCCTCTGATTTACTCTTCCATTCATGTTGTTTTCTCTTTCTTTATGTCTGATTCTGATTATTTTTCTTTCTCATTCACTCCCATCCATATCTCTTCCTCTCTCGTTCTAACTTTGTGTTTGTCTGTGTGATTCTCTCTGCCTCTCTCTCTGATTGCCCCTCTCTCTCTTTATGACACCAATTTTCTGTATGTTTCTAATAATTTTTTCTAATCTCTCCCAATCACTAGCTCTCTCTGACATTCTTTGTTTGACTATTTATGATTTTCTCTCTTTCTTTTCCTCTGTCACTTCCCTTCATATCTCTTTTTCTCTCTGTGACTCTAACCTTCTGTTTGTCTCTAATCCTCTTTATTCTACCTTTCCCCCACCTTTCTTGCACAAAAAAATCTTCCTGTTTGGTTGTTTCTGATTTTCTCTCTACCTCTTTCACTTTCCCTCCATCTCTCTCTGCTTCTAATTTTCCATCTATCAGTCTGCGAATCTCTCCCTCTTTTCTTGCCCCTTTTTTCAATATAGTAGACAGTTAAATGAAATGAAGAGTATTAACAGATTCAAAAGAAGTCAGGAATCACTCGTTGATGCCTGAGCAAGTTTACCCAATAGGCAACTGAGGTGTATAGATCAGGAAAGTCGCAGGTTTAATCCCCGCTCTGTGCTTGTTACCTTATCTCTCTGGTGTTGGTAGGGGTATTGTAATATGTTCCAATGTCCCTGGGTTAAAGAAAGAGAAAAATTAACCAATCAGCTCATTATTAAAATCTAGCAACCCTTGCGGAATTGTATGTAAGAGCATCAGATGGGGATAGGATTGGGCTTTTGAAGTTCCTTTTGAAGAAGAGAACGTCTATTTATTTTTCTCTACAATCCATTTTTCTCAGGTTAGACTTAACTAATTCCATCTTATCTTAACTGATTAATGAACTAAATGCCACTGTTGTCTTGAAATGTTTTAATTTGGAAACTTTCCCCCAAACTCCCATGGACACCGGGTGCAGAGCTAGATGTGTGCTCTGAATACTTCAGGAAAAGTGTCAAGAATTCAATTTGCAAGCCATAAATTTCTACATAGAAATGGAACCCAGTTATTCACTAACTTTTTTGTCTTGGTCCACAATCCCACTATTTTTCTTTCTGTCTTATTTTATGTATCCACTTGCAGCAATTTCCCATTGCAGGCTGTGGATAAAGGCCTGGAGACGCAGGCAGCAGCACATCTGCTGAGGACCACTGCTGAAGGGAAGTGGGCCACAGCTGGCTCCTGAGCAATGTTATAGGGCCAATATTACAGAACTGTGTTTTGTGGCTGGCAGCTTATATCAGAATATTGTGGGATGTTCTCCATCATTTTTTGGCCATTAAAATGAATGAATGTAAAATCATAGAGGTGCGTCTGTAATTTTACTTGTGAGGATTATTGAAATGGTAACTACTGGAAGAATGAAAAATGACAGCAGAATGGCAATTCTAACACAACTAGTACAGTAAAGATATTCAGCAGTTTTAGAATGGTGATTCTCATGGGTAAAGTTTTACATGACAATTACACCTATAAAGCTCTTTGAAACTAAAATAAATTATGATAAAACCCATTCATCTGGAAACATCTTTCAATTTTCAGACTGCTGCTCTGTTATACATGGGAGTCCTGCAAGAAGTGTGCTCTTTTACAGAAAGGGTTTTCATACATTTTTGCATCAAGAGTGAGAGAAAGAGCCATAACTAATAATATGTGCTACATCAGAGATGGTGGTACATCTGAGGTGGTCTTCTGGTGAGGGGCTAATCTTGGTTATTCTTAAATATTCAGCAGTTAAATGCAGATAGATATTAAAGTGCATGCTATTATTTTACCAGGATCCACCACAGTCTCCTGATGTTTCTTTCTCAGGACCTCAACCCTGTGTAAACCTCCTTACCTTGGCACTTCGACCAGGTTTCTCATTTTTTTAAAAAAAGCAGAATGAATGAATATAGGATGCCATACTGGTCGGCAGTGGGTTGCTAACTTTGATGAGGGAGTTATGAATGGGTAGTTTATTGGTGACCGGCTGCCCATGATACGAAAATGTTCATGTTACATGGATGTTGCTAAACGTGTTGTGGAGAACACCTGGTGGCTCAATGCCTGTAAATTATCTGCAGAACTAAGTATAGTGCGACACAAGATGGTGAATGCGAGCATGTGAGTGAGCAAGAGTGAAGTTCCTAACGGGGGAGGATATATATCTCAGGACTTAAAAATGGAGCATTGCCTGAATTCTCTTCCATGCACGGGTTTCTGAAAAAAACTTATCTGCAGAAGTTGGTGATTAATGTGTGATTTAAGAAAGATTGCCCATCCTGAGCTGTGTCCGATCTCCAGGAAGGGAATCGAAGACACTACAGTGCCTGGTCCCGCTGAGCTGGGATCCTCTGCCACCACCAACAGCCCCCCCCCCCCCTCCCCCGCAAGCTTACCATTTTATTACCGTGAAAATATCGTGACCGGCCACTAAATGTAATGCAATTTCCTTTTAGTTACTGTACTACTGTTTTTAATGAATGCTGCTTAAAAAATTAATTGAGGTTGCTTTTAACAGTTTATGGGCCCCACTCGGTCAGACCACTAGTTAAAAATGATTAATCCACGAGGTGGGATTTTTGCAAAAAAAAATGTAAACCGCGAGGACTGTATCTCGTTGCGAGGGCAGCATTTTATTTTTTAAAAAAAGCGATAACAGAACGCCGAGAAGCCGATCTGACAGTAGGTAGGGGGTCTGGGTGAGAAGGGACATTGCCCTTTTAAGGGTGGAGGAGGTTGTTGATACAGATGACGGAAATTGTGTTACAGGGCGGCGGCGTGGCTGCGCAAAGACACTCCGGGGAAATCTCAATTTCTTCACCAATCACCCCCGACAAATATATCTGGCTGCTCTTTCTCCTCGTCCCCGAGATCGCTAAGCCAGCCGGTTTAGGAGGAGGAGGAGGAGGAGTTGGGTGGTGGTAGGAGGGGGGGGGGGACGGTGAGAGCTTCAGTAACTAACAGGCCCCGAAGGTAAGACTGTACCGGGTTTGGTGGGGTGGTTTGGGGGGGGGGGGGGGGGGCAGAGATCGGGCTTGCTTTGTTTCTCTCTGATGATGATGATGGCTTGGGGATCGCGCAGGGAGAGGGAGAGAGAGAGACTCGGAAATAAATGTAGCGCAGTTGGCCGGGAGCTCAGCGCAGCGCAGGGGTGCGATCCCCAGGCAGCCTCCGCTCCCACACACACACACACACACACATCGCGAACTCCGCCTGTCTCTGCCAATAACACCCGATCGCAATCAATGTCCCCGCTCGCCGGGAGAGCCACGGAACGAAAGGGACGACAGGAGGCAACTATCCCAAGTTTCACTGATCAATATGAACCCAGCACTTGACACATTTCCGTCAAATGGACCAACTTCGGCCTCGTTAAAAACATTGCAGATTTTTTTTTTAAAAACAGCACAAAATATGATAACTTAAGACTTTAGAATAATTTTAGGTGGTGTTGGAGAAATCCGTCATTCAGATTATACAAAGTTATGAGAAGGTACGAATAGGTCGTTTGGTACTCACTCCCCCCCCACCCCCCCACCTCCCGTCCTAAATTTGATATATGGCTTCAGCAAGTGTGAAGGCGAATATCACACAGCGACCCCGGGCATCGATCAGATAAACTCCGAATCAATTCTGTCAGATCTATTTTTTAAAAAGTTGGTGTTAAGAGGGCCCGAATCGCGTAAGTGGGAGAGCCGAATGAATGGATCGGGGACAAATAAGATCTGATGGGCAGGGACGATGTTATCCCTTTGGAGGGAGTGTACTGTACAAAGGGCAGGACTGTTCAACCCACATCACCAAACCCTAAAGAGGAACCTTCCATTTTTGTTTTACTGTACTGGCTCACCAAGGTCACAGGTTGAAGCGTGTGAGTGAGCTCAATGGCAGGATGGCGAAGTGTGCATTGGCTATGTTTAGATGGTGAGGAATTGCATTGTATGTAGAATATTAGTTGGCTGGCAGAAAATTATTAGATTATATGGCTCTAACATCGTAAACTGGGAGAGCCAATTAACAAATGTTAACAAGCACAAGGATTGAATTAGGTCGGCAAACTCATCACCGGCTGTTTCTCATAGGTGATAAATACTCAGAAGTTTTAATCTGAAATCAAACTTCTGTTCTCTACTTTTCCTACTGCCCTGTAGTGGGCTCACCAGGTGCAATAGAGAGTGTGTAAGTGTAAGGGTAACAAGGTTGATGGCAATATCTGACCTGAATGTACATATTGGGCAGGTTCTATAATCTTCCAGGAGTCTTTCCAGCACATTGTCAGTAAAGAAACTATTTAAAGTATATAAATACAGAAAATGTTGCAGACATATACAGCAGATCCATCAGCATCCAAAAGGGAAAGTTGGTTAACATTTTGAGTGGAGAGCCTTTGTCAGAAAAGTTCTGCATCTGTAACACTAACTTGTTTGTCCTTCTTCAGATGCTGTCGGACCTGCTACACCTTTCCAGCCTTTCCAGTATTTCTTTTTATCTCTCTTATCTCCATTCAGTATACATGTGAGACTGAGCTGGTTTTTGGGCTGAAGTGTGCCAGATTGGTGCCTGCATAAAGGGAAACCACATAAACCTTGGTAAACCAGCCATACAGCTATCTCTTAATTCTTCTTTTAGTATTCATTTTAATTTCCCTGATTCTTAAAACGATGACTGGTACTGTGTTACAGTATGTGGTAAATAGGGACTGTCATACAATAGAATTACAGGTGGAATATATCACCTCTTTTTCTGATGTTCAAATGTGAGAAATGCTTTCTTTTGCGGGGAGAGAAGACAGGAGTATTTAGTATATCTTATAATAAAGGTATAGTGATCTGATTTGACCGTTAACACAAAGTTATAAATTACCTAAATTTGCCCAACCTGGGTACTCTAACATATGCTGGCAAGTTCAGAAAAAATACAATTTTTAGAAAAAAAAGTACAACATATTATCCATCATACAGACTTGTACCAGTTTAATCTCTGCCTGACAATTTTTTAAAAGGTTTTTGCATGTCCCGAGTATTTTAACACTTTTTAAAGGTGCACTAAATTTATTGTGATGAGGCTAGTATTATTTCATGCTTGTGGCATAGGAACTCACAGCCTGATGACTCTGGCCTTCCAACTGAACGAAGATATGTGCTGGTAACTGACCTGCAATGGCTGTAGATCAATAGAAAGAAAGAGCGAGCTTGCATTCTTATATTGCCTTTCACGTCCTCGAGACATCCCAAAGGGCTTCACAGCCAGTGAATTATTTTGAAATGCAGTCACTATTATTACTTAGGCAAAAGAAAGCAGCCAATTTGTGCATAACTATCACATAAATGACCAGTTAATCTGTTTTTGTGGTGTTGGTTGAGAGATAAATGTTGCCAGGACATCTGCTGTTCTTTGATTATTGCTGTGGAATCTTTTACAGCCTCCTGAACAGACTTGGTTTAATGTCTCATCGGAAAGATGGCACTTCTGTTAGTGCAACGTTCTCTCAGTACTTCACTGAAGTGTCAGCCTAGATTATGTGCTGAAGTCCCTGAAGTGGGCTTAAACCCCAAACTTTCTGATTCAGACACACGAGCACTCCCACTAATCGAAGCTGACAGTATTAAGTTTCTTTCACATGTTACTGGTATTTCTAAGCTGGCCTGGGGCCAATTGTGGCAATTTCCCCTTACCTGTGGCCCTCATCTGTGAGCGTGTCTATTTGTCTGTGGATTTAACAGTTGCTGGAATCAGGATAAGAGAGAGAAAGCACCTTTACATTGATACTGGGAATATGGGACAGTGGCACCCAAACGAAGACCTGCTACTTGATAACATTGCTCACCAGCTTTTAGTACATCTTTGTGTCTTCAGCTCCATTGAATTGCTTCTTGCTTTCCTTGCTTGCCACTTCTGTTCTGGGAATGCATTTAAAGTTGGATCCCTGATGCCTTTGGAAACTCAGAGTTCGGGTTGTTCAATTGTTGTTTGTTGATGGAAGGAATATCATGCACTTGCTACTTAAGACACGTTATCAATAAAAGAGTGAACAGAGAGAGAGAGAAAAACAATGTTTAAGAAATTTAACAAATATACATGTTTTATGGTATATCTGTAAGAGCGGGCCTTAGGCAAGTTATTGCTCAGATTATGGTCTTTAACTAAAAAATAGTGAGTACCTCTGCATTATGCCCTCAATTGCTGGTGGTTATTGTTAGTGCAGCAGAACAAGTTAACACAACAGAGCAGCAGTTATTTTATCAGGCGGTAGCTGGGAATTTAAATCTGTGCTTTCCCGACAGTGAAAGTGAGGTGAGGCGTTAAAGCCCTTTGCTTTATATGGGGCAATATGCCCACATGTATAGTTCATGTTCCACTAGTATTTCTGGAATATATTGGGCAAGACCCATGTTACTTATAACCACACTCAGTGAATAAAGTTAGCTCCTAGTTTTAAAGCTGGATGTAAGATCAGTAATTGAGTATAAATTACACTTTTACTGTTTCACCGTAAATTTCAGCAAACCTTCATGAAATACTCATATTACTCAAACTTTGGCTGCTTGTTTTTATTGCCAAAACTCCCAATAAATGAAAATAAATGGCTCAGTTTATTTTTAAGAGCAGTTTTTCTCATTCTGTCCAGTTCCTGCTGGTACCTTGGATGGCAGTGTCCGAGTTCCCTTCTTCGGTCCTTTGGTGTTACTTTCTTAACCATTTGCCGTCAATGCCAGGAACCTTCGATGAAAATGCAAGTTAACTCCCGAGTTTGATTTTTGGCAACATATTTTCAATCCAAGTAAATGTGGAGTGGTTCAGTTCTTTGTCCCATTTCATTTAATTCTTAAGCTGTTTCTTATTCATGTGATTAACAGGTTGCAGAGTCATTGAGGTTTGAGGTAAACACTTACGGGTGAAATTTCTATCTTGCAAAAAGGTGATATGAGTATAAAGCGATATTCAGTTAATATTTGTGTTGACTTGTTTGCTACAATTAATGAAGATAAGAATTTCACACCCTTAGTTATTTTACAGCAGTTTTTCTCCCATTCCCCAAAACTTGAAAGGTCCATCCATAATCCAAAAATCCAGCTGAAGACTATAAGTACTTAACTCTTTCAAGACTGAATTATAATATTTTTAGGCTTCAGAGTTCCAATCTTTTTTAAAATTGAAACAGCATGGTGAAGACCAAGGCAGATAGTGCAGAAGAAAGCAGCAGGAGAGAAGACATGGGTAATCAAGAAATAATTAAGTGACACTAAGTTGAGTTTTAAAAGCCTGTAGATCATAGGTGTTAGGGAAGACTGAGGAAGGTAAGGGGTTCCAGATTTTAGCTCCTAGGAAAGAATGTGTCAGGGTAGGAAATTTTGCAGTGAGACTCATTTCAACAATGCAAGGATGCAGTTGGAGGAAGAGTTTGTAGAATAGCATCATTGCAATTTAGGAAGAACAAGAGAAGGAAGTGTTGAGCAGCAATAATTATAGAGTTATCCTGCTGGAATAACACCCATAAATTTCTTGTGCACTCGTCTCAATTCTTGTTCTGAAAAGTGACGTGAACTTCAGAAGCTAATGGGTTAATAGAATGTGCCCATGTGCAGCAGCAATGTGTTTGTGTGGAAAGCCCACAAAGTGAATACAGTTGGAATTTTGTGAATGGTGTAAACTTTATGTAAAGTTATGGATCAGTCATTTCGGAGCTGGGAAAAGACAGATAAATTTCAGGAATGTTTTTCAGGTGAGTTTTTTTTGTGCGGTATCATCCAAATATCCCAATTTTGCAATTTTGCGTAAAATGTGAAACCTGTTTTGATCCTCAACTATGAATTGAATTTTGTGGCCAGTAATCTACAATATTGTGTTGCGCTCAACAGTGACACTCTTGGCCAGTTGGAGAACTGCAGCAGCATGTAGCGTTTAGAATAGATTTCTGACTGACATGGAATTAGATGAGTATAAAGGGAGCACAAAATAAGTTCTAAAAAGAAAACTAGAAAAGAAAGAAAGGATTTGCATTTATATAGTGCCTTTCATGATGTCATGACATCTCATGGTGCCTCACAGATAATGATGTACTTTTGAAGTGTAGTCATTGTCATATAGGAAATACGGCAGCCAACTTGCACACGGCAAGGTCCCACAAACAGTAATGAGATAAATGACCAGATAATCTGTATTTGGTGGTGTTGGTTGAGAGATAACTTTTGGCCAGGACACCGGGAGAACTCCCCTGCTCTTCAAGTAGTGCCATGGGATCTTTTACGTCCACCTGAGAGTGCAGACAGGACCTCAGTTTAATATGTCATCCTAAAGACAGCACCTATGACAATGCAGTATTTCCTTAGTACTGTACTGAAGTGTTAGCCTAGGTTATGGACTTCAGTCTCTGGAGTGGCGCTTGAACCCACAGGTGAGAGTGCTACAACTGAACCAAGTCTTATACTAAGTACATTAAAGCTAACTGGAGAGCCCCTACTGATACCCTTGCTGAGACCAAAAACTCAAAAAACTGGGATCAAACTGGAGACTCTATGGTCTGCATGGCTTAGTACTATACCAGGTCATGCATTTATCCTGAATGTTATTTAGGGAGCTCATTTTCCTACTCTTTGAAATTTAAAAAAATATACCTCAATCAAGGTAGAGTTAGTATTTTTATTGCTTTGTAAATGTGTGCTAAAGTTGCTTGTGTTGTATGCTGAGAATTTGAGGGGAGGAAGAGAAGAGAGAAAGAGTATTTTGTTTAGGTTTTGATTTACACAAGGTTTCTCCAACTGATATCAGAGAGTTGCTGTTGTTATATGTGGTGCTGCATCGCTGCCCAGAGATCATCCCATGGAAAACTCTGTTGCTTGTAGTTTTCGTAGTCACAAAGTTGCAATACTTACAGAGAAGATTAAAAGTAATGGAACTGGGGAGGAACGTGAGAGTAAGCTGAAGATGAAGAAATGTGCAGTGTAATGTGAGAGAGAGTAAGAGGAAATCAAATAGAGTTCAAAAGAAATAGAGTGTGAGACGGGAATGCAGAGAGCAAGAGGAATAGAAATGACCTACAATCAAGGTCCTATATTTTGGCTGTGCTTTTAATCTGTTCAGCAAGACAAATACACCGTTTCTTTCTTCCACTCCTCATCTGCCATCTGCATTATCAACTTTGGTACCTTCAGTGTGTTAAGGATTTTGATTATACTTTTTAAAAACATTCTTGAACTGTAATATGAATAGGGATGTGAACTGAAGTTTTAGAATTTTTTCAAATTCTACTTTTATAATTTACATTTGAACTGCAGTGGAAATCATGATCCCAGATGTTCTGTGATGGAAACCAAGTGTAAGTGAGCTGTAAGCCACAAAGATCATGTACTTATATGTTTAAGGTGCTTGGTGTCCTCTCCACCAGTGTTAGAGTTGGAACCCCAGTTGAGGTTGATGCTGCAACCTACCAGCAAATACCTGCCTTGATTTTAGTCAGTTTTTAGCTCACTTGCTATTTTTTTTAAAGCTTTTTAAAGATCAAAGTGCAGATTTTAATATTCCATTTAATTAAACAATATCTACTTTATGTCATTTTTTAGACTTTTTAACAATATGAAATACATTAGGAACAACAGGTGAACAACATTTTTTCACCCTTCATCCAGCATATGTCTGTTTGGAACTTCCCTAACTCATTTTTCCTTCCGAAATATTCTAATGACACAGCCCCGTAAGCACTGGGAAGAACACTGTGGAAAGATATATGTTTTAGCTGAAAAGTTCTAAAATCTTTTGCCTCATTTAAAATGAGAATTCTCATTTCCATCCAAGTGCAAAATAATTACTTTTTAAGTTGTTTGTAGGCTGAGAATCTTAATTAATTAAGATATTACTTAACTGGGTGAGTTTTTTTTTGTTTTTTCCAATTTGCTCCCCATCTCTCCTGAAGCTGTTGATTTATGATGGGGTACAGTTCCATGAGCGGTAGTGGTCCTCCAGTACTTCTTTCAAGCCGTCCTTCTCCATCTGTGAGCTTGTTTTTTATGGTGGTTCTGGTCCTGAGCTGTGTGGAACACTGGTATGCATGTGTGACTTTTACTTAGTGATTATCTCTACAAATTTACTCTTAGCTGCGAATGTGGGTGAGTGTTTAGAGATTGATGCCGGAGGAGGAGGTACAAAATATAAGTCTTTGGCTCTTTTCTTCCTCTCCCACCTCTGGCAAACTGATTAATTCTGCATTTTTTTCCCTTCATGGCCCATCTTATTACCAGGTATTCTTAATTCAAACAGTAGAATGGGCCTGACCACAGATCTTTCCACACCCATTCTGCGATTGGCTGACAGGATGTACGACTCACAAGAAATAAGGAGGTACGAGTCACATGGAATAAGTTGTGTTGAAATGGAATTATTAACAACCACAACAGACTTTTATAATGCGCTTTTCACATAACAAACCTTCACAAAGTGCATTATGGGGGAAACAGTGGACACCAAGCAGAAGGTTTGGAAGAAGTTGGGAGAGGTGATCAAAGCCACAGTCAAAGAGGTAAGTTTTGAAGAGGCTTTTGAAAGTGGGATTTGTTTCTACAAAACACAGTCAGTATTGCTAAAAATTGTCACGTCTCACCCAACTAAGGCAAGTTGAATGGAGCTGACTGGAAACTCTGGGCCTCAGAGTTAAACATACAAACTGCTAGTTGGGAATCAAACATTGTACTCTCTGTGTGAATATAGTTCTTCTACTTCCTTGCAGATTTAAATTAGACAGTAGAGGGCTCTGTTTATTAGAATTTGTTTACATCTTCTAGTATGAAAGCATTTAAATCACTGGAAATAAATGAACATTGTGATTATGTTTAATGCTATGCTTCCATTTTTCTTATTTAGGATGAGTAAAATGCTTAAACATTTAATAGCTCAATATTTTAAAAAACAAATGTAATGGATCATTGCACCCTGGCCTTTATTTGTGTTTGATGGGTAGTGGCTGATGTACAGTATATGTCACAATGCTACATTTGAAGCATATTCTGCGTAGTCCAAGTGAGACCCCTGCAGCTAGTGCTGCACAGAACACATGCTAGGGTATGTCCTTGATTTATTTTGCTATAAAAAGAAATTTGTTTTTGACTTTTGTTGGTTCTCAAACAAAGGCAATCGGTATTCCAACACTTCCCCTCCCCCCTTTTGTACTGATTATCAGCATCAAGAATACTCCCAGGTCAGGCATAGTTTGAGCAAGATGTAGACCCAGCAAAAGATTTAGGTGTTCAGGTGAAACTAAACACCCTGTTAGTGAAAACAAACTCACAAAATTACTATCACTTATCACACAATCATAGGAGCAACAACTTACTTTTATATTGCACCTTTCACATAAACAGATGCTTTAGCATACACAGCAATTACATGCAATTTATTTTTACTCTAAGGCAATGCATATTAGAACAGGAAACTACAAACATAATTAGATGATAAAAGCCTAGAAATGACTTTTGACAATATTACTGGACAAATGGTTAACAAATTTGTATGAAATTCCTCTGACCACCATTTTAATGCAGACGTTAGCCTGTTTATTTTAAATGGGTTGTTAATGCCTTCACTAAAATAGCAGACAAAGAAGTGTATTATCATAATGTGAAGTTATTATCTAGGTTTTCTAGCTATTTTCTAGGCTACCCTAACAATGTATGTTAGTCAAAGCACAGAAGAACGCCACCAACTGTACCAGTGTGACATTGTTCATTTCCCAAGCCAGCTATACTTATTCGTGAGTAAGGCTGTCAACAGTTTTGCGCCTGGTCTTGAGTCTATTAGGAACTAGGTTGAGAATGTTTCTTTATAAGTAGGAGAGAAAAGACTTTCATTCCATCAAACCGGGCTGGTTTGAGAGCTGAAAGGAGAGCGAGGTGTATTTTCCTTTTTGCATAAAGTTAAAGAGAAATATTTGCACTAAACTGCTTTTGATTTATAATATGTTTAGTAAAAGAATTTGTATTTAACTTTACAAACAGAGGAAAATATCCCCCAGTGTTCCAACTCATTATGTCATCCAGACCAGCAGATGAAATTCAGTCTGGATAAGTGTAGACGTTGCACATTTGAAGAAAAAAGTGGATGATATGCAAACTCTGTGAAATGTTTTGAAATGGTTGATGGTAAAGCTGAAAGAGATCTAAGGGTGCTAGTAGACTTGACATTTGGTACATCCAGTTATTGTGGAGCAGTAATCAAGCAAAATACTGAACTACATAGTCAAGTCAGTAGAATGCAAGTCAGAGGATACCATTTTTAGATAAACTCGAAGCAAGCTACTAGAGATTCTCTTCTTTTTGTAGAACGCCCTGAGCAGCATGCTGCAAAGTGAGGAGTAACTTTGACAAAGTAGAATAATTGACGGTGTAAACACAACAATATTTAACTAGTTTGCATTGAGGCAGGAGGAGGTGGGATGGAAAAATTGTTTACAGTTGAGGTGGGATTTCTGATTCAGGGAATGTCAGAATTTCTTCTAAGCTGCTGTTCGCAACTGCATATTTGAGGAGCATCCCAGCGATGCTGGCTGCCAGTGTGGACAACTCTTGTGTGGTTTCAATATTATTTGTTTAGGTGATTTTGGGTGGATTTTCCTACATTTGGCCAGGGTGGCCAATGGAGTAAAATTAGAGTGATGGGCAGCAGTGGGGGTGGGGAGGTTTGAGGCCTAATGACAGGTCTCTGCCCTGAAAAGTTACTTGGGGATTTTCCTTGGGTTCCCCTGGGGTCAGACATCTTTGGCTGCTGCCACCCCACTCCATTGCACTGAGGTGACAGCGGGTTGGTGAAGTTTGCTGCAGAGCAACATTTTTCTCACTTAGTGCCATGTAACTGGTGGCAGTACAGAACGCCTCAGGGGAAGAGGTGTTGCAGCTGCTTGGGGCAGGACAAAGGCACTCCAAATCTGAGGCCACAAGGGCCCAGTAAGTTTTTTGGTAGTATTATTTAAAGTTGATTTTAAATTGGGGAAAGGCCAATTTTGATGGTATTAGACAGGAACTTTCAGAAGTTAATTGGGAGAGTCTGTTGGCAGGCAAAGGGACGTCTGGTAAGTGGGAGGCTTTCAAAAGTGTGTTAACCAGGGTTCAGGGTAAGCACATTCCTTATAAAGTGAAGGGCAAGGCTGGTAGAAGTAGGGAACCTTGGATGACTCGGGAGATTGAGGCCCTAGTCAAAAAGAAGAAGGAGGCATATGACATGCATAGACAGCTGGGATCAAGTGGAACCCTTGAAGAGTCTAGAGATTGCCGGAGTAGAGTTAAGAGAGAAATCAGGAGGGCAAAAAGGGGACATGAGATTGCTTTGGCAGATAAGGCAAAGGAGAATCCAAAGAGCTTCCACAAATACATAAAGGGCAAAAGAGTAACTAGGGAGAGAGTAGGGCCTCTTAAGGATCAACAAGGTCATCTATGTGCGGAACCATAAGAGATGGGTGAGATCCTAAATGAATATTTCACATCGGTATTTACGGTTGAGAAAGGCATGGATGTTAGGGAACTTGGGGAAATAAATAGTGATGTCTTGAGGAGTGTACATATTACAGAGAGGGAGGTGTTGGAAGTCTTAACGCGCATCAAGGTAGATAAATCTCCGGGACCTGATGAAATGTATCCCAGGACGTTATGGGAGGTTAGGGAGGAAATTGCGGGTCCCCTAGCAGAGATATTGGAATCATCGACAGCTACAGGTGAGGTGCCTGAAGATTGGAGGGTAGCAAATGTTGTGCCTTTGTTTAAGAAGGGCGGCAGGGAAAAGCCTGGGAAATACAGACCGGTGAGCCTGACATCTGTAGTGGGTAAGTTGTTAGAGGGTATTCTGAGAGACAGGATCTACAGGCATTTGGAGAGGCAGGGACTGATTAGGAACAGTCAGCATGGTTTTGTGAGTGGAAAATCATGTCTCACGAATTTGATTGAGTTTTTTGAAGGGGTAACCAAGAAGATAGATGAGGGCTGTGCAGTAGACGTGGTCTACATGGACTTTAGAAAAGCCTTTGACAAGGTACCGCATGGTAGGTTGTTATATAAGGTTAAATCTCACGGGATCCAAGGTGAGGTAGCCAATTGGATACAAAATTGGATTGACGACAGAAGACAGAGGGTGGTTGTAGAGGGTTGTTTTTCAAACTGGAGGCCTGTGACCAGCGGTGTGCCTCAGGGTTCGGTGCTGGGTCCGCTGTTATTTGTTATTTATATTAATGATTTGGATGAGAATTTAGGAGGCATGGTTAGTAAGTTTGCAGATGACACCAAGATTGGTGGCATTGTGGACAGTGAAGAAGGTTATCTAGGATTGCAACGGGATCTTGATAAATTGGGCCAGTGGGCCGATGAATGGCAGATGGAGTTTAATTTAGATAAATGTGAGGTGATGCATTTTGGTAGATCGAATCGGGCCGGGACCTACTCCGTTAATGGTAGGGCGTTGGGGAGAGTTATAGAACAAAGTGATCTAGGAGTACAGGTTCATAGCTCCTTGAAAGTGGAGTCACAGGTGGATAGGGTGGTGAAGAAGGCATTCAGCATGCTTGGTTTCATTGGTCAGAACATTGAATACAGGAGTTGGGATGTCTTGTTGAAGTTGTACAAGACATTAGTAAGGCCACACTTGGAATACTGTGTACAGTTCTGGTCACCCTATTATAGAAAGGATATTATTAAACTAGAAAGAGTGCAGAAAAGATTTACTAGATGCTACCAGGACTTGATGGTTTGACTTAAAGGGAGAGGTTGGATAGACTGAGACTTTTTTCCCTGGAGAGTAGGAGGTTTCAGGGTGATCTTATAGAAGTCTATAAAATAATGAGGGGCATAGATAAGGTAGATAGTCAAAATCTTTTCCCAAAGGTAGGGGAGTCTATAACAAAGGGCATAGATTTAAGGTGAGATGGGAGAGATACAAAAGGGTCCAGAGGGGCAATTTTTTCACTCAAAGGGTGGTGAGTGTCTGGAACGAGCTGCCAGAGGCAGTAGTAGAGGCGGGTACAATTTTGTCTTTTAAAAAGCATTTGGACAGTTACATGGGTAAGATGGGTATAGAGGGATATGGGCCAAGTGCAGGCAATTGGGACTAGCTTAGTGGTATAAACTGGGCAACATGGACATGTTGGGCCAAAGGGCCTGTTTCCATGTTGTAAACTTCTATGATTCTATGGTAAAGGTTTGTGAAGTTTTTTGAACTTTAAGTTTGAAAGTTTCTTTAGAGTGTTTTTCAAGTACCTATAAGGATATTAAAATCATTTCGAAGTATTATCACCATATATTTAAGTTTTAAGGCTGCAGACTGGACCGTGGAAAACATTATGGTCTCTGTTGGGCCTCCTTTGATCCTCTGCTTTGAGGAGGAAAAGGAGGATGAGAAAAAGGATTGCTAAGTTGAACTGGCACTATAGGCAGCCTCAGGCTCCTACCCACTGGTACCACTCCTCCTTGTCTGAAGGCGCAGGTGGGCTTCTTCAATGTGACCAATGCTTCAAAAGGTTGTACCTCCCTCATGAAGCAGTAACTGAGTCATGCTAGCTGTGGGTACAACTCATAAGGGAGAAATTCATCTGAGTAAGATCCAAGGCCGCTGCCAAATGAATTGTGCAGTCACAGTCCCATTTTGGCAACAAACCCAACTCAGTTACTGGCTGACTTGTAGCTTCCTGCACAACTCCCAAGGCTGCCATTTGTGGATCATTCTGCTGGTCCTTCATGCATTCCCCTACCTTGCCCCAAATCATTCTGCACATATCCTGTCAGTGATAGAAACTGACAACAAATCTGACAACCTCATACTATTTAAGGCCACCTTAGCCCCCCTTGGTGCCTACTCTTACATGCCCTTTCATTCTTAGTCTCGTACTTCCCCTGGAAGGAGGCTCTGAGGTGGTTTCTGAGGTGGTTGACTGGTGATTTGCAGCAGGACTCTTGAGGGATCGATGTTATACGTCCTTGTCTTTGCTTATGGGCTGTTTTCCCTTTAAGAAGAGAGTATGAAGGCATTCTGTGTGCCATCATATGGAATACAGCCCATGTTTCAGAAGGCATCTTTAATGGGGGTGAAGTGGCACTCACTGCCAAGGCTACCTCCTTCCATTGGCTTGGATACTGCCCTTTATGGGCCTCCTTCTCTCGGGACCTAAAAGTTGGGTCCTCTTTTGCACGATTACAGACAGTAACACCTCAATTGATGAGACCTTAAAATTGTGGGCTTGTTCGCCTTAAGAAGCACTAGCATCAGAAATTGCAGTGAGCCACATGTTTACCGGCACAAATTGGTTGCCTTGATGCTTTCAGCTGCCGCAGCAGCACTGGGTTTTCCTTCCCTGCCCCAGAGGCAGGCTGCCTATAGAGGGCACTAATGGTGCATGGCACCTGTATGAATATATAATGAAGGTGCACTGAGGAAAATTGGGTGGTTTCTTGGCAGCAAAACAAGAGTAGGTTTAAGAACAGTTCTAGTGTATTTCCTATGGTAATGCATCGATGAGGAAAATCCAGCCCCTAATGTCATATAAGGAAGAGTAGATGGGAGACAGGACAAAACATTCAAGAGGTGTGACTGTTATACAAACAATTGCAATAGAAGAAACTTTGACATTCTGTGAAATACTATCCCTCTGTCTATAGATGGCACTGTTGTTTGAGGCTAAGCTTATCAACAATTAACTATCAAGATGGTGATGAGGCATAGAAAATTATTGCATGTTTTGCAGTGGATCTATCCAGAGTAATGGCACAATGAGGGTCTTCTCAACTCAAGTGGTGAATTCTTAACTGATCAGTTGGGTATATATTTTGTCAGTGATGTCAGAATGATGCTGTTGCCATATTATTGAAGTTTACTGCTGAATTTGATATAATGATGACAAACATAAACTTAAATCAAATTTATATATTTCCTTCCCCTGTATCACTACAAGTAAATCTATTTTGCCAAAAAAAAACCTTGCTTGGGATAACTGACAGTAGATACTTGCCACAATGCTCGTTAATATATTGTGTTCTCATTAATGATGTAGGTAGTGCATGGGTCCCTCCAGTGACGAGTGCAAATTCATACAACCTTCAATATTATATACCCTTCTCAGTATGTCTCAAATTTTTAAGTAGTGCCTGAGGGCTTTACTGTATTATACATTGAATTGACTCTTTGGGATTGTGATAGTTATTCGTGCTTTGGTGAATAGATATACGTACTGAAGAAACTTTTCTTTTTTTAAAATTCAGAATACAGTAAATAGAAGAAATGTGCTATGATGTTGGACAATTTTGTAACTACTTTATCTTAATATAAAAATGCACAGAAATTTTGCTTTCAAATATTGTACTCAAAAACAAGGCCCTGATTTTAACCCAGCCCACCCGGCAGGAATGGAATGGGTGAGCCGTTAAACTCGGGAAAATCATCCTGTTCCCGCTGGAAATTCACTGCCTGCCAATTCTATTCTGTAGCTGACTGAGGTTGGAAACGCACCCACTGGAAAGAGGCGAGTGCCTCATCAATTACATTCAAATAGGGGTCCGATGATGTCATATCGATCCCAATTCGATTTTAACTGCGTAGGTGAGAAGTTCCGCCCAGTGACCAACTCGCTGCGTAAAACCTAGCGGCAATGGCTTCATAAACTGAATGACATGACTGCAAGCTGCGGTTAAAGGGGTTCTCATTTACAGGCACTCAGGGCATTAGGATCTGTGTGCCACTGTGAATAGGGCATTTATCATGAGTGCTGTTTTTGCTTTACTCCTTTGGATAGATGAACAGCTGGAGGAAGAGAAGCAGCAGCCTGAAGAACCAGGGCAGACAGCGGCTAGGCTAGAAGACAGCTGGTGAAGGGGGCTGCTCATATTAGGTCTTACCCAGCCTATAGGGTCTATAGGCCCAGACTTACTTAATTGGATATCTCTGAGGAGCAGCGCAGGAGGAGGCTGCACTTCACCAGGCAGGCTGTCGCTGACCTATGCAGTCTGCTGAAGCAGAAGCTGCTGCTTTCTGGACCAGGTAAAGCTTGCCCAATGGCTGTCAAAATCACCACTGTCATTAACTTTTTCTTCACATGCTCCTTCCAGGCTGCAAAATGGAACATCACCTATATCTCCCAGTCTGCAATGTACATCAGCATCAAACAGGTCATCAGTGCCTTCCTTGCTGGTGTAAAACAGTACATTTCGTTAGCGATGGACGCCAACAGCCGGAATGAGAGAGCTCTGGGATTTGTAGAAGTAGCTGGCTTCCCTCATTTCCAGGGCAAAATAGATTGCACACATAGCTATCAGGGCACCAGAAGACTAAAACAGATTAGCTAGTCATTTATTATTGGCTGTTGTGTTTCCCTACATTACACCAGTAACTACACTTAAAAAGTACTTAATTGTCTGTAAAGCACTTTGGGATGTCCGAAGGTCATGAAACGGAAAACATATAAATGCAAGTTCTTTCTTTATGATAGCCCGATTTTCCCAACCCTTGCCTTAGTGAATGATTATTCTCCTGGGGCAAAGGGCAGGGAAAAGTGAGTGGATATCTGTATGGCAAGCCTCCACTCACTTTACATCGCCCTGGGAGGTGGCACACAAAGCTGGCACTCAAGGCTTAGAACGGGACCATCCTCAGATTGGAGGGTCTGAGAGGTCTCACAGCAGGGTGAAGAGCCCCAATGTAAAGTTATTTTTTTAAAACTTTGCCAGGTGATCTTTGTGCCTTCGGGCCTTCTAGTTGCTGTTTTCCAGCGACCAGGAATTCATGCTGCAAACCTATTTCCTATCTAGGATTCTGGTACTAGGCCCAGCCAGAGGACGGGTCTGTGCCAGGGGTTCCCCTAACCATGGCTTGGGAAAGGAAATTTAGGCGCCTCTGGCCTCAACAGATTCAGTGCACTTTGGGTGAGTTCTTCCTTTGCAGCGTCATTGCAGAGGGCCAAGAAAATAGGCCGTGGGGTCTTTCTAAATAACATTTGTATTTGATTCAAAATCTGTTAATTCAGGGTGCTGGGGCCAATTGTAGCAACGCAATTACTGCCCCAGCTGATATCAGCTAACTCAGCACATGTAATGATCTTGCATTGAAACTTTGTATCAATAGTGAAGTACAAGAATTTCACAGTTTGTTCCCTCTGACCTGCTAGTTGTTTGTATAATTGCCGGCTGCTGTGTGGAATTAAAAAGAAAAGCTGCAAACGTTGGAAATAGCAGTTCTGTCAGCATTGGTAAAGAAAAAAGATGGGTTAATATTTTGGATATAGGCCCTTCATCAGACCTGGAAACTGAAATGGAACTAAGCCTCTTGATTGGATTGAAGTGGAGGAGGGAAAAGAGAACAATAGGTAGAAGTTAATAATCCATCACAGAGAGAAGTTCATGAGTTAGATAGCCAGCAAAAAGGTTTTTTGAAAAGCTGGAAAGAGTTGAAAACTGGTGGATGATATATGAAGATTATTTTGGTGAGTCAATAAAAAGGTATTAAAAGAGCAAAAGGTTTGAAAATAATGAAGTGCGATGGTGAGAAGACTTTGGAAAGATACACAAAAAAAAGCAAAAAAATTGGAAGAAATATAAAGGAGAAACCTGGAATAAATCTAAAAATACTGGAACCACACAGCAGATCCGCCAGCAGCCAAAAGAAGGCGGCGAGGCCAACATTCTGGGTGAAGTCCCCCTCCACCCCTGCCAGAGCTGTGTTCTGATAAAACATCATAATATTTTTCCTCCCTCCCAGATGTTGATGAACCCTCCATGCAGCTGTAGCACACCCTGCTTCCAAGGAAATGAGGGGATAGCTAAGATCTGAAGTTGCTAAACCAGGTAGTCAGACCACAGGGCTGCAGAATGCCCAGGAGAAAGATAGATACTGTTCCTGGAGCTTGGCACATAAATACTGGGAGTTCAAAGTGAGAACGGAGGGGGAGTTGAAATTGTGAACCAGAGGGAGAGCAAAATGATACGTGCGGGCAGAACCGAGATTTATGATCAAGTGGTCACAGAATCTAAATTTGGTCGTCCAGCGTGCACTGTGAACAGTGAATACAGCATGCTAAACTACAGGAAGTACACATAAACTGTTGCCTTACGCGGAAGGAGTGTTTGGAGCTCCAGACAATGGAGTGAGAAGAGATGAATGAACAAGTTTTGCATCTGCTATGGTTCCACAGGAAAGCGCCAGATGAAGGGAGCTGGAAGTCAGGGTTGAAGATAAATCAACAAGAGAACAGTTTCTGTGTAAGGTGGAGAAGAGAAGGGTGAGGAAGCTGTGCCTGGTAGTGGAATCATGCTGTAGGTGGCAGAAAAAGATATAGTGAATGCGGAGACTACTTGGATGGCATTGTGAGAGGAGGGTTAAGGGGTGAGAGCAGGTACAGACATGTTCTAGGGATCTGCCCTTGACATGTAATGTTAGATGAAAAATCGAGTGCTGACTACCTTTTCAACACCATTTCAAAAATTCAGGTGGTTGTGCATGCTCCTGATGAATTTCAGAAAGAACTTTAAGGTGAACAGGAACAGGATTACAATCGAACAGTAGAAGTCCCAGTGAAACAATGCCAACAAAAAGGTATCAAACTGAAGAAGGATAAAGGAAGTTCTAAGAACGAGAAAGGAAAAATCTGGGCCAACTAGATCTTACTAAAGTTGAAACAGTGCTTAAGGTGTTTCCTCCCGCTGACAAACAACATATACAAAATCCCACAAGCAACAACCTTAGCAGCCTTTTGTGTGGCACTTTATCAAATGTTCTTGAAAATAAAGATATACATTATCTACCAGACTTTCATCATTCATCAACTTTATAACCTCTTCAAAAATATGAATTGATATTGCCTACAAGAGACATGAAGAGATGTGTCTTGCAGACAGATTGAATAAAGTATCTCTACCCCACATCGCCAGAATGATTGACAATACGGAAGTCATGTCAATTGATGTAAATTTGGAAGCAGAAAAAGAGATAAAAAGACATCAGTGTGCTACAATACTTATCCCTATTTGAAGATAGAATAACCATGATTCAGCAAGTTACTGGAGTAGATGAAGATCTGAAATTGTTAAAAATGATAAGCAAAGTATTGCACAAGAAAAGTGCCACCAGTGATTGCTACGCATTTCAATATCAGAGGTGAACTAAGCATTCATGATGGATTGATATTTAAGGGAGAGCGAGGTGGTTGTACAAATGTGAATGAGAGAGGAAATGGAGACCAAATTTGACCTAATTGGCCTTTGCTGAACAAGGACATTGAGACATGGATATCTACTTGTGATATATGCAAGCAGTTTGAAGTTAATCAGAAAAAATAAATCCCTAATTAGCCACCAAAATAGGGTGTGACCTTTTTTGAAGCAAATAGAAGAGATTATCTCATATGTTCTAACTATTACTTTGATTTCCTTCAAATTGACAAGACTGATTAATATTGAGAAAAAGGAAAGAAGATGAAAGCTCATTTTGCATGCCATGACACTCCAACATAGATTGTATCAGAGAATGGAATTCCAAGATGCTGTACAATAACGAGTTTATTTACGTCTCCAGCTTACCAAAGTGTCTGCAGTCAAATGGCAAGGCATAGATGTCAAAAGCACAGACCCTTACCTCACTTTTAATGACTGGTCCAATACACCAGGTGAGATACTGGACAGCTCACAAGCTCAAAGACTATTTGACAGACAAACCAAGACACACCTCCCTACAGCAAGCCAGCTTCTGAAACCCAGACTAGTAAGTAATGTAAAAGTGAAGCTATTTCTCAAGGAGGATAAACTGGCTTGGCTCTATGATAAAGGTTCCAAAGAGCTTGATAAGCTTAGAGAAGGAGTTATTATCAGAATTCAGCCACAGCAGAAGGAAATCAATGCTAGCAAAAGTGCAATATCAAGTGAATGTCTAATCCTACAGTGTAAGAAATGAGGATAGAAAGAACTTTAGGAAGAACTGGAGACACTTGTGGAAAACCATAGAACAATCATTTGTGGAGTGACCTGAGAATCTGTTACACACCCCCATAATACAAGTGGAGCAATCCAGGCAGTCCCTAATCAAGAAACTATAACAGCCATAACAACAACAATTTGCATTTATATAGTTCTTCTCACGTTCGCAGGACATCCCGCAGTGCTTTACAGATCAAGGAATGAAGTGGACGTTGAGCATGAAGAAAAAAAATAGGTAGAACAAAGTTAAGGGGTGGGGATGAAAGAGTGGGTCAATGGAAAACTCTTTAGTAGGCTTTTGAATGGACAGAGGGAGGAGGTAAAGCAAATGGAATTTGGGAGGGAGTTCCAAGGGTAAGAGCATGGTGTCAAAGGAGCAAAATTGTGAGTGGGGAAATAGGCTTGAAGGAGGTCACTAAGGGAGGGTGTGGTGAATTTGTGAAAACATTTAAAGACAAGGATAAGGATCTTGAAAATGTTTTATATGGGCACAGGAAGCCAGTAGTCTAGTGAGGATCAAGGTAATGGAAGTGTGAGGCTTTGAACAGGTAAGGAAATGGGCAGCAGTATTCTGAAGTTGTTTACGCTGCAAGAAGGGAGGCTGGCTATGAAGGCATTAGAGATGTCAAGTCTCGAGATAATAAAGGCATGGATTAGATTTTTGGCGGCAGTGGGGTAAAGCAGAGCAGAGGAAAGTTCTTGTCAGTCGTCAGCAAAATAGTGAGCCAGACCAAAACCAGAACAACAGTAAGAGCCTCAGATAGAAAAGCCTGTCATCCATAGCACAAACAGCAGCCCAATTGTGCAAAAATCAAATAATAAGGATTTCCTATATTAGAGACTTTACGATTGAACATTTTGTAGTTTGTTGTTGATAGAGTGTTCTTGTGTAATAAGTTTATTTTCTTTTGAGGAGGAAGGGGTAATGATATTGAATTGAAAAATATTGACAGGGAGTTCCCCAGCCTATCCCCTCTGACCTGGTAGTTGTTTGCATGATTGACAGCTGCATTGTTGAATTACAATGGATGTGTAGCAAAGAACACATTTATTTAGTGCTGAAGACTTTGTTGTTTGTTACTGATTGTCATGTATCAACAAATGTTACAGCACAAACAAGGAATCTAACCTGAAGCCTCTTTTCTGTATACTTTTTACCAGAGCGGTTGATGCCTTTACCCACTCGGCCATAAGGGGAGTTGCTCTGATGGTTTCACTTGGAAAGAAGTAGAGTTTTGATGTTGTTTTCTACTTGCTACCATCTCTTCAGTATGTATGTGATCTTCAAAATATGGAACTACATCTTTTTTGGAAGCTAACCTAAATTGTGTACAAGAAGGCAAGACGTATTGCTGTAAATTCTGTGTGTATATAATCAGCTGGCAAATTTACACAGTACGGTTTTCTTAAGTAGTTCATTGTCCGCCGAAAAGATTTTGTTGGAAGAAGAATGTATAATTTAAACTACATTTGAATATCAGAAGCGCTATATTGTAACTGGAGCGCTGACAACATCCTAAGTTACATTTGTTGAATACGCATATAAATTCTCATTGTGTCTACCGAGTGCATGCCAAGCTGACATGATGTCACTATAGTTCCGATTATCACTGATACATTTCTAATATAGAGAGCAGTAATAATGGGCTACATAACAGTGCTAGTTTTTAGTGTTTACTTTTATTTTTAAAAACTTTTAAAAATCAATTTCTTGAATGTAGGATGCTGAAAATACTGATATTTAAATGGTTTTAAAACAAAACTTGAACCTTCCTTTTAATGGAATGCTTTTTTAAAAAATGGATGTCCCATCCAATTTTAACCCCTCCTCACTTGAAGGTGCTGACTCTTGCTGGGTATAATTTCATTGGTGCTGGTCACCATTTGGTACCTTGCCAAGTA
The DNA here is from genome assembly GCF_035084215.1 of Heptranchias perlo. Classification (NCBI taxonomy): domain Eukaryota; kingdom Metazoa; phylum Chordata; class Chondrichthyes; order Hexanchiformes; family Hexanchidae; genus Heptranchias; species Heptranchias perlo. The sequence goes on along the minus strand of NC_090339.1, from coordinate 30,483,606 downwards.
GCCATTCTTTATGTGTGAGACAAAATAGTGATCTTTGGCAAACTGTTTCTTACCTGCATAATTTATAGCAGGGATCACTAGAAAGCAGTGAAGAGTGGGAAGTCTCGCAGATTTTCCCTTTCCTAGCGTAGGAACACTGAGGCAATCTGCAACCCTAATTAATATCAGCTAACCCAGCACAGATGGGAAATAAAACCTGGGACTTGCTGATCTGTATGACTCCGTTACACATTGCTTTATCAACTCAGCTATCAGGAGAGTTCTAATAGAATATTGAAATGGAACTCTTGTTGCCCTATCTTAACTCGCACCAAGTCCAGTTCATCCATTACCACTGTGCTCGCTGACCTAAATTGGCTCGCAGTCCCTGTGTTTATGACAGGTGGACTCCATGTTTGTGAAATTCTGTACAATGTATATTATCAGGATTCTCTGTTCTTGGAAGTTTTAAAATATACCTATGATATTCAACAAATGTTCAGACTATAGTGCAGGTTAGTGAGCAGAGTTTCCAGTGTTTTCACTAGGATTTTAGTGAAGAATAATGGTGGGCATGTGACGTTTTCATACTCTGGCATAATACCCAGTTGTATAATTATAGATATTTTATTTTCATTCAAAATTGGGTTGTGTCCGCAGAGTGCATTGATAGTTATATAACACTAGAGTGAAGTATTGATGGTTACAGGCTTATCATTAGTGGAAGTAGTGGTGGGCGCAGTTTGAGATGATGAATTAAAAGTATCACACAAGACTTGTGTTGGCACAACATTAAAGCGTATTGCTAAAAGTGCAATTTTTCCTCTAGCTTATTGGTACAAGTATGTTAAATAGACCAGTGCCAACACTGAATTACAGTGGTTTATAAATACATTATCTACAACTTCTCCTTTTATAGGGTCCTTTGTAGAGAACAGTGTCTGTGAATGCTTTACAAAAAAATGCAAACCAAACTGGAGAAAAAGGGGAAAAGACTCAGGTTGTGGGGAAGAAAGCACCATCAAAGAGAAGGGCTAATGAGAGTTTTCAAGGTGGGGGGGGAAGTAGTGAGGCAGAACAGTTTTGGGACAGCATTGCAGAAGATAGGAAAATAGTGCCTGATGGAACCAAGTGCCATTTATGGAGTGGAGAACACAATGTAATGTGATGTTGGAGGAGCAGAGGATTTGTACAGGAATGCACAGCTGGATGAGACTGCAGAGATAGGGTTAGATGAACAGTGGAAGAATTTGAACACAGGGATGAGGATTTTATAATTGTATGGGTACAAGAAACCAGTAGAGCTTGGCAAGGAGAGGGGTTATGGTGAAAAGAAGTTTGTGCGGGAGAGCACGTGGGCTGCAACTTTCTTGATAAGTTGTAATTTGGGGAATCCGGTCTGGTCATCAGTCTTGTTTTGATAAGAATTACTTTTTTTCTGGTGGAAAAACACATTTGCTACTGACACAGCTACTAGCAGAAAAACTTGCTTATATTAATGGAAGGAGGGAAAGGAGCAGAAATTTCAGGTCTGTTTTTGTACCTGCAACTTGTTCTTGTATACAGGCTAGCTTGATGCATAAAGACCTTTACCATGATAAAGACCTTGCCCTTAAATGACACAAACTGTTACTAACGTGGCAAGCTATCTCTAAGAAGCCACAGAGATACAGAATGTGGGGAATATCAAGCTGGTGACATTAGGTAGATTTGAAATACATTGTTCAAGCTTGTGGAGGGGAGTTCTGTATTGTATCTGGCTCATGCATTATCTGAGCAGGGAGTATTTGGAGTTGCCACTGGTACAAAGAAAGAGGTGTTCAATCTCACATAGTCTTTTCTCTTTGAGTACATGGGTTCCAAAACAATATATATAAATCTAATGACTGCACAAATTTCTGTCCACATTACCCTTGCTTCTTGTGTCACAAATTTAGAGTAATGCTTTTATGTCAGCATTTTATAATGTAAAATTGCTTTGTGAACATTTATAATGGGAATTCCTATGTTAACGATGGCAACACTTGCCTGTCATGCGGCAACAGGCCGCCTTCTACTTGGTGACACTGTAGACCCTCCCAAGTCATATCTCCCACATGCTGTATCTCCTATGGCCACAGAACTGAAGGCTGAAAACCTCATTTCCACCATCAGTTCAGGGATAGGAATCAGGAAGGGAAGCACAGGCTACAAAATCGGAAAACTGCTCTGATTGTATTTATTTAATTCATTCATTTTGGGGAGCCTGCCAGCCAGTTGAGCTACCGCTTTGTTTATTTATTATATCACCTCATTACCCTTCCCTACTCAGTTCTCTACCTCAGTACCCTTCCCATCCAAATTCTCAATACTTTCTTCCCCGACTTCTTACTACTCTCCCCAAACTCTCACTGCCTTCCCATACATCTCACTTCCCAGTCCCAGAAATTCTTCCCACACCACTCCCCAAATTATCACAGAGCCGACAATGATGAGCTAAATTTTTGCATCGGAAGGGCAGCAACCACATTCGGCCAATTGACTAAGCAACTGTGCAATATTAGGAAGTTAACGTGGAACACCAAGATACGGATCTACCAAATGTGCATTCTGAGCACTCTGCTGTATGGCAGCGAGACCTGGACCACCTATGCAGGCGTGAGAGAAGACTAAACTCATTGCACATCCTCTGGCTCCGTCGTTTTCTAAATATCAAATGGGAAGACAAAGTTTCTGATACTAAAGTACTTGAGGAGGCTAAGTTGCCAAGTCTAATAATTTTTTCAAACACAGAATAGGAAGGCACATCAAGCCTTAATACTGCACAGGCTTAGTCATCTGGGCCCTGCGATTTAAGTCTGCACCATCTGCAAGGCAATGGGGAAAGAATAGGAGAGGGGGACTAATTAGCTAGCTCTTTCAAAGAACCGGCACAGTCACGATGGGCCGAATGGCCTCCTGTGCTGTATGATTCTATGATCTGTGGCAAGGACTGTCGCTTGAGAATTGGGGGGTGATTTTAAACCCCGAGAATGGGGGTTGGGGGTGGGTAGAAGTTTAAAATAGTTATTTTTTTGGGTCACTACCGTACAATTTTCGGACTTTGCATTCCCAGTGGGAAGCCTGTACTTTTGCGCACTGACGTTAAATCTGGAAATAAAGCCGGGCTGCGGTCGTGACCCAAAAAACAACTATTTTCAACTCCCACCCGCCCCCAACCCACCCATTCTTGGGGTTTAAAATCACCCCCTTGGTCTTTTCAGCCACTTACAATATTGCAGCATGGCAAAATAACTGAACTGCTTTGGCATTTACAGCATTGTCTTTAAAGATGGACTGTTTTAAATATGTATGTGAGTGTGTGTGTGTATGTGTTTATATTACATATAGTAAAAAAAGCCTATAATTGTGGACTTTGTCCTTCCATGACAGGGTTGAGTCTGTAAAAAATGCATTTTGATCTATACAACAACACGTTGAAGTAATAATGATCACAGTTCTGTCATTGGTATTAGTAGTGAGCAATCTGAGGTGATGAATGAAGGGTATCACATTAAGAAATGTATTGCACGGCATTTAAATTAATGGCCTAAATGTGTATTTCTTTGCTATAGTTTATTGTTACCAATATGCTAAATATGCCTAGTGGCAACACTGCAGTGTTAATACAGTAGTGCCTCATAATTGAAAAACATTTCTGTGGACCTTTCAGGATTTAAACTCAGTTGCAATGGAATTCAGTTCTAACGATCAATTTGGGAAGATACTCTAGTGATCACTATAACCAAATGATCTACCACACCCAAAGGTGGCAGCTGAGCAGTTTGAGTAGTGCAGGGGGGATGTAAACAATTGATTGGTAAGCAGCTGTTACACTGCCCAATCTGCTGGCTCCAAAATGCTTCCCCTTGAAAAAGTCAACTTCATTTAATTAAGTTTTACTGAAAGAATATCAAGAGTTAATGGAGAAGGAAGAATACTACAAATTAAATTTAAATGTAACTGGATCACGTTCTCTCAGCGCTGCTTAGATGTTTAAAGTGCTGGTGAATAATCCCAAAGAGCAGGCAATCCCATTACATTTAACTTTTAGACATTCTTCCTTCTTTCCTCTAACAAAAGATTCTTCCTTTTTCTGAATAGAAACTGATCAATATAACTCACTTGTACTGAACAATATGATTGGGTTTTGGACGACAGGATTTGATCCATATATTCGACTGATTCTAAGTGGTTACCATCAAAAAAGAATTCCATTGTCTTCCACAAATTGTCACAATCTGAAACCTATCTAGTTTTGAATTCACTCTTTCACAGAGGGATCCAGTATCAGATCTGAGTTTTGAATACCTGCTGCTTTGATTTCCACTCTTTGTCCCCACTCAATTTTCTTCCCTCCTGTCCTGAAGACATCAGCTCCATGGAACTGGCAGCCTTTTGGTATCTTGTGGCCATTCTTTAAATGTGAGCCTGGACAGTCTATTCAGTTTTGTGAGGCATCACAGCTGAGCTTGATCCTGTCTAACACACGCATTTTTATACCCTGGATAGCGATCAGGCACAAAAGAGTCACTGGATTGTAAACAGGAGCAAGCACGTTGGCTGATCACCTTTCCCTTCTCCTGTGCCTTACTGTTGCCCTGGCTGAGACTTTTTAACTCAGTACAATTCAGGAATTGAAACTGGTGTTTTCCTGGTCTGTATGGTCCAGTACATCAGGTGGTGTAAATATACGCAAAGCCATCATGGACTTCTTGCCTCTTTTCCTGACTCAGTGAGCTCCAGCAATACATATTTGAAACCTTTGCTTCTAATTCTGGATCTCTGATGCTAATAAAAAAACTCATTATTTCCAAATTAATTCATCTCAAAACTTTTTTTCCCAGGGATAAGCTGGCTTGCTCTGCCCTAGCCATTGGAAAATTCATGGGTAGTGCATCTTTTTTTTAATCTGTGTTTTTTTAAAATGTTTTTCCTTGCCAATCTTTTCTCCTCACCGTATTGATGATGGTCACCCTCCAGTTCCTCATACAATTAGCCATTATTCATGTGTGGGCTTTAAAAGCAAGTGTTAGTAAGCTGTTTGACCATGGGGTGGTGGAAAATGTGTCTCAGCCATGTTATCTTAACCTTGCCTGACATTTCCACATATGCACTTCCAGCAGGGGTTATTGGGTAGCAGTCAAAAACAGGAGCTGACATGGCATCATCTGTTTGCATAGTTTGTGTTGAAAATTATATATAAATTAATTTCTTGGATTGTTCTGTCCTTTTTTGTACATGTAATGATTTGTTTGAGCAGCTTTGAGGGAGATTGCACAAAGCCCTTGTAACAAGGTAGATGAATTAATGGCACAAATAGACATAAATAGGTTTGATCTAATAGCCATTACTGAGACGTGATTGGGAACTAAATATTCCAGAGTACTTGACTTTTAGAAAATATAGGCAAAATGGAAAAGGAGAAGTGGGGGTAACCCTGATAATAAAGGATGAGATAATGACAGCAATGAGAAAGGATCTTAGCTCAGAAAATCAGGATGTAGAATCAGTATGGGTGGAGCTAAGAAATAACAAGGGGCAGAAAACACTGGTGGGAGTAGTTTATATGCCCCCTAACAGTAGTTATAGTGTTGGACAGAGTATAAGTCAGGAAATTAGAGGAGCATGAAACAAAGGCAATGCAATAATCATGGGGGACTTTAATCTTCACATAGACTGAGCAAACCAATTTGGCAAAAGTAATTTGGAGGACAAATTCATGGAATGCATTCGAGACAGTTTTCTAGAACAATATGTCGAGGAACCAACTAGGGAACAGGCTATTTTAGATCTAATATTGTGTAATGGGACAGGGTTAATTAGTAATCTTATAGCTAAGGATCCTCTGGGATAGAGTGATCATAATATGATAGAATTTCATATTGGGTTTGAGAGTGACGTAATTAAGTCCGAAACTAGGGTCTTGCATTTAAACAAAGTCAATTACATAGGTATGAGGGGCGAGTTGGCTAAGGTAGATTGGGAAATTAGATTAAAAGATCTGATGGTAGATAAGCAATGGCAAACATTTAAAGAAATAATTCATAATTCTCAACAAATATACATTCCCTTGAGGAATAAAAACTCCATGGGAAAGTGATCCAACCATGGCTAACTAGAGAAGTTAAGGATAATATTAGATTAAAAGAAGAGGCTTATAATGTTGTCAAAATGAGTAGTAAGCCTGAGGATAGGGAGGGTTTTAGAAATCAGCAAAGGATGACCAAGAAATTGATTAAGAGGGAGAAAATTGAATATGAGAGTAAACTAGCAAGAAATATAAGAACAGATTGTAAGAGCTTCTACAAATATGTAAAAAGGAAGAGTTTAGAGAAAATAAACGTGGGTCCCTTAGAAGTAGAGACAGGAGAAATTGTAATGGGGAAGAAAAAAATGGCAGACCTTAGACAAATATTTTGTATCTGTCTTCACAGTAGATGACACAAAAAACATACCAGAAATAGTGGTAAACCAAGGGTCTAATGAGCGTGAGGAACTTAAAGTAATTAATATTAGTAAAGAAAACGTACTGGAGAAATTAATGACATTAAAAGCCAACAAATCCCCTGGACCTGATGGCCTACACCCTAGGGTTTTAAAAGAGGTGGCTGCAGAGATAGTAGATAATTGGTTTTGATCTTCCAGAATTCCCTAGATTCTAGAACAGTCCCCATGGATTGGAAGATAGCAAGATTAGGCTGAGTCAACACGGTTTTATGAAAGGGAAATCATGTTTGACAAATCTATTAGAATTTTTTGAGGATGTAACTAGCAGGGTAGGTAAGGGGGAACCAATGGATGTCGTATATTTTGATTTTTAAAAGGCATTCAGTAAGGTGTTACACAAGATTAGAGCTCATGGGATTGGGGGTAATATATCAGCATGGATTGAGGATTTGGTTAACGGACAGAAAACAGAGAGTAGGAATAAACAGGTCATTTTCGGGTTGGAAGTTTGTAACTTGTGGGGTGCTGCAAGGATCAGTGCTTGGGCCTCAGCTGTTTATAATATATATGAATGACTTAGATGAGGGGACCGAGTGTAATGTATCCAAGTATGCTGACGATACAATGCTAGGTGGAAAAGTAAGCTGTGAGGAAGACGCAAAGAGGCTGCAAAGGAATATAGACAAGTTAAGTGAGTGGGCGAGAAGGTGGCAGAGTATCTTGTAGGGAAATGTGAAATTATCCACTTTGGTGGGAAGAATAGAAAAGCAGACTTTTTTAAAAGGTGAGAGACTAAGAAATGTTGGTAGTCAGAGGGATTTGGGTGTCCTTGTACACGAATCACAAAAAGTTAACATGCAGGTACAGCAAGCAATTAGGAAGGCAAATGGTATGTTAGACTTTATTGCAGGGGGTTGGAGTACAAGAGTAATTATGTCTTGCTGCAATTATACAGGGCTCTGATGAGACCACACCTGGAGTGCTGTGTACAGTTTTGGTCTCCTTACCTAAGGAAGGATATACTTGCCTTAGAGGGGGTGCAACGAAGGTTCACTAGATTGATTCCTGGGATGAGAGGGTTGTCCTATGAGGAGAGATTGAGTAAAATGGGCCTATGTTCTCTGGAGTAGAGAAGAATGAGTGGTGATCTCATTGAAATGTATAAAATTCTTAGATGGCTTTACAGGGTAGATGATGAGAGGCTGTTTCCCTGGCTGGACAGTCTAGAACTAGGGGTCATAGTCTCAAGATAAGGGGTCGGCCAATTTGGTCCAAGATGAGGAAAAATTTCTTCACTCAGAGGGTTGTGAATCTTTGGAATTCTCTACCCCAGAGGGCTGTGGATGCTCAGTCGTTGAGTATATTAAAGACTGAGATCGATAGATTTTTGGACACTAAGGGAATCAAGGGATATGGAGATAGGGCGGGAAACTGGAATTGAGGTAAAAGATCAGCCATGATCTTATTGAATGGCGGAGCAGGCTTGAGGGACTATATGGCTTACTCCTGTTCCTATTTCTTATGTTCTTATGTAACAAAGTCATAGAATCATAAAATTATAGAAAGGTTACAGCACGGAAGGAGGCCATTCGGCCCATTGAGTCCGCGCCGGCTCTATGCAAGACCAATCCAGCTAGACCCAATCACCCGCCCTGTCCCCGTAGCCCTGCAAATTTTTATAGCTAAGCAGTGCATTGTACTTTTCAGTAGTTTACTTTCATCTGTTTAAAGTGCCCTTGAGGTGAGTGCTGCTCAATTGACTAAAGTACCATGAGCCATCTGTCATTGATATGCTGCTGAAATAATAACCAGAGAACTAATTAGTAAACTGTGTAAAACTGTTTGTAGTTAATGGAATGGGTGCTCAGTGTCAGGTGGAGCCTGCCCTCCTCAGCAGCTTTCTCTGCAGCAAAATCCATGTTGAACAGATAATCTGCCAAAGAGTTTAGATGCTCTATCAATAGCTCCAGCTCAGTGGGTGAATTAATTCATACCTGGTCATTAGCTGCAGCACCTTTCTTTGAAAGCTCATTAGCAAGGCCTTGACAAACAATAGTAAATTTTTTAGAACAAAATTATCAATTTTACTCCCCCTTTTTGGGGATGGAAAACAAGGAGCTGTGCAAAATAGGAAACAAATGACAATTACATTTTATCTCCCGCTTTCTGCCAGTTTTAATGCCCATTTCTGCCTCGGGCAGAAACCATCCCCCAAATGGTAATGGGCTTTACAGCCAATAAAGTACTTTTAAAATGTAGTCACTTCGGTCTTCTAGTTCCCTTCCTTTCCCCCTGCCCCAAATGGTACCCCGATAGTGCTGGCCAGTTGCTATCTTCACCTCTACTGTACAAACCATTAGGAAGGAGAGTGCAACAACTTCTGATGATCAAGGACCTCATACTTGAACAATGGAAATTGTTGGAAAGGTTTTTTCAATTGCGCAGGAAATATTCCTTGGTTCAAAAGAACCATTTTCTCAGCTCAGAGTTTGTTTAGTTTTAAAGATAACTGCTTTATTACACTTATAAGCTGTAGAGAAAGTCACAAGCTAGTCATAATTCAAACCAACTAGAGGGTCAAGTTTTATGGTTGTCTCTCTTGTTCATTCAGAAACAGAATTATGATTGGGCAGTGTGTATTTAGATATCTGGTATAGGTATCGAAACTAACTGGCTGGGACTCGATCCAATATTGTTTAGACAGATTCCACCACTGATCCTCAGGTTATCCTTTCTGTCCAATATCTAGCAGGAGTGAAGAATGTGATAGCAGATTCCTTGTGCAGGGACAGAATACACCCCCATGTGAGAATATCTGTTGGTTTATCTATTATTGGTCATCTTTCAGAATAAGAGGCTGGACAGATGTTGTTGAAGGGCATAAGGCTACTAAGTTGTAGTCTTAAATGATCTCTTCTCTTTATCCTTTATGCATCCCTATGTTGCCTTTGATTCGAAGAATTTGTCAGATGTTTCATGTAGAGGGCTTGGCATTAACAAACAGCCTTGTTGCACAATCTCTTACTCTTTCTCAAATTAATGGACAGATCTCTCACATTGGCTGTCAAAGCCTCCTCCTGACTGCAGAGCTTTTGAGAGGCACACGTTGCTCAGCGGAGGGCTCTTGTTTTCAATGATCACATTAGTATTAAAATATCTTCCATTTTAAAGGCATACAGTACAATGTGAAAGAGATTAACTTCATGATGCTAGCTTAATCAGTTTGACATTTCAAATTGTACTGTCCTTACAATTTTATTTTATTCACCATTATCACTTGGCCAGTGTCAAGCTAAGCTCCATTAGAGTCAATTTGTTAGCTATTTTGTCTTACCATCTCCATGTGGATAGCAAAATTATCAAAAGTCCATTGGTGCTGACACATATGAGGTGTGTCTGAAAAACCTAATCTTCCTTTCAGACCATAAAATCAGTATGAAACTGTTAAATTTGGAATCTTCCCCTACATGCCATGTCAACAGTTTCTGTAAGCAGACTAAGTCTCTCCAGTTTGTACAGGTGAAAATACTGTCCAGATTAATTTAGAAATATAATAATTCCTAGATGCATAAACAGAGGCAATGTACTATTAAGCACAATAAGCAATTCAGCACTACATACAAATTGAGTTGACTGTTTAACCAGACCACATAGTTCTTGCTTATTATCTGGGCAAACCCTTGAGAAGATACAATCTCCAATGGTACATCCGTAAGTGCTGCATCCGTACGTATGCTGGCAAAGATGAACAGTACGCTGAACAGCAGTAGCAGGATTTGTTTTTATTCATTCATGGGATGTGGGCGTCGCTGGCAAGGCCGGAATTTGTTGCCCATCCCTAATTGCCCTTGAGAAGGTGGTGGTGAGCCGCCTTCTTGAACCGCTGCAGTCCGTGTGCTGAAGGTTCTCCCACAATGCTGTTAGGTAGGGAGTTCCAGGATTTTGACCCAGCGATGATGAAGGAACAGCGATATATTTCCAAGTCAGGATGGTGTGTGATTTGGAGAGGAACGTGCAGGTGGTGGTGTTCTCATGTGCCTGCTGCCCTTGTCCTTCTAGGTGGTAGAGGTCGCTGGTTTGGGAGGTGCTGTCGAAGAAGCCTTGGCGAGTTGCTGCAGTGTATCCTGTAGATGGTACACACTGCAGCCACAGTGCGCTGGTGGTGAAGGGAGTGACTGCTTAGGGTGGTGGATGGGGTGCCAATCAAGCGGGCTGGTTTGTCCTGGATGGTGTTGAGCTTCTTGAGTGTTGTTGGAGGTGCACTCATCCAAGCAAGTGGAGAGTATTCCATCACATTCCTGACTTGTGCCTTGTAGATGGTGGAAAGGCTTTGGGGAGTCAGGAGGTGAGTCACTCGCCACAGAATACCCAGCCTCTGACCTGCTCTTGTAGCCACAGTATTTATGTGGCTGGTCCAGTTAAGTTTCTGGTCAGTGGTGACCCCCAGGATGTTGATGGTGGGGGATTCGGCGATGGTAATGCCATTGAATATCAAGGGGAGGTGGTTAAACTCTCTCTTGTTGGAGATGGTCATTACCTGGCACTTGTCTGGCACGAATGTTACTTGCCACTTAACAGCCCAAGCCTGGATGTTGTCCAGGTCTTGCTGCACAGGGGCTCGGACTGCTTCATGATCTGAGGGGCTGCGAATGGAACTGAACACTGTGCAATCATCAGCGAACATTCCCATTTCTGACCTTATGATGGAGAGTAGGTCATTGATAAAGCAGCTGAAGATGGTTGGGCCAAGGACACTACCCTGAGGAGCTCCTGCAGCAATGTTCTGCAGCTGAGATGATTGGCTTCCAACAACCACTACCATCTTCCCTTCCTTTGTGCTAGGTATTACTCCAGCCATTGGAGAATTTTTCCCCTGATTCCCATTGACTTCAATTTTACTAGGGCTCCTTGGTGCCACACTCGATCAAATGCTGCCTTGGTGTCAAAGGCAGTCACTCTCACCTCACCTCTGGAATTCAGCTCTTTAGTCCAAGTTTGGGCCAAGGCTGTAATGGGGTCTGGAGCCAAGTGGTCCTGGCAGAACCCAAACTGTGCATAGTTGAGCAGGTTATTGGTGAGTAAGTGCTGCTTGATAGCACTGTCGACGACACCTTCCATCACTTTGCTGATGATTGAGAGTAGACTGATCCTGTGTTATAAGGATAATTTTTCAGTTGCAGTTCTTTGAAGATGCTATTGCCCATCAAGCTTGATTGCACTGCGTATTGAATGCCTTGCCATGTGACAATGAGGCCAATTCTAAAGCCCAATTTACAGTTGATCTCCGTTTGCTCAGGGACAACCAGCTGTAAGCTTCCAGCAATTAATTCACAGCCGCTGGAATACCCAATTCTATTAACTTTATTAATCCACCAATTGCAAACAACATTCATGACTGGGAGGCAGATTAAAGAATTAGCACCTAACATATCCTTCCAAGATCACCTTTAACTTGACTAGTTCTTGATTAACACTCTCTTGGGTTCTGTTGCAGATAAACTGTCTCAAAGCATTCAGTTTCAATACAGCACTGGGACAGCATTTTTAGAATTGGATTACCATCACTTTAAAACAACATGTCTACGTGGTGCACACATGTAACAGGATAAAAATTCTATTTTGGTCACAGCGGGCTTAATTTCATTCTTCAGTGGATTATAGGCAGCAATCTTCATTCATGATGTCACTGGAGCTGAACTTTGTGATGTCACAGTGGGATTGCTATTGTCTTGGAGGATATCTTAAAATGCTTTTGTGTATATTGGAGCCAGAGTCAGGAAAGTGCCAATGAAAATGTAAAGAAAAGGAGGCAGTCAAAGAAAAACAGCAGAAAGGGGAATCTAGCAAAATGCAACAAACAGAGGGGAAAAAATGGTCACGGAGAAACTAAGTGATGAAGAAATGAAAATCAAAAACAAAAGAGATCCAGAGAGTGAGAATATCAAAGTAAGTTATAAATGCAGGATATTCTAAACAAGATCAATCCAAATGTGCAGTTAAAGTTTAATCATGGTATGGAAACATTCGTATGTAGTCACTTTTTAATATTACAAAAATAAAGGATTTTATAGTGCTATTGATTCCAGTGTGTCAGTTAGGGAATTGTCCTTGTGCATACTTTATTCAGTGAAGACATGTTATTGTGGCAACCTTGTGAACAGCACACTTATGACATTTTCCTCAATTTCTGAGATGTGCAAAATGGTCATTAGTATCATAGATTCATAGTATGTTACAACACAGAAAGAGCCCATTCGGCCCATCGTGCCTGTGCCGGCTCTTTGAAAGTGCTATCCAATTCGTCCCACTCCCCTGCTCTTTCCCCATAGCCCTGTAATTTTTTTTCCCTTCAAGTATTTATCCAATTCCCTTTTGAAAGTTATTATTGAATCTGCTTCCACACCCTTTCAGGCAGTGCATTCCGGATCATAACAACTCTCTCCGTAAAAAATGTTTCCTCATATCGCCTCTGGTACTTTTGCCAATCACCTTAAATCTGAGTCCTCTGGTTGCCGACCCTTCTGCCACTCGAAACAGTTTCTCTTTATTTACTCTATCAAATCCATTCATGATTTTGAATACCTCTATCAAATCTCCTCTTAACCTTCTCTGCTCTAGGGAGAGCAACCACAGATTCACTAGTCTCTCTACGTAACTGAAGTCTTTCATCCCTGGTACCATTCTAGTAAATCTCCTCTGCACCCTCTCTAAGGCCTTGACATCTTTCCTAAAGTGTGGTACCCAGAATTGGACACAATACTCGATCTGGGGCCTAACCAGTGTTTGACGAAGGTTTGGCATAACTTCCTTTCTTTTGTACTCTATGTCTCTACTAATAAAGCCAAGGATCCTGTATGCCTTTTTTTCAGCCTTCTCAACTTGTCCTGCCACCTTCAAAGACTTGTGTACTTACACCCCCAGGTCTTTCTGTTCCTGCATTTCCTTTAAAATTGTACTATTTAGTTTATATTGCCTCTCCTCATTCGTCCTACCAAAATGAATCACTTCACACTTCTCTACGTTAGATTTCAACTGCCATGTGTTTGCCCATTTCACCAGTCAGCCAATGTCCTCCCTGAAGTCTGTAATTATCCTCCTCACTGTTTTCTTCATTTCTGAGTTTCCATTAGGATCATATAGCTAGGGCACTTCATGGAATGTATATAGTCATTCTGAAGACCACTACTTAAACTATCAGATTAGGATAGAGTTATGAATTACTCTCGGGACTAGGGATCATTCTTGGATTTATTATTTTTTTTCATTTTTTAAAGTCCTCCTTCAGTTCTCGAGGATGAGGTACTTGTCTCGCAAAATTTCTACATCACATGCACTATGTGCAATTCCACCACTTATTTCATGTGTACATTACAACAATGATTACATTTCAAAAGTAATTAATTGGCTGTAAAGTGCTTTGGGAAGTGCTGAGTTCATGAAAGGCGCTATGTGAATGCAAGCTCTTTCTTTCTTTACAATGTGATAACTGTAGAATTTGCATTAGTGGTTTGCTTTTAGTATTGCAATAGTGACCAGATAGAATTGAATTATTAAATATTGCTGTAACTTTCCTTTTTAGATAAGTACTTGAGAGATTTGCTATTTTTGGAAGCATTTCTAGTAGTTTATGTAAGTTTAGCATAGAGTCTTAGCATGGATGGTTAGTGTAGACCTCATATTTTTGGTCCAGTGTCTGGGAGAAAAGAACAGGAAATACCTTGAGTATGATTGGTTTTGCAGTGGCCTATGATTAACCAACATGCATCTGGCATTTGGGATACTTACCACTGGACCAGAATGTCAATCCTGTTTTTCATTTTGCACATTCCGGGTGACATGAAAACCTCTGGACTTAGTCCATTTTACCTATTTGGATCCTCATTCCTGTAAGTCGGTTTTATGTTGGAAAATGCATGCTTTTGCCTATACAATCATGAAACACAACGATCAGTAGAGTTTACATGTAAGAGTGTAATTTTTTTTGATTTGCGAGTGAGCAATCTTTATTGTTGCAAATACCAGGTGTCTTTCATTGCTCAGCATATGATGGAAGTTGACCACTCTGAGATTGTGGATCGCCTTCTACATTTATGGGGTTATTAACAATTATGACTGGCCATCCGTGTCTCACGTGGAGCAACTACTTCCTTTATGCCTTCTTGTCATTTCCTCTAATTACTTGAGTCTGGAAGAAAATCCTGATTGATGGGACAAAATTGGTTCTGGTTCTAACCTTTTGATCAAGGAATTAGAGGTAATAAATGTCTGCACACTCATTCCAATCACTTTACCTCACAGGGGTGACTTTTCACCTACAATGAATCGTTAGATATGACATCCAGCACCAGTATGGGCACCAGTTTAGCGAGTTGATCACACCGCAGGTAAAGGGTGTACAGGCAGGAAGTGAATTGGTGACCACCAGGCAGAGTAAGAGGTGCAGGCAGGTAGTGCAGGGGTCCCCTGTGGCCATCCCCCTCTCAAACAGGTATACCGTTTTGGATACTGTTGGTGGAGATGGCTCACCAGGGGAAGGTGACAGCGGCCAGGTTCATGGCACCGTGGCTGGCTCTGCTGCACAGGAGGGCAGGAAAAAGAGTGGCAGAGCTATAGTGATAGGGGACTCGATTGTAAGGGGAATAGACAGGCGTTTCTGCGGACGCAACCGAGACTCCAGGATAGTATGTTGCCTCCCTGGTGCAAGGGGCAGGGATGTCTCGGAGCGGCTGCAGGACATTCTGGAGGGGGAGGGTGAATAGCCAGTTGTTGTGGTGCATATAGGCACCAACGATATAGGTAAAAAACGGGATGAGGTCCTACAAGTTGAATTTAGGGAGTTAGGAGTTAAACTAAAAAGTAGGACCTCAAAGGTAGTAATCTCAGGATTGCTACCAGTGCCACGGGCTAGTCAGAGTAGGAATGACAGGATAGCTAGGATGAATACGTGGCTTGAGAGATGGTGCAAGAGGGAGGGATTCAAATTCCTGGGCCATTGGAACCGGTTCTGGGGGAGGTGGGACCAGTACAAATTGGACGGTCTGCATCTGGGCAGGACTGGAACCAATGTCCTAGGGGGAGTGTTTGCTAGTGCTGTTGGGGAGGGTTTAAACTAATGTGGCAGGGGGATGGGAACCGATGCAGGAAGTCAGTGGGAAGTAAAGTGGTGACAGAAACAGAAGGCAGTAAGGGAGAGTGTATAAAACATGACCGGACAGATGGTCTGAGAAAGCAGGGCAAAGACCAAGGGAAGTCTAGATTAAACTGCATTTATTTCAATGCAAAAAGTCTGATGGGCAAGGCAGATGAACTCAGGGCATGGATGGGTACATGGGACTGGGATGTTATAGCTATTACTGAAACATGGCTAAGGGGGGGGGCAGGACTGGCAGCTCAATGTTCCAGGGTACAGATGCTATAGGAAAGATAGAGCAGGAGGTAAGAAAGGAGGGGGAGTTGCGTTCTTCATTAGGGAGAACATCACGGCAGTAGAGAGAGGGGATCTATCCGAGGGTTCGCCCACTGAGTCTATATAGGTAGAACTGAAAAATAAGAAGGGAGAGATCACTTTGATAGGATTGTACTGACAAACTGGATTCTTTTACCCTCAGTCTGGTTCAGCAAACACTGAGTCGAATACACCTTTAAAGTTCAAAACAATTTTATTAGCTGCAGTGGACTTAGTCTACAGTATCGATTTCAACTCTTCACAGAGTCTTGTCGATCCTCAGAGCAAGCAAGGTTACATACAAAAATTCATGCAGTTATACTATTTCAGAGAGGGGAGGGACATGATTAACAGGGGGTTAACACCAGTCATAAGTAGAGCCTGGGCAGACCATGCTAAGTGACAGAATGGCCGACCACTCACAGGTGGTACAAGTACGTGCGTAAGCCGAGGTTTCAACAAGGAATAGGGAGGCATCCTTATCTCAGCTTGGTATGTTTTTTGGCCTTGTCCGGCATAGTGCTACTATTCATTATACAGCTGCATAAAGACCCCCACAACAGACTCCAACCTTATCAGGCCTCCTCCCCTGATGGACACAAAGCAGGCTTTACACATGAAGAGCTGATCATGCAGACAGGTGGCTGAAGAGAAGCCCATTGTGCTATTCTGGCTAGCAAGCAGGCTACTAATTAACCTTCGCCTAACCGCATTGCTACTTCTGCTACTTTGCCACGTAGGCATTCCACTATTTTACTGGAAAATGACCACGTAGGCATTTTCATGAGAGGGGGCACCACGTAGGCATTCTCAGTACTACAGACCCCCAAATAGTCAACGGGAAATTGAGGAGCAAATATGTAAGGAGATTACAGACAGCTGCAAGAAAAATAGGGTGGTAATAGTAGGGGACTTTAACTTTCCCAACATTGACTGGGACAGCCATACCATTAGGGGCTTGGATGGAGAAAAATTTGGTGAGTGTATTCAGGAGGAATTTCTCATTCAGTACGTGGATGGCCCGACTAGAGAGGGGGCAAAACTTGACCTCCTCTTGGGAAATAAGGAAGGGCAGGTGACAGAAGTGTTAGTGAGGGATCACTTTGGGACCAGTGATCATAATTCCATTAGTTTTAAGATAGCTATGGAGAAGGATAGGTCTGGCCCAAAAGTTAAAATTCTAAATTGGGGAAAGGCCAATTTTGATGGTATTAGACAGGAACTTTCAGAAGTTGATTGGGAGAGTCTGTTGGCAGGCAAAGGGACGTGGTAAGTGGGACGCTTTCAAAAGTGTGTTAACCAGGGTTCAGGGTAAGCACATTCCTTATAAAGCGAAGGGCAAGGCTGGTAGAAGTAGGGAACCTTGGATGACTCAGGAGATTGAGGCCCTAGTCAAAAAGAAGAAGGAGGCATATGACATGCATAGGCAGCAGGGATCAAGTGGATCCCTTGAAGAGTATAGAGATTGCCGGAGTAGAGTTAAGAGAGAAATCAGGAGGGCAAAAAGCGGACATGTGATTGCTTTGACAGATAAGGCAAAGGAGAATCCAAAGTGCTTCTACAAATACATAAAGGGCAAAAGAGTAACTAGGGAGAGAGTAGGGCCTCTTAAGGATCAACAAGGTCATCTATGTGCGGACCCACAAGAGATGGGTGAGATCCTAAATGAATATTTCACATCGGTATTTAAGTTGAGAAAGGCATGGATGTTAGGGAACTTGGGGAAATAAATAGTGATGTCTTGAGGAGTGTACATATTACAGAGAGGGAGGTGCTGGAAGTCTTAACGCGCATCAAGGTAGATAAATCTCCGGGACCTGATGAAATGTATCCCAGGACGTTATGGGAGGATAGGGAGGAAATTGTGGGTCCCCTAGCAGAGATATTTGAATCATCGACAGCTACAGGTGAGGTGCCTGAAGATTGGAGGGTAGCAAATGTTGTGCCTTTGTTTAAGAAGGGCGGCAGGGAAAAGCCTGGGAACTACAGACCGGTGAGCCTGACATCTGTAGTGGGTAAGTTGTTAGAGGGTATTCTGAGAGACAGGATCTACAGGCATTTGGAGAGGCAGGGACTGATTAGGAACAGTCAGCATGGTTTTGTGAGTGGAAAATCATGTCTCACGAATTTGATTGAGTTTTTTGAAGGGGTAACCAAGAAGATAGATGAGGGCTGTGCAGTAGACGTGGTCTACATGGACTTTAGCAAAGCCTTTGACAAGGTACCGCATGGCAGGTTGTTACATAAGGTTAAATCTCACGGGATCCAAGGTGAGGTAGCCAATTGGATACAAAATTGGATTGACGACAGAAGACAGAGGGTGGTTGTAGAGGGTTGTTTTTCGGACTGGAGGCCTGTGACCAGCGGTGTGCCTCAGGGATCGGTGCTGGGTCCGCTGTTATTTGTTATTTATATTAATGATTTGGATGAGAATTTAGGAGGCATGGTTAGTAAGTTTGCAGATGACACCAAGATTGGTGGCATTGTGGACAGTGAAGAAGGTTATCTAGGATTGCAACGGGATCTTGATAAATTGGGCCAGTGGGCCGATGAATGGCAGATGAAGTTTAATTTAGCTAAATGTGAGGTGATGCATTTTGGTAGATCGAATCGGGCCGGGACCTACTCCGTTAATGGTAGGGCGTTGGGGAGAGTTATAGAACAAAGTGATCTAGGAGTACAGGTTCATAGCTCCTTGAAAGTGGAGTCACAGGTGGATAGGGTGGTGAAGAAGGCATTCAGCATGCTTGGTTTCATTGGTCAGAACATTGAATACAGGAGTTGGGATGTCTTGTTGAAGTTGTACAAGACATTAGTAAGGCCACACTTGGAATACTGTGTACAGTTCTGGTCACCCTATTATAGAAAGGATATTATTAAACTAGAAAGAGTGCAGAAAAGATTTACTAGGATGCTACCGGGACTTGATGGTTTGACTTATAGGGAGAGGTTGGATAGACTGAGACTTTTTTCCCTGGAGAGTAGGGGTGATCTTATAGAAGTCTATAAAATAATGAGGGGCAGTGATAAGGTAGATAGTCAAAATCTTTTCCCAAAGGTAGGGGAGTCTATAACGAGGGGGCATAGATTTAAGGTGAGAGGGGAGAGATACAAAAGGGTCCAGAGGGGCAATTTTTTCACTCAAAGGGTGGTGAGTGTCTGGACCGAGCTGCCAGAGGCAGTAGTAGAGGCGGGTACAATTTTGTCTTTTAAAAAGCATTTGGACAGTTACATGGGTAAGATGGGTATAGAGGGATATGGGCCAAGTGCAGGCAATTGGGACTAAGTTAGTGGTATAAACTGGGCGACATGGACATGTTGGGCCGAAGGGCCTGTTTCCATGTTGTAAACTTCTATGATTCTATGAAATGGCAATAAACAAAGCCTGCTGGGTCATATTGCCAATTGTATTACCCAGAAGTCATGCTATACAATTCCCTGGTCAGGTCACATTTGGAATAATAAATATAGTTCTGATTGTCAAGACATAGGAGTCTCACCCAGGTGCTGGTGACAGAGCAATGAGGCTGCTCACTAATGTTTAAGGGTCAGCTATGAGGAACAACTTGACAAGATAGGTCTCTTTAGTCTTGAAAATAGATTTTTCAGAGGGGACCACATAGAAGATATTTAATCGGATAGAAAAAAAGTAAACATGAAATATTACTTTTAGAAACACCGAGCAGCAGGACAAGAAGGCAACAGTTCAGGACTATGAAGGGCAAATTTAGGACAGTCTTTAGGATGTATTTCTTTACACAGTGGGTAACTGACAGCTAAAACAGATTGTCAGGAAGAAAATCCAGTATTTTTTTTTATTTGTTCATCGCTGGCAAGGCCAGCATTTGTTGCCCATCCCTAATTGCCCTTGAGAAGGTGGTGGTGAACCTCCTTCTTGAGTGGCTTGCTAGGCCATTTCAGAGGGCAATTAAGAATCAACTACATTGTTGTGGGTCTGAAGTTATATTTAGGCCAGACCAGGTAAGGATGGCAGTTTTTCTTCCCTAAAAGACATTAGTGAACCAGATGGGTTTTTAACGACAATCCAGTAGTTTAATGGCCAACATTACTGATATTAGTTTTTTTAATTCCCCAGCTGCCATGGTGGGGTTTGAACTCATAAGTCTGGATTATTATTCCAGGTCTCTGGATTACTAGTCCAGTAACATAACCACTATGCTACCGTACCCTTATATAGCTTGACCTCATCTAAGAAATAGTTAGATGCTGTAATGGAAAGACAGTAGGGTTGGTAAAATGGGTTAAGGACCTTTGTTGTCTGAACCTATATTGTGATCTACCTCTGGACAGCTTGATGATAGGGTTTTAATTTATTGCACCTTGCAAGAGACATAGTCTTCTGTATTCTTTTGGCTGCTTTGCTTCACATCTACTGAAGCATTTGCATTTTGGCCAATGCTGCAGTTCAGCTTTCATTAAACTTCTGCTGTGAGCAAATACTGTTTGGATGGGATATGGTTCTCTACAACAGTAAGTACAAATCTGCTTAGTCTGAGCCCAGATAATATTTGGATCTTTTGACTGGTAGATAGTGATGCCATTTTGAGGTGGCAACATCCTGCTTTACACCAATTATCAATGACTTGATCAAACGAACAAATGTACTGATATTTCTTTCAAGGTACCAACAAAAGGCTACTTGGAAGTAGACTAAACGGTGGTTAGACATGTTAACTGGTGGTTTTGTGAATACTTTCAAATGATCAGGGAAGTTGGTCAAAACGAACTAAGTAAGCATTACCTCCATCTTTGACTGAAATTAAATCCCGTAGGTTAAACTGCTGTAAACCAAAGCATGATGACTCACTTTTGAAAATGATAAAAGTTTTAGATTCTGCAATTTATTGCCAAATTCATCCTCACTGTGTCCTATCATATCCCACCTAAACATTATCTGCTCATTGCCTTCATTTAGTGTTACAAGTTGAATTTCAGCCATGTGCCTTGCATTTTTCTCTGTTCAAATACTGACATATTTCAATGTGTGAAAACAGAATGTCATAATTTTGCAATAAAAATTGACTGCTAGATTCAGAATATTGAAATTTTCAACAAAGGTATAATTGCTATACTTAAAAAATATACTGTTAAGTTTGGGGTTTATTTTAAAGTTGTGTTTATCTTAAATGTACAGTTTGTGCCTTTGTGCTGGAAGAATTTGACTAGTTGGTTTGCTTTCACTGAAAGCAGGTGAATTTTGAAATACTGTTATAAGAATTTGTGATATATATTTACAATGTAAGAGATATTGATAGCCTAGAAATGTGTTTTGAACATTTATAGAGAAATGCAAAATAACTTGATCGGGATTTTTCTATAAAAAATTTGCAGGGCTACGGGGAAAGGGCAGGGGAGTGGGACTAGCTGGATTGCTCTTACAGAGACCCCGCACGGACTCGATGGGCCGAATGGCCTCCTTCTGTGCTGTGATTCTAAGATTGTATGGTTAGTTACAGCATGATGAAACTGCTGATCATAGTTTTAAAATGTAAAACATTTAATTTAAAAATGAAATCTCCATCTGCAGCAGGCTGAGCAAAATCTCATATAATGTCTGCTCTTAATTCAAAAGTTGCTTAATAGAAATGATCCAGTAAATTTTTTTTGCACTAAATTCTCATTTTGATGTGCCATTTATGTTGCTTAATTCAAATTATTGGATAATTTAAAAAACTATTGCACAAAAGTGACTGAATTATCAATAGAGTATACACTTACAGCAATTAAACTTTTTGCTGGATTGTAGGAACTGGGGAGGTATGGTGCTTCTTGCAGGTCGTCTTTCAATAATATTGAAGAATATTGCTTGTAAAGTATTTGTTCGAATGAACATGTGTAGCATGTTTTAATTTTTCAAAATTAATAAAACAGTTGCATTAATGACAGAAAAGCTGCTTTATGCCCTCGACACAACAGTTCAGATATCGCACGTCTGAATCCGATCTGGAGAATGCCGGATTGTGGGCGTTGTAGTTCTTCAGGTTCTTCTCGCCTCGTACCAGCTCTGAACAAACTGGCGGCTGGCGGACTGCAACACCCAGAATGCTTATCGCCCACTGGGACTTGCGCCTTGTGTTCCCGCCGTGGGTGTGCCGGTGCTCCCTCGGCGTGTTGCGTTTCGTGGTTAACAAGCCTCAGTGGCAGTAGCCAACCTTCGGTGTAGTTCACCTTCGAAAATAAACATGTCAGTGTTCCCATGCCGCCCCACCGAGGGAAGAAAGTGTCGCTCACTCCCCCAGGCCATCGTGTCGGGCTGGGTCCGTTGGCGGTGGTCAGCGCGAGAGCTCTGCCTCGTGCGGCTCCCTCGCGCGCTGGTGGGGAGGAGCCTGCGCACTGCGACCCTGATTGGCCGAGGCGCAGACTTGAAACGAACGCTATATCGCACAGGGTGATTTAAACAGCCGGCCGAGGCCGAGAGCCGGGCTGGTCGCTTAAGCGGAGCGCTAAATGGCGGTGATCATGGGGAAGAACAGGTAATAGCTGTTCATCTGTAAACTCCGGAGATTTCGCTACTTGAACGCTGATAATGGAAGGTTTGAAGTAACTTCAATTTCCCCTTCTTTAAAATGAGAGGGAGTGTCCAGTGTTAATGTACCTTTTATGGAGGCAGTCAGGAGCAGAAGGATTCTGCAAGAATGTCACCTACCCAATTAATGGCCCAGTGATTCTGGGTGGAAAGCTGTCTTTGGGTCCATTCAGCAACTAAACACATGATGGTTCTTTGGATAGTTTTAGTCGAGGAGGTTAATGTCCGTCCCTTTTTCTAAATAGAATGGAAACTTTGAACAGAAATAGCAAAGCATGTGAAGTGGCTGTGGTCAGGACGTTACTTGGCCTGGCATACCTGACAATGGAACCAGTTGACGTACCTGAAGACAAAAGGGCAACGTAATGCAAAGAATCTAACAAAAAAAGAACAACTTTTTTAAATAGCTAGATTAAATTGTTACCTCAAATTACTAATATCAATCATAATTTTACAAAACCAAAAGGAAGAAAGAAGATCTTGTTGCCTTTATATAGCACCTTTCACATCCTTAGGCAGTCTCAAAGTGCTTCACAGCCAATGGCTTACCTTTAAAGTATAGTCACTGTCGTTTTTGTAGTTGTAACACAATATACAATTTTGAAAATTGCTGCAAATTTGATATTGAGAAAGTAAGATACTTCCTTTTTTAAAAAGAGTAGAGGCTTAAAAATTTCTGGGTCCAACTTCCCAAAGCTCTTGAATTGTGCAGTTGATGCAGGAGGTAAAAATGAACTAATCTGAGTTGCACAGTATTGATTTGTGATGGGTTTTACCTCCATACAACAGGGCACATGTGGGGTTTTAAAAACAAAAAGTGCTTGGAAAAATAGCATTTGCATCCTTCACATTTTAATACACTTCATCATAGTCAGAGAATGGGGAAAAGATAAATTGATAGGGTAAAGCACTTCCAGCTGATTGTCTTGGGGTACAAAATGAATTTACACCTAATTTAAAATTATTCCGTTAAAGCATATCACACATACTATGTCAATCTTTTATGGCAAGTGTCTTTGCTCTTTAGTTTTCCAAAGAAGTTCACTTGTAGAGATATTTATCTTCTCACATTGTTGCAGTGATCTACCATCTGTTGCCTACATAATGGGCTGTGCAAATACTAATAAAATCTATTAACTGCCACCAACACTAATACTTGGTTCAGAAAATGGTGGAAATACACAGCAGGTCCATCAACATCTGTAATGATATTAACGTTTTGGGCGTATACCTTTCTTTGTCATAACTTTGCTTCCTCTTACGGATGCTGTAAGACCTGCCATGTATTTCCAGCATTTTCAGTTTTATTTCAGATTTCTACTGTTTACATTTTTAAATTTCTAATATTGGTTCAATGCACATAAATTTGAAAATAATAAAGATGGGGACAAGTGGTTAAAGAGAATATTGCCGTGCAATTTCTGATGGTAAGATAAAAAGAACTTGAATTTATATAGCTCCTTTCACAACCTAAGATTGTCCTAAAGCACTTTACAATCAGAGGTACTTTTGAAGTAGTCATTGTTGTAATGTAGAGAAAAGGGCAGCCAATTTGCACACAGCAAGGTCCCACAAACAGCAATGAGATAAATGACCAGATAATCAATATTATTGATGGTTGAGGGATAAATATTGACCAGGACAATTCCCCCGCTCTTTTAATAGTGCTATGGGATTTTTTATGTCCTCTTAGAGAGGAGACGGGGCCTCTGTTTAATGTCTCATCTGAAAGGCGGCACCTCTGACTGCACTGAAGTGTCAGCCTAGATTCTGTGCTCAAGGCCTAGAATAGGGCATGAACGCATGTCCTTCTGATTTGGAGCCATCTAGGCCTAAAACCCTCTGCTTCTCCACCTCTCTTATGTTAGAGGTGCCAAATAAATGCAAGTTAAAAGAAGAAAGAACTCACATTTATATATCGCCTTTTACGACCTCAGGATGGTACCAAGTGCTTTAAAGTCAGTAAAGCACTTTTGATGTGAAGTCATTGTTGTAATATAGGCTACTACTGAGTCGAGGTTGATACCTAAAGCTTTGTTTACAACTTACATTAGTTCAAGCAAATTGTACAGATAAGTTCAGGTGAAATCACAAAGTAAATAAATGAACATAAAAATGTAATGATTTAAATAATTCTGAGAGGGACATAACAGTCTAGACATGCTGCTATTCATTTTCAGTGTTCTGATAGATGTTGAACAGGGAATGAGTATTTCCCCCCCCCAAACCCCAGTGTCATTCATGTGTTTTCTGACACTGCCGCCTCATTATTACAAACTTCAGGAAAGTTTGGTTAACTCTGATGATAAGAGCACCCCCTGGTGGCTGAATGAACAAATAAATCAGCTGTTCTAAGCCGTACAGAACAGGAAGGTGTCCTGTTCGGTCCCTGGTCTGAGCCGCATTCGCTGATCTCATCCAATGCAGTGGCTGGGGGGCCTACAGTTGGTTAGAAAGTGGATTTCTCTGCCATAAACTGTTGTTGAAGCAGAATCCATAAATTCTTTTAAAAGGGAAATAGATAGTTTATTGAAAAAGAGCAATATTAAAGGCCGTGGTGGCTTTTGTGGAGAAAAACATCAGCACAGACTTGCTGGGGCAAAAGGCTTGTTCGTGTGTGTGTTATGGTTCTATCCAATCAGGCTGTGATCATATGATTCTAATTTTTTTTTTAAATGAACTATGGTCTTGAGCTGTGCAGCCAAGATGGTCCCATTATCAACTCCTGGTCTGTGCTGAGTTGGCATAATTGATCTCAGCGCTCCAGAACTAGGTAGAGGCTTCTCACTCTTGATCACTATTCAGTGACCCCCTCCTGGAAAGTGGCCATGGGTAAGACAAGATTAGGCTCGGGGTTACGGGGAGCGGGCAGGAAAGTGGACATGAATTTAGATTTGAGGTTAGGATCAGATCAGCCATGATCTTATTAAATGGCGGAGCAGGCTCGAAGGGCCGATTGGCCTACTCTTGCTCCTATTTCTTATGTTCTTATAGGCTCGACTATGATAACTCCCGCAATTGAATAGCTTACCAACACTCATTGTTAAGGCTTACTTATGACAAACTTGAGTAATGTACCGGAGGGCTAGTGGTGCCTGTGGAACTGCATATGAACCTAAGTCAGCACTTTGAATAGGAGGGGAGGGACAATTAACTACATGTTAGTGTATTATGGTATTACAAGGACTACAGTGTGATTGGTTTGGAAACATTTTCTCTGGGGGTACCTTACAGTGTTGCCACAAGATAGGTTTAATATTGATATTAATGTGCTATGGAAAAATCACATGTAAGCTTTTATGTAATTTTTAAAATCTGATTTATTGTCAATAATTTCTCTCCCACAACCATCACCAGTGATGGACCTGTAACTACCAGTCTTAAATAGCTCAAAATTCTCTTTTTGGACTCAGCCCAAGTCTTGAAGGGCAACATTTCTAATTGCGCTGATGGTTCTTCATGGTGCAGGAGGATATAGTGTAAAACATTTACATGTCCACCATTATGGGTTACTAAAATCCAAATGATAACGCTGCTGTACTTGAGAACAAGAGCTCTTGGGTGATAGCTGAAATGCTAGAAGCTCTTATTAAGTTGCTGCACTGAGTTGCTAATGTACATTCTGAGGGGAAATATCTTGTTTTTTAAAACAGTCTTTAAAACTTTTCACCACATTTTATTGGAACATTTAAATCAGATTGAGTAAGAGAAATAATTTTTAATGTGCTAAATCCTATTCACAGTATGAATTTGAAATGTCTGGCTATTTTCAAATGTTTATAATATGAAAAAATATAGAATAAAAAAAATCACTCTGCTCATCAAGCTGCTGCTTAACTGATAGAGTATAATTTGCACTGTAATGGACGTCGTAGAACTTATTTCTCTTCCCACTTTGGCACCGTTGCCTCTGGAGTCCCCCAAGGATCTATCCTTGGCTCCCTCCTATTTCGCATCTACATGTTGCCCCTTAGTGACATCATCCGAGAACACGACGTCAGATTCCACAGGTACGCTGACGACACCCAGCTCTACCTCCACCACCTCTCTCGAACCCCCCCCCACTGTCTCTCATTTGTCACACTGCTTGTCCGAAATCCAGTACTGGATGAGCAAAAATTTCCTCCAGCTAAATATTGGGAAGACTGAAGCCATTGTCTTTGGTCCCCACCGCAAACTCCGTTCCCTAGCCACCGACTCCATCTCTCTCCCTGGCCACTGCCTGAGGCTGAACCAGACTGTTTGCAACCTTGGCGTCCTATTTGACCCTGAGATGAGCTTCCTACCACATATCCGCTCCATCACCAAGGCCGCCTACTTCCACCTCCGTAACATCGCCCGTCTCTGCCCCTGCCTCAGCTCCTCTGCTGCTGAAACCCTCATCCATGCCTTTGTTACCTCTAGACTCGACTATTCCAATGCTCTCTTGGCCAGCCTCCCATCTTCCACCCTCCATAAACTTGAGCTCATCCAAAACTCTGCTGTCCATATACTAACTTGTACCAAGTCCCGTTCTCCCATCACCCTTGTGCTCGCTGACCTACATTTGGCTCCTGGTCCGGGAATGCCTATTTTAAATTCTCATCCTTGTTTTCAAATCCCTCCATGGCCTCGCCCCTCCCTATCTCTGTAACCTCCTCCAGCCCGACAACCCTCCGAGATCTCTGCTCTCCTCCAATTCTTGCCTCTTGCACATCCCTGATTTTTAATCGCTCCACCATTGGCGGCTGTGCCTTCAGCTGACTAGGCCCTTAGCTCTGGAATTCCCTCCCTAATCCCCTCTGCCTCTCTAACTCTCTCTCCTTTAAAACCTACCTCTTCCTGTCCTAATATCTCCTTATGTGTCAAATTTTGTTTGATAACGTTCCTGTGAAGCACCTTGGGACGTTTTACTACATTAAAGGCGCTATATAAATGCCAAATTGTTGTTGTTGTGATTTACTGTACTGAGGGAGGTGAATAACCATAAACTGTTTCTATTTAATTCCTGACAGTCATTAAGTTAAAACTATTGAGGGTTGTTTTCCCTGTGTGTTAGAGCTGACACTTTTGCTAATGGTTACCTATAGTAATTTTGTGTTTTACTGTTAATAGAGTGCTACCTTTTGCCTGTGCTCCTAAAATTGCATTTGGGAATAAACATTTGTAACTCACTGACTTTGCATTAACCAAGCGCAGTATTTGGCTAATGCTGATGCCAGTTTGGGAATATTTGCATGCTTTGTCATTTTTCCATTACTTACAATGCAAGTAATGACAAGTTTGCAGTTAGCATCAATATGTATCCAAGATACCCCAACATGAAGGGCATTACTTAATTGCATTGGAAGTAAAACCAGAAAATGCTGGAAATGCACAGTAGATTAGTCAGCAAAGAGATATTATTTTGGGTAAATACCCTGACACAGAAGCTAACCTATGCTTTATCTTTTCAGATGCTGATGGATATGCTATGTGTATCCAACATTTTTTGTTCTTATGTCAGATTTCCTGAATTTCAGTTTTTCCTTTTAAACAGTTAATTATATTGTGTATGAAGGTTTCAGATTTTTCACTCCCAATACATATCTCCTATTCACATACTTTTTGCCATTTTCAGCTCATTAAGTGCATGGTTGGCAGCTTAACAAACCGCTCATTAGCAATATTGTAGGTGTGTTCTGATTGGTTCTTTATTTGTGAAAGACCTGTAATGCATCCAAGCTCATAGAAAGCACATTAAAAGAAAATTTACCTTCCAGAATATCAATCTATAATTATTGGCGATACGACTTTCAACAAATTACTTGAACTACAACCAAGAATCTTCTAGTACTCATCATTTTCTGTTTATTGTCACAGTTATACACACAGAAGGTGGATAGTGCCTTGTAAATAATGTTTATGTATCACCACAGACTGTCTTTAAAAAGTTTGGCAAAAGATGCTGGGTGAACACTCTAAACCACAATTTTATGTTGTATACATTACTGATTGTGCTGCTATATAATTATTTGCTTTTGTTTTTGTTTCTGTGAATAATTATCTTTGTATGTAAATCTGGACACTAGATTTGCCATACAAAGCAATCTGGTCTATATTTTAAGTTCCATTAGCTTCCTAAATTGACAGGCGATGTAGTTTGCATTCTATGTATTCTCTAGTAAACAATTTACCATGATCAGGGTTAATTGTTCAATCTGGGCTATGTTAACTCAGTGCAGCAAAGAGTAATAGACACAGGAGTTGTGATCTGTTAACACAAACCGTGTCATCTAGCCATTCATAAGAGATAAAGGTGTTGAAAACAATTGAACTGAAACGCTTGTGTTTTATAGTTCTGTATTGACAGTTTAAATCAAATAAACTACTCAGATATCTACTTAAAACAAACTGCTCTTTTAAAAAATGTTTAAGGGAAGACTTGATGCATGCATGAGGGAAAAGGGAATAGAGGGTTATGGGAGAAGGGTCGGAAGAGGTAATTAGACTGGGAGGAGGTTCGTGAGGAGTATAAACACTGGCATAGGCTAGTCGGGCTGAATGGCCTGTTTCAGTGCTGTTAATTCTGCATCATTTGTAATGATATGCACAGCTTCTTACATATGAATTCCCAGTATGCTGGGAGCTGTTGTGGTATTTTTCTACTTCACCAGTCTTGTGTGCCAGCTCTTTCAACATCAGGGCCAAGGAGAAAGTGGCAGCTGCTGGAACATCTGCAAAACCTTCCTCTGCTACACAAGAGAACCAGGACGATCAGTCAATTCAATGTGGAGGCATTGAATGAAGAACTGCAGGTCTTTGAAGACCATTTGCAGACATCTACATCAACTGCAATGGAAAGTTCCCAGTAGCAGTGGAATAACTGTTATACATGCCAATGAGGCTGCTTTCTGGCAGTATCAAGGAGTTTTCCATTAGCTCCCCACAGAAACCTTCAACTTTGCAGGACCATGCTGCCAAGCAGCCCATGACAAAGAGTCAGCCTGTCCCTTGTCCATCCCAGAACGCAGAGGCCCCGAGAGCAGAGCCATTTCCATCCCAAGAAGTTCCTGATGCCTAGCAGCAGCTGTGTACATCTTAGATCCCAGACCTCAGGTGGTACATAGAAGAAGTGTTTGAATGTGGGCAAAGAAAAGTTTGCACGGTCAAAAGAGGTATACACAGTGAATAAACAGAGTAAAGTTTTGCAAATAGTTGTAATAGATCACTAGAATTATTGATGCAAGGATTGCTTGGCATTTGGTTATCTTGTAGGACAATGGGGAACAGCTTCGGGGCTTACATTGAGGCTCATGATTATGATGTGATGGCTTGCTGTGAAAGGAGCAAGAATTTCATTTGGACTACGGAAAGGTTGGTGTGAAGACTCTGCTCTTTGGCTGAGACTTCAACAAGTAGTGCTCTTGCATGTGTGTTGGAGCTAATTTATTAAATTAGCCTATTATTTATTTTATGAGATTATTAAGTCAGTGATAAGGCTGTATGTTAAACATGAATTTCAAGCGATATCGTAAGCCATGAGTTCAAATTACAGCCTTGTGCTAACGAAAGCTAAAGATAGGGCAGCAATTGCATCACTTGAAGACTGTGATGGCTGTTGTGGTGTTATCATTGCACAACAATTACTGTCATATATTCACTGGAGGGTGTAACATGGAGAAGCTATTTATCGTAGTGATTCCTGATAGCTGAAACATGTTCTATAAACATAATGGTGACTTTATCCCTTTGAAGGTGTGAGTTGTTCAAAAGAAAACTTGGTCAGCACTCATGAGCTAGATTGGTATTTGCCCGAAAATGCTTTTTTCCTCAATATAACATCAGTTTCCTGAGAAGGATTGATCAGGTGGATTCTGGGTTTGTGTGAAGGATCTTGCTTCATGAGTAAAATTACTCTGAAAAGGTGTTTTCCTTCACCCTTCAGATCATGCCTTCCACACATGCTGGTTGATTTCAAAGCACTAGTTACTAAGAAGAAGGTTGTGGAGATGCCGGTGATGGACTGGGGTTGACAATTGTAAACAATTTTACAACACCAAGTTATAGTCCAGCAATTTTATTTTAAATTCACAAGCTTTCGGAGGCTACCTCCTTCCTCAGGTGAACGATGTGGAAATTTCCACATCGTTCACCTGAGGAAGGAGGTAGCCTCCGAAAGCTTGTGAATTTAAAATAAAATTGCTGGACTATAACTTGGTGTTGTAAAATTGTTTACAATTAAGAAGAAGGTTGACAAAGAAGGTGGCAAAGTAATTTTGGCAAACAACTAAAGGAAACTTAATGTAAAGAATGGAGCCTACATGTCAAGCTGGAAAACCGGCAGACGTTGACACAGTCTCAAAAGGTTGATAGCTCAAAAGCAGCTCGGAATATAAATTTACAACATGTACTTATACTAGTGCAGGGAAGCACAGGCATTTCATAATTTAAGCCTGCAATATTACATCATTTGTTTAGTGGATCGTAGCTAGAATTGCAAGAATATTTCCCCACTTCTTGTGGAGAAATTGAGGATTATTCTGGATATGCATTGGTACTCTGTGTTGCTAAATCTGATTGCTTCTGTAGTTTTCACTGCACTTTTCTTCCCCCTCCCCCCGCAACCCAGTTCAGAGACACTCTTCTTCTTCTCTAACTCAGTTCATGGTGGCAATCTTCATCTCCTTCCACCCTGCCAGTTCATTCCCCCCCCACCCCCACCCCCCAATGCACCTCCAAGTTCCTAATGGCAGCTGTTTTGCTTGAGGAAACTCTTCTGTGCTGTGGACAGACATTCTTGATCGTGCAAACTCTCACGGGATAGAAATCTCTGCTTCTCCACTTGCCCCCCCCCCCTCCCCTCCCTTCCCTCCCTCCTAGCCTCAGGTATCAAGATTATTTTATAAATTAATACAGGTAGTCAGGCTGCTTTCATTCAACATTGTTTCCGGTCACCATGCAGTAAAGTTCAATCTTCTTGTGAAATATTAGTTAGGAGCCAAGCTTGATACCAGGAGAAGAGCAGATCCATTATAACTGAGCAGTTGTGGCTTATTGGTAATCTCAGTACAGTGCGAGAAGTTTAAATTCTTGATTATTTTTGCCAGCCAACACAGAGGCTGGATGTGAATGCTGATTGTCCATGACAAACAGGCAGTCACCTCTTAGGTGACATGTACCTAAGAGATGACTGCTTACTGCTGAGTTGTACAGGCATGGACTTGTAGGACTGAATGGCCTGTTTCTGTGCTGTACACTATATGGAAGTCTTGCTGGATACTTGTGCTCACTGACTTAAGTTAAGGCGGGTGATCGGGGAATTCTCACGGAAATTCTACCCCAAATATCTACGTCCATTTGGTGCATTTAACCCTGTATTCTCAATTCTTTAAATAGTAAGGGATAAAAAATATAGATAAACAAAATCCTAGAATACCATTTAATAAAAATGGAATTTGACTTTTTGGCTATTTCAGTGGCCACGGTGCTGTCCCCTACATGTCATAAACACCCCTATTTATAAAACAGCGAATCTACCAACTCATCATGAGCAACACCAGGGAGATCTACTGGTATCGATGAAAATGTGTTGCATTTTTTTAAAACTCTCATTCGTATCATAATGGAGAGCTCCTATGTAAACTTCCAGACTCCAGAGTGTGAGTTCCAATTGCACATTTTCATAGAATGGTTATAGAACCGAAGGAGGCCATTCGACCCATCGAGTCTGTGCCAGCTCTCCAAGAGCAATCCAGCTAGTCCCACTCCCACTTCATGTGTTGACTTTCAGAATGCTCTTGAATTTCAATAGTGACTCTGTTTTCACACTTTATCTGAATATACCTAGCACACTATACATTGTGAACCTTCCATAAAATTGTAAGTGTTTGTTATTAATCAGACTGCAAATATTGCTGGTCTAGTACGTTCTATTTTTGGATTCAGACTCGTAGTAAATGTTCTTCTGAAGTTTGGACCAATGGAAATAATGTATTGCACACTAATACTCTGTTCCTCCTGTTGATGTATGTTAAGTGTAAGGAACTAAGTAGTCACATGGTCTTCATCAGACCTGTACGGTAGTTTCAGGTTGTAGGAATTTTGACAGTCAGACCCTGCTTTGTTGATCTGCCAAAAAAAGCATCAATTCAGAATAGTAATATCTCAGTGTTGT
Source organism: Heptranchias perlo (assembly GCF_035084215.1). Lineage (NCBI taxonomy): Eukaryota > Metazoa > Chordata > Chondrichthyes > Hexanchiformes > Hexanchidae > Heptranchias > Heptranchias perlo. The sequence goes on along the minus strand of NC_090339.1, from coordinate 30,451,032 downwards.
ACATCAGGCTTTGGAGCAAGAATGTATTAGATATCTTTCTCATCGCTAATGGTTATCTTTTGTCATTCAGGTTGGAGCAGTGAAGGAGTGCAACTACTGTCATCGGTCTTCACCTGTCATGCTTGCCACAGCCTCGCTGTACAACGGCGTTCACGACTGGACAAACTCTGACCGAATCCGGATGTGTGGCATTAAGGAAGATAGGTGAGTGATACTCCGAAGAAATGAATGAAGAGTATTATCTGAATGAACCCACCTATCCACATTACATGTGCAAATTTACTGAATTGCAGCTGAAAAACATAATGTATAGGAACAGGAAAAGGCTGTAGGACCCAACAAAGCCAATCCTTTCTGCCTGATCTCAGTCCAACCTCTACCTACCTTTTCGTCATATCTCTCAATCTTTTTCTCTTTCCAGAAACAATAAGTTATATTTATATAGCAGTGTTAATGTAGGGAAATATCTCAAGGCACTTCACAGAGGTGTAAGAAACAACTGATACTGAGCCAAAGGTGGGGAGATCAGGAGAGGTGACCAAAAGTGTGGTCAAAGAAGTGGGTTTTAAGGAGGAACTTAATGGAGGTGGAGGGTTTTAGGGAGGCAATTCCAAACCATGAGGCCCAAACAGCTGAAGGCAAGTCTGCTGATGGTACGGTGAAGTGAGATGGGTGCACAAGAGGCCAGAATCAGAGGAACGGCAGTGGGGGTGACGGGACGGTTGTAGTGCTAGAAGAGGTTACAGAGAAAGGGAGAAGTAAGGCCATGAAAAGATTTAAATACGAGGATGAAAATTTTAAATTTGAGATGTTCGGGACCAGGAGCCAAAGTAGGTCATCAAGGACAGGAATGATGGGTAGTGGGACTTGGTGTGGGATAGGATTTCGGCAGCAGAGTTTTGGATGAGCTGGAGTTTATGGAGGGTGGAGAATGGGAGACTGACCACAGAGCATTGGAATAATCAAATCTGGAGATGATAAAGGCATGGGTGAAGGTTTCAGTAGCAGGTGGACTGAGGCAGAGGCTGACAATGTTAATCGGCACGGATCGGGGAGGTGAAAACACATTCAAGGATTTTGTTGGGGAAAGGGAGGTTGGAGTTGGACAGAAGGGGTTGAGGGTGGGATTTTGAGCAGGGTGTGATGACGGTGGTTTTGAACGGGAGAGTCATAGTGCCTGAAGAGGGGGAACTGTTTAAAGCAGCATGCATAGTGGCAAGGAAGGGAAGTTTGGTGGTTGAGAGAGCAGGAGTTAGGTCTCGTGGATGAGATAACTTGGAAAGGACATGGGGGTAGATAGGAGAGAAACTATAGAGAGACATGGGCTCAGGGCTAAGGTCGAAGGGGATAGGATGGAGGTTTGCTTTAATGGGTAAGGGAAAACGGGGAAGCAGAAGAGACAGCAGATGGTGTCTGTCTTGGTGACTAAAATCTATGAGCGCCTCACACTTGTTAGAGGTGAGGGTAGAGGGGGCAGGGTAGGGAGGCAATTGGTAGTATAGAATAGGAGTCTTGAGTTATTTTTGCTCTCCAGGATGATCATAGAGTAGTGAGCGATTATTGGCAGAGGAGAGGCGAGGCCTGGTTTAACTTGATGTGGTCGAGCCAGGTCTAGTGATGGATGGCTAAGCCAGTTATGCACCAGGTGCACTTTGGTTTGTGACCTTTCAACTTGAGGGAGTGAAGATGGGGGCCATACCAGGGTGAATGAGACAGGGATGGGTGATAGTGAAAGTTTTGCTAAGGACAAGTGGGCTGCTTTTCCTGAACAGATTTTGACTTTTTCCATTTTGGTTACTTCAAATACTAGAATATTTCTAAGTACCAACGACGTCATGTAGTCATTGACCTGAAATGGGGGTGTGACTGTAATATAATTATACTATTGTCATTTTTGCCTGTGCACGATATATATGTAAGGTGATAGAAAATAATATTTATAAATTGCACAAATTTCTTTGCGTCTCGTGATCAAGCTGTCTCAACTCAGGGGTAGCCTGTATATAATGCAGGGCACCTTACATTACCTTTTATTGCTCTAATGGTGTGGTTCAATATTAGCCTCAGAAATTTACCATGAGTTATTTTTTGCAACTCTGCCTATCCTTGCGTCGCTTGGTGAGGTTATTAAATTCTAAGCAGTTTTGCACTGTTCCATTATGATTTAATATTGCCTAAATTAATTTTACTTGAATCCTTACTAGCCAGCAGAGCGAGAAGACTTTAATTTCATGTATCAGGGTTGAATTTCAACCTTAGCCCCATAGGCAAAGAAAAATGCACAATTTTGAACCTGGAATACTTAGCCCTACCATTTCAGAGAAGAGAGCATTGTATCATTTGGGTTGAACTTCTATTTGGTGTCTGAAGTGAAAGAATAGTATTCTAACTTGTTGTACTACTCCAGTTCCTTAACAGGAGCACCATATTATAAATTGCTTGATTGCAGCAAGGTTTTAACTTGCGAAAATGAATAATAGCACTAATGAACAATTAAAGAATTGTTCGTTTAGCTGTATGTATGCCGATCTACACCAATTTATTCTTCACTAAGGTGACACGATATCCTGCATTCGGTGGCTCTCTGATTAGAGGAATTACTGTCATCAATCATTATATTTGTAATTGAGATAGGTGATGAGCATAATTTCACTCTCACAAATCAAACCTGGCAAACTGATTTCATTTAAATTTTGGGTGGTTCTCATCTTGAAAACAGTCAAAAGTAAGCAAAGTTTCTATATATATTTTTTAAAACACTTATAGTAATAGTAAAAATAAATTCACAGGGACAGTTATTGCACTGCAAGATCAAAAATATGACCGTCTGCAACAATCAGCTGTAACATTGGCTAAGTAATACAGAATGACCAGGAGTATTTTTAATCTAACAGCACTGAATGGCATCCTATGGTATCATTAACTGTCCTATTTTATTGGAGATCAAAAAAAATCTGTGGTATAATCAGTTACCATAAACTGTAAAAAAAAAAATTCAAAGCAAGGCAAACCCACTTAAATACTGACCTACTAGAATTTGGGAATAGACTCCAAAGAGGAAGGGGAGGGAAATGAAAGGGGAATGTGACAAAAATTAAGCATTTTTATCTTTAATGTATCATGGTATTGGCTTCTTTCTTTCTGTCACAATACATATGTGGTTTAAAAAAAAAGGTTCATTCACAAAAAATGACCCAGCTTGTTTTGACACTATAGCCCTGGATTGGTTAGTTGTAAATTTGCTCTGATCATGATCTCAGAGGTTGTACCAAGGTTGGGCAAAGCAGTGCCTTCCAGTGCTGACGGTGCTAGAGTTTGAGGGGTCACTGGGAGGTCATCTCTTTAGCACGGGCAGGCGAGCACAAGCACCACTTCAGGTGCATCGCTGGTGCCCACCTGCCCATGTCAATGGAAACTCACCCACCCTTGGTGGAAAGCGCTGCCCAGGCCTCCCCCCCCCCCCCCCCCGCCCTCCCCCTCAACTTCAGCACTGCACCGATCAGCCCCTGCCAATCAATGACATTTGTTTTTAAAATACTTCCGTTATCAGAGGCCCAAGCTCTTCTGGAGGCTAGTACGCCTCACCTCATTGGGCATACAGTTGCAATGCCAGGTCCCCTTCCAAGACCAGGAGTGGGAACATCCAGCTTAGGAGTCTCCACCCCTGCCCTGTTATTTGCCTTGTAAGGGGCAGATGGAAATTCACTGTAGAAACTCCAAGGCACTACGGAAACTTCAAGAAATGGCAGAGACATGACGTAACTGGGTCTCTGGCAGACACCCAAGGAATTTCAGGCCCCTTGTGTCTGAGGGATGGCTTTAGCCATTTAATTCAAATACAAACATCTTCTGTATTTTGTTTGTATATATGTTTGATTAGCATCTCCTTTTGAGGAACACATATTTAAATTTAGTTAGTCCCGGTCACTGTTTGAGAATTATTTCTCAGCCTGTAGCCTGTCCTATTTAAACTGGAAAGTCTGTCTGATTCCATCACAGAGAGATAGATAAGCCAGAAAGATTTATTGGTCAGTCAGCTGCAAACTAATGTATTAAGGTTAATATTCAGGGATCCTGTGCCCTGTCTGGTTTACATTGACATTTAACAGCAATTTTTTGTTATCTTCTATCTTCCGAGGACACATAGTTAAGCCTGTAACGTCTGGAAATCTATAGTGTGTCATTGCTTCTGTTCATTTATCCATCTACTAGTTAGTAAATCTGTTTTACAGTTTATAGCCTAACACAGTTCTAGTGAAGTTTTTATTCTATCACCTTCCAAAGTCATGGAAAGTCACGTGAGAGTGCCTGATATAACCAGTAGCTGAAATTTAGTATTATGGGTTTTCCGTTTGATTCCTGGGTTTGCAGCAAATTACCTAGACATTGGACAGGTAAAGACACACTGAATCCTCGAGCGTGAGGGCTCACCTACAAGATGCTGAACCCAAGATAAATATCTAGAGTACAAACCCAAAAATGTAACGGTGTTGGAGGGAGAGGAGATAGCAGGGACAAGAGCTGAGGATCGGGGAGTGAAGAAAGAGAAAGTGGGGACTGACTGGGACTAGGTGATGAGGGGTGGGTATGGGGAGTGGGAACTGGGATAAAGGGGGCGTGAGGGAGAAGAAACCAGGACTAAGGGGTGGTGCTCGGGGACCATGAAATTAGAGCGTGATGGAGGTTGAGGGATCTGGACTCAGTCATGAGAGAGGGAGAACTGGGATTAAAGGGGGAGTAGAACTAGAAGTGAGGAATAAAAGGATTGGTACTGAAGGATGAGCGTGCCTGGAAGAGGGAAGTTTGAGAAAGCGGGACTGCTCAGGAGTGAGGAAAAAGGATATCTAACAGTGAGGCTTGAATGAGAAGGATGGCTTTGGAGACTGAAAGATGATGGGGTGCCAGTGTCTGAGGCATGATGGGGGAAGGTTGAGACAGTGATAGGAGATAGGGAGAGTGGGACTGGAGTAGGATGAGGGCCTAAAGGGAGAGAGGGGTGGGGCTGGCATAAGGGGAGAGCTGGGATAGGACCAAGAATAGAAGAGCAACTGTTGGAGAAAGGAGTGAGGGATCCGAGAATACAGGCTAAGGGATAGAGAATAAATCATAGTGGAGGGGCTGGGATATTGGGTTAAGGGAGGAGATGATACAGGAGATATCGAAACTGAGGAAGAGACAGTCATGGAGGAGAAAACTTGATGGAGAGTAGGTGTGGGTATTGGAGTCTTGAGATATAAAGGGATGGCAGTAAGGGATGGGGGATGCTGGGGCAGGGAGAAAGATGTACTGGTGGTAGAAAGGGAGGGGGGATGGCAGGATTGAGGAGAGAGAGAAGAGAAACCATGGCTTGGAGACCAGTAATTTGGAGTTTGGGATCTGGAATAGGGGAGAGGTTAGGAGAAATTTCCTTATGTGGTGGATTGTTGGGGCATGGAATGCTTTGCTACAGGGAGTGGTTGAGGCAGGCACTGTTGCATCTTCTTAAGGAAAAATTGGATAAATATAGGAAACAGAGGAAGATACAGGGCTATTGGGAGAGAGCAGAGCAGGGCAGTGCAATTAGTTTTGGACTGCTCTAGTAAAGAGGCTTCACAGATATAATGGGCAAATGGCCTCCTTCTGCGGTGTAAACTTTTATAGTTCTATATTTATTTGTGCATTATGGTCAAGGCTACATTTTCATGGAAAAACGGATGAAATCACAGAATACTATCTTCAAAACATTGTCTGAACCCCAGAATCCTATGTAATGAAAATGGAATTTGAATTGGTCACCATAAGACTGTAGCCCTGGTCATGGTAAAACACCTATATTTTAATGACCTACTGTTTTTCGTTATGTAAGTTACGTCTGATTCTATTTGTACTGTCTTTTTCCTGAAGTATTTTCTCTTTGGTTAGGTTTTTATATAGTAAAATTGGGATTTTGTTCAAAACCATTTCCTCTCAAATGACCCATCGCTCATGAGTTGTGATGATTAAGTGCTGGTTGAACATTTACCGTGTGCATGAGCTGGTGGTTGAAATTTTATTTTCAGTCTGAGTTGTTGAAAATCCTGGTATTTTATGTTTGGCTTTAATAATTAAAGTGCAAAAAATAATTTGTGATGGAATTTGGTTGGAGGGATGTGGAGTGGTACTTGATGGTATTAGGGAATGGAGTCGAACTAGTCTGCTTTCTGTAGAAGAGCAGACATTTGAAGTTAATCCTGGTTTCTGTAAAAAGCAACAAATCATAAAAATGAGGGGTGATTGAACTATTTTTATAGTGTCCTGTAATTATCATGGGATTAATGTGTTGCTAAATATATTAGGTTATTATGACACCCCTGGACCAATAGCTGTTTTCTATTTTATATGTGAGGTTTTGATGCTAATTAAAGCTGTCGTCAACTGAGGTTTGTAAGCAACTTACACGACAATATTCTTTCTTTCCACAGGGCAACTATTTTGCATGGAAAACACCTTAATAGTTACTTCCCATAGCATAAGGTGAAACACAATTTTCTTTATGAATAATGAGCTAAATATAGTATAGAATGTGATATCGTTTCTCTGATGTACAATTTTAGTAATGCTGGGGGTGGATGTGTGTGTCTGCACGTGTGTATGATTTTAAATCCCAAGGGCTCCAGATTACAGGAGTACATAATTTTAAAAGGGGAATTTTGGTTCCCCAGTCAGTCTAGTGGGTAAAGACACTGTTTGGTGCAGCACTAAGCCAAACAGGATAGAAGGATTCAGGTTTGAAACTCTATGTGCTGACTTAGGTGATCACAGCCAGGGCAACAGTGTGGACACTATCGATGGCTTCAGCCCAGTTGGCTAAGGCAGGAAAACAAATCGCCCAAGGTTCCAACTTTTGATTATTATCCAGTGAATCCTGCTGGAAAATATGCACTTATAGACCTCAGGCGAGGACAGGATTGGATGTCTTCTATGTTCAAATAACCTGCTGTAACTGATTGTTCAGGCGCAGACATGTATAACTAATTGGGAAAGGTACCATAGACCCTGCTTATGCCTTCGAGAGAGATGGGGAGAAAGATGAGGCAAATAAACTAGGCAATTTTCACATACCGTGAAAATTAAGTAAATTATGATTATTGCTATGCCCCACCAAGTCATGAAGCTAACATTTTGTACTGATCTTATGGATTACATAAATTGAAAGTTTAGCAAACATTAGCTGTGAAAGACAGACAATTTTTAAACTTATGCTTTCCCAAATTCTCCCGTTGCTTTCAAATTATCTGAAATACATATTTACTGCTAAATTGATATGTGAACTGTGTTGATGCAGATGCTGCTGCTTCTTTTATCTTACAGCTTTAATTTTGTGAAACACTGGAATATTTTAGTGATGTTATGTTATACCAGTTTCAAAAGGTTGGAACTGGAGTTTTCAGAGATGTGAAAAATTTAGAACATCTCTGTTGCTTTCTGTATTCTGTAACTGGCATTTTTCAGAATCTATTCGTTGTATTCAATGTTGATTCTGTGTCATAGTGTAAATTTTGTCAGAAGAAATTTGGAATCATCTTACCTTCTGGTGGTTTTAGGGTAGCCATGCAATATGAGCAGTATCAGCTCATGCTGACCAGATAACTCAATGTGCCATGGTCAACCACTCATCATCATGTGTATAAAACATACAGTATATATGAAGAAAAAATTATATAAATTGTTCATGAATAGAGGAAAAACTATCAGTTAAAGTTGTTTTGAATAGTTCTGTCATTGCGATGTTCTACCAGTTGCATTAATCAAAAAGACTTACCATCATAATTCTTTTTATTGAAGGAAGGTCCTCCTCAGACAAATTGGGCTTAGCTTGTGCACTTGCCACACATTGTTGATGCCCTTTTCTAAGAGGTGTGGTGAACTCTCCATTGGATAGCAGAATTTTTTGTCAAATAGCTTAGCTTTATCATCAAAAATACTGAAGTTGACCTCATCGTTTCTGAGGAAGCCATGAGGCCTTTCCTGCCTTTCGTCAATGTACATCCTGCTGCTTTACCATATGAGTTTAGTGGCCACTGATCCTTGTTTTCAGGATCCCTGAAGTATTTGTTCGCAAAAAGAATGCAAGTAATCTTCCCTATCTGGTGATTGTGGTTGAAAGGCTATTAAATTTATTGATCTCCTGACCTGAGAGAGAATTTTTGGGGTGACCAGTAGTTCCATAGATAGTTCCAACATACTGCTCATTCACCTATCCTGTGACCGAAGTAGAGTTTTAAACTGTGAAATATATTATTTTCATACGAAATTTTAAATAGGCCATTATAGTGTGAATTTAAGATGAAACCCTATTAGCTACATTCTGAAAATAATTCTATTATCTTTGTGAGACAAATACTATCTGGGGATGGTCAAGAGGAAGTGGCCCAACTCTGTTAATGAGAATCAAGTCAGATCAAGTTTGTTTGGCTAGTACCTTTTAGTTGTTGAAATGTATGCAATTTTCTACTGTGGAAGTAGATGCAACTTGCCTTTGATTGCCACAATCAAGTTCGGGTTTAACCGACTAAAGTGGCGAGTTGCTGCAGTGTGCACCATCCACAGGATGCACTGCAGCAACTCGCCAAGGCTTCTTCGACAGCACCTCCCAAACCCACGACCTCTACCACCTAGAAGGACAAGAGCAGCAGGCGCATGGGAACAACACCACCTGCACGTTCCCCTCCAAGTCACACACCATCCCGACTTGGAAATATATCGCCGTTCCTTCATTGTCGCTGGGTCAAAATCCTGGAACTCCCTTCCTAACAGCACTGTGGGAGAACCGTCACCACACGGACTGCAGCGGTTCAAGAAAGCGGCTCACCACCACCTTCTCGAGGGCAATTAGGGATGGGCAATAAATGCCGGCCTTGCCAGCGACGCCCACATCCCGTGAACGAATAAAAAAAAAATAACTAATATTCTAATTATCTGCCTGTTGAAAAAGAAACTGGGACTTTTTCAAAGAAGCCTTTCCAGTGTTTTGATCTGGGATGTCAAAAGTCTGCTTGGATATTATGTCACTGGCTTTCCTTATTTTGAGACAGGAGTAGAAGTCCGCTCATTCTTCTGACGCAGTTGAAAGATTCTAAAAAGGACTCTCAAGATTTGAAATACTTTATTTTGGTTTTGGAAACAGTTTAAAGTAGTATTGCAAACTATCTATTTTATTTCTTTTGCTTTTCTATAATTAAGTTTTAGCCTGAATGATACAGTCAAACATGACATCTTTCAAAAAGCAAAGGAGAGCAGTCCTTGCAACCTCCAGTACAAAATATTTCAGTAAAAGAGTAATTGTTAATCTTATTGTACTTTACTCCTATTCACGGTACCATAATGGTTTAAGTTTCAGGTTATAGGCGATCTGGGTCTGCCTATAAAAACGCCAGTCTGTGTGTGTTTTATTCCTCTCTCTTTTCCCTTTGTTCTGTAACTTTTTTAATGCTGTTCATCTGTAATTTCTTCCATGCGAAGGGTCTACACTTGAAACGCTATGTATCTCTTCTCTCTACAGATGCTGACCAACATGCTGAGTGTCTCCAGCATTTTCTGTTACTGTTTCTATCAATGTTACTACATTTCCTCTTAACTTCCTGTGTTTCGTGGAACATAACATGCAGGTACAGCAAGTGATTAGGAAGGCAAATGTATGTTGGCTTTTATTGCAAGGGGGTTGGAGTACAAGAGTAAGGGAGTCTTGCTGCAATTGTACAGGGCTTTGGTGAGACCACACCTGGAGTACTGTGTACAGTTTTGGACTCCTTACCTAAGGAAGGATATACTTGCCTTAGAGGGGGTGCAGCAAACGTCAGTTTGCTGTGATCACAAATAAAAAATTGGGAGAAAACCCAATTTGTAAATAAAACATAAGAACATAAGAAATAGGAGCAGGAGTAGGCCATACGGCCACACGAGCCTGCTCCGCCATTCAGTAAGATCATGGCTGATCTTCGACCTCAACTCTACTTTCCTGCCCAATCCCCATATCCCTTGATTTCCCTAGAGTCTAAAAATCTTATCGATCTCAGCCTTGAATACACTCAACGACTGAGCATCCTCTGGGATAGAAAATTCACAACCCTCTGAGTGAAGAAACTCCTCTTCATCTCAGTCCTATATGGCTGACTTCTTATCCTGAAACTATGCCCCCTAGTTCTAGACTGTCCAGCCAGGGGAAACAGCCTCTCAACATCTACCCTCTCAAGCCCCCTCAAAATCTTACATGTTTCAACGAGATCATCTCTCATTCTTCTAAACTCCAGAGAGTATAGGCTCATTCTACTCAATCTCTCCTCATAAGACAACCCTCTCATCCCAAGAATCAGTCTAGTGAACCTTTGTTGCATCCCCTCTAAGGCAAGTATATCCTTCCTTAGGTAAGGAGCCCAAAACTGTACACAGTACTCCAGGTATGGTCTCACCAAAGCCCTGTACAATTGTAGCAAGACTTCCTTACTCTTGTACTCGAACCCCCATGCAATAAGGGCCAACATACCATTTGCCTTTCTAATTGCTTGCTGTACCTGCATGTTAACTTTCTGTGTTTCATGGAACATAAGAGGAAATGTAGTAACATTGATAGAAACAGTGACAGAAAATGCTGGAGACACTCAGCATGTCGGTCAGCATCTGTAGAGAGAAGAGATACATTAGCGTTTCAAGTGTAGCTTTGCCATGGAGGAAATTACAGATGAACAGCACTAAAAAGTTACAGAACAAAGGGAAGAGAGAGGTATAAAACACACAGACTGTGCTGGTGGGGCTCTCTGCACCCTTCGTGTCGACCAGATTTTTTCCTTCTCCCAGATTCCTGGGCTGCTAGAGCATGCTCTGTTCTGCCACTTTTTCCTGCTTTTATTTCTACCTGCCTTAACCCCCACCCTGAACTGCTTCAGCTATTCACACGTTCTCTGCGCCTTATAAACATCTTTTTATTGTCTCATGTTAATATCACTTCAGCCATTTAATCATCTCCTGTATTCCATTGAAGCACTTTACAGGTCATTTTATGGCATCTCTCTTCTTTATTTGTGTGTTTTTCCTTTCCCTGTGATCTGTTCCTTTTTAAATGTGATTCATCTGTAATTCCTTGGAGTTTTGATGAAGGGTCTACACCTGAAACATTGGGGATAATTTCAGTTTCACTGCCTAGGCGGTAACCTGTTGGAGCGGATTGCCCATCCATTTCAATGGGATAAAAATCAGGTAGGTTTTACAATAGGCGGGAGATCTGCTCAGCTAGATTACCACCCAGGCAGTGGAGTTGAAATGCACCACGATTAACTCATCTGTTCTCTCTACAGATAGTGCCTCACCTGCTGAGTATTTCTAACATTATCTGATTTTGTTTCGGATTTCCAGCACTGCAGTTTTTTTGCTTTTCGTTTATATTAGCATTGACACAAAGCTGGTTGACAGTCAGGAAACAAAGAATTATGGTTAATAGGAGTTATTCGGATTGGAGAAGGTTGAAAGTGTGTGAACCAGGGGTCAGTGCTGGGTCCACTTTTGTTCTATCTACATATACATATATATATATATATATATATATATATATATATGTGTGTGAAGAGGGCTGTAAAAGCCTTCAGGAAGACATAGACAGGTTAGCAGAATGGGCAAACAGGTGGAAGAGGCAATTTAATATGGATAAGGGTGAGGTGATACACTTCGGGAGAAAAATAAGGAATGGGAGTATGCACTCAATGGAAAGATGCTGAAGGATGTGAATAAGCAAAGAGACCTAAGGGCCCAATACATAGTTCCCTGAAAGTGCAAGTACTGGTGGATAAAGCCATAAAAAAGGCCAGCAGCAGGGGCATAGAGTAGAAGAACAAAGAAATAATAAATTTGTAAAAAAAAACATTGGATGGCCACAGTTAGAGCACTGTGTGAAGTTTTTGGAACCCCATTATTGAAAGGACATTAATGCAATAGAGAGCATACAGCGTAGATTCACCAGGTTGATGTTAAGAATGGGGAACTATAGCTGTGAGGAAAGACTTGAGAAACTAGAACTATCTCCACTGAAGAGAAGGCTAAGAGGAGATTTAATTGAGGTTTTTAAAATTATGAAGGATTTTGATAGTGAATAAGGAAAGACAATTTCCTTTGGTTGTGACATGGATCATTAGTTTAAAATTGTCACGAAGAAAGTTATGACAAATTTCTTTACGGACAGGAGTGTTGGTTTTTAGGAATGTTCTTGGGTAATAGTAATCAATTGACCTATTCTCAGAGAATTTCGGAGTTTCCTAATTTCATGGGACACTGGCACCAGTACTGGGACAGGAAAGAGCTGTACCGTTGGGAGGGGCTCCATCTGAATTGGAATGGGACCAGTGTCCTAGCGGAAAGGATAAATAGGGCTGTCGATAGGACTTTAAACTAATAAGACCGGGGGGGGGGTGGGGGTGGGGGTAAGGATCTGGTGAGGATAACATCGAAGAAAAAAGAAATAGGAAGTGAGGGTAAAGGTCAGACCGAAGTTAACAAGGGTAAGGACAACATATATGGTCAGGGAACAAATACAGTTATAGAACATAAGTACAAAATGACTTAAAAATAAAGTGAGGGGAACAGTTATTAAAAACAAATTAAATTGCCTGTGCAGCAATGTGCACAGCATCTGAAACAAAACGGGGGAACTGGAGACAATAATTTATGATGTGGAGCCAGATGTGTTAGCGATAACTGAAACGTGGCTACATAAAGAACAGGACTGGCAGTTAAACATTGAGGATATAATGTATTTAGAAAGGATATAATGTATTTAGAAAGGATATTGAAGGAAGAGGGGGTGGGGTAGCTGTACTAATTAGAGACAACATAATGGCAATAGAAAAAAGGGACATAAATAACATTAAGATAGAAGCAGAATCCATATGAATTCAGACAAAGGATAAGAAGGGATCGATCATTTTAATAGGTATATTCTATAGACCACCTAACAGTGGAAGGGAAGTGGAGGATGAAACGTATAGACAAATCTATGAAATGAGTAAAAAACATTAAACAATAACCATGGGAGATTTCAACTGCCCCCATATAAACTGGCAAGAAGAGGCAGGGAAAGGAGAAAAGGGGATGGAGTTTTTACAGTGTGTATGGGATTCCTTTCTTACCCAGTATTTGAGAAGCCCAACAAGAGAGGAATCACTGCTGGACCTAGTAATGGGAAATAAACCAGAGCAGATAAAAGAAGTAAGCATAGGGGAACATCTAGGCAATAGCGATCATAATTTAATAAGGTTTAAAATAATGCTCGTCTTTCTTATGTCTTTCTCAAAGACCAAAGTAATAGATTGGAAAAAACTAATAGTGGGGGGATGAGAATGGATCTAGGGAAGGTTAACTGGAAATAAATTTTGACAGATAAAGAGATAGAACAGAAGTGGGAAATATTTAAAACTGTGATCAATAGAGTTCAGGAGAAATATATTGCTCTAAAAAGCAAGTACAAACTAGCCAATAATGAAACACCATGGATGGACAAAGAGATGAGGATAAAATTGAAACTCAGAAAAAAGCATACTCTAAGTACATAGACTATAAAGGAGAGGATGACAAAAGGGGAATACGAAAAGGTGACGAAAGAAGTCAAAAAAACAATTAGGAAAGCAAAGAGGAACTATGGAATTAAATTATCAAGGAATATAAAATGAAATAGTAAAGTATTCTACAGACACATCAAATTTAGAGAGGATAAAACCTCTGGTCTGGATCGATTGCATCTGCGAATATTAAAAGAAGTTGGGGAGGAGATAGCAGAGGCACTGTTACACACTTAAAAAAATTCATTAGAAAAAGGGAATAGTGCCAGAGGACTGACGTTATTCCTGTATTTAAAAAGGGAGATAGAACAAGTCCAGGGAACTGTAGACCAGTTAGCTTAATGTCGGTGGTAGGAAAAATGATGAAATCTGTACTAAAAGATGTAATAGAAAAATATCTAGAAACCGAAAATATAATAAAGATTAGTCAGTACGGATTTCAGAAGGGAAAGTCATGCTTGACCAACCTTATTGAATTCTTTGAATAAGTAACAGAAAGAGTAGACGAGGGTAATGCAGTAGATGTAATATATTTGGATTTTCAAAAGGCCTTCAGTAAGGTACTGCATTGTAGACTCATGGCTAAGGTCAGAGCATGAGGAGTCAGGTAACAGGTAGCAGAATGGATAGCAAGCTGGCTACAAAACAGAAAACTGAGAGTAGGGGTTAAGGGTAGCTATTCAGACTGGCAAAAGGTGGGAAGTGGCGTTCCACAGGAATCCGTGCTGGGACCACTGTTGTTCACAATTTACATTAATGATTTGGATTTGGGAATCGGAAATACAATTTCAAAATTTGCGGACTACATCAAATTGGGGTGTGTTGTTAATACAAAGGAAGAATGCGTCAAAATGCAAGGAGACATTGATAAACTTGCAGAATGGGCGTGTAATTGGCAAATGAATTTCAATATAGTGCATTTTGGTAGGAAGAATAAGGAGGCTGCATACTACTTGGATAATAAGAGTTTAAATGGGGTAGAAGAGCAAATGGTTCTGGGGTACAGATTCACAAATCACTAAAAGTAGTGATGCAGGATAATGAGGCCATAAAAAAGGCAAATCATTTCTGGAGGGATAGAATTGAAAAGCAAAGAAGTTATGTTAAACTTGTGTAGAATCTTAGTTAGACCACACTTGGCGTACTGTGCACAGTTCTGGTCTCCATTTTATAGAAAGGATAGAGAGCCATTGGAGAGGGTGCAAAAAAGATTCACAAGGATGATACCAGAACTGAGAGGATATCCTTATCAGGAAAGGCTGAACAGGCTGGGGCTCTTTTCTCTAGATAGGGGTCTTTAAGATAATGAAAGGGTTTGATAGGGTAGACGTAGAGAAAATGTTTCCACTTATGGATGAGTCCAAAACTAGAGGTCATAAATATAAAATAGTCGCTAATAAATCCAATATGGAATTCAGGAGAAACTTCTTTACCCAAAGAGTGGTAAGAATATGGAATGCGCTACCACAAGGAGTAGTTGAGGCAAATAGCATAGTTGCATTTAAGGGGAAGCTAGATTAGCACATGAGGGGGTGAGGGAGGAAGGAATAGAAGGGTATGCTGATATGGTTAGATGAATTAAGGGAGTGAGGAGGCTAGTGTGGAGCATAAATGCCTGAATAGGTCAATTGGGCCGAATGGTCTGCTTCTTTGCTTTAGTTTCGATGTAACTTGATGTAAACTCATTGACCAATAATAATTGATCGATAGGGCTGTGGATCTAAGCCAGTAAAGCAGACCAGGCAGGGGCAGGGATTTGGAGGGTAAGGCCTCAGTTTGTGTTTGAGAGTGAGATCGATGGGAATTGATTGATTTATTCCATCCATAAAGTATGAGTGAGAGTGAATGATGTTGGTGAAGAAAACTGGTCTGTGTCTTATCTCAGTTATTTGTGAATATGCCTACTTTTGCATGGACCAGTGCTGTCAGTGAAGCGCATAGCATTTATTTTTTGCTAGAAAGTGGTGTTGAGCATGGGGGCACAATAATGCGGACTTAAGAGTGGATAATATCTGCATGCAAGCTGCACTTATGTTAGCAGCAGCAACATAGGTTGAGTCTCCATCTAAGACCTCAGAGTGGAACTATAATAAGCATCAGAAACAGTGCTCCTGTCCTTGGACTATCCATGAGCAAAGTCACAGGAGATCTACTAGTAACAATTGCTCATTTTTTTTAATAGGAGATCTTCACTCACAGATGCAGAATCCAGGAAAAGTGCTCCACAGCCAGTAGGGACGGAAGATACTTGTATTAACAACCACACTGAAGTAAGCGTGCTTGATCAGCTCATCTAAAAACAGTGGAAGGGTTTAATTCTGTTTGTTTGGCCTTGATAAATCTGGAGGTGGGAGCATACTTTTATTACACATTGTGTGACAGAATTACCATGGGATTGAACTTTATTCTTTAATCTGGACATGACACACTATAAGCCATTGTTACACTTTTTGTTCTTCCTTTTGATTCAGTATATACAGTACTATACTTTTTTTTGTGTTGCTAATTTTTTGTCAATTCTTAGCACTAGTACTCTCCTTTCAAACCAGGCGTGTAACCTTTGTGCTCCCTTGATAGTAAATGTTGGACTTTCCATTTGATCTTTGTCTATTAACAAGTTTTCCCAGTTTTTGCCGCATTATAGTCTGCTGTGCTTGCGGCAGTAATGCTAGGTCAGTAGTAAGTAATATGCTAGGCCCACTTTCACGATTCTGATTTCGGACAATTCACGTTTAACTGACCTCTCCTCTGTATCATATTTTATGATGAATGACATATACCATTCTTTAAGTGTGAGAGGCTGACTGAGTGAGATGCTGACAAAGTGAGTTTTTGCAGAGAAAAGGTAAGAAAGTGAATTTGGCCTGAACAGCAGTTTGGGGCTGAAATAGTGGGCCTGAATCTGCTAGACCAAATAGGTAAGAGAGAATTAATTCTAATTAATTAAGTCTAGAGAAGCGCAGAAATTAGGAGTATAGTAATTTAGGATCAGGAATTGGGCTAGTGATGTGTGCGGTATGCACAGAACCATATAAATTAACAGCATTCGACTCACTGTGTCTGTGCCAGCTTTTTGCTAGAGAAACCCAGGACTAATCCCATTGCCCCACTGTCTTCCCATAGCTCAGTATCTTCCTCTGCTTCAAATATTTATTCAGTATTCTATTAACAGGTACAGTGTTGTCTGTCTCAATCACTCCCTATGGCAAAGCATTCCATGCTCCAACAACCCTCTGCAGAATGGAATTTCTCCTAATCTCTCTCCTGAGTCTCAGGCAGAATATTAAATTGATAACCCCTTGTCACTGACTCTCCAACCAGAAGAAATAGTCTTTCCCTATACACTCAGTCAATTATATATTATATATTAAAAACATTGAGTGGTATCAAAATTTCAAAGATGCTGCACCAGTAGGTGGCACTGTAAATATAACATTACATGACAGATTGGAAAACCATGTGTAAATATCACGTTAAGTAACAATTTTCTTCTCCCCAAAACTAATCTGTCTCTCACTCTTCCCCTCCACCTCCTCTCTCCTCACCTCCCCTCTCTCTTCCCCATCTCCTCTTCCACCACTCTCCCCTCCTCACCTCCCCCTCTCTTCCCGCTCCCCTCCTCCTCCACCATTCCTCTCTTCTTCCCCTGTCCTCCCTCCCTCTCCCCCCTCCCACTTTCCTCACCCCTCCACTGTGCTTCTCCTTTCTTCTTCAGCACCCCCAGCCATTTCCATCCTTTCCTTGTCCTCTTTCCTTCCTCTCCCTCTCCTTCTCCCCCTCCCCCTTCCTATATGCCTCCTCTCCCCTCCTCTGCCTTGGTTCAGTTATCACCTTGCCCTCTTACCCTGCCTGAATAATGCCCTTGGTTTTGACTTCCCGGAGGTGAAATTAGTCTTGGGTGGTAACTACAAAATAGACAACAGCGAATCGGTAGCCTGTTTTACACCCCACCCAAAAATTGGACAAAGAGGAGGGCAATTAGTGCAACATCACAGTACCATGGAGCAAGGGCTTACACATGTGGAAAAGAGAATCAGTATCTATGAGAACAGGAGTGGTTATTGTGGGGGATGTCATAATTAGGAGGCTAATTCAGGACTGTCATCCGTAGCTGAATGGTGTGTTGCCTCCTGGATACCAGAGTAAGGGAAATAGTGTAATGGGTGGAAAACCTC
This sequence comes from Heptranchias perlo, assembly GCF_035084215.1. NCBI lineage: Eukaryota > Metazoa > Chordata > Chondrichthyes > Hexanchiformes > Hexanchidae > Heptranchias > Heptranchias perlo. Next base: position 30,433,298 of record NC_090339.1, on the reverse strand, counting down.
TGAAAAGGGAAGGAAACCAGCCACAAATCATGGTTCATATAGAAACCACTAACATTGGAAAGAGTAGGATGAAGATCTTGCAGAGACCGTTTGAAGAGTTAGGATCTAGATTAAAGTGCAAGATTTCAAGGGTAGTAATTGCAGAATTACTCATAGTACCAGGATAAATTGGGGAAAAACAGATTTGATACATCAATGTGTGGCTAGAAAGATGGTGTAGAAGGGAGAGTTTCAGATTCCTAGGACACTGTTAAAAGCACTATATAAATGCATGTTGTTGTTGTTGTAAAGCGCTTTGGGGTGTCCTGAGTTCGTGAAATGCGCTGTATAAATGCAAGTCTGTCTTCTTTTATAAAATTGGACCTTATGTGCTCAAGTCTGTCCCACCCTCATTAAAAAAAAAAGCACAAATAAAGTCCTTGAGCAACCTAAGACGGCTGTTTTGTTTTTGTTCTGAAAAATATGTGCATTGTAATGTAATTTTTAGGTTTATAGCACAACTGTGATCTGCAAAATGTGATTTACGCAAACTAATAAAATTTTAGAAGACCTCCTAGTCTCTCATCCCTTTTCAGACCCCCACACTCAAGAGTTGTTTCTCAGATTTATTTTAATATTCCATTTCAAATATTTGTGGTGTGGGTGGTAGAAATCAATGACCTACTATTTTCTGTCTCAAAGATCCATTGTTGAAAATATTTTTCCTGAGCTTCTTTAATGGTCTAGTGGGTGTTGGCATAGGCAGTGTACCACGAAGTCATACAGGCTAGGAGGTCTTGCTCCCACTGGAAAGCACAAATATATGGACATCTAATGAGGATAGGATTTGGCTTGACTGTGATGCCCTTAATAGTTAACTAGCCTGTGGACATGAATTGGAGTATTTTAGTAGTTATGGGACTGGACTAGCAACCCAGGGGGCTTGAGTTCAAATCCCATCATGGCAAGTTATGAAACTGGATTCAATAAATCTGGTAATCTGTGCTAATTATATCCATATGATTTACACCAATTAGTATTAATTGTCTTCAGGTGGTGCATATCAACTGTGGAGTTCTTTGTATCCATTAATATGAATATGAGGCTTGGAATAAAGACTTGGAAGCAACTGAAGATCAGGCTCTAGTATTCTATCCTTCACCACCTGGCTATCCAATTTATTACAGTCTGTGGGCTGGCACCAGAAAAAATAACCATGAGAGCTGCTAGAAACCAAATGGTTGATTAGTGTCCTACAGGGAAGGGAACCTGCCATCTCTACCTGGACTGGCCTATACAAGACTCCAGTTCCACAAACTATTGTTGACTCTTGAGGAATGATTTTAACCCTGGCCGCCTGGGAACTGGGCGGGTGAACAGTTAAAATGGCCACAGTGACTTATCTTCCCTTCCAGCGGTTTGCAATTTGAACCTACTCTTTTGAGTAGGCAGCGGGGTCCTTCTTTAAATATGCAAATCGGGCTCCGATGATGACATCGGGGCCGGACTGCAATTTTAACCCAAGGCCTGCATGGGGATGCCTTCACAGTTTACCCGTCAGTTTAACCTGGCGGCAAGTGGATCCGGAGCCAGAAGAGGCCAGGAAGGTAAGTTATTTTTAATTTTTTTTTCTTGTTGGCCAGGAGGAGCAGAAGTATTCCCCTGGGCCACACAGTGCAACCGTGGGCCTCCTCTTCCCCAGGCTTCCTCCCTCTCCCCTGATGGTGAGTCCCTCCTGACCCTCTTTCCCCCCCCCCACCTACCAACCATTTACCTGACACCAGGCCTCCTGCCACCTGAAATCTTGCTCCTCCCTGCCCGCCAGCCAGCTAGTGCTTCCTGCCAGGTTTGGGCAGGAGACTGACAGGGTTCGTGCAGATGAGTCCCTGGAAATAAAATCTCCCAGGCCTCATGCTGAGGAGGGCTGGACGATTTCCTGTCCACCTCAGCTCTCGCTGGCAAGATTCCCACCGGGGGATAAAATCATGGCTTTAACATCCTCTGAAGTAGTTAGCAAATCATGTAATTGTAAAAAAAAAAGCTGCTAGAAAGCCCCACCACCACCTTCTGAGAGCAGTTAGGGAAGGGCAATAAATGCGGGCTTGGTGGCATCCCTCCCATCCTGAGAACAAATTTTAAAAACTCACTATCTAGGTCCACAGATGAGAAATAGGCACTTGGATGAGGTACTGAAGGGTTACTGACACCTGTGGACCCATGACCCAGAAAGTGTCAATGCCTTCAGGAGAAGAGGGTGAAAACAAGCTTTCTCCGTAGAAAGCACTGAAGTGTAAATGATTCACAGTAGCACAGTTTTACCTCTGATGCTTCAACACTATATTCTTAAATTCCTTACATTAATTCATAACTAATTCAAAAACATATATATATTAGTAGTGATACAGTGTTAGTGTATTATAGGAAAACTAGCCTAAAACTGGCCTCATTGAAATCTCTGTTGATTGCTGTATCTTTTTAGGTGGAGACTGAACGAATGAGCAATGGTGTCCAACAAGTCGAGGGGGATGAAAGTAACTTATTGCAGGAGGGACTTCAAAATTGCAAGGATAATGAGTCTGAAAGATCTGTTCCAAAAGAAGAGGAGGTCGCCCTCATGACCACTTCAGACGTACAGTTAAAGACTGACAGAATTACCAATGTGGAAAGTAAATTGCTACATGGGGAAATGCCGGAAAATGGAGATAACAAAATGAAAAATTTGGAGAGTGTGGTTATGCATCGGAAAGCACAACAAACTCTGTCAAAAACCACTTGCACTCAGGATAACACCGGGGAACCAGGAAAGACGGAAAAACAAAAATTGATTCCTGGCACTGAGGTTCAGTATCGAGGACACCCCTGGATTGATCCACATTTAGACAGTGCTATACCAGGGAGCCATCACCCTTTTAATGCATTAAACTTGTACAAACCTTGTTTAGCACCATCCCAGAATTTACACAAAGTTACTCAACCTTATTTTCCACCAATGTTTAACCAGGGTCCACATTTGATGTACATACCACCGCCAAATTTAGGCCATCCTAATGTTGCACCTTCCCTTCCGACAACTTTAGGAGTTGCAGGAGTGCAGACAGTATCATCATTTTTACCAAGTAAAAGTGGCAGCACAAATTTAGCACCTGATCTACATTTATATTCTCATCCACTGACCCTCAGCAGACCCTTGACTTCAGAACCTAAGGCCAAGCCTACTGCTGATTATTCTCATGCCCCTTTTGTGAAAACAAAAATCCAATCCGAATCATCTCAGAAGCAACAGTTTTTAACATCCCCTTCTCATACTTCATTTCCATCTTCCCACATTTATTTCAACCTGGGTAGTGAATTATCTTTGACACGGAAGAGCCCAAATAGCCGGTTACCCAAACTTCCTGAGCGCAGTCCAACTCATCAACCTTCACTTGGGCTCTCAGAAAACTCACAGCCTTCATTCATGGTATTCAGATCTCCACCTCAACTTGAGAAGCAGATATATCCAGAGGGAACCCATGATTTGCCTCTTGATTTGTCAGCAAAATCAAGCTGTCACGGTATAGGCTTTAAACAGAATTCTTTACCTGAGCTGCGGAAAACACCACCCATGCCGGTGTTAACACCTGTTAAAGGGGATAGGTCATTCTCTGTATTGCACTCTAAAAGTGATGGCCTCTCCCCACGAATACCTCAAAGTAGCTACAGTACCAGCAGTATTAAAGGAAGCATTGGTTTAACACCTCCTGTCGTGGTTTTTCCAGATACTATAAGAAATGGGGCTACTCTGCAAAAGAACCCAATTGATCCTTTAACTTTTCAGCCATTGAATCCAACTTGGTCCTGGGTGAAAGGTTCTAATAACTTGGTGAATCGTAATCCACGGACTTTTGTCGGTGTAGCCAATGCTATACCTGCATCTATGTTACAGATTGGTAATGGAGATCCCAAGAGTGCTGCTAAACAAGAACCAATTTCCATTGTTTACCAAGGAGATTGTCAGTTGGCACTTCCCAATGGCGTCAAGAGTGGGGAGCCCAAAAAAGATGCATATGGAGGTCATGTTGTAAAGGAAACTAATAATAATCACTCGCATAGCTGTTTTGTATCCACCCCCAGTGAAGTGGCATCATTTCACTCAAATGCATATCCCCCATTCCTCATTAGAAGTAGCATTCCCATTAACCACCTTTCTCTAGCGAGGGATAAGACCCCATTTCATCATTCACCATTGTTAACTAACGGCAGCTGTTCAGCATCGCAGCTGCCACTAACACAAGGAATTCCTTATGGTGTGCCATCTCCCGGAGGGGAATATTCTTTGTTTCAAAGTCCTCATCATTTAGGGGCTGTGTGGACTCCTCATAAGATCCATGGAGAAAAGAAGAAGGAAGACCAGCTACAGATAATGGGGTCACCATTGTCCAACTTGGAGTCTATAGTTCATAGTAGGGCTTTGGAGCTGTTTGCGATTGAAAATAAAAAGGACAGTCCTAAATCATTCACCCCAAATGCAATAAGTAAGGAAGGTATTCCTTCCAAAGATTTGAACCAACCTGCCTCCAGTAGTACAAACATAGTTGACTTAAGCTGTTTACCTTCTGAAAACCAAAACAAAAATGGTCAGAAAGATCAACAAAATACGGTTTCCACAATCAAGATGGACAAAGTGGGTAAAGCCAATAAAGGAGTTGCGAGTGAAAATTCTAAACATTCAACGGGTGATGTGGGTAAAGATGGAAAAGTTCAAAATAAGGAACTAGAAGGACAAGGAGTAATTATTTCTTTACCGTTGAGTAACCAGCCCTTAATTAATCAGAGCCATAGTCATAAAGATCTTCCTGTTGTAGAAACGCAAAGTGACAGGAGTTTAGAGGTAGCAAACATACAGGAGTTAGCAAGTGGAAGTACAACATCCTCCAAATTATCTACAAATGCGGATCAATCAGTGACTAAAGGTATGTGTAATGAGAAAGAATACTGTGCCGCTGGACCAGTCAAACGTACTGTTACCAAAGAAAAGGAGGATGGTTCAGTGAAGAATCCAGTTTCTAAATGCAAAGGACCTAATTCAGTTAGGTGCAGCGCAAACCCATCTATCTGTGTGGGAGAGAAGTTCAAATGCACTAAGAAGGAAGATGTTGTGAGTTCCAGCAGGTTAAATCGGGAACAGCAGACCATTCAGGTAAATTATGAACTTTAACCATTTTTTCCCCTGTATTTGGATCAATTTTCTTTTATTCTAACTACTATCATCTTCATTAAACAGTCAAGTAGAGTTGTGTGACGTCTTGCGTAGCTTTGTCCATTTTTATAATTAGGATGCAATTTGATTTTACTTCTGCAATAGCCAGGTTTTAAGAGGATGTTTTTCTGATCAGTGTCTCTAATGCTTCTTAAGATGATCAGTTCATGCAAATTTATATTAGCCAAAAGGAAAAAAGACAGAAATTAATTTTATGCGTACAAGTTCCTAAAATGTATAACTGATTATTTATTGGATAGTGAGTTATTTGCAGATGTACAGAATAGATTGGGACTTTAAAATTAATGAAATAACTAGTGTGCAGTAAATTAGATAGTACTTCTTGCCTATAATCCCAAAGTTGAAATCTTGTTTCAATTACCCTGAGTTTGGACAAAGAAATGTTGCATTGGTACAAAATATAAATGCATAGCCAATGTTGTAATTGGGATTTCAGTAAAGCATGATGATGGATGTATGAAATGTTCATATTGTGGCTACTTATAACGTGTAAAAGACCAAGCAGTATAATTATATAACTTTGTGCAACCAAACTTTTTTTGTGCAGAAAGAGTATTTTGAGCTGTATAGTTATAAGTGTGAGGTACTGATGGTAACAGGTCTGTCACTGATGGTGATAGTGGTGGTAGTAACTTAAGGTGATGAAATAAGAGTACTATATCACACAAGAAGCACATGACACAGCAGTAAAGAATGTTAGTTTCAGTATATTTTTTGCTACAACATATTGTATCAATAGGTAAATAAGCCTAGTAACAATATTGATCACAATACAATGAAATCTGTATATAATTACCATGTTTAGGATTGACCAGATTGACTTTATGAAATGAGGTTGAACACTCTTGCAACTGAAGTTAAGTGGTGAAAGTACAGTTATGTCATCTGTATGTGTAAAATGTATTATCAAATCTATGATCCTACTGCTTCATTCTTCCCCACTTTAATAGTAATTGATATGCAAAATGGGATTTTGACCAGATGATATTCTTTTAGTTTGGATAAGAAATGTATTTTTTTGTAATAAAACCTTTTCTACCCATGGGGCGGGAGAGAGGTGGAGAGTAGGAAATACCTAGGAACACTGTCCCTATTAAGGAATTTATGTCGTATGTGATTAGGTGAAAATCCACTATTCTACTGTATATAAGATCTCGCCTGGCCCATCCCCTTATTTTGTTAATTCTGTTTGTCAGCAGCAGATCTTAATTCGCCTTCGCATTAAAAAATCAAATGACTGTTATATTAGTTTTCTTTCTGTCCTTCGTCAAGTATGTCACATAACTAATGGAAAGGGAGGCTAGGTGGTGCAATTGGTTGGACACTGGATTGAAATCCAGACCAGACAAACTCCTCTGTCTGCTGGCTTTAAGGGTCCTATAGGAAATGATTTATCGCATGCCATAATCCAGTTCTAGTGGGCACAAGCTCACAGTACAAAACTGCCCCAAATGTGGCACTAAATTTGCAATCTCACTGTGCGAGGCAGAGGATGGCTGGTGTGGGAAATGGAAAAAAAAGTGGCATTGTGTTCAGGCACATTGTTGGGCAGAGTTTATGGAGCTTTTCTGCGCTGTACCTGATGTGGGAATCCTTGATACTGACACTGTGCCTGAAATGGAAAGTGTTCAATTTCACAGCACTAACATGCTGTACCTTGATAAGTGCAAGATTTATCAATATAGGTATAAAGACTTTGTCATTTAAAACTGAGTTATTTAAGTGCCCTTATCCTGAGTTCATCCCAGCACAGACACTGGATAGTGGACTGTGAAAGGTGCTGGACTAATTCTGGACAACTGAGATCACAGAAAGTATTGTTTCAACATATAATACCTCTCAGTTTCGGTCATCTGAGCCTAGATTTTCTGATTGGTGATATTTTAATGCCAACGGTAGCCCATCCATTTTAAATTGGTTACTGCCAGCATTAAGATAATGCCAAATCTAGACTCAGTTCTCTTCCACCTCTAGAGAATGTGAAAGAAACTGAGCTTGACTCATGATTTATCTAGATGAAGGCCCGGATGAGGCCCCCATGCTAGCTGATACTGTAAACAGTTCCCTCTCCTCAGGTACTGTCTCCCTCCCTTTCAAATCTGCTGTCATCAAGTCCGTCCTCAAAAAGACCACCCTTAACCCCTCTGTCCTTGCAAACTGCCCATCTCCAACCTCCCTTTCCTCTCAAGTCCTTGAATGTGTTGTCGCCTCCCAAACCCATGCCAATGTTGTCCGAAACTCCATGTTTAAACCTCTCCAATCAGGTTTCTGCTCCAACCAAAATATTAAACAGCTCTAACCAAAGTCAGAAATGACATCCTCTGTGACTGTGACCGTGGTGCACTATCGCTCCTTATGATTCTTGACCTCTCTGCAGCCTTTGACATGGTTGACCACACAGTCCTCCTCCAATGCCTCTCTAATTTCTAGCTGAGTGCAACTGCCCTCACCTGGTTCCACTCTTGCCTATCCAGACGTGGCCAGAGAATTTCTTGCAATGGCGTCTTTTCTCACCCCTGCATTGTCACCTCTGGAGTCCCTCAAGGGTCCATCCTTGGTCCCCTCCTATTTCTCACCTACATGCTTCCCTCCGTGACATCATCCAAAAATATTATGTCAGGTTCCACATGCAGACTGACAACACCCAGCTATACCTCACCACTACTTTTCTCGACCCCTCCACTGCCTCAGTGTTGTCAGATTGTTTGTTTGACATCCAGTCCTGGATAAGCTGCAATTTTCTCCAATTAAACATTGGGAAGACCGAAGCCATTGTCTTCTTTTTGTTCTTAGTTGTAAACTCATTATTTTGTTTATTTTTGGTTGGGGGGAGGTGAAATAAATGCAGAAGTAACTTTCAAGTGGTAACATAATAAATTGGAATCATACACATGCCTGATACACACCTGAAAAGAACAATTGTGCATAAGGTAAACTTGACAACAGTTAAATCTAAATTGCAGGGATCCAAAAGACGGTCAAGCAGTCTCGAAGTGAGTCGGAGAGATAGTGAAGAAGATGTCTGTTTATCCAAAGGACATGATGGGGAAAGAAGAAGCAGACGGCTGAGGACACCAAAGACTGAATCCCCTTCCAGAACAGCAATACAAGAAAAAGGTGGGATTGGTATGTAGTATCATACTAATTACTATCCCTTCTGTGCAGTGAGAAGGTGCAGATTTAATGAATATGTATAGTGATTCTTCAGCTTGGGAGTCATTCATTTATATAAACAGGAGAACAGAATGTTACAAGTCTGAACCCATTGATTATTGATCACATAAACATGTTTACCTCTGGTGGGTGAGTTTGGGTTAATTTGCAGTTAGCTTGCTACATGGAGTGCTGAAGGATGGTAACAATGATAACATGACAAAGGGAAAAAAAATTACCCTGTCTTGGGCCACTCAAACAGGTCGGTTTCAACTCCCAGTGGGAAACCGCAGGAGTCAGTAAGTTCCCCGGTTGCCTGTGGCAGCATGATGCCATGGTGATTTTAATTCCCGAGCCTTTTTACGATGCTGCCAGTCCAGGCAGGATGCAGCTGCTAGCCTCGCGAAAATATCCACCGGCATGCAGGTAGGGGTAGAGAAGTGGGTTCTGGGAGGATCTTGCGGGAGGAAATGGAGTTGGGGAGCGAGCCTGGGGCATGGGAGGCCCGGGAGCCTTCTGATTTGCTTCAGCCTGGCTGGAAAGTCACAGCAACGTCCCCGCTCGGGCCTGAGCGAAAACGCCGTCAAGTTCCAATTGATGTCTTCGGACCCCAATTAGCATATTTAAAGAAGGACCCCGCTGACTTCAGGTGGGTGCTTTTGCCAATTGTTCAGAAGAGCAGATTGAAATTGGACATAGCAGGATCCAGGCAGATAAGTAAACCGGGGCATTTTAAGTATCCATCTGCCCGGTTTCTCCTGGGTGTGTGGGGCTAAAATGCCCCTGCAATTATGCTACAAAATTTGAAGGATGCATTAATTAAGAAATCATGGCTTACTTGAGGAGGATGCATGGTGCAAATGGCCAGCATGGAGAGAAAATGTTCTAAGCAGAAAATGCCCTGATTGTACATGGTTCCTTAAGATTCACATACTTAAATTGTTCTAATAGCTGATCTCAGATAGTGCAGTGATTAGGACACTGCAGTTGGAAAGAATCAACCAAAGTTGCTGCTCCTGATCGCTATCCAGTGACCCCTGCTGGCAAGTACGTGTATCTGTGGACATTAGGTGAGGACTGGATGAGGCTCAGTTGTGAAGCCCCTCACAGTTAAATAGCCTGCCAATGCTAACTGTCAAAGTTTACACATGAATAATAGTCATTTGTGTTATATTTGCATGGGCGCCTGGTTTCTAAAATATACGCCACCATGGAGTAAATACCTTCAGGAGAGAAACAAATAGTGAGAAACAAGAAAAAAAATGTTTGAATGTTGTCAGTATTCATCAGGTTGAACAGTTATGTAAATTTGGTTATTGTTATGGAATATAGGTAGGTTCATTAAATCAATGACTCAGTTGGCCAAAAAAGTGGGAATGGGAGTTAACTTACGGTAAAAAGAATGAGCGTATATGTGGTTTTGATAAGAACATGAGAAAGAATGGAATAAGAAAAATACACTCAAACCATCAAGCCCACTCCATACATGGACTCTGTGCAATGTACCCTTTCCTAAACTATACCCACATAATTATGTCCTTTAAGGGAAAGTTCCCAGTAATCTTACCTTGGTCTTGAAGATAATCAAGTGGAGCTCCAGAGTATCCATCCCCTATCTTCACTATTGAATCCTAGCCAGTTGCTTTTCAAATTGACACTTCCTTGGTTCCAGCAAGGACAAGGACCATTGTCTCCATTAAGTATTTGATTACATCAGCTGGGGGTATAGTTAATACTGAGGAAGACTGCGACAAAATACAAGAAGACATTAATAAACTCGCAGAATGGGCATGTAATTGGCAAATAAATTTCAATATAGACAAGTGTGAGGTGGTGCATTGTGGCAGGAAGAATAAGGAGGCCACATACTCCTTGGAAAATAAGAGTCTAAATGGGGTAGAGGAGCAAAGGGATCTCTGGATACAGATCCACAAATCACTAAAAGTAACGACACAGATGAATAAGGCCATCAAAAAAGCAAACAAAGCACGGGTTTACTTCTAGAGGGATAGAATTGAAAAGCAGAGAAGTTACGCTAAACTTTTATCGAACCTTAGTTAGATCACACTTGGATTGCTGTGCACAGTTCTGGTCTCCATGTTACAAAAAGGATATAGAGGCACTGGAAAAGGTGCAAAAAACATTTACAAAGATGATACCAGAAAGAGAGGTTATACCTATCAGGATAGATTGAACAGGCTGGGGCTCTTTTCTCTCACAGAAGGCAGAGGAGTGACTTGATAGAGGTCTTTAAGATTATGAAAGGGTTTGATAGGTTAGATGTAGAGAAGATGTTTCCACTTGTGGGGGAGAACAAAACTAGGGGCCATAAATAGAAGATAGTCACTAATAAATCCAATGGGGAATTCAGGAGAAACTTCTTTACCCAGAGAGTGGTTAGAATGTGGAATTCGCCACCACAAAGAGTAGTTGAGGTGAACAGCATAGATGCATTTAAGGGAAGCTAGATAAATACATGAGGAAGAAAGGAATAGAAGGATATGTTGATAGGGTTAGGTGATGTAGGGTGGGAGGAGGCTCATGTGGAACATAAACGTCAGCATGGACCAGTTGGGCCGAATGGCTTGTTTCTATGCTGTACATTCTATGTTATGCTATGTAATCTGCATATACTTACCCCTATTAGCTTCATTTTTATTCAACAACAACAACTTGCATTTATATAGTGCCTTTAATGTAGTAAAACGTCCCAAGGCGCTTCACAGGAGCATTATCAAACAAAATTTAACACAAAGCCACATAAGGAGATATTAGGCTAGGTGACCGAAAGCTTGGTCAAAGAGATAGGTTTTAAGGAGCATCTTAAAGGAGGAGAGGCCGAGAGATTTAGGGAGGGAATTCCAAAGCTCAGGGTAAAGGCAGTTGAAGTCACGGCCACCAATAGTGGAGCGATTAAAACTGGGGATGCGCAAGAGGCAAGAATTGGAGGACTGTAGAGATCTCGAAGGGTTGTAGGGCTGGAGGAGTTTACAGAGATAGGGAGAGGCGAGGCCATGGAGGGATTTGAAAACCAGGATGAGAATTTTAAAATTGAGACGTTCCCAGACTGGGAGCCAATGTAGGTCAGCGAGCACAGGGGTGATGGGTGAACGGGACTTGGTGTGAGTTCGGATACAGGCAGCAGAGTTTTGGGTGAGCTCAAGTTTATAGAGGGTGGAAGCTGGGAGGCCAGCCAGGAGAGCATTGGAATAGTCAAGTCTAGAGGTAACAAAGGCATGGATGAGGGTTTCAGCAGTAGATGAGCTGAGGCAGGGTTTGAGACGGGTTAGACAGTTTTATTTTGAAGGAGTTAATCCATGCAGTTTCAACTGCTTTTGCTGGAATTTTCATCTGCATATCCACAATTCTGGAGGAGCTTTTTTCTAATCTCTAGTTTCTTTTGAGACTTGTTAACGTTGTTCTTGTGTTTTCTAGGTCTATGCTCAAAACCCAACCCACACACTATATCTAAGAATAGGTTTTAAAATTATCTATGTACTAGTGGTTACTCCAGTACACTGAAATGGTCCATAACCATGAGGTGCAGTCAACTCTCTGTCTTATATTCCTGCATAAAACATACTGAGATTTAATTAAAACCATAATTGAATCCTGCATTCTTGGAATGAGATTTATATTTAAAACTTGTGATAGTGTGCTGTTTAAAGAGCGTTAAATGTGCTAAGTGTGTGGTACAGCCCATTCTATGCTGCAGTGAGTGATAATTCCTCATGTTTTAGTCACCCATCTGGCTGGATACATGCAATGTCTATATTATGTAAGAATACAAAAAGGTCTGGGAGGCCATTTAATCAGACGTTATTTAATTCTAGTTTTTCTTTTGTTTTGAAAGCTTATTTCTTTCTTCTTTTACGGGTACTCTCTGTGCTTATGTATCATTTTCTTTTTTTTGTTTCTAAAATAAATGGCCAAAGCCCATAGCTAAACAAGATTGAAAAAATTAAGAGATAAAGTAAATCAGGAAGTATTGATTCGGTGACACCAAGCTTAGGTTTTAAAAACTGAAGATTGTAGAGTGAAGGAAATATTGAGGGTGGGCGATATGTTGGTGTTGCAGGTGACCTCCTCTGCCACCTCGAGCCAGGCCTACCTGGTGGCAGAGGCAGGCCGCTTCCTCTCGCCCGCCGGGGGGAAGATCTCTGTCCTCCCCCTCCTCCTCACCCCATGTATTGATACCTGGAGTGAGGCATCATTAAACTGGGAGCAGCCTTCCCCCTGGGCTGCTCCATGCTGTAATTTTTTCTATTTGTTGCAGCATCTGTCAGTGGAGGACTGCCCCTTTAAATAGAGCTCCTCCAGCTGACAGATCTTACTGCGCATGCGCAGCCCGCCCGACGTGCAGATCAGCAGTGGGGAACCCGGAAGACAAGGTAAGTGGATCCATTTGGGCTGCGATCGTGCGGGTGGCTGACAAATTTCACTGGGCGTGTTACCCACGCGCCCAATAGCCCCCCCGCCGTGAACCCGCAGCCCTGGTAACATCGAGCCCATGATATTTTCACCAGATCTCTCCTCCTCCCCCCTCCCCCCGCCTTCCGAGTTTACTGTCCTATCAATAAACCTATTTATCCTTTCTGCTAGGACTCTGGTCCCATTCCGGTTCAGGTGGAGGCTGTCCCAGCGGTCCAGCTCCATCCTGTCCCAATACTGGTGCCAGTGTCCCATGAAATGAAATACCTCCTTCCCACACCTGTCTTTCAGCCACACATTCACCTTGCTGATCTGCTTATCCCTATGCCAATTAACACATGGCTCGGGTAGTAATCCCGAGATTACCAATCGTGAGGTCCAGTTTTTTAATTTAGTTCCTAACTACTGCTATTCACTTAGCAGGACCTCCTCCCTTTTCTTCCCTATGTCCTTTGTCCGAACATGGACCACGATCTTCCCCCTCCCTTTCCAAGTTCCTCTCCAGTTGCTCCAAGATAACCTTTTACCTGCGTGCCAGGTAGGTAACACATACTTATAGACTCTCGGTCGTGACTGCAGAGAACGCTATCTATCCCCCTAATTATCCAATCTCCTATGACTACATCCTTTCTATTCTGCTCTCCTCCGCGCCCCCCCCCCCCACCCCATCCTCTTGGACTGCCTCCTGCTCCTGCCATGGTTAGCATTCTGGCTAAATACCCCACAGCCTGCACGCTTATCCTCACAGGTAGCAAGTACATTGTACCTGTTGGACAGGTCCAGTGCCTGTGGGACCTCCTTCTCTATCTCCCCTTGGTTTCCCTTACCCTGCTGACTAACAGTCACACTCTCACCTTCCTGTACCTGTGCTTTCCTCTGAGGTGTGACCGTACTTCCCTCTGAGGTGTGTCTGAGGTTAAGAACATAAGAAATAGGAGCAGGAGCAGGAGTAGGCCATATGGCCTCTCGAGCCTGCTCCGCCATTCAGTAAGATCATGGCTGATCTTTGACCTCAACTCTACTTTCGCGCCCTACCTCCATATCCCTTGATTCCCTTAGTTTCCAAAAATCTATCGATCTCAGTCTTGAATATACTCAATGACTGAGCATCCACAGCCCTCTGGGGTATAGAACTTCAAAGATTCACAATGCCCTGAGTGAAGAGATTTTTCCTCATCTTGTTCTAAATGGCTGACCCCTTATCTTGAGACTATGCCCCCAAGTTCTAGACTGTCCAGCCAGGGGAAACAACATATCAGTATCTGCCCTGTCAAGCCCGCTAAGAATTTTATACGTTTCAGTGAGATCACCTCTCAGTCTTCTAAACTCCAGAGAATATAGGCCCATTCCACTCAATCTCTCCTCATAGGGCAACCCTCTCATCCCAGGAATCAATCTAGTGAACCTTCATTGCACCCCCTCCAAGGCAAGTATATCCTTCCTTGGGTAAATGTAAGGAGTCTTACAACACCAGGTTATAGTCCAACAGCTCAAAACAGCATGGCTTCCTTGGGTAAGGAGACCAAAACTGTACACAGTACTCCAGGTGTGGTCTCACCAGAGCCCTATATAATTACAGCAAGACCTCCTTAATCTTAGACTCCAACCCACTTGCAATAAAGGCTAGCATATCATTGACCTTCCTAATTGCTTGCTGTACCTGCATGTTAACTTTCTGTGTTTCATGTACAAGGACACCCAAAATGCTCTGAATACCAACATTTCTTAGTTTCTCACCTTTTTAAAAAATATTCTGCTTTTCTATTCCGACCAAAGTAAATAATTTCACATTTCCCCACGTTGTACTCCATCTGCCACCTTCTCCACTACTCACTTAACCTGCCTGTATCCCCTTGCAGCCTCTTTGCGTCCTCCTTACAGCTTACTTTCCCACCTAGCTTTGCACCATCAGCAAACTTGGATACATTACAGTCGGTCCCCTCATCTAAGTCATTGATATATATTGTAAACAGCTGAGGCCCAAACTCTGATCCTTGCTGCACCCCACCAGTTACAACCTGCCAACCCGAAAATGGCCCATTTATTCCTACTCTCTGATTTCTGTCCATTAACCAATCCTCAGTTCTTGCTAATATGAGCTTTAATCTTGTGTAAGAATCTTTTGTGTGGCACCTTATCGAATGCCTTTCGAAAATTCAAATATACTACATCCACTGGTTCCTCCTTTTCTACCCTTCTAGTTACACCCACAAAAAACTCTTAAAAGATTTGTCAAACACGATTTCCCTTTCATAAAATTGTGTTGACTCTGCCTAATCATATGATTTTCTAAGTGCCCTGTTACTACATCCTCAATAATAGATTCTAGCATTTTCCCTACTATTGATGTCAGGCTAACTGGCCTATAAAGTTCCCTGTTTTCTCTCCCTCTTTTTTGAGTAGAGGGGTTACATTTGCTACCTTCCAATGCACAGGGACTGTTCTGGAATCTAGGGAATTCTAGAAGATCAAAATCAATGCATCCACTATCTCTGCAGCCACCCCTTTTAAAATCCTAGGATGTAGGCCATCAGGTCCAGGGGCATTGTCGGCTTTTGGTCCCATTAATTTTTCCAGTACTTTTTCTTTACTAATCATAATTACTTTAAGTTCCTCACTCTCATTAGACCCATGGGTACCCCACTATTTCCGGTATGTTTTTTGTGTCTTCTACTGTGAAGACAGATATAAAATATTTACATCTCTGCCATTTCCTTATTCCCCATTGTAATTTCTCTTGTCTCTGCCTCTAAGGGACCTACGTTTACTTTTGCTAATCGCTTCCTTTTTACATACTTGTAGAAGCTCTTACTATCTATTTTTATATTTCTTGCTACTTTACTCTCATATTCAATTTTCTCCCTCTTAATCAATTTCTTGGTCATCCTTTGCTGATTTCTAAAACCCTCCCTATCCTCAGGCTTACTACTCTTTTTGGCAACATTGTAAGCCTCTTCTTTTAATCTAATACTATCCTTAACTTCTCTAGTTAGCCACAGTTGGATCACTTTTCCTGTGGAGTTTTTATTCCTCAAGGGAATGTATATTCTTTAAGAATTATGAATTATTTCTTTAAATGTTCACCATTGCTTATCTGCTGTAATATCCTTTAATCTAATTTCCCAATCTATCTTAGCCAACTTGCCCCTCATACCTTTGTAATTGGTTTTGTTTAAATTTAAGACCCTAGTTTCTGACTTAACTATATCACTCTCAAATTCAATATGAAATTCTATCGTATTATGATCACTCTTCCCCAGAGGATCCTTTTTTATAAGATTACTGATTAACTCTGTCTCATTACACAATACTGGATCTAAAATAGCCTGTTCCTCTAGTTGGTTCCTCGACATATTGTTCTAGAAAACTGTCTTGAATGCAGTCTATGAACTCGACCTCCAAACTAGTTTTGCCAATTTAGTTTGCTCAATCTATATGAAGATTAAAGTCCCCCATGATTATTGCATTCCCCTTGTTACATGCTCCTCTAATTTCCTGATTTATACTTTGTCCAACACTATAACTAAGTTAAGGTTTTTAATGAATTTTCATCAGTAGCAAACCAAACCTCAGCACTCAAGCCATGGTCCCACCACATACCTTGCTCTTGTCCTACTCTCTGTCCACTTCTCCCATCTATCAGGAAAGATTGAACAGACCAGGGCTCCTTTCTTTAGAAAAGAGAAGACTGAGAGATCTTTAAGATTATGAAAGTGTTTGATAAAGTAGACGTAGAGAAGATGTTTCCATTTGAGGGGGAGACCAGAACTAGGAGCCATAAATATAAGATAGTCACCAATAAATCCAATAGGGAATTTAGGGGAAGCTTCTTTACCCAGAGAGTGGTTAGAATGTGGAAATCGCTACCACAATGAGTATTTGAGGCGATTATTATAGATGCATTTAAGGGGAAGCTAGGTAAACACATGAGGGAGAAAGGTATAGAAAGATGTTTTGATGGGGTTAGATGAAGAAGGGTGAGAGGATCTCATGTGGAGCATAAACACCAGCATGGACCTGGTGAGTCGAATGGTTTGTTCCTGTGCTATACATTCTTTGTAATTTTGAACTTGACAAAAGATGAGGCTTGCTTGTAGTCTTTCTGCTGTTTTGATTGAGATTGGGAACTTACTATCTAGGGAATAAAGGGATTTTGGTGCTTGTTGTCTTTCTGTAGTTGCTTTGTGGCGTTTTTGTTTCAAATATTCCACCAAATGCTAGAAATTCAGTGATATTGATAGATGCTTCAGCTTTTTAATTTTCTTTCAGCTCTTCTGTAACATTGTTACTAGATACGGTGATCTGTCTCTAAATTGTCGCTATCTAAAATACATCTTGGGTCAAAACTTCTTTTGTGTGCTACGTGCAGAAAAATTGTAAACGCATTCTTTAGTAACCAAGAAATCTTGATTAGTGATTTGGCGCAGCGTGAATCCCACAACAAATGCTATGAAATTCTCCACTTGCCATATGCAGCAAGACCTGGACAACATCCAGGCTTGGGCTGATAAGTGGCAAGTAACAGTCATACCAGACAAATGCCAGGCAATGACCATCTCCAAAAAGATAGAGTCTAACCACCTCCCCTTGACATTCAACAGTATTACCATCACCGAATCCCCCACCATCAACATCCTGGGGGTCACCATTGACCAGAAACTTAACTGGACCAGCCACATAAATACTGTGGCTACAAGAGCAGGTCAGAGGCTGGGTATTCTGCGGCGAGTGACTCACCTCCTGACTCCACAAAGCCTTTCCACCATCTATAAGGCACAAGCCAGGAGTGTGATGGAATACTCTCCACTTGCCTGGATGAGTGCAGCTCCAACAACCCTCAAGAAGCTCGACACCATCCAGGACAAAGCAGCCCGCTTGATTGGCACCCCATCCACCACCCTAAATATTCACTCCCTTCACCACTGATGCACTGTGGCTGCAGTGTGTACCATCCACAGGATGCACTGCAGCAACTCGCCAAGGCTTCTTCGACAGCACCTCCTAAACCCACGACCTCTACCACCTAGAAGGCCAAGATCAGCAGGCACATGGGAACAACACCACCTGCACGTTCCCCTCCCAAGTCACACACCATCCCGACTTGGAAATATATTGCTGTTCCTTCATCGTCGCTGGGTCAAAATCCTGGAACTCCCTACCTAACAGCACTGTGGGAGAACTTTCACCACACGGACTGCAGCGGTTCAAGAAGGCGGCTCACCACCACCTTCTCAAGGGCAATTAGGGATGGGCAATAAATGCTGGCCTCGCCAGCGACGCCCACATCCCATGAACGCATAAAAAATATAGCGCAGCGGTGCTGGGATTTGTACTCATGAACTCTGGGTTGCTAATCCAATACCATAACACCAGGCTACCTTATCCTGTGTAATTTTCTGTCTGAGTATTGTAATTTTGTAGACTAAGTCCCAGAGGCAGTGAAACTGGTGACATCTGAGTAGCAGCAGATCACTCATCATAACCATGACCTAGTACTACTTACTGGATGATTTTGATTTAAATATTCAGGTTAGAGCCAAAAATTGAGTTGTTTGAATATTTTCAAATTTTAATAGGTCATCCAACAGTAAGAGAGCAGTCAGAGAAGAGACAAAACCCATAAAAGACATAAACATGTTTGAAACTGAGGATGAGCACAAAATAGTAAATATTCTGAATGACTCTTCCGACAGTATTTACAAGGGAGGACTTGAGCAATGTGCCCTCTCCAAATAAAGATATCCCAAGTAAAATCAATGACTTCATTGTAAATGAGATGGAAGTCATAGAGAGGCTAAATGGGCTCAAAACAAATAAATCCCTAGGGATATTATTTAACTGAGTGCTAAGAGAGACTAGGGAGATCTGTGAGGCACTGACAATCATGAGGGAGTCAGTGGGGAGGTACCAGTAGATTGGAAACGGGCTAATATAGTACCCATATTCAAAAAAGGTGAAAAACAACACCAGCAACTAAATACCCATTAGTCTTCCATTTCATGTAAAATAATGGAATCAGTTATAATGAGTAAACATGAGGATCATCTGTGCAACAGTAACCTAGTTAACAGCATCAGCATGGATTCAGAAAGGGAATATCCTGCTTGACCAACCCACTAACTTCCTTGAGGAAGTGACAACCCAAGTGGACTGTGGTGAGCCTTATGATGTGATGTACCTCGACATCCAAAGGCTTTTGATAAAGTTCCACACAAAAAGCTATTAATTAACTCAAAGCTCTGGGAATCAGGGTTAGTACTGAGAATAGAGGAGAAACTGGCTAAAGGGTAGGAAATAATAAGTACTCATTAGAGGTGTTATGTCAGAGTGGGGTACTGAGCCCCAGGGAGGTGAGAGACCACTACCGTTTCTAATTTACATGGATTCAGAAACTCTGTCAAGTGACCAAATTTACAATGATACCAAACAAGGGGGGGCAATTGAATTTGAGGAGACCGCTCATAAATTACAGATGAGTTCAACAAAATATGCAAGTGGGCAGAACAATGGCAGATGAAACTTAATACAGAAGAGTTTCAAGTGCTACACATTAGAAAGAAAAATAGATGGCACGTGTACTTTACGAATGGTGTTTGAAATAGCTACAATTAAAAAGGCAAATAGGATGTTGAATGACTTAACCAAAACAGTAGAATATAGGTCAGAGAAGGTAATGTTCATACTTTATAGTGCTCTGGTCACACGCATGAGCATTGCAGAGAAAAGCTCCTAGGCTGATCCTCAGGGTCAGGGATCTGAGTTGTGAGGAAAGACTGGAGTAATGGGCTTTTCAGCCTAGAAAGGAGGCATTTGGGAGGTGATCTTACACAGGTATATAAGATTGTTAAGGTTGTAGACAAAGTTAACCCAGAATATTACTTTAAATTAAACACCAGAAGTAGAACTAGGAGATGGATTCAAACTAGTAGAAGGAAATTTTAAGACTGATATAAGGAAATTTGATTTCACACAGAGTGATCAACATAGGGAATGAATTTTCAGACGGAATGGTGGAAGCAAAAACCCTGGAATTTTTTTTAAAATTCAATTCCACGATCTCCCTGTGGGAGATGTTAGGATCTCTCCGGATGGATGAACTAAGCTAGGCTGAACGGTCTTCCACATCCGTAATTCTCTTATAATCTTTTGAGTATGCTTCTTTACCTTAGAGGGGGTGCAACAAAGGTTCACTAGATTGATTCCTGGAATGAGTGGGTTGTCCTATGAGGAAAGATTGTGTAGAATGGGCCTATACTCTCTGGAGTTTAGAAGAATGAGAGGTGATCTCATTGAAACATATAAGATTCTGAGAGGGCTTGACAGGGTATACACTGAGAGGCTGTTTTCCCTGGCTGGAGAGTTTAGAACTAGGGGGCATAGTCTCAGGATAAAAGGTCAACCATTTAGGACTGAGATGAGGAGGAATTTCTTCACTCAGAGGGTTGCGAATCTTTGGAATTCTGTACCCCAGAGGGCTATGGATGCTCAGCCGTTGAGAATGTTTAAGACTGAGATCGATAGATTTTTGGACTCTTAAGGGAATCAAGGGATATGGAGATCAGGCAGGAAAGTGAAGTTGAGGTGAAAGATTCGCCATGATATTATTGAATGGCAGAGCAGGTTCGAGGGGCTGTATGGCCTACCCCTGTTCCTATTTCTTATGTTCTACCAAGATAAGCTGTTACAGGGAGTATAAGTTGCTGTATTGGGTGAATTTTATCAGTTCTCCAAACCATTAGATGGAGCATCTGGCCATTCTAGCCCTGAATGCCCTCAGGGATTTTCCACTGGACTCCCAGCATAATTCTGGCAAGAGTCCAGAAAAATTCTCCGGAAATGGCAGAGAGCAGGTTGCGCTGAATGCCTGTTATTCCAGGATTTTCTGGATGGTCTTGTAAGAGGGAGGAAGTTCTGCTATCCCTTTATAGGGTAAATGACATCAGGAAATTTTTACAATTTAGCTGCTGTTTAGAGAGAGAGAGTGTGTATGTGTGGACTATTTGTGCAATTACTGAAGTTATTAACAAACTAGTAGATCTCCCGTGGCATTGCTTATGTAATTCCATCATTTGATCTTTGTGTCTTCCTCATTCTGACCTTGCTGTGTCTCCATCTCCCTTTCTTCCCTAATGCACTTTTCTCTCATTGATCTCTATCTTCGCAATGTCTCCTTTTCCCCAACCTCTCTCTCTCTTCCCCCCCCCCCATTTCTCTCTCCCTGTCCCTTGACCTCTTTCTTTCCTCCCACTCTTTCTCTGTCTCCCTAATATGTCTCTCTTTCCCCCTCCCCCAGTCCTAATCAAGCTCTCTCTCTCTCTCTCTGACAGCCCCCCTCCCTCCCCTAAATCTTTCCCTCTCTGCCCCTAATCCCTTTCTCTCTTGGATTCAGGTGAGGCAGTATTCATTTTTATATCTGTCCTTGAATAAGTTAGAAAACTACAGCCTCTGCACATATATTGTAGCTCCCTGTACAGCACACACACCCACACTTCACTTTTTTAGTTGAGCAATAGTAGACAGTTAACCTGTCCTGAGAACTCACTTGAGCTGGTTTCTGGGAGTTGAATGAAAGTGGCACAGTTTGATTCACTTTGTCTTTTCCGCCCTGTCTGTGAGTACCTATTTTGTTCTATCCAAGTGCTTGTTCAATCGATGTTCAATATGGCGGTCAGTTTTGACTCGGGCAGGAGTGGAGCTGTGATAGATCATATTGGAATGTTATTTCATGTCCAGCTGTTTAAAAAAAATCAATGGAATTAAAAGTGAATTTGAATTTCAGTGTTACTTAGACTGCAGTTATACTGCCAATGTTTTACAGATGTGAGCAGTTTCAGATGTGCATTGCTTCAAAAGTGACATTCGATTGTGCCGAAAGCGAGCTCGCAGGAGGACAGGGACCACATGAAATTGGTGCTGGTAGCTGATTATAATGGGTCAGGCATGCAGCCAGCGCTACTCATGCTGCTTATTGCCTGCATGCCTATTTGGTGGAGATGTGGAATTGGGTGTCACTGACGCCACTAAAGCCCCTTAACGAGGAGATGTGCTTTGGCTGCAGACAGGAGAGAACATTTGCGAGCAGAGAAATGACTGAAAGACTTTAGTTTGGGCCCCCAGTTTCTCCGATGACACTTTGGAGCACTAGGATAGGTAATCGAGCACACAAGACAGGCCACTGGATGTCAAATTTGCTATTGAATTGATAATCTCACAAATAAAGGCCACAAGGATTTTGTGTAGGACAACATTTAGTCCGAGAAATCATTTTTAAATTTAGTTTAAGTCTTGTCTCTGGACTTCAAGTTTGGTACTGTGCAGAAGAAGTTTACTGCTAGTTTTAGTTTAGTATTTTTTATCATAAACTCCAGTCATATGTTAGTTTTAGTTTTCAAAAAAAATACAGACAAGATTATGCTTTTTGATTTTCCACAGTTTTGTTCCAGTCTTCCAGAATTTTTTTTCAAAATTTTTGTTTTTCAAAAAATGTCATTATTGTTATTTCATTTCTCACACAGCTCACAAAACCATGACAGACATTAAAGAAATAATAAACTGATACTTGAATTACAGCTGAGACTTCATACATCTGCTTAAATTTACAACATCTGTTCCAAAAGCTGTGTTCTTTAAATCCTAGAAATAATTTTACTTTTAGTCTCATCTTTTTATCTTGAATTTTATGCTCAATTCTAAATTTAGTCGTCAAAAGAAATTTAGCTCTGCTATTAATTTATTTGACACAAATGCAATTATTTTAGTCAGACTGTTAACATCCCTTACTTTGATGAGCACAAAAAATTGTCATTTTTCTTTTAAATGTAGAAATCCTGCATTGCTTGAAGAGGTTAATTATTACATGAAATGTGAAAATGTTTTGATGTTCATTATTAAGTGTTGGTTCATGTTTCCTTCTTCCCTCAGATCTTCCGCTGAGAAAAGGCAAAAATAGTTTTAAGGACTTCATTCCAGTGGTGTTGAAAACCAGGACTCGCAGTCAGTCAGGTGAGTAAACTTTTCTTTAAGTAGGAAATTGTGGCAGACCAGGCAAGAATCACTAGAATACTCTTGAATCATAGAGAAAATTTTCAAGGAAATATGTGGACACCTCAACAGGCACAATGAGATGGGCAGCTTTGTTTTTATAATAAAAACCACAACACAAGGGACGTTATATACAGTTGTAGCAAAATATGTTTGTAAGTTTCATTTTAGATTATTTCAATGGCTGCATCTTTCAGCAAACAAGAAGACTCATACGGTAGTATTTTAATGACTCTATTTTTGGATTGGTCATCTTTAAGACATAGCCATCTTCATAAACAATAAGCATAACTGAATTTAGTTTTTTTTTAACACTTTGAGCTACCATTTGTTTTGTTTTTGTTTATACCTATTATATGAACAGAAGATATGTCATGAAAAATTTAAACTAGTTACGAGGGTGGTAGGGGAAAATCTAAACAGTAGGTCAAAAAATGTGAGGAAAAGACCAGCAGGACATTTAGGTATAGCGTGGACAGTTACCCAAATAAGTGTTCTATACATGAATACACACCGCATAAGAAATAAAACAAGTTTGTTAGAAGTAAAAATTTAGCTTAAAGAATATGATGTAGTAGCTATTACAGAGACCTGGCTACAAGCTAGGCATGATTAGGAATGAAATATTCCAGGCTATAGGATCTTTAGAAAGGACAGGGAAAATGGGAAAGGAGGGATAGCAGCAATATTGATAAAAGACACAATTTACAGCAATAGAAAGAACAGATTTCAGTAAGGGTGATCAGGCAGTGGAAACACTATGGGTAGAGTTAAGGAATAGCAAAGGACGCAAGACTGGTAGGAGTTATCTACAGACCTTCTGGTAGTGATGATATACTGGGGGGCTATATAAATATGAAGATCAGGGAAGCGTGTAGCAAAAATAATGTGGTTATAATGGGAGATTTTAATTTTCACATAAACTGGGGAAGCAAAATAGCTCAAGTAGTAAAAGCAGTGAATTTCTAGAATGTATTCGAGACACTTTTGTAGAACAATATGTTTTACAACTGACACGAGAATAACAATAGTAGATTTAGTGAGGAGTAACGAACTGGAATTAGTTAACAATCTGACAATAAGGGAACACCTTGCAAATAGTGACCAGAATATGATTGAATTTGATATTAGGTTGAAGAGGGAGAAGAGAGAGTCACAAACCAAGATTTTAAATTTAAATAAGGCAAACTTCGAAGAGATGAGAAGTGAATTGACCACAGTGAACTGAGCTGAACTGTTAATGGGTAAACTTACAGTCAAGCATTGGGAAATATTCAAAAAATTATTAGGTATGATACAAAACCAGCACCTACAAAAGGCAAAGGCTCCACTTGTGTGGTTAAGCAACCATGGTCAACAAATGAGGTAAGAGACAGTATCAAGTTAAATGAAAAGGTTTATACAAATGCAAGGAAAAGTAGAAATTCAACAGACTTGAAAGAGCTATAAAAAGCAACAAAAGGATACAAAGAAGGTAATAAGAGGTACAAAAGGGTACTATCAAAAAAACTTGCAAGGAATATCAAAGCTAACAGCAAAAGGTTTTATAAATATATTAAGAGATAAATGGTAAAGAGGATTGGGGGCCCATTAAATACAGATGCAGACAAGACTATAATGGACAATAAGGAAATGGCAGACTTGTTAGATGAGTACTTTGTATCCATTTTCATTGTAGGAAGAGGACAAAAGGGAACCTAACAATAAGTCATGGGGAGGAACTTAGAGGATTTAATATGTAATAAAATGGTAATGGACTTAATATAAGTAATAAATGGTAATGGAAAAAATAATAGGACTTAAGATTAGCAATTCTCCAGGACTTGATGGTTTCCACCCAAGAGTATTAAAAGAGATAGGTAGAAGAGAATAGAAAAGGCTGATGCTTTAGTCATAATTTTCCAAAGCTCTCTAGATTCAGGAATTGTGTCTTTGGATTGGAAAATTGCAAATGTCTGTCCATTATTTAAGAAGGGAGGGAGGGAGAAACTAGTTAGCTACAGACCTATCAGTTTCGCATCAGTTATGGGGAAGTTACTGGAATCTATCACCAGAGTCAGAGTGACTGAACACTTGGACAAGTATGAGCTGATCAAAGAGAGTCAGCATGGATTTGTGAAGGGTAGGTCATGATTGACTAATTTACTTGAATTTTTTGAGATGATCACGAGCATGGATAATGTCTAAATGGACTTCCAGAAGGCATTTCATTAGGCTTCACACAAGAGATTATTAGCAAAAATGAAAGCACATGGGATTGGAGGTAACCTTGTGACCTACAGAATGTAGGAATAAAGGGAGTGTACCCTGATTGGTGGTATGCGATAAATTGTGCACCCCAGGGATCTGTACTGGGGCCCCAGCTTCTCACTATATATATTAATGACTTGGATGCAGGAATTTTTTTTTTTATTCGTTCACAGGATGTGGGTGTCGCTGGCAAAGCCAGCATTTATTGCCCATCCCTAATTGCCCTTGAGAAGGTGGTGGTGAACCGCCTTCTTGAACCGCTGCAGTCCGTGTGGTGACAGTTCTCCCACAGTGCTGTTAGGAAGGGAGTTCCAGGATTTTGACCCAGCGACAATGAAGGAATGGTGATATATTTCCAAGTCGGGATGGTGTGTGACTTGGAGGGGAACGTGCAGGTGGTGTTGTTCCCATGTGCCTGCTGCTCTTGTCCTTCTAGATGGTAGAGGTCGCGGGTTTGGGAGGTGCTGTCGAAGAAGCCTTGGCGAGTTGCTGCAGTGCATCCTGTGGATGGTACACACTGCAGCCACTGTGCGCCGGTGGTGAAGGGAATGAATATTTCGGGTGGTGGATGGGGTGCCAATCAAGCGGGCTGCTTTATCTTGGATGGTGTCGAGCTTCTTGAGTGTTGTTGGAGCTGCACTCATCCAAGCAAGTGGAGAGTATTCCATCACACTCCTGACTTGTGCCTTGTAGATGGTGGAAAGGCTTTGGGGAGTCAGGAGGTGAGTCACTCGCCGCAGAATACCCAGCTTCTGACCTGCTCTTGTAGCCACAGTATTTATATGGCTGGTCCAGTTAAGTTTCTGGTCAATGGTGACCCCCAGGATGTTGATGGTGGGGGATTTGTAGAGTTGTATATCCAAATTTTCAGATGACACTAAGTTAGGAGGCACAGTAAGTTGTGTAGATAGGAGCAGGACATAAACAGATTAAGTGAGTGGGCAAAACAATGGTAGATGGAGTTCAGTGTGGGGAAGTGTGAGGTCATCCATTTTGGATCCGAGAAAAACAAATCAGAATATTTTCTTAATGATGAGAGATTAGAAGTTGTGGAAGAGCAAACTGATTTAGGTGTCCATGTACACAAATCACTAAAAGCTAGTGCACAGGTACAAAAAATAATCAAAAAGGCTAATGGAATGTTGGTTTTTATCTAAAAGGATAGGAATACAAAAGTGATGCTTCAGTTGTGCAGAGCCTTGGTCAGACCCCATCTGAGTACTGTGTTCAGTTTTGGGCACTGAAGCTCGGGAAAGATATATTGGCCTTGGAGGGGGTACAGTGCAGATTCACCAGAATTATACCAGGGCTTAAAGGATTAAATTATGAGGACACATTGCAAAAATTAGGTATTTCCTTGATGGTTGAAGGATTATCAAACCAAGATCTTTAAAATGATAAAAAGATTTGATAGGGTAGATACAGAGAAACTATTTCCTCTGATGGGAGAATTGAAAAGAGGGAGCCATAATCTTAAAATTAGAACTATGCCATTTAGGAGTGAAATCAGGAGAACTATTTCACACAAAGGGTAGTGGAAATCTGGAACTCTTCCCCCTAAAGTCTGTGGTTGCTGGGTCAATTGAAATTTCAAGACTGATCAATAGACTTTTGTTGGATATGGATATGGATATGGATATCAAAGGAGATGGAGCAACGAAGGGTAAGTGGAGCTGAGGTACAGATCAGCCATGATCTAATTAAATGGCGGAACAGGCTTGAGGGCTGAATGGCCTACTCCTGTTCCTATCTTCCTATGAATCAGTTGAATACTCATGACTTCATCATGTCTATTATTCAGCTCCGTCTACCATAATATATTAGCATGGATAGAGGATTGTTTAACGGACAGAAAACAGAGAGTAGGAATAAACAGGTCATTCTCAGGTTGGCAGGCTGTAACTAGTGGGATGCCGCAACGATCAGTGCTTGGACCTCAGGTATTTACAATCTATATTAGTCATAGGTTACAGCACGGAAGGAGGCCATTTGGCCCATCGAGTCCACGCCAGCTCTGTGCAAGAACAATCCAGCTAGTCTCATTTCCCCGCCCTCTCGCCGTAGCCCTGCAAATTTTTTCCTTTCAAGTAGTTACCCAGTTCCCTTTTGAAAGCCACAATTGAATCTGCCTCCACCACCCCCCTTGCCCCCGACAGTGCATTCCAGATCATAACCACTTGCTCCGTAAAAAAGTTTTACCTCATGTCACCTTTGGTTCTTTTGCCAATCACCTTAAATCTGTGTCCTCTGGTTCTTGACCCTTCCACCAAAGGGAACATTTTCTCTCTATCTATTCTGTCTAGACTCTTCATGATTTTAAATACTTCTATCAAATCTCCTCTCAACCTTCTCTGTTCCAAGTAGACTAACCCCAGCTTCTCCAGTCTATCCATGTAACTAAAGTCCCTCATCCCTGGAATCATTCTAGTAAATCTTTTCTGCACCCTCTCTAAGGCCTTCATATCTTTCCTAAAGTGCGGTGCCAAGAACTGGACACAATACTGCAGTTGTGGTCGAACCAGTATTTTATAAAGGTTCATCATGACTTTCTTGCTTTTGTACTCTATGCCTCTTTTTATAAAGCCCAGGATTCCGTATGCTTTTTAACCTCTTTCTCAACCTGCCCTGCTACCTTCAACGATTAGTGCACATATATCCCCAGATTTCTCTGTTCCTGTACTCCTTTTACAGTTGTGCCCTCTAGTTTATATTGCCTCTCCTCATTCTTCCTACTTTGCATTTTTCTGCGTTAAATTTCATCTGTCACGTGTCCGCCCATGCCACCAGCCTGTCTATATCTCATGAAGTCTATTATTATCCTCCTCACTGTTCACTACACTTCCAAGTTTTGTGTCCTCTGCAAATTTGGAAATTGTGTCCTGTATACCCAAGTCCAAGTCATTAATATATATCAAGAAAAGCAGTGGCCCTAGTACCGATCCCTGGGGAACACCACTGTACACCTCCCTCCAGTCCGAAAAACAACCATTCAACACTACTCTCTGATTCCTGTTACTTAGCCAATTCTGTATCCATGCTGCTACTGCCCCCTTTATTCCATGGGCTTCAATCTTGATGACAAGGCTATTATGCGGCACTTTATCAAACGCCTTTTGAAAGTCCATTTATACGAAATTAACCGCATTGCCCTCATCAAAAAACTCAATCAAGTTAGTTAAACACTATTTGCCTTTAACAAATCTGTGCTGGCTTTCCCTAATCGATCCACACTTGTCCAAGTGACTGCTAATTCTGTCCCAGATTATCATTTCTATAGGTTTCCCCACCACCAAGGTTAAACTGACTGGTCTGTAGTTGCTGGGTTTATCCTTACACCTTTTTTGAACAAGGGTGTAACATTTGCAATTCCCCAGTCCTCTGGCACCACCCCGTAAACAAGGATGTTTGGAAGATTATGGCCAGTATCGCCGCAATTTCCACTCTTACTTAACAGAGTGTCAGCCGATGAGTTGCACTGTGTCAGCCAAAGAGTTGGAGGCGGGGCGGGACTTACAGCATGACTCATAACAAGCAGTCTATTTTACAGTAAACAAAGTGTATTTACTCAGCAAACAGAGACTTGTTTAAAAAGAGTTCTACGAACTACAGCAAACCAAACTCATGATCGCAACTACAGCAACGTCTCCCGATAAAAGCAGGGTGATTTCTACAGTGAAATGCAGCGAGTGGAGGATAGTTACGTAATACAAATTCCATGTGTAAAATCAATCCCAGTCACTCAGAGCAGTGCGGTATCCAGGCATGATTGACGGAGGAATTACCCAATCATCTCCATTCGAGCTGGGAATAGTGGTATCACTATATGCAGCCCTTACTTAATGGCTTAGATGAAGGGACTGTGTGTAATGTATCCAAGTTTGCTGACGATACAAAGCTAGGTGGGAAAGTAAGCTGTGAGGAGGACACAGAGTCTGCAAAAGGATATGGACAAGCTAAGTGAGTGGGCAAGAAGGTGGCAGATGGAGTATAATGTGGGGAAATGTCAGGTTATTCACTTTGGTAGGAAGAATAGAAAAACATATTTTTTAAATGGTGAGAAACTATTAAATGTTTGTGTTCAGAGGGATTTGGGTGTCCTTGTACACGAAATACAGAAAGTTAACATGCAGGTACAGCAGGCAATTAGGAAGGCAAATGGTATGTTAGCCTTTATTACAAGGGGGTTGGAGTACAAGAGTAAGGAAGTCTTGCTGCAATTGTACAGGACTTTGGTGAGACCACAGTTTTGGTCTCCTTATCTAAGGAAGGATATACTTGGCTTAGAGGCAGTGCAACAAAGGTTCACTAGATTGATTCCTGGGAAGAGAGGGTTGTCCAACAAAGAGAGATTGAGCAGAATGGGCTGTACTCTCTGGAGTTTAGAAGAATGAGAGGTGATCTCATTGAAACATAGGATTCTGAGAGGGCTTGACAGGGTAGATTCTGAGAGGCTGTTTCTACTTGCTGGAGAGTCTAGAACTAGGGGTCATAGTATCAAGATAAGGGGTCGGACATTTAAGACTGAGATAAGGAGGAATTTCTTCACTCAGAGGGTTGTGAATCTTTGGAATTCTCTACCCCAGAGGGCTTTGGATGCTCAGCCATTGAGTATATTCAGAACTGAGATTGATAGATTTTTGGACATTAAGGGAATCAAGGGATATGCGGATAGGGCGGGTAAATGGAGTTGAGGTCAAAGATCAGCCATGATCTTACTGAATGGCGGAGCAGGCTCGAGGGGTCGTATGGCCTACTCCTGCTTCTGTTTCTCATGTTCTTATATCAAATGGGTCCCAGATATGCATAGCCTCCATTTATCTATTTGTAAACAACTATGTAATTATTTTGAAATTCTACATTTTAGGAATTAAATACAGGTTCTAACAATGTCTGTATAATTCAAAGAAGTTCTGTTTTGAGAGAGAGATTTTTCACAGTATGCATAATATCTAATATCTTCACTTTGATGCTGACTTTGTAACACGAGAGATGAAATGACAAATGAGAAACAGTCACCTTACAAATGGAGCTTGAATGGGCTATTCTGTAGTTATGTTGTTGTATTTGCCATGATTGGAAGTGACGTGTTGGGTTTTCAACTGGAAAAGAAAATGGTATTTTTGGAGCCTTATAATATCTGTTAAAGCTGCTTTTTCATTGTAATATATGTTTGAAAATATGACCTTAATAGTTAATAATGTCCACATTACTAAAATTATTTATTTAATTCAGTATACAAAGAAAGAACTTGCTTTTATGTAGCACATTTCACACATCCCAAAGCGCTTTAAACCCAATTAAATACTTTTGAAGTGTTGTAATGTAGCGAAATGCGGCAGCCAATTTACCCTCAGCAAGGTCCCACAATCAGCAATGACCAGATCATCTGTTTTAGGTGTTGGTTGAGGGATGAATGTTGACCAGGAGAACTCCCTGCTCGTTATTGAATAGTGCCATGGGATCTTTTACATCCATCTAAGAGCACAGATGAGGCCTCAGTCAACGTCTCATTTGACGGACAGCACCTTTGAAAGTGCACCACCCACTCAGCACTGAAGCGCCAGCCTAGAATATATTCTCAAGACTTGAGTGGGGCATGAACCCACAACCTTCTGATTCAGAGGCAAGAGTGCTACCACTGAGCCAAGGTTGACACCATGTGCTTCACTGAAACTCATTATAAATGCCTGCAGTACCTGTTAGTCTGTTAACTGTGAAATAGTTTTACAATGTATCTGTCACACATGTGTGACACGATAGGTGCTATTTATAGTGAATTTAGCAATCTAGCCATTGTGTTCCCACATATCCCCGAAAATGCTTTCTGAACATTTTTTCAATCACCATTTTTCTTAATAACTAAAATTTCTAATTTACAAAATAAGGCTTTAAACAAAATTTTAAAAATAAAAAAATTACATATTTCACAATAACATGATTTAAATTTATCCATTGAATTGTCTTTTGTGTCTTTTATTACTTTCATGATAGTTTTTATTTGAAGGCCGCAAACTCTCCCAGAAGTTTGAACTTGGTGTTCTTGCTCACAGCTGTGATGCTATGAGCTGAATTTGGATTGTGCGGTTTGTGTGTGCAGTTTACCTAATTTTCCCAGAGTGCATCACTATCATTCAGCCAGCTGCACTGATGGAATGTTTTTCTTAAGATTCTGACAATTTCTTGTTGTTCAAACTTATTGAAGAAAAACTAGAGGTCAAATTTCCAAATCTTTATTCAGTTAAAATTATTTAAAATTTCAGTTAAAATTTCTATGGAGCTCTTTTTTTGAACAGGCAGACTATTTTTTAATATAGAGGTTTGTGTGTGTCTGCGGGTGCATCCCTGGTATCCCTCACCATCCACATTTCCCTACTCCTTTCCAACCCCAATTCCTTCTGTGTTTGTCCCTGGAAAAAACTCTTCCCCCAGATCGCTTAAAACTGCTCTTTCGAAATCCTAACTGCCTAGCCTTTGGCCCTCCATTCACCACAATACTTCTGCCTCATGTCCACCTTTGATGGCCTTGTCCCCAGCAAAACCTTTACTCTCTCCCATCCTGGTCGATCCCCCAGTATGGCCCCCATCTTCGTTCCCTCAAGTATATGGGACGCAGAGTTAAGCATATCTGGCACATAACTGGTTTAACTATCCATCACCAAGTTTGGTTGGATTATATCAAGAGCTGTTCAGCCGCACACTACTCCAAGGGCATCCTGGACAGCAAAGATAACCCCCAACTTCTTTTCTCCACTACCAACCATCTCCTTAAACCTTTCTCCCCTGCCCCCTCCAGCCTCACCTCCAAGTGTGAGGAATTCTTGGACTTCTTTAGCACTAAGATTGAGACCATCCGTTCAGCTGCCTCTGCTGCTTCCCCTTCCCCATGCCCATCAACCCAAATCTCTCCCCAGCGACCCCCTGTTCCAGCCCTGAAGCTGTGTTTTTCTCCAGTTTCTCTCCTATTTCCCTCAAGCCCTCTCAGAGCTCATTTAGTCCATTAGACTCACCCCTTGATCTCATTCCCAATAAACTACTGACCACCCAACTTCCCTTCCTGCCCTCCATGCTGTCTAACATTGTTAAAGGTTCCCTCTCTTCAGGTACGGTCTGCTTCCTTTCAAAACAACCATCATCAATCCCCTCCTCAAATAACCTGCCCTTGATCCTTCTGTCCTTGTAAACTGCCCTATCTTCAACCTCCCTTACCTCTCCACAATTCTTGAATGTGTTATTTGAATTTCTACAATCAGGTTTCCATCCCTGTCATGGCACTGAAAAGGTCCTAACCGCAGTCACAAATGGCATTCTCTGTCACTGTGATCGTGATGCATTATCCCTCCTCATTCTCTTCGACTTCTATGCAGCCTTTGACACGGTCGACCACAACATCCTTTTCCAACACCTTTCCTCCGTTGTCCAGCTCAGTGGGATTTCCTTCGCTTGGTTCCACTCTTACCTATACAATCATAGCCAGAGCGACTCCAGCAATAGCTTCTCCTCCCGCCCCTGCACCGTTACCTCTGGAGTCACCCAAGGATCTATCCTGGCCCCCTCTTCTTAATCATCCATATGCTTGCCCCTTGGTAACATCATCTGCAGATGGGGGGTCAGCTTGCACATGTACACTGATGACCCTCAGCTCTACCTCTTCCCCAACTCTGTCTTGTCAGACTGCTTTTCCGATGTCCAATCTTGGATGAGCCGCAATTTCCTCCAGTTAAACAGTGGGAAGATTGAAGCCATCATTTTTGGCCCCCACTAGAAACTCCATACCCCTCACTACAAATTCCACCCCCCTCCTCGGCCATTGTCTTAGGCTAACCAGACCGTTTCCAATTTTGACATCCTATTTGACCCTGAGCTGAGCTTCTGACCCCATATACTCTCCGTCACAAAGACTGCCTACCTCCACCTCTATAATATCTCTTGCCTCAGCCCCTGCCACAGCTCATCTGCTGCTGTGTCTTTGTCACTCCAAACTTGCATAATCTAATATTCTCCTAGCCGGCCTCCTATTGTCTGCTTTCCATAAATTTCAGCTCATCGAAAACTCTGCTGCCTATATCCTATCCCACACTAAGTCATGCTGACCCATCACTCTGTCCTTGCTGACCTACATTGTCTCCCATTCCCCCTATGTTTCAAATTTAAAATGTTTAAATCCTATCATGGCCTTGTCTCTCCATGTCTCCGTAACCTCCGCCAGCCTACAACTGCCTCCCTAAACTCTCCCTCTGATTCTGGCCTCTTGTGCATTTCCCACCCCCCATCCCCCATTTACCCCACCATTGGTGTCCAGGCCTTCAGCTGTCTAGGCCCCATGCTTTGCAATTCCTCCCTAAACCTCTCCACCTCCCGCTCTTCCTTTAAGGCTCTCCTTTAAAGCCACCCCTTTAACCAAGCATTTAGTTAGCCGTTCTAATAGCTCCTCCTTTATCTCAGTGTCCATTTTAGTCTGATTTCATCTATGAAGTGCCCTGAGACGTGTTTTTACATTAAAGGCACTATATAAATGAAAGTTGTTACTGTTGTGTGCGACAGGAAAACTACCGGTTGCACACATTGCAGAGAAGCCATCCGTGTGTTTGAGAAAAAAGAGCCTACTGATTACACACTTGTTATAACTTTAGTTTTGTGTTCTATAAACTTCAGAAAGTCAGAAAGGGCATTAAGCTAAGAAAGAAACAGTAGGGCCAATTTTAACTCCCTGCAGGAAATCGGTGGGAGATGACAACAACCCTGCATGGGAGTCGAAGGCAGGGCAGATTTTAACTTTTGGGCCTCATTTGAATGCTGCCGGTCAGCTGCTCACCCATTTTAGGTGTAAAGTGACAACTGACTGGGGGTGGGGAGGGGGGGGATGAAGAGCGGGCACCAAGTTTTTTAACTTACATTTGAGGTCCTGGCTGGCTTCCCGATTGCTTTACTGGACAGGTGGCTGTGGTGTACGCCCTAATCAGAAGTGGGTTGAAGTGCCATTGGGGCCCCATGTACGTCATAGGACGTTGATTTGCAATTATCCGCTTCATCCGCTGCCATAACCAGCTGCGATAAAATGAGGAGTCAGCGAGAAATGGAATGACTCCATTTTAACTGCACCCTTGCTCCTTTCCCGGGGATCAGGGAAAGTTTAAAATTCCCTTATTGTCTTTCTTCATTGTAACTGAGCTTATTTTAAAAATAAATCTACAATAACAACTTGCATTTATATCGTGACTTTAATGTTGTAAAACGTCCCAAGGTGTTTCGCAGTAGCGTTATCAAACAAAATTTGACACCGAGCCGCATAAAGAGATATTAGAACAGGTGACCAAGATCTTGGTCAAAGAGAGAGGTTTTAAGGAGCAATTTAAAGGAGGCGCAGAGGCTTAGGAAGGGAATTCCAGAGCTTGGGACGCAGGCAACTGAAGGCATTGCTGTCAATGTTGGAGTGATGGAAATCGGGGACGAACAGAAGGCCAGAATTGGAGGAGCGCAGAGATCTCGGAGGGTTGTAGGGCTGGAGGAGGTTGTAGAGATAAGGGGGGTAATTTTAACCTCCAAGAACGGGTGGGTTGGGGATGGGTGGGATGTAAAAATTACAGTTTTTTGAAGTGGGAACGCATCCCGGCTCCAAAGTGCCCACTTCTGGGCTTAATCCAGGCAGGTTTGTACGCGTGTGCACGATGGACACCCGGAAGTTCCGCCCCCACTTAGTCGGCGGGCCAATACTTAAAGGGGCAATGTAGTTGAGGTACTTTATATTTTGTGTAAGTAAAATGTATTAATCGTACCGGTTCGGGTTTCCCAAAACTTC
This sequence comes from Heptranchias perlo, assembly GCF_035084215.1. Lineage (NCBI taxonomy): Eukaryota > Metazoa > Chordata > Chondrichthyes > Hexanchiformes > Hexanchidae > Heptranchias > Heptranchias perlo. The sequence goes on along the minus strand of NC_090339.1, from coordinate 30,398,388 downwards.
CGATTCGCGTAAGGTGAAGGCAGGCGGGAAGGGCCGGATCCATGAGGTGAGTGCCTTTATTGCACTGCTTGTGGGCCAGGAGGAGCAGGAGTGCTTCATTCAGGCCCTACAAGCTCATTTGGCCAAAAGGACCCCCCCTTTTGGCCAACCCCACCCCCCTCCCTCCAATGCTGGACTCCCTCAGATAGCGGCCCCCCGCCCCCTCAGATAGCTGCCCCCCACCTACCTCCAACTCTTTATCCAATCTCGTCTTCTGATATTTTTCGAGCGCCTCCGATCTCTGCCCGGCATCAGCCCCCGACCTGTCTGCCCGACATCAGCGCCCCCCACCAATATGTTCTTCACGGCCCATGATCCCATCCTCCCTCTTTTCCAATCCCCAGCCTTCCCACCCAACAGCCAGCCTCGTGTTCACATCCGTGGTCACATTAATCTATCGTTAGTGACCTGCAGCTGCAGTGACCAGCAGTCAATTGAAGCCTCACTCAGGTCTGTTTCTCATACTAATGCTAAAATTATTTTAAATTACTTTAAATTCAGTTTAAATGAGTTGAAATTTAGCCAGTTGATTTGGTCTTGGTACACAAGCCCTGTGACCAGCAGTCAATTGAAACCACTGATAGGCCTGTTTTTTCAGCTGCAGCAATTATTTGAACAACTTTTCAGTTTAAGTTAATTTAGTTCAGTAATCTTGAAGCCCCATTGGCCATATTCCAGTAAATAATCGATTATAATGGATAACACTGCTTGATTGTGTTGATTCATGGGAGATTTTACATTTGGGCTTATGCAAATGAGCTTAAGCGGTAACTTGGGTGTAACTTCACCTCAGCAAAACTGGCGTTGTGTCCAGCGCATTTGGGCTCATTTTCCTGATTGCCCCCCTGGTGGAAACTCCAGGCTAGAATGTCTTTCCTCCCAATTTGTTTTTTCAAATAAAAATGAACTTGTTGAATTTTGACAGCTGTAATTACCACCTGTATTTTGTTGATAGTACTTAGATTGTTTCATCTATCTTGTAGCAGTGTGTTTGTTTGTTTGTTGAGGAACAAATCACAAAACACCAAATTCAGTGTTTACAGAGATCCTTTAGAAAGTCAAACTGCTGCGAGGGTGTAATTACAATGTGACAAGTTTACGTAGATAATTTCCATTATAAATGTGGACATTGGAACCTATAATGAAAAAAGGACAAAATATATAACTTTTAAATTGGGCATTGAATTACGTCTGCATGCCCTGGTCAAACTATACCCCAGCCTCTAACCCTCCTTTGCCTGAAGACTACACTTGGTCTTGACTCCCCATTTGGGATGGGTCCAACTCCAGGACACAGGCAGCTGGAAATTCTGCCCAACCACACTTCTGACAGAAGAGCAAGGACCCTGGAATTTGGAGGCTTTCGTGCCTTCACGAAGAATTTCCTGTGAGGTATAACAGGCCAACTACAGAACAAATCTCCCTCTGCTTTTACCCATACTTGCCGACATTCACTCTCCAGGCTCACATACAAAGAATGGATATTTGGGCAAGATGTTGGAAGACTGCTGGGACCTGTGAAACCATACCCATGGCACTTTAAGAGATAAGGGGAGAAAATTGGCACAAAAAGTGTATTTGACATCCAGGTGAGTTGATTATAAGGTTGCAAAGGCTGCTGGTAATGAAAAACAATGTGATGAAATAGCATCAAAGTTATAGGAAAATAATCTGTATATTTGGACATAGGGACCTGCAGATTACAACAATATAATATTCTGATACACAGGATGATTATTTGTTTTATATATATATATTACAAAGCTGTTTTTAATTTGTGTGTTGCAGAAAGTTTTTGTGGCCCATCTGTACATGTGACCTGCGATCAGACGGACAGTACATTGGAGGAAAGTCAGCGTATGCATGAGGAAGTGGAAGATGATGTAAAAGAAAAGAAGAATTCAAAGGGTCAGGAGCTGTTTACAACGGAGGATAAAGAGACCAAAGAAGCACGTGAGGTGGGAAGGACTGATAGCTTGATTACTGATGTAGGTGAACAAGATAGATTGGAACCACATGACTTGAGTTGTATAGCAGAGACTGATGGGAATTGTAAAAATAGTAACGAGCAAAACTCTACCATCAAGACACAAACAAGAGGCAGTAGAAAGAAGCTCCAGAGTGAGGAGGATTCTGAAATATCTTTACACGAAAGGGAGGAAAATCAAGATAGCACGGGGATACAAACAAGGAAAACAGTTACTACAGGTAAAGTTCAATGTCTTTTGAGCATTGTATGCCTTACCACTTTTAGAAACGTATGTTTTAAAACTTGTATGGAATGCCACTAATAATTGGTGACTAATTCACACAATCCTTGTTTTTACTGTCTTCTATTGATGAACAACTCTTCAAACTGTAAAGTCAGCTCAAAACTCAGCATAAGAGTTTGATGTGACATTTGTTTGCTGGGAAATGATCCTGGTTACAAGAATGTCGAAGCTCAATTTCCTCTTAGTGTATAGAAACCTTGGAGTTCAGCACTTGTCTGCTCCCAGGTCAGACAGAATTGAGTGTGGCAGGGAGCGTTTCAGTAGCATTCATGCAAAATGCCCCAGTTGGACTGCATACCTTGTTATCTTATATGGCTGGGAAAATTTGGTAGTCTGTGGTGCTGTAGTTCTATAGTATGACATGTTATCCATTTGCCAAGTGGCACTCAGGCAATTTCATTGCTTCCATCCACTGACATAGTATCTGGTGCCATCCAAAGCAAATTCCTTGGCTCCAGAACTGACACTTAACGTAAGTTGACTCTTAGCACCAAACAGCAAATTAAAACCAAACCACTGATACAGGCATATTTCTCATAAGAGAATGAGCAAAGCATCGTTAGAGAAACCTCTGTGAGGGATTTCCTCAAGAACTTCTTTTGCATTATATCCTCAGCCATTGAAAACCTGCCCTGACTCACACAAAACTTTGTTAAGGAAGCATCTACCCCTTCCCACTAGCCACAACACCAGCACAAGCAAGATCATTTCATAGGGTTCAGCCCCAGTACTAGCCAAGGCACTGGTAGATGTGAGGGAAGCTTTGGGTTCTCTGCATTTGAATGAGTGGCCTTAGACTTTGCAGAAGGGCTGATAGACTTCCTCATTTTCCTAAGAGAAGGAGGAGGAAAAAGAGGGGTGACAACAGGAGAAGGATATGGAAATTTCAGATAGTCTTTCATGGCTTAATAGTGCTGCCTGTGTAGTGTGTTGACAGCTTATATTTTACTTGATGAATATAATGCCAGCCTTACTTCTCAGTTGGGGTCCAACTGCAAGCACATCCTGGGACAAGTAAGAATGTTGTAGTTGATTTGTTAGACCAGTTTTGTACAACATCGTACTGCACATTTGGTGTTATAAAAGATTATGCTGCACTGATGCCAAGCATGGATTTTAACTGAAGCATTTTGGGTTCCAGCTAGGATACAATTTCATAGGAGCTCACAGATCTAGAGCTGAGCTGGAGTCTAGTCAAGTTAACTATATTGCGGTTTCATTTTTAGGCACATGGACACCTCCCACTTCACCACGAAAGAGGCTAACTCCTTCAGGCAAATTGCCCAGTACCGACTGGAATCTGAGTGTCAGACACAGCTCTCCTGTGTCAGGAAGTTTACGGAAACGTAAAGAGCCTTGCAGCCCAGGGGCTCTCAATTTGAGCCACACGCAAGAATCTTCAAGTCAGTACCAGTCAGAAAAACCATCAGGAAAACGCAAATGTAAGACAAAGCACATTAGTGGGCCCCAGTCATCAGAGGAAGGTGCAAACAACCAAGGAAAACACAAGGTAAGCAGTTTACAACAGCAACTTATATAGTGCCTGTAAAGTAGAAAAACATCCCATGGTGCTTCACAGATGCTTACATCAAAAAAAAGGATACTGAGCCAATAAAGGAGATATTAGGAAGGCAGACCAAAAGCTTAGTCAAAGATGTGGGTTTTAAGGAGAATCTTAAAGGAGGGGAGAGAAGTGGAAGGGTTCAGAGATGGAATTCCAGAGCATGAGGCCTAGGCGACCAGGGCAGACCCGCCAATGTTGGGGCGGACGTGGGGGGTGGGGGGGATGCACAAGAAGCCAGAGTCAGAAGAATGGAGAGTTCAGGGGGGTTGTAGGGCTGGAGGAAGTTACAGAGATAGGGAGGGACAAGGCTAAGATGGGATTTAAACACAAAGATGATCATTTTAAGGCACTGGGGACCTGGAGCCAATATATGTCAGCGAGGACAGGGGTGATGAATGAGCAGGACTTGATGCAGGGCAGGATAGGATAGAGCAGCAGAGTTATAGATGAGCTGAAGTTTATGGAGAGTGGAGGATGAGAAGTCAGCTATGAGAGCATTAGAAATAGTTTCGTCTGTGGGTGACAAAAGCATGGATGAGGGTTTCAAGGCATTTATTTGACCTGCAGAATAGAATTGTGATTTTATCAAAATGAAATAAAACATTAGTTTACATTATTTTAAAGTCATGATGTGTTTATGAATAAACAAATACAAACTTTGAGATTTAAAGCTAAAAATAATGCTGGGCAATCTTAGTGTACAAATGCTAAACATGTATGTAATTATTTTGCCTATTATTTTAATTACACCATTAATTTTTTAATTTTAAACAGGTTAAAGTCTCTGATAAATGAAATAATTTAAAGTCACCAGATGACAGATTCAGTATTAAAGCCAGTTATCGCTGCCTGCATCTATTGCATGAGGCATCTTAAATATACAATGAAAAGGAACACATTGAGTTGAGTTATCTGGTAAGATTATGGAATATAATTCTTTTCTTTGTCCCATTGATTGATCTATTAAATATTTGTTTTGTAATAGGTTAAAGTAAGGCAAAACCGCTCCCTAAAGCGCTCAGCATTAATGCTGGATTCTGATTGGAGTCCATCACCAAAGAAGCAACGTAATTATTCAGCCCGCTGGAAAAAGCGGACATCCTCACTTACTCCTGTTAAACAGGCAACTGTGTCACAGTCACCATCTGCTCAAGCAGAGACATCCACAGGGCAACAGTCCCAATCCGAAACACGAAAGCTAATAGTAAATAAGAATGCTGGTGAAACATTGCTGCAGAAGGCAGCACGATTAGGCTATGAGGTAAGATCTGTAATAGCATAATACTTGATCTGTTTAATTTTATTAATCTTCTGAGGACTACCAATGTTTTTCTTTCCTCCTGCCCCACACAAACAACTTTTCATGCACCTTTGTGGGGCCTCTTCCTCTTCACCATCCGGTTCAGCTGAGCGGAGCGTGCATGGCACACGCTGCATCCAGTTGGTCCCCCAAATTACGTCAGTGTCCTATGTCCTAGATTAATGAGGCTCGCTAATATGGTGGCAAAGCAGAAACGGACCTATAGTTTCACCACATCGATTTTAACTCTGCTACCGCCCCATTTCCGTCAGATGGAGGGAGTTAAAATCATCTTTTATAGCTTTGTAATAAAGCCTACTACAAAGTGTCTTGTCTTACAAATATGCCTAATGCCAGTAGTTGCCTTGCCTACAGGGATTCAGCAAAATGTTGAATGTTTCAAAAATTAATTCTTACAGAATTCAGGATCAATCTAATAATTGGTATATTTAAAAATGATGTACAATGGACTGGGATTGCAGTGGGTTAAATATTGGCCTTTCAGTTTTGGGACCTGGACTCAAATCCATCCCAGATTGTTAAGTGAAAGTTTTATCTGTTTGTTGGCTGTAAGGGTGCTACATAAACTGAGTCTGGATAGTCTGAATCCAGTTCCTATAGATCCCCAAGACAAAACTATCCCTAATGCAAGAGCAATTGCCAAAAAATCGGTAACCTCAGTCCAAAAGGCCACATGGTGGCTAGCAAGGAACTTGGAAAAATTTTACAATGCTGCTACAGGAAGTGCTCTTCTGAGGTTTGAGCCTAGTATGGGAAGCATTACTTTGCAACCAACCGTGGTGTACCTAATTGCTTGATGCTGGCATTGGTCTCCTGAAATGGAAAGATAAAAATTTAATGGTACTGGTGGTAGGAGCTGTGTGAGAAAATTGCCCACCTGCCTGGTCCTGATGATCCTGAAGGCTTCTCCAGCCAGTTTCTCTACTCACTGACTTCTTTATAGCATACCCCGGATTAAAATTGAAGTGCTGGATCTCTGCCTCACACCCTGTCTGATGGTGAAGGAAGTTACCAGGACGGTAACCAGCTGGCATTACAGACAACACGCACTCCACTGCACATACTGGTCCCGTTTAAAATTATTGTCTGAATTAAAATGCCAGTGAGCGGAAAGCTGAGAGGGTTTGTCTTCGAGAGTATTGTTACTCGTATGGATGAAGAGCCATTGGGATATCCAGCTCCATTGGTAACTTCAGAGTTTCAGTATTCAGGGGTTCGTTAGAATAGGGTCCTACTGCACTTTTGCTTTAATGTGCAGATTTTGTAATAAAGCTAATAGAAGTTAATTGAACTGTTGATGATCAATCCATTAATTTTTGCAGGTTTTGCTTCAGTTTTCCCATCACATAGAGGAATTTAGTCACCAATTAAAATGATGTGGAAGGGGTTAACAGTGATTATCTGATAAAAGAAACAATGGGGGTTAAATTGGTGAACCCCCGAATCCGAGGTCGGACATTGCAGTGCGCGATTAGCCTGCATCTGGTGGTACCTACGTAGCCAGCAGGTTAGATTGGTGCTGCAACTTCATTTACTTGATAGATGCACAGCATGGAGCCCAATGCCAGCATCAAGCAATCGGGTACACCACGGTTGCTTGCAGAGTAAAGCTTCCCGTACTGTGTTCAAACCTCAGAAGAGCACATCCTGCTGCACCATTGTAAAATTTTTCCAAGTTCATTGCTAGCCACCTTGTGGCCTTTCGGATTGAGGTTACCGATTTTTTTTTTTGGGAATTGCTCTTGTATCAGGAACAGTTTTGACTTGAGGATCTATGCTTGTGGAGCGTACGGTCTCTCCACTTCTCACTTGCAGGGGGCGCCCAAATCTCCGGTGAGTTGCTCGCACCTCTTAAAGGCAGCCTGCACTTCTTATTTGTAGAAAATAAGATACGGGTCCGCACGGAGATCAGACATCGCACATGTAAAACACAGATGCAGGTCCCATCCCTATATTCACAAACTGTTGAGTTATGTTAAAACATTGAACAGAGGTTGTGCATTACTAAATCCCAGATCCTCCAATCTGCCAGTCTGGTTTTGTACTAGGCCTGCAAGAGAGCGTGCACCGAGGTTCTCTGCTGATGCACTCGAGGCCTTGGTGCAAGAGGTGGACAGAAGGAGGGTCATCCTATATCTGCAAGGAGGGCAAGAGAACCTCCAAACATATGCTCAAGAAGCAGTGGGAGGCAGTAGGAGACAAAGTCAATGCCAGGCACATAGCACCATGAACATGGATGCAGTGCAGGAAGAAGTTCAATGCTTTGACACAAGTGGTCAAAGTGAGTGAAGTCAGCTGTCAAGTGGCATATCCTACCAACTGCACCACTAGCTGCATCAACTGCTCCACGCACTACACCCCCCATCACCCACCTTCCAGTAAACTCTTTCAATCAGTACTCAACTCTTCCAATCAGATGCTTCCTCTCACCCTCACACATTACCACTGTTGCAAGCCACACACCCACAACTCATAGGTCACACGCAATGGCATCTATTTAACCATGGCAGGCACATCACCCAGTCATCCTGCAGGACATTCTCGCTTTCTAGCAGGAGAAGGTGGCGGCGCATAACAGGAGGCAGCAAGAGGCAGTGGCATTTAGCCCCTCAAGCCTGTTCCACCACTCAGTGAGATCATGGTTGATCTGTGACCAAACTCCATATACCCGTCTTAGCCCCATATCTCTTAATACTCTTGGTTCACAGAAATCTATCAATCTTAGATTTAAAATTAACAATTGAGCTGGCATCAACTGCCGTTTGCAGAAGAGCGCTCCAAACTTCTATCACCCTTTGCGTGTAGAAGCGTTTCCTAACTCCTGCAAATCCTGGCTCTAAGTGTTAGGCTATGTCCCCTCGTCCTAGTATTCAAGTATAGGAGACTTCCAAAAACAGGTACAAATGCACCAGCAGCCAAAAGCAATAATCTATCAACTAGCCTGTAAATCTTGCATGGTCTCTTTAAAAAGCGCTGATGGGGGGTCCTTCAGGCCGTCTAAGACATGTTCAGGTATTCGTGGTTAAGACAATGCGTTTAATGGAGCGTTAGATGCCAAAATGGTGTCTTATCACATTAAATCAGTGTTGCTCACCGAACTGACGCATATTCTCCCTAATTTATACGCTGCTGGCATTCATTATCTGCCCGTGCGCGAAACCCTTTACCAAGATAGCGTCCAGCGCACGTAATGCTAGTAGCGTGCACACGCATTCCGGATGCCATATTGGAACTTCGGGAGGCCATGTAATGCCGAAACAAAGGGCTCGAAACAGTCCAATTTCAAGCCCAATGTCATTTTCACTGAAGCATCCTGGTGAACCAGTTGTTGCAGTACCCATGTACTGCCACAGGGGATCACTGTTACATTCGTAAATATTTTAGTAATTGCTGGCTTAAACCTCAGGTTAGAGCAATTTCAATTCAGTAAAATTTGCTGGGTGTAAGGTGGAGTGCTGGATCTCTGCTTCTCACCCAGCAAAATAAAAACTAACTAGTTTATGACTTTTTAATATATAAAAATAGACAGTAAATTGAGAATGAGGAGAGGATTCTAATCTAGAATGCCCTTTTTTACAATTTAGTTTTTTCCATACCGTGTATTCCAATACATTCAATGTGCCATGTGTTAAAAGAGGTGAAAACTCGAATTACCACTTGGCCGGCAGCATAGTTTTTGCAGAACTGGCAAAGTTTTGTTCGCTTGATAGCATTGTGTGTTGCTGCCTCTTTTCTCAGCAGTGCTGTTTAATGTCAGGTTGTCCTGATAAAAAGAGGACAGTTGAGAGACATGGGGCACAATTTTGACCTGGAGCCGGGAAGGGGATGGGGGGGTTCGAATTCCGGACGCGAAACCCGGAAGTATGGGTTTTCAGGACGTCCTTACGATTTTGACATAAGTACGTGTTTTTTTGTCGGTTTGGCGTCCGACTGGCCGGCCTGATTGACAGGCTGGCCTCAGTCGGACAGGAGAGCAGCCAGGGAGAGGACGTGAAAAGGTATGTTTTTCGGTAAAATCTTTGATTGTATGGATGGGGATGGTGCATAAGGGGGTACCAGTGGGCATGGGGGGAGGGATCGGGGATCAGTCACTGAGTGGTGGGGGTCTCGGGATTGGGGGTCGTTGCAGGGGTCCTCGATCATTGGGGGTCAGGATTGTAGATCGGGGGGGGTGGGGGCGAAGATCAGGGGACGGTCCGCGATCGTTGGGAGGGAGATCGGAGATTGGGGGGGGGGGGGGGGACGTGATCATTGGGGGGGGGCGGGGGGTGGTGTCCGCGATCATTGGGAGGGTGGTCGGAGATCGGGGGGGGGAGATCCGTGATCGTTGTGGGGGGGCTGTCCACAATCATTGGGGGGTCGCTGTAGGTAGGCTTGTTGAGCTTGGGGGAAGCACTCCTGCTTCACCGGGCCCACAAGCTATGCCAGAAAGGCACTTACCTGCAGTTTCGGGCCTTCTCGCCTCCTTTCTCGTGATGTGAAGGAGGAGGCCTGGGAATCCCAACCCCCAGGGGTTGAAATTGCAAAACGTGAAAAAATGGAGGCCCACAGCCTCCTGAGAGCAGGTTGAGGGTGGGTTTGAAATTGTTGCGATTCTCAATGCCCCCCAACCCACCTGTTCTTTACTGTTAAAATTCTGCCCATGATTGACCAATTCAGCTGTTTTAAAAGGTACATCATCTAAATTGGGGTGGGGATGGAGAATCACAGGACACTATCTTTTTAAAAGGTTTTCACTCATGCTTTGAAGAAAAGAAAGAAAGACCTTTCATTTATACAGCGCCTTTCATGTCCCTAGGATGTCCCAAAGTGCTTCACAGCCAATGAAATACATTTGAAGAGTAGTCATTATTATAATGTAGGCAAGCACGGCAACCAATTTGCACACAGCAATGAGATAAATGACAGATAATCTTTTTGTTTTGATGGTGTTGGTTAAGGGATAAAATATGGGCAGGACAGTGGACTTGAAATAAGGCACACCCTGTATACTTGGCAGGCACAAAGTAACTTTGACACCAAGTGATTCCAGAATGCAAACTCTGGGTTTCAACCGAGCCCAGAGAAATGGTACTGTGATGCCTTTTCATTGTTGGTTCTACAGATGTGATACAATAATAAGCCAGGTTCTTTCTGAGTTCGCAAGACAAAATGTACTCAGTTTAACCTAGTATATGAGGCCTTCATTCTGTACCTTTGGTGCTGCTGCCGCACCAAACTGATGCCAAAAGTGTAGTATACAACTGCTGACATGGGATAGTGTCAGTGTAAGCAAGAAAGCCTCGAGAAGCTGATTCTGCATGGCTTTTGTCTTGCACTGACAAGAGTATAACCTCTTTTTAATGTGTGATTTTAAACTCATGGCCTGCTGTACCACCATTCAATTTCAACCAACTGAAAAGAGCTGACTGTCCGCTCTCCGCTGCTAAATCAATGGAAAAATGGCCACAGTTAGACTTGGTAAGCAGTGCTCCATGTATGCATGTGAGTATGTTACCCTTCCCAATCCCCCGTCCAGTATTGCAAAGGGGACAGTGTAAACACATTGCTTAGTTCACCAAATGCTGTTGGTACTGCATTAGCAGCTGTACAATAACATTAAATCACAGGGTTAGAGAGTTGGGGAATTAATATGCTGTGCGTGTAATGTTCTTCTGCTTTATTACAAAGATCATATTTTTCAACTTTCCACCAGAATTTTAATTGTGATACTCACAGAAAGATAGAGATTTCCTACACTATTTTGGATCTTAAACTGTCCCATGTTTTGTAATCTGGAATTTCTACCTTACAAATTTAAATTCTTGGCCTTTTACACTTCCAAATTAATTATAAATTACACAGTTTCTTTTTGGAATTTATTATCCATGATTTTGTAGATTTCCTATCCATTCCATGTTAGAAAGAATTAGTTTTCCTCTGGTAGAACAAGCTGTCCCATGACTAGCTAATTGGAAAAAGATGGGTGGAAGAATTAAAGCTATCTGCAGTGAACCAGCTATTAAGCAGCTTGGCTATAAATAAGAAATCGTCTGGAATTACTTACTTTGGTCATTTTACTCAAGTATGGAAACATTTCAGGACTGGAACTTAAGCAAAATGAATATTTTTTTTTATTCGTTCATGGGATGTGGGCATCGCTGGCAAGGCCAGCATTTATTGCCCATCCCTAATTGCACTTGAGAAGGTGATGATGAGCCGCTTTCTTGAACTGCTGCAGTCCGTGTGGTGAAGGTTCTCCACAGTGCTGTTAGATAGGGAGTTCCAGGATTTTGACCCAGTGACGATGAAGGAACGGGGATATATTTCCAAGTCGAGATGGTGTGTGACTTGGAGGGGAACGTGCAGGTGGTGTTGTTCCCATGTGCCTGCTGCCCTTGTCCTTCTAGGTGGTAGAGGTTGCGGGTTTGGGAGGTGCTGTCGAAGAAGCCTTGGCGAGTTGCTGCAGTGCATCCTGTAGATGGTACACACTGCAGCCACTGTGCACCGGTGGTGAAGAGAGTGAATGTTTAGGGTGGTGGATGGGGTGCCAATCAAGCGGGCTGCTTTGACCTGGATGATATCGAGCTTTTTGAGTGTTGTTGGAGCTGCACTCATCCAGGCAAATGAAGAGTATTCCATCACACTCCTGATTTGTGCCTTGTAGATGGTGAAAAGGCTTTGATGAGTCAGGAGGTGAGTCAGTCGCCACAGAATACCCAGCCTCTGAACTGCTCTTGTAGCCACAGTATTTATGTGGCTGGTCCTGTTAAGTTTCTGGTCAATGGTGACTCCCAGGATGTTGATGGTGGGGGATTTGGCGATGGTAATGCTGTTGAATGTTAAGGGGAGGCGGTTAGCCTCTCTTGTTGGAGATGGTCATTGTCTGGCACGAATGTTACTTGCCACTTATCAACCCAAACCTGGATGTTGTCCAGGCCTTGCTGCATGGGGGCACGGACTGCTTCATTATCTGAGGGGTTGGAGTGGAACTGAACACTGTGCAATCATCAGCGAACATTCCCATTTCTGACCTTATGATGGAGAGAAGGTCGTTGATGAAACAGCTGAAGGTGGTTGGGCCTAGGATACTGCCCTGAGGAACTCCTGCAGCAATGTCCTGGGGCTGAGATGATTGGCCTCCAACAACTACTACCATCTTCCTTTGTGCTAGGTATGACTCCAGCCACTGGAGAGTTTTCCCCCTGATTCCCATTGACTTCAGTTTTACTAGGGCTCCTTGGTGCCACACTCAGTCAAATGCAGCCTTAATGTCAAGGGCAGTCACTCTCACCTCACCTCTGGAATTCAGCTCTTTTGCCCATGTTTGGACCAAGGTTGTAATGAGGCCTGGAGCCAAGTGGTCCTGGCAGAACCCAAACTGAGCATCGGTGAGCAGATTATTGGTGAGTAAGTGCCGCTTGACAGCATTGTCGACAATACCTTCCATCACTTTGCTGATGATTGAGAGTAGACTGATGGGGTATATATAGAAAAAGTAAGCAATAGAGTTATGATATCGAAAAAGTAATTCTAATTAATCAATTAGAGTTGTGAAATAAATTACCAGGCAAGGACATTGAGGTGGACAGTATAAATAGGCTAAAAAAAACAATTAAGTGTCTAGAGATAGAAGGTATTGAGGGATCTAGCGAGATGGTGGCTACGTCGAAAAAAGGATGGACTTGTTGGAACGAATAGTACTTTCCTGTTCCAAAAAATTCTTATGATGATTTTGGTAGCAGGAAGTACAGAGAAGCATTGTGCAGTACCTTCCAGAGGAATGTTTGTTGTTACCAAAGGTCCTGGTATGTTATCCACCAATTGATAAGCTCATATTGCACAAAGGAAAATAATAGATTGAGGAAATGTTAAAATTATTATGTGCAAATTTTTGCAATGGCTTCTTGGATAAGACCAGCGCCATACAGGCCAGAACGTCCAGGTTCAGTACCCTGTCTGTTCAAAGTTAGCTGATTTAACCAGCAGTGGTCAGGGTGTTACAATTTGCCTCAACACCAAGGGATACAGGGGAAGTAAACCAAACAGTGTTCCCTTTCCTCATCACTGTCTAGCGATCCCTGTTGGAAAATGCATTTGTGGACGTCAGATGAGAAAAGGATTGGATTTAGCTGTAAAGCTGTTCACAGTTAAATAGACTGCCAATACCCCATGTCTAGAAATAAAGAACTTTCATTTATGTAACACCTTTCAGAACTTCTCGCTATCCCAAAGTATATCACAGTCATTGAAGTACTTTTGAAGTGTAGTCACCTTTGTACTTTCCATACAGCAAGATCCCACAATATGTAAGGAGATTAAATGACCACATAATCAGTTTTAGCGATGGTATTGGTTGAGGGATAAATGTTGGAGAGGAGGAGAGAAATTGTAAATGAATAATTAATTAATCTGTGCTGATTCAAATCTGTATGTGGCTTTCACAGATGCAAGAGCAATGGTCAGTATTTATTCTGTTGTCTTATCAATATGGATTTTTTTTTCCAATTATTTATATTACATATCTGATTTCTTTTGTCTAGGATGTAGTTATCTACTGTTTGGAGAATGAAGTGTGTGACGTCAATCACCGGGATAATGCAGGCTACACAGCATTGCACGAAGCCTGTGCACGTGGCTGGCTTGACATAGTCACACGGCTTCTGGAGCATGGAGCAGATGTAAACTGCAGTGCACAGGATGGTACCAGGTAATAATGGTATATGTTTTTTTGTTGTTGTGAATTTTGTGCCTATTACAGTAGGGACATTAGTGCTAGAGAATGTTCACAATGTTGGCGTTAAGCAATTCCAGCTCAGGTATAAGACATTTAGATGCAGAATAAACCTCCCTCTGTTCTTCCCCAGCAATTCTGTCTGTTACACATTTCGGGTCTGCCTTAGATAATTCTCTCAGATTCAGCGGTTCTAGTCATTCCTGTAAATGGTCCCCGTGTTTTGTGTTCAGGGGGGTGCCTCTACTGCCCAACATCTAATTCTATAGAAACGTAACCCAGAACGTAACAATGGTATTCCTTTATGATCTGAACTGATGCTGTGTCTTTCACATATGTACTTCTCAATAGATGGACTGAAAATATTTAAGTAAAATGTGGCCAGACACAAATTGTTAAGCTGCTTTATTTTGCAGCCAGCTACAGAGTAACAGCTATAATCAAAACTCCTTTGCTTAACATCAAATCCCTCCTCGTGAATAAGAAAATTAATAAATCACATTGCCTTGCCCTGGGTTAGTAGGCCGATTAATACTTGCTTTTGGTCAATTTAGCATTGAAACATGCCAAGGCTTACACGGGCTTGGCCAGTACTAGTCTTGCAATAGGTTGCCTATGCCTTTCTGCCTTTCTCAGACCATCTCGCCTGACTGACCCATGAGGTCTTTGCTCTCCCCCTTCATTCTGGACAGGAAATTAGCAGCTGACCTCTGACCCTCCCTATCCAAGGATTGGCCAGTAGGGCTGCCAATGAAACTGACTACGCCCCCGTCCCCTGTGTTGATCCCTCGAAACCATCTCCTGCTATTTTCAAAATGAATGTGACGATCCGGATTCTTTCCCCTCAATCTGGTTCAGTAAAAACTGAAGTCGAATACATTTTAAAGTTCAACACAACTTTAATAGCAGGGTTCTTAGTCTGCAGCATCGATTTGGACTCCTGATAGAGTCCCTCTATGCTGGCAGAGCAAGAACAAAAACATACAGAAATCCACACGTTTTTATACAAATCAATAGGGTTGGAACATACTTAACGAGGGTCAACACCAATCATAAGCCAGGCACAGGTTGCCATGCGAGGTTACATTATTTCCGGCCAATCATAAATCGTCCATGTGCTGATCATGCTGCTGTTAGACATCAAAGGGGATACTTCCTCACCTTCCAACTTGGAATGTTCTTCCCTGTCCCTTCTGTTCCTTATCTCCCAACCTGGAATGTCTTTCAACTTTGGCTAAGCTCGTTACCTATATTGATCTGCCATAAACATGGAGACATTCAGACCAGTCCTTGAATCACATCAAAGACTCTACATTGCTAAGACCATGCAAACCTGCTGACTACGCAAACATATGGCCCAGCAGGAGGGCCAGGCCACCTGTATCAATCTCAGTTACTAACTAATTAACCCTTTCTAACCATTTTGCATTCTGCTTCTTTGCCACGTAGGCATCTTAATATTTTACCAAAAACTGACCACGTAGGGATTCTCAAATGAAACCATCTTGACATAATGAGTCTGGGTTGACTCAGTTGACCCTTACTGTCTAAATTCAAAGTGGCATGTAGCATCAATATTCCACAAACTGGTCTGTTGAGCTTTTAATACACATCACCTTCCTCACCATCCCATCCTCTAGCTACTGTGGTAATATTAATCCCTTGCGAACTGATGTTAACTTAAAGATAATGGCCTAGAAATTCGAACATGCTCATTTTTAGGGATTGATCCATGCACCTGCATGGATTGACCCGAGGCACACCCAATATTGGGCTTTGGGCCTCAATATCATCGAGCCGCCGAGCTGTGGACACCTAATAGGCGTCCTTAGGCAGCTCACCAGCGAAGAGGGATGAAAGATCGGGCCACTGCGACGGCAGCAATGGCCCTCAGGTAAGTGTTTAAAGGGGCGCAACCGGGAAGGGGGGCCATTGGGCCGGTAGGGTAGGCAATCAGGTCGGGAGGGTCGGCGATCGGGTTAGGAAGGTAACAGCGGGAGGGAGGGAAAGTGGTCAGCAATGATTGGGGAGGGCAGAGACTGGGATCAGGGAGGGAAGAGGCCCAGGAGCACAGAGGGCAGAAAATGGGATTGAGGAGTGGGTAGCACCAGCAATTGGGGCCATGGATCAATGGTCAAAAATCCCAAAACATGACAGTGCCTCATTTCCAATCTGAAGAGAATAATTTACTTCACGAGCGTGACATTTTCCCATATCTGACACCAGTCATTCTGTGACCATTCTGAGTGGATTTGCCATTTTAGTGCCAAATTGCATGCATTTTTGTGCTTTAGTCCTATTCCTACTGGGAACTGGATTTAGACAACTCAGACTCACTTCACATAAGCCAACAGAGAAGGGAAACTTTCATCACTAGATTTAAATCCAGATCATGGAACTGAAAGGCCAGTGTCTGTTCTAACTCAACACCAATTCACAATATTATCTACTTAATATTAGATTATTAGTTTTGTTTTGTTATTTGGTAATAACATATTAAAGGGGAAGGAAAGTCTTGGGGAATTATTTTTTGTTCAAAATGTTGCCCCTTTTTATAGAAGAAAACAATAGTCACCTTAAATTTCTTCATTTTTTTTAAAGATACTAATTTTATTGCTGAAGTAGAGACTCTTGAGTAGGGTCTTCCACACTGCTAGTCCACTCCGATAACGTCAATTTCAGGGAGTTACCTGGAGTGACTCCATCGGAAACAGCAGGGCTGAGACTGAAGGTCACTCTGCAATTGCCCAACCCTGGAAACTATGCTACAAGCTAGGAATGCAATTTGCAAGCTTATATCACAATGTTTAGAGTTGGGTAGTCAGTGTGCAACCCAAAGTTGGGTTAAACTGGGTCTGGTTTTGAATCTAGCCCAGACTGATGCAATGAAAATCTCTTGACTGTAAGGATCTTTTGTAAAATAAGTTTGGGTAGGCTTAGCTCAGTTCCCAGTGAATGTATATTTGTACCACGGAAAGCTTCCCCTAATTCAGCACTAATTGGAATAGTACTAATTAAATCATGTTGCTTCTGCTATTCTTCACGGTAGCCTGGGTGAGGATGCTTTCTGTTCAAAAAACAAAGACCACTTTACGTGGCAGGTAATCTTAATTGTGTTACTCATCTATCACACTTGTAATGTGCTCCTATTGCCACAGTGAGTTAACCAGCATGTCTCATTACTGAATTTTATCCAGTCATTAAATATTCCAGCCGAAGTGAACATTAAAACTTGTTCTTAAATGCAACTTATTGTGTTTGTTTCTGCTACTGCTTTAGACCTATTCATGATGCTGTTGTGAATGATAACCTGGATGTTGTCCATGTTCTACTGTCATATGGTGCGGATCCCACCCTTGCTACCTACTCGGGACAGACTGTTCTGAAGATGACTCATAGTGAGCCAATGGAACAGTTTCTTATAGGTATGTGGTCTGTGTTACTCATTTAATACTTACATTTGTAAATCTTCAGTTTATTCAGAACCAAAAAATATTTTGGAGTTTTCCAAATTTTCATATGATTTAGAACATTCAGCAATAGAACAAATTAAGATTTATTTTTATTGATGTATGGTAAAAAGTACTTTTGAAATGATAAATGAAATGACGGATTGCACAGAACCAATCTGTATCCCCCAACCCCAAGCACTTAAGCACATATCTAGTCTGACACTTAAATACAGTACTGAGGGAGTACTACATTGTCAGAGGTGCTGTATTTTGGATGAGATATTAAACTGAGGCGCAATCTGCCTGTTCAGGTGGATGTAAAAGATCCCATGGCACTATTTAAAAAAGAGCAGAGGACTTCTCTTGGTATCCTGGCCAGCATTTATCCCTCAAATAAAACCATCAAAATAGATTAATTGGCCATTTATCTCATTGTTGTTTGTGGGACCTTGCTGTGAACATATTGACTGCCGCAGTTGCCAAAATAACAACAGTGACTACGTTTCAAAAGTACTTAATTGAAACACTTTGGGCTCAATTTTCGGACAGGGGGGCTCCGAAAATTGGGGATTCCCGGGGCGGGTCCGGAGCCTGGCTCCAACCCGCCCACTTCCGGGTTCCCCAGTGACGCGCTTAGATGTGCGGGCAGCCCCTGCATGCGGGATTCCCGCCGGCAATTAAAGCCGGCGGGATCCCACTTAAGGCAATTAATTTGCTAATTCAGGTCACTAGGAGACCTGATTTGGAGGATATTTTATAGTTATATTAGGAAAAAGAGGGTGGTCAGGAGCAGTGTTGGCCCCTTAAAAACTGAAAGTGGGGATATTGTCATTGACAATGGGGAAATGGCGGACATGTTGAACAATTACTTTGCGTCAGTATTTACAGTAGAAAAAGAGGATAGCATGCCGGAAATCCCAAGAAAACTTATATTGAATCGGGGACAGGGACTCGATAAAATTAACAT
This sequence comes from Heptranchias perlo, assembly GCF_035084215.1. NCBI lineage: Eukaryota > Metazoa > Chordata > Chondrichthyes > Hexanchiformes > Hexanchidae > Heptranchias > Heptranchias perlo. The sequence goes on along the minus strand of NC_090339.1, from coordinate 30,380,059 downwards.
AAGTAAAGCAACAGTAAGGAAGAAAATAATAGCACAAAAGAGTGACAAATCCCCAGGATCAAATGGTTTCCATCCCAGGGTTTTAAAGGAAGTAGGTGAGCACATTGCGGATGCCCTAACTATAATCTTTCAAAGTTCTCTAGATTCAGGAACTGTCCCTCTAGATTGGAAAATTGTACATGTCACTCTGCCTTTTAAGAAAGGAGAGAAAGGGAAACCGGGGAATTATAGACCAGTTAGCCTAACATATATTGTGGGGAAAATGCTGGAGTCCATAATTAAGGATAAGTTGACTGAACACCTCGAGAATTTTCAGTTAATCAGAGAGAGCCAGCATGGATTTGTGAAAGGTAGGTCGTGCCTGACAAACTGATTGAATTTTTTGAAGAGGTGACTAAAGTAGTGGACAGGGGAATGTCAATGGATGTTATTTATATGGACTTCCAGAAGGCATTTGATAAGGTCCCACATAAGAGACTGTTAGCTAAGATAGAAGTCCATGGAATCGAGGGAAAAGTACGGACTTGGTTAGGAAGTTGGCTGAGCGAAAGGCAACAGAGAGTAGGGATAATGGGAAGGTACTCACATTGGCAGGATGTGACTAGTGGAGTCCTGCAGGGATCTGTCTTGGGGCCTCAATTATTCACAATATTTATTAACGACTTAGATGAAGGCATAGAAAGTCTCATATCTAAGTTTGCCGATGAAACAAAGATTGGTGGCATTGTAAGCAGTGGAGATGAAAACATAAAATTACAAAGGGATATTGATAGATTAGGTGAATGGGCAAAACTGTGGCAAATGGAATTCAACGTAGATACAATGTGAGGTCATCCACTTTGGATCAAAAAAGGATAGAACAGGGTACTTTCTAAATGGTAAAAAGTTAAAAACCGTGGATGTCCAAAGGGACTTAGGGGTTCAGGTACATAGATCATTGAAGTGTCATGAACAGGTGCAGAAAATAATCAAGAAGGCAAATGGAATGCTGGCCTTTATATCTAGAGGACTAGAGTACAAGGGGGCAGAATTTATGCTGCAGCTGTACAAAACCCTGGTTAGACCGCACCTGGAGTACTGTGAGCAGTTCTGGGCACCGCACCTTCGGAAGGACATATTGGCCTTGGAGGGAGTGCAGCGTAGGTTTACTAGAATGATACCCGGACTTCAAGGGTTAAGTTACGAGGAGAGATTACACAAATTGGGGTTGTATTCTCTGGAGTTTCGAAGGTTAAGGGGTGATCTGATCGAAGTTTATAAGATACTAAGGGGAACGGATAGGGTGGATAGAGAGAAACTATTTCCGCTGGTTGGGGATTTTAGGAGTAGGGGGCACAGTCTAAAAATTAGAGCCAGACCTTTCAGGAGCGAGATTAGAAAACATTTCTACACACAAAGGGTTGTAGAAGTTTGGAACTCTCTTCCGCAAACGGGAATTGATACTAGCTCAATTGCTAAATTTAAATGTGAGATAGATAGCTTTTTGGCAACCAAAGGTATTAAGGGATATGGGCCAAAGACAGGTATATGGGGCTCGAATTTAGCAGGCCTGCGGGTTCCCAGCGGGTGGTCCTCCGGGAGCGTGGTCAACACGCTCGGCGAAATTAGTGGGTTGCCCGCGCGATCGTAGCAGGCAACACACTAATAGGAATCAATTACCTGCTCCTCCAGGGTCCACGCTGCTGGTCTGCGCGTCGGGCGGGCTGCACATGCGCAGTAAGATCTGTCAGCTGGAGGCTCTCTAGTTAAAGGGGCAGTCCTCCACTGACAGATGCTGCAACCAATGGAACAAATTACAGCATGGAGCAGCCCAGGGGGAAGGCTGCTCCCAGTTTAATGATGCCTCACCCCAGGTATCATCAGATGGGGTGAGGAGGAGGGGGAGGACACAGATCTTCCCCCCCGGCGGGCGGGAGGAAGCGGCCTGCCTCTGCCACCAAGAAGGCCTGGCTCGAGGTGACAGAGGGGGTCACCTGCGCCACCAACATATCGCCCACCTGCATACAGTGCAGGAGGCGCTGCAATGACCGCAGTAGGTCAGCCACAGTGAGAACACGAAGTCTTTCCCCTACACTCCGTCTGCCACAACACTGCCCCCACCCCACATCTCCTTCGGCACCGCCAACACTACTCTGTCACATCACCCTTAATACCCACTCAAACCCCATCCTCATCTTACCTCCACCTACTCACCTCGCCAGTTCTCATCCTGCCACTAACACGCAACCCAATCCTCATACAATCTCATTGCTCCATCCCATACTCACCCTTTCGTGCATCTCCCTCACGGCCAGCCTCACTCAACCTGCCACCACCTGTGCTGCAGCCACAGGGCATGCATCACATATGTGCAGTAGGCAGCGTAAGGGAAACGTGTCGTGAGCATGAAGGGGGTGCACAAGGGTGTCTGAGGGTTTGTCCTGGGTGTTACCTATATTGAATTTCAGAGCAACAAACAGCACACATTATATTGACACCACCACTGCCATGTCTCCGCGAATCCTGTCCGTTGTGTCCAATCATGCCCGCTCCTGGGTATCACTATGAGGACCCACCACTGATGCCACCCATTGTGTTACTGCAGAGTAGGTGCAGGTGTATTTGCAGGGCTCTTCTGCGCAGACGACTGAGAGACATCGGCGGTGTAGCCGGCTGCACCCTGGAAGGATGCGGAGGAGAAGTTGTGGAGGGCAGTGGTGACTTTGACAGCGACAGATAAGCAGTTGGTGCTGGGGCCAGCCAGGAACAGCTCGGCATGAAAGAGCCTGCAGATCTCCACGACTACATGTCGAGCGAATCTGCGCCTCCCTGTGCACTGCTGCTCGGAGAGGTCCGGGGAGCTGCGCCTCGGTCTGTGGACCCTGTGGCGAGGGTAGTGCCCTCTGCGATGCGTCTCTCCCTGCTGTGCAGGTGGGCGTGCAACAACACCGTGTTGGGGGGCTCCACGTCTCTGCGGCGGACGGCGTGGACTGCGAGGCTGCTGGGGCTGCTCATGCTGTTCGTCCTCCGAGGGTGTCCACGCACCACCCATCTGGCAGGTGTTGGTCTGAGGGGTTGTGCAGGGTAGGTGGGTGGTTCCTCGGACTGGGGCTGCGGTTTCGTGTCGGTCTGTCCTCTGGCTTGGCGGGGGGTGGTGGAGGGCAGGGGTTGCCCTATGTGACGCGGTGGCCTCCTGCGTGGGTGAGGGCTCTCCCCCGTGGAGTGCACCTTGGCACCTGCCACAGGCTGCTGGCTGCAACACGCCTGGTTGGAGAGAGACTGTTTTCCCCCAGTGTGTGAAACTCACTGCCTTGAACCTAAAATCCCACACTTCCTCTTTTGACAGCTGCTTCAGCTCATTAACTGACCTCAACAAGCAAGGTAAGTACACTCAAGTAGAACCCCGCTGGCTTTAATTGCCTGCGGGATTCCCACCAGCGGGGCTTGCGCGCGCAGCCCCGCACGTCAGCGCGGTACCCGGAAGTGGCCTGGATTTCGGCGCGATCCGGTCACGTGACCGGATATCGGGATTTTCGGGGCCCCCCCGCTGGAAACCCGCAGGTAACCCGACGCGAAAATCGAGCCCATGGAGTTAGATCACAGATCAGCCATGATCTTATCAAATGGTGGAGTCGGCACGAGGGGCTGAATAGCCTACTCCTGTTCCTATGTTCCTATTTTCATCCAAACTGAGCGTCTTTCCCATACGGGGGGAAACACTCCCAGTTGAAATGGACATGTTGCAGCCACCAGCCTGTGGCAGCTGCAAAGATCCATTTGACAGGTGGTGGGTGGTGGGGGGGAGACCCTCACTCATTGCAGGAGGCCACTCTGTCACTTTGGACAAAGTTTGGCCTGCACCATTCTCCTCCTAACTCTAAAATTCACTAACTTGCAACCTTAACCCCGGTGTGCGGACTCATTTACCTACCTTGCGGACCCCCTCAAACGTACATCTTCCGGATGGGGGCCGCCGTAGCTGCAGTCATGACCTCCTCGGAGGACGAACAGCATCACCAGCCTCGCCGGCCACGGCGTCCACCTCTGACACGTGGAGCTCCACAACACAGTGCTGTGACACATCCACCTGCACAGCAGGAGGGAGGGCAACCGCAGAGAGAGATGCGTCACAGAAGGCACTACCCTCGCCATAGGGTCTACAGACCGAGGCTCAGCTTTCTGGACCTCTGAGGAGCAGTGCACACAGAGGCTCAGAGTCACTTGACGTGTAGTCGTGGACATCTACAGCCTCCATCATGCCGAGCTGCTCCCGGCTGGCCCAAACACCATCATCTTACCTATCGCTGTCAAAGTCACCATTGCCTCAACAACTTCTCCTCGGATCCTTCCAGGGTGCCACCGGGGACATCGCCGGCGTCTCTCAGTCGTCTGCACAAAAGAGTCCTGCAAATACACCTGCACCCACTCTGCAGTGACACAATGGGTGACATCAGGTGTGGGTCATCATGGTGATCCTCAGGAAAGGGCCTTATTGCACAAGCCAGTCAAGAATGGCCAAGACATGGCAGTAGTGGTGACAATATATGTAATGTGAGTTGATCAGAAATCAAATGTAAGTAAAAACCATGACAAACCCTCAAAAACCCTTGTGCATCCCCTTCATGCTCACAACACGTTTGCCTTACGCTGCCTACTACACATCCGTGATGCATGCCCTGTGGCTGCAGCACAGGTAGTGGCCGGTTGGGTGAGGCTGACCGTGAAAGAGATGCATGAGAGGGTGAGTATGAGATAGAGCCATGGGATTGCATGAGGATTGGGTTGAGTGGTAGTGGTGGGATGAGTACTGGCGAGGTGAGTAAGTGCAGGTAAGATGAGGATGAGGTTTAAGTGGGTGTGAGGGGTGATGTGACAGAGTAGTGTTGGCAGTGCAGAAGGAGATGTGGGGTGGGGGCGGTGATGTGGCAGACGGAGTGTAGGGGAATGAGTAAGTGTACTCTCCTCGGCTGACCTACTCAGGTCATTGAAGCGCCTCCTGCACTGTATGCAGGTGCGTGATATGTTGGTGGTGCTGGTGACCTCCTCTGCCACCTCAAGCCAGGTCTTCGTGGTGGCAGAGGCAGACCGCTTCCTCCCGTCCGCCGGGGGGAAGATCTCTGTCCTCCCCCTCCTCACCCCATCCAGTAGGACCTGGAGTGAGGCATCATTAAACCTGGGAGCAGCCTTTCTCCTCGGGCTGCTCCATGCTGTAATTTTGGCTCCTTTCTGCAGCATCAGTCAGTGGAGGACTGCCCCTTTAAATAGGGCTCCTCCAGCTGACAGCCTATGATGCGGGTGCGCAGTCCGCCCGCTGCGCAGCTTTCCAGCGCGAAACCCGGAAGCCAAGGTAAGTGGCTTCAATTTACTTGCGATTATGTGCGGAACACCCCGGATTCACTGGGCGCGTTACCCACGCGCCCAGTCGACCCCCTGCTGCCAACCTGCCTCCCTCCTAATATTGAGCCCTTTATGTTATCCTGAGGATGTGAAAGGTGTAATAAAAATGCAAGTTTTTTCTTTTTTCCTTCTTTATGTAAAATCCACAATGATTGTTTTATATACTATAATAGTCATTAATTGAGATTAATTCAAAGTAAATGCAGTTAACATAGTTGTGGCACTTTTGTTGGATGGCCTAGCAGATAAAGGCACTAAAGGGGCGAACACTGCACCCCTCTACTTTTGGGATATGCCCTGGAAATAATACAACCTACTCACTATGTGCTCCTGCTCTCTCTGAATTGATGGAAAAAATCATTCAGCCAGACCATTTAGTTGACGCTAAAAACTACGAATCTGTTTTATTAAGAAGTAAGATCATACGAAAGCTAATTTTAAAAAATAACAACACAATCCTTTACTCTCACCGTTACTTTAAATAAAAAAAATTCAAAGCAAAATAAAGATTTGTTGAGGTGCTTTTTGCTTGAGTGCTTGCAGTGACCTATACATTTGATGGATCTGCATGAACTGAACCGAACTGATCTTAAGAATTAAAGAAAGCTTGCTATGTTTATCCCCAGATTCAGGCAGTTTCTGGCTTTGGAACTGTCAATCAAAAATCAAACTGCAAAAAAAGGCAAAAGGTGGCTTGTATACTACATTGATTGGCAGAAACACCCTGCATGTGTCTGCTTTAAGCAGGAAATGCTGATTCTGGCACACTTGCATGTCAGCTCAAGCCTGTGTGTTGTCCAGGTCCTGCTGTAGGCTGGCATGGGCTGTTTCATTATTGGAGGAGTTGTGAATGGAGCTGAACACTGTGGAATCATCAGTGAACAGCCCCACTCTTGACCTTATGACAGAGGGAAGGTCGTTGATGAAGGGAGTTGAAGATGGTTGGGCCAAGCACACTCCATGAGGAACTCCTGCAATAATGTCCTAGGGCTATGATGACTGGCCTTTGACAACCACAGACATCTTCCTTTGTGTCAGGTATGACACCATTGACTTCAATTTTGCAAGGGCTTCTAGGACTTTACGCTAAATGAACTGGAGAAGGATATCTCAGCTCATTTATGATCTGAAGAATTGAAAAATTGTTTCATAGATACTGTAGCAGAAGATGGATGTGATTCTTTCTTTCTTTCATTTATATACACTTAAATATTTAGAATATGCTAACCATTTTTTGTGCAGGTGTAAGTGCATGCTGTTATACTACTTCCCCAGTTTAAAATATACCATCTGAATACTTGCATGCATTCACTGTTATTATATTGGTATATTTGGTGTAAATGTCTTCAGTAGAAATATGAGCAATAATAGTTGCATTGACCAGGCTTTAATGTCACAGTAGCGAGAATCAGGCAATAAGTTTATTTTCTCTTTCCCCTTTCCACCCTTCACATGACTGATGAAGTTTATGTTCACCTTCAGTCAGAGAGATGGAGGACAGAAAATGTTGGAAGTACACAGTCGGCTTATCAGCATCTATAAAGAGAATAGATCGGTCGACCACTTCAGACAAAGAGGTTTAGAAATTCATCTGGGCCTGTTTTTGGGCACCAGCTGAGAGGCCCAGAGCAGCCTGAAATTGGGCCTCGGACTCATTGACATTTTACGTGCAAGCTGCAGGTGCCTGTCACACCTCCATAGGCAGCTCGTGCATTTGCAGGTAATTCCCGTAATGGGGTTTTGAGTGGGCAACGGGGGAGGAGGGCCGGGCTATCGCAACAACTGTTGTCAGAGGAGCTGTCTGGCTCCTCCTGGCACCAGAGGAAGGTTTTAAGGTTTAGAGAAATTATTATTTTTCTTATCATTAGTTGGTGGCTGCTGCTTTGGCTGCAGCAACTGCTTAAGAATCCTGAGCGGGACAGGCCAAACATGTGCACTGTTCATCGCAATCGAATTTCTGTGATGGGTCCGAAAACAGGCTTTAGGCCTCTTATATACATATTTAAGGGACCTGATGCCTGTTTTAGGCAGCCGCCAGGGATTTTGGGTCGGACGTGTTCAGGCGAAAACGTTTCCAGGTTGGTACCCGAAGTTGGGCCTCGTTGCATCTGTTTTATGCTCATAAAAGTGGCACAACGAGGTCTAATTTCTACACCATGGTCTCTACCCAAAATGTTAACCCATCTTTTCTCTTTACAGTTACTAATGGATTTGCTGTGTATTTTCAGTTTTTATTTCCAATTTCCAGCATTTACAGTTTTTTTTTCTTTTTGGCTCTAGTGGATGAAAGAATTCCCTTTGGTCATGAATTTACTTGATAACTGTTAAATGACTAGTGTGATTTTAGTGTAACAGATGTTTGAAATACTGACTATAGCAGCACAAGAAATGTGTGAAAATCTAGAAATTAGCTCATACTTTGTTTCTAATGTAAACATTAAACCGTAACAGCTATTCCAGTAAAGGGACTGAACCATACAAACAACAATTTCTCAGATTTGATTCCTGGTCTGTGCCAAGTTAGCTGGTCTCATTCAGCTGTAGGGCCATGTGGCAAAGATTAAGCATTTTTCTCTATGATGGATTATTTATTGGATTGTTTCTTTCATTTACACCTTACACAGGATTAAAATTGGTTATTGCTAACTGTTTCTGTAGTTTCCAGGGAATATACATTGCCGTCTGGTACACCAAAGCATTTAATATGTGTGGATCATTTGCCGCCATTGTCCTTGGGTGGGGCCCTGTCTCAGTTGATACTGGGGGCCCGATTTTAGCAGGGCTGCGGGTTCTCGGCGGATGGGCTAGCGGGCGCGTGGGTGAAATTAGTGGGTTTCCCGTGCGATCGTAGCAGGCAAACCACTAATTGGATCCACTTACCTGCTCCTCCGGGTTCCCCGCTGCTGATCTGCGCGTCGGGCGGGCTGCACATGCGCAGTAAGATCTGTCAGCTGGAGGCGCTCTATTTAAAGGGGCAGTCCTCCACTGACAGATGCTGCAACCAATAGCAAAGATGACTGCATGGAGCAGCCCAGAGGGAAGGCTGCTCCCAGTTTAATGATGCCTCACCCCAGGTATCAATACATGGGGTGAGGAGGAGGGGGAGGACAGAGATCTTCCACCCGGCGGGCGGGAGGAAGCGGCCCACCTCCGCCACCAGGAAGGCCTGGCTCGAGGTGGCAGAGGGGGTCACCTGCGCCACCAACATATCGCCCACCTGCACACAGTGCAGGAGGCGGTCCAATGACTTCAGTAGGTCAGCCACAGTGAGTACACGTCGTCCTTCCCCTACACTCCGTCTGCCACATCGCTGCCCCCACCCCACATCTCCTTCGGCACTGCCAACACTACTCTGTCACATCACCCCTCATACCCACTCAAACCCCATCCTCATCTTACCTGCACCTACTCACCTCGCCAGTACTCACCCCGCCACTACCACGCAACCCAATCCTCATACAATCTCATGGCTCTGTCCCATACTCACCCTCTCGTGCATCTCTCTCACGGCCAGCCTCACTCAACCTGCCACCACCTGTGCTGCAGCTACAGGGCATGCATCACATATGTGCAGTAGGCAGCGTAAGGCAAACGTGTCGTGAGCATGAAGGGGATGCACAAGGGTGTTTGAGGGTTTGTCATGGTTGTTACTTATATTGAATTTCAGAACAACTCACATCACACATTATATTGGCACCACTACTGCCATGTCTTCACGAATCCTGTCCGGTTTGTGCAATAATGCCCGCTCCTGGGTATCACTATGAGACCCTACCACTGATGCCACCCATTGTGTCACTGCAGAGTGGGTGTAAGTGTATTTGCAGGGCTCTTCTGCGCAGACGACTGAGAGACATCGGCGATGTCTCCGGTTGCACCCTGGAAGGCTGCGGAGGAGAGGTTTGGGAGGGCAGTGGTGACTTTGACAGCGACAGGTAGGAAGATGGTGCACGGGCCAGCCAGGAGCGACTCGGCATGAAAGAGGCTGCAGATGTCCACGGCTACATGTCGAGTGACTCTGAGCCTCCGTGTGCACTGCTGCTCAGAGAGGTCCAGGAGGCTGAGCCTCGGTCTGTGGAACCTGTGGCGAGGGTAGTGCCCTCTGCGACGCATCTCTCTCTGCGGTATCCCTCCCTCCTGCTGCACAGGTGGATGTGTCACAGCACTCTGTTGCGGAGCTCCACATGTCAGAGGTGGACGGCATGGATGGTGAGGCTGGTGATGCTGTTCGCCCTCCGAGGAGGTCATGATTGCAGCTACGGCGGCCCCCATCCTCAAGATGTACATCTGAGGGGGTCCGCAAGGTAGGTACATGTCTCCGGACCCCGGGGTAAGTGTGCAGGTTGGTGACTTTGACCGTCAGGAGGAGGGTGGTGGAGGCCAAACTTTGTCCCAAGTGACAGAGTGGCCTCCTGCAATGGGTGAGGGTCTCCCCCCCCCCCCCCCCCCCACCTGTCAAATGGACCTTTGCAGCTGCCACAGGCTGACAGCTGCAACACGTCCATTCGAGCTGGGAGTGTTTCCCCCAGTGTGGGAAACAGTCCCATGTTGTTCAAAAATCCCACATAGTCCCTTAATCAGGTCAGTTAATGACCTGAAATACCTAACTAAATACTGTCAAGTGGCATCCCACTGGCTTTAATTGCCTGCGGGATTCCCACCAGCGGGGGCTGCGCGCGCACGTCAGCGGGGAACCCGGAAGTGGGCAGGATCGAGGCGGGATCCGGTCCCGCTCCTGGATTTCCTGATTTTCGGGGGGCCCCCCGCCGAGAACGCACCCGATAGCGGGTGGTAAAATCGAGCCCCAGGTGTTTGGAACTGATATATTCAGTTGTAAACATCCAGTGGAACTGATTAAGTAATTATTTATTCAGCAGCTGCATTTGTGTGGGCAAACATCACTTTGAACCCTATGTAGTTATGAGAAACAGTTTCAATTTCTTTTGTTCTGGGATATCTTGAAAGAAATTGGAACCTTGTGCAGTATTGCATGAAAGCCGCAGTTTGTTTGAAGCCAGCAGTGATACAGGGCTAGACCAAGCCTCTGTGATAGTGTATTGTAGAAGTAAAGGAACCGTGTTTCAAGGATCAATTTAATGTAAAGTGTCAGCCTTGGCTCAATGGTAGCATTCTCACTTCCAAGCTGAAGATTGTGTATCCCCACTCCAGGCCTAATCTAGGCTGACACTCCACAGCAATAGTGTGTGAGTGCTGCACTATCAGAGGTGCTTTCTTTCGGATGAGACATTAAACTGAGGCCCTCAGGTAGGCATAAATGATCCAATGGCACTATTTAAAGAAGAGGGGGGCAGTTTTCCCAATGTTTTGGGGCACAATTTTTACTCTGAGTCGGGTACCCTACTCGTTTGCAGATATTTGCCAGGGGAACCTGGAAGTGAATTGAGTGCGTCGCAATCTACGATCGCAATTCAATTGAAGATAAGTATTTGAGATTCTGGGTTTCCCACGCGCCAGGCAGCCAGATTGACAGGCTGGCTACCTGTCAGCAGTGAAATCAGAGAGGGGAGCAGGAGGGAGAGAGAGAGAGAGAGAGATCATTGAGCTTGGAAAAATCGGTTGGGAGGGGGTGGAGGCGGGGGAGGGGTTGACGATATCTGGGGGGTCAGCCAGCATTGAACATTGCTGGGGGGGGTCAGCTGGCATCGGACATCGGGGTGGGGGGGGGGTGGTCAGCCGGCATTGGACATTGTGGGGTGGGGGGGGGGAGGTCAGCCAGCATCTTGGACTGGGGCGGGGGGGAGTTAGCCAGCAATGACATTGGGTGGGGGGGGGTCCAGCATCGGAGTGGGTCCACCATTGCGGGGTGTGTCCTGTCGGCCAGGTGAGCTTGTTGGGCTTGGATGAAACACTCCTGCTCCTCCGGGCCCACAAGCAGTTTAATAAAGGCACTCACCTCATGGATCTGGCCTTTCCCGCCTGCTTTTACCTGACGGGAATCGGAAGCGATGGGAAACCCGAACAGGCACAGTTGTAAGTTTTCCATACACAAAATATTAAGTACCGCACGTATTTCAATGAGGTACATTGCCCCTTTAAGTATCGGCCCGCCGGCTTTAAGTGGGGGCAGGTCTTCCTGGTAAACCCAGAAGTGGGCGGGTTGGACTATTTTGACTGCCCACCCGCCCCCAATCCACCCATTCTTGGGGGTTAAAATTACCCTCTTGATCACCATTTATTGCTCAACCAACATCAGGAAAACACATTACTTGGTCATTTATATTATTGCTGTTTGTGGGCCCTTGCTGTGTACAAATTGGCTGCCACCTTCGCCCACATTCCAACAGTGGTTACACTTCAAAAGTATTTATAAATGCAAGTTCTTTTGAGCATTAGCATAGGAGAAGTGGAAAGGAAAATCAGGCAGGGTGCATAACAGGCTACCATTTGCTACCATTCATTTTGTGTCCTCTGCTAAAGTTGAATTTCACCCCCAGGGGATCTTACCTTCTGTTGTTGACACGGTGAATTCCTGATCTTGGTTATGTTATTAAGCACAGGAGTTTTTACCCTTAAATATTGGGACTTCAGTATAATGTACTGCAAAGATTGTCAGTAATCTTCTAAGTAGAGCTTTTTAATAAAAACATATACATTATTTATTTTCAATTCTGTTTTTGTAGAATATTTTACTGACCTGAGGGGCCGTAGTGAGGATGATCCAGCCCTTCGCTGGGAATTTTATGGCAGCTCTGCATGTGGTGAGTACTGAAATATTTTAATAATTACTTAAGAAGAAAATATATGGAACACGAGGAGTCAATTTGGCTCATCAAGCCTATCCTCCTAATTGATCATATACAGTGTGCCTTTTTTGTATCCTACTCATTCAAAATAATGAATTTTCAGAGCTTTTTTTGTCTTCCCCTCAGTCAACAAAGTTAGCTTGATGAAAATCCAATTGAATACACAGAAGCTACCCATTTGTTGTAACCTAACATAACTATGACCTAGATTTTCCATTTGGTGTTATTTTATGGTTGGTTGGTTGGCGTTAACCCGTTTAAAATAAATGGATAACAATGGCATTAAAATGACACTGATTGGAAAATCTCGGCTGATGTACATAATTTTATTCAACCTGGTTTCATCTAAAATTACCCCCTAGTGAATTACTGTTATTACAAAAATATTAAAAATCTAGTACTGCACATTGTAGAGATAATATTGAATAAAATTAGATATACTTACAGTTGCTGCAGTTTATTTGGGCAGTCGAGTAAACTGGACAAACTGCCCACCCAAACCAATATACATTAATAATAATACACATATCATTGGTTTGACTGAATAGCACAACACAAAAAAAATTATTCTCTTTAATTTCTCAGGAACCTATCAAAAAACATAATTTCACTGTCACTGAATATATCTCTTATTAACTTATTTCCAGCAGCCGTGTACACATCTCCTCTACTCCTGCACGCCACTTCTTGCAACATCATAACTTCTGATTCACCATGAGCAATGCTATTGGAGATCCCATATTGCTAGATAGATAGATTTGTACATGAACTTATCGCTTCAATTTTTTTCATCCTCACCAACTGATACATCAGTATTAACGGTTCTTGAACAGCCAATATTATTTCTCCAACTGCGGTACTCAGTTACTAATGCTGAGTCAAAGAGGGCTGGGAAGCAGAACATTTCAGCACAGGGAGAAGAGTTCAAAATTATTAACACTGAACCAGGGAGGGCTGAGGAGAAGACTTGATTTTTCTGGTTACAGCACAAGTTGGACATACTGGACTAATCTAGTCTGGTGGATAATTCCACAATAAGCACCCAGACTACAGCTGTTTTGCAGATTTATTTATAACTTTTAAAATAGAAATCATTGTGTTACTATTTAATGTCTTTGTGAAGTTAAAATTGTAACAACTACACATGTTTTTAAAGTACTTCACTCATTCAAAATCATGTTTGAAGTATGATCTGTTCAGGAGATTTTTGAATGTTTGTAGCAAAAGTTGACTCTGAACCATGCATTTTGTTTATAGCTAGCGTTGACCTCTGCTTTGCACTGCCTGATCCTGTTCTTCCTCAGGCAGGACTAGTTTCACGTACTTTTTTCTGGTTTGGAAAATACTTGTGGGGAAATAAAAACTGCTTTGATCAAATTTTTTATGTCAAGAACCAATATTGTAACATTGAAATCTTATGGTAACATGTTTGCTTTCAAGTGGCATAAGCTTGAATGTCAACAACAACAACTTGCATTTATATAGCGCTTTTAACATGGTAAAACGTCCCAAGGCGCTTCACAGGTGCGATTATCAAACAAAATTTGACACCAAGCCATATAAGAAGATATTAGGACAGGTAGGTTTTATGGAGCGTCTTGAAGGAGGAGAGAGAGGTAGAGAGTCAGAGAGGTTTAAGGAGGATATTCCAGAGCTTAGGGCCTAGGCAATTATATAAATGTCACGGAGGTTTATATTGCAGTTTACTCCTTGTAAGTGGGGTAGAATTTATTACCTAGGAATTGTATGAACTTGAGGAGGGGGGCTAAATTTTACCAGTACCTGAAGGCGTCTGAGATTTCCAGTGTCAAACAATGGGCTGGAGCTGGGCATCTCAGCGTACACTGTTAGTTAGACTTTTTTCTGCACCCTTCAGCGCAAAAACTTGTGTCTGGTTACAGCACAAGTTGGACATACTGGAATAATCCAATGGCAAGGGCAACAGGACACCTGAGACCTTAGTGAATGGTGGGACCAACAGTGTATCTCCTTAACCAATGAGATTTAAGGATTGAGAAATATACAGAGAAACCACTGAGAAGAAGGGTGAATTAGAGTCAAATCAGGTACAGAAAGAGAAATAGAGGAGAAGAAATATTGGATTAAGAGAGAGAGAAAAAAGATACAGAAAGGAAAAATAAGAAAAATAATATTAAAATTTAAATTTGACATTTTTAAATTCTTCAACAATAATTCACTACCTGAAGGAATGAGATTCCATAGTATAAATTGTTCACTTTCTGGGTGAGAGGTTGATCGGCAGTTATTAACAATCATCATTAATAACAATTATTAACATTAAATCACTGGATTGGGGGTAATATTCTGGCATGGGTGGAGGATTGGTTATCTAACAGGAAGCAGAGAATTGGGATAAATGGTTCATTCTCAGACTGGCAACCAGTAGCCAGTGGTGTTCCGCAGGGGTCGGTGCTGGGTCCCCAACTCTTCACAATCTATATTAACGATTTGGAGGAGGGGACTGAGTGTAACATAACAAAGTTTGCAGATGATACAAAGATGGGAGGGAAAGTAGAGAGTGAGGAGGACATAAAAAACCTACAAGGGGATATAGACAGGCTGGGTGAGTGGGCGGAGATTTGGCAGATGCAATACAATATTGGAAAATGTGAGGTTATGCACTTTGACAGGAAAAATTAGAGAGCAAGTTATTATCTTAATGGCGAGAAGCTGGAAAGTACTGCAGTACAAAGGGATCTGGGGGTCCTAGTGCAAGAAAATCAAAATGTTAGTATGCAGGTGCAGCAGGTGATCAAGAAGGCCAACGGAATGTTGGCTTTTATTGCTAGGGGGATAGAATATAAAAACAGGGAGGTATTGCTGCAGTTATATAAGGTATTGGTGAGACCGCACCTGGAATACTGCATACAGTTTTGGTGTCCATACTTAAGAAAAGACATACTTGCTCTCGAGGCAGTACAAAGAAGGTTCACTCGGTTAATCCCGGGGATGAGGGGGTGGACATATGAGGAGAGGTTGAGTAGATTGGGACTCTACTCATTGGAGTTCAGAAGAATGAGAGGCGATCTTATTGAAACATATAAGATTGTGAAGGAGCTTGATCGGGTGGATGCGGTGAGGATGTTCCCAAGGATGGGTGAAACTGGAACTAGGGGGCATAATCTTAGAATAAGGGGCTGCTCTTTCAAAACTGAGATGAGGAGAAACTTCTTCACTCAGAGGGTAGTAGGTCTGTGGAATTTGCTGCCCCAGGAAGCTGTGGAAGCTACATCATTAAATAAATTTAAAACAGAAATAGACAGTTTCCTAGAAGTAAAGGGAATTAGGGGTTACGGGGAGCGGGCAGGAAATTGGACATGAATTTAAATTTGAGGTTAGGATCAGATCAGCCATGATCTTATTGAATGACGGAGCAGGCTCGAGGGGCCGATTGGCCTACTCCTGCTCCTGTTTCTTATGTTCTTATGTTCTTATCATGTCGTTAAAAAGGTACTTACACTATTAATTACTAGACTTAACTTTCTGTGGCGAGTTTAACGTGCAATTAATGTACTTAAAAATAAGGGGGTGGCTAAAGGAGAGATGCCGTTTATGTGAAGCGAACGGAGGAGTGGCATAAATCAACCAGCAAGTTCTAGAAATTTGCAACTCACGGTGTATCTCAATCCCCTGAATTTACTGGCCAATTTGCACATTAATAGCGGCCTGCGTTGTTCACACACCGTTATTTTTTCAGCAGATTCCGGCCCATTAACTCATTTGGCAATTGTAATAAAGTGTAAAGAAATTTACATTCGTCCATTTGTGGATGGGAGGGTCAAAAATTGCAAGAGAATAATGTTTTGGAGTTTGCATGGTACCTTGCTTAAGTATAGTACCTTTTTTAGAATTTTTTTTATTTTCCCGGAAGAACTTAACTTTAAAGCAGAACCAGAGGATATGAATAATAATCCCAGATCACTTCACTGCGCCAACACAAATCTGATTCATGCAAATTCACTAAGTAATGAGATGGCTAGGTCTAATACACTCTGTACAGTATCATACTGGATCGGATCTGTGTTTCATATAAAACATAAGAAATCAAAGGTCAAGAAAAGAACATTTGGCCATTGATGCCCATCTTCAGCTCTCCCATTAGATTACTCTGCTCTGAATCCTTGCCAATGTCTATATTACCTGTGGTACAGTAAGTAGAATTGAACACAGTACTCCAAATGTGATACAACCAGTAAAATGTAAAGCCTTGGCATAACCTCAAAATCACACAATAGGCTTAGATGAAGAAATGCCATCAGCCCATTTGCTCTCATTCTATCCAAAATACCAAACCTGTCATCTGCCTATTACAGTATTTAGCTATTTCTTACATGCCCTAGACTCAACCACCCTCTCTGGCTGTCTATTGATCAATTCTTAGCTAATAAAATGTTCCCTTTCATGGGTGCAAAACCTTGTGAAAGCAGTATTGGTCAGACTAATATGTAATTTCTCACACATTTGGCCAGTAGTTTGTTTAACCTTTACAGAGTTGTCTAGTATTGTGGTATTTTCCATCTTCCAAGTTAAGAGAAGATGTTGTGGGCATACTAAGTGTTCCCCAGTAAGCAGATTACCATAATTAAGGTTAGTTGTTAGACTGGGCTACACTAATACAACGTAGCATTAGTTATAGTTTGTAGGAGACTCGGTCAATTTATGCAGTCTGTCTTTAAGCTGTTTACATGGGAAAAGGGCATTTTATTTTAAAGAAAAGGCCCAACTGCAACAAGAACTTTTTGTTCACCAATGCCAAAAGTCCCAGAGCGCACATATGTTTGATATTGGTGGTATATTATTAGTATTCTCTCTGGTAAAACCTCCCAAGAAGTTGTGATTCAGCATGTTATCAATCTCCTTTTCATTTTCATATTCAACTCCATATGGTTCCCTTAGGATTTTAACTTTCTCCTTAACCGGTCTCTTGTTTTTATGGTATTGGAAGAATTGTTGGCATTATGTTTTCCTTCTGCTGCTTTGTCTGTTTCCAGTTTTCTCTCAACACCCCAACCTCTCTTGTGATCTGCTCTGTATGATCTTTTACTTGGCCCAGTGGTAACTCTTTCCCCATCGCTCTAAGTTTTGCAGAACGTTTTCTTAATCTTTCCTTTAATTCTCCTCCTGATTCAGAGTATTTTTTTTTAATCAACTTTGTCTTTTCTGTATGTACTTATCCTACATGTCCCTTATACTGTCCATGTTCCAGTTTGAGTTTCCCAACACTCTAGCATGGTTATAGCAACAAGACTGTTTCCATAGAAAGGCCTAGGCTTCTATGAAACAAAACTTATAAACCTTATATTTGGAGTGAAAGAGTTGTTAAACCACAGGACTAACTATTATGCTTTGTTAAATTACAATCTAAATTCTTCCATAAATCTTTTGCTGCATCCTCTGTCTCTACTGCATTTCTTATTTTGGTATTATTTGCAAACTTGCCAAGCTTATATTTGATTTTGATATCCAAGTAATTAATGTTCATTAGAATTAGCACTGACGCCTGTGAAACTCTACTTAACACCTCCTTGCACCACTCTGACATTAATGCTTTCACAGTTACTCTTTATTTTTTTATATAAAGGTAATTGATCCAGTTAGAAACAGGTTCTAAGTACTGCTCCCTGAGGAACTCCTCTTAACACTAATCCATGTTCTGACATTATCCTTCTCGTAGCTACTCTCTCCTTCCTTTTTAGCGAACTTCTTATCCAATCCCATTGTTCTACATAGGATTCCAGTAGCTTTTAACTTAATTAGAAATCTTTCATGTGGGACTTTGTGAAAAGGATTCTGAAGAGCCAATTTAAACATTATAGACTATGTCATGGGAGAGTGGCCTAAAAGTGTTTTCTCCTGAATTTGCTTTTAAATCACATTCAGGTTTAAACTCTTTCTCTGAACAGTCGTTGTGATGTGTCATTCTTGCACTTCCTATTATTCAGATTTGCAGCATTTGCCATATTTGTTCTTTTTATTTGCCCCCTAAGTTATCATCTAATTCAGTTTTCGGTGAGTTTTGACATCAGTAAGGGTCAAGGCAAACACCACAGGTAAGGGCAGTGGTGGCATTAGGACAGGATGGCACATCAGGGGATGTATTGGATGTTACCATAGTTTGCTCTGACAAGGATTGCTCAGTTTTTTTCTTGTAACTGTGGAAATAATATTCGGCTGTTCAAATGCTATTTATATTTTGTTATATCACTTGTAAAACTGGTTGCATACAATTGTCTGGACATAATGATTCTATTTGAACTTTTCAGAGCAGGACAAGGAGATTGTTTGTAACATTTTGGCAAACCCCCCTGGCCTTGATGAAGAGGAAGATGAAGATACCAATTCCTTTGTGTTCGAGTTTTCAGACAAACCTCCTCTTACATGTTACAATATACAAGCTTCCCTTTCTCATGGGTAAGAGTTAGATTCTAAATCATTCTAAATCAAAATAATTTAGGAGATAATTGCAAGAATTTAAACCCATTGTCATGTGGGATTTGGTGGTGCTTTGGGTTAAACATTGGGTTCGGGGAGGGTGGTGGCGACAGCCCAGATCATGGAAGGCCCAGGGTGTCCTTATACTCCTGGCCCACAAGGAACATTTAAAAAGTTTAAAAAATTGAACTTTCCGTGGCCTCCTGTGGCCAGGATCCAGCCTGCCACTAGCTTTTGTTGGCAGATTTGAGACTGTCCATGCCCTAATTGGGGCCCCAGTTAAAATGGTGTGCGTGTCACAGTGACATCATTGAGACACGACTTCGCTATTTAAATTAGGCCCCACTCCTCTAAGGTGGGCTGTCTTCACAGGCAAGTTGAGATGTGGGGGTGGGGGTGGAGGGAACACGTCGAGAACGTGGGAGAACCCCTTATGCCATCTTAACTGTCTGCCTGCACTATTCCCGCCCGGGGTGGTGGAGGGGTGGTAAATTTGGCCTTTTATTTGTGAAAAGCAGCACATTAGTTTGTTTAATTTGGTGGATATTGAACTTAATGGCAAGCACAGATCACACAAAAACATGGTGGTATTTCATTCGTTCATATTCCCAACTGTTGTTTTTTGCATGGGATTCATATGCTTATGAGAGTAACAGCATTTTGAGTGTGGTTTTATTGGCTGTGTAACAAAATTGATCATTTGGTGAGATCAAAAACTGATGTTGCAAGTTCTATTAACTTAAGATCACCATGAGATAAAAACTCCATTGCTCCACTCCAGGAGCATATCAGGAAATTGCAGATTTCTAGCTTATGATTTACCATCCATTACTTTAATGGCTACAAAATCACAAGCCAGGAATGCACAATTTCCTGATTATGGGCTTCCAGCATGTGTCAGGATTCAAGCAGCAGAATTTTTACCCCAAGCAAACTTTTTAAGTTTGGGAACAATGTGAAAACTAAAAAATAATTAATCACAATTAACCCCAAAAATTCTTATTCTTTCTTCTTCTCTGCCCCCAATCCACTTTTCTCTCCTTCTCTTCTTAAGATGTTGACTCCTGCTGGGATACAGTTCTATGGAACTAGCCATCCTCCAGTACCTTGCTTAGGAGACTCATTTATATGTGAGCCTACATAGTGAGTGTCAGCAAAGTTTGACAGCGGAGAATGCACAGCCAAGTTGGCCCTGCCCTCATCTGACATCCACACACAAACAATAGTAATCAGGAGCAGTGCTAACTGAGTTTACCATCCCTTGCTTGGGTTCTGAGACAATTTGTAGCACCCCTAACTGAGCACAGAGAGGGAATTACATGTATGGCCTTCTGGCCTGTCTGCTCTGCTATGTTCTGTTTTTATCAACAGGACAATTGAAGGGGACTACAGCAGTCTCATTCTTGATGTTGATTTGTAAATTTCAAGGCAGATGAATGTTAAAACATTTTATGTATAATTTTGTGGTAATTCTATGTGCTAGAGATGTGAATTTTCAACTTATTTGATAGGGTTATTCTGTTTGATGGTAAATTATAGTTAATACCCTGTTTTTTTTTTGTTTGTACAGCCCTTGCAATTGGCTGGTGTTATCCGAAGTTCTGCGAAGATTGAAAATGTCAGTCAGGATTTTCCAATCCCGCTTCCCTCACTTTGAAATAGCTACCATTACTGAAATAGAATTTTACAAGCAGGTGTCCACAAGCCAGCTACATTTTCAGCTCGGGAACCTCCAGTTCTGCTCCCTAGATGGCAGGATGTCTCTGGAACTGGTACGGTGCGTGCCTGAGTTGTTAGACCTTCTTGGTTCTACAGTGGAATTATTAACTGAAGACTGTGAGAAAGTTATTAAATTCACAAGGTGAACCAAAATCATGACTGATCGGTAAACTATTCCCATCTCAAATATATAGGGAATGAGTTGAATGGGTACTAGCAGGTGTGTACAGTATGCCAGCCAAGACTTCTTTTGTCTCAAATCAGGCATGGAGCAGCCAAGCCTAACAGAAAGGAAAAATAACGGGACAGTTCTGACCTTATAGTGCAACAGCATAAGGATTGCTGGGATGTTTAAAGGAAATGTTAAAATATTTTAACTAGGTTCATTAAAAATATTTTCTACCCAACTAATTATGTTGAAGTGCACCTAAGTTTATGATCCATTAACCATGAAAAATAATCAGAAAAGCCAATGGATTAATGGATTCTTGTAAAATAATCAATATTTATTCCTGTTCCCACATTTTGCTCATCACTCATCCTTTATTCTGTTTTTAAATAAAGGTATATAAAATTGCTTTATTTTCTGCCCAGTTCACCCACTATCCTGCACCACACAGCAGTTTTCTCTGCGAGGACAGGGTGATAGTCTATTCACAGACCTTCGAGAACTGCTCACTCAGCCAGCTGTAAGAAGGTGGCAAGAATGCCTGGTAAATGAGTGTACTTCTGATTTTTTTCCCCTCCCACCCCGCTCTTTCTCATGCACTCTCGAGGTGGGTGCCTTGACTCTAACTGACAGCTCCACATGTTAGTGAAGCTGAGATCAGGCATTCAGCAGAGTAAATAGATTAAACTTGTGTCCAAACTTTGTAATATGATGCGCTATTCTATGTTGAAGAAAGACAGCTGTGTATGTGTAACTTTTTTTTAATAATCCAATTGTATCTGACTTGCTGCACACACATAGAACAAAATGGATGTTGGTTTTCATTAAATATGAATTGGGTAACATTTTTTTAGATCAGGAAACAAGAATCCACCGTAACATAATCTGAAGAACCATATTACCAGTGTCTGAAAGGCACAAGTGTCCAATATCTAAATTGAAACTTCAGTTTGTAGCAACTGGACACTCTATGGTTCCTAAATGTGACATTTAGCACTGACAGAGGATATTTTAATAGAATCATTCACAAAGTAAACAGTTTCTTTATCTCAAGCAGAATCTAGAAATTGAATATTTGTACCCTGTAAGTCGGGATTCCGATTTTTTTTTTGCCACAGTTGTAAGTTTTGTGGGTGTTTATACTTTCATGAGCAAATTTTATTTTCCAATTTAAAACCAATTTAAATCAAAGTTAGATTGATCAAAATGAAAAGTGAATACTGGGATGCATGCTGTTGATTGAAATAAAATTGAAAAGCCCACTGGAGGTTTTGCTAGTTACAGATAAATTTGAGCCCACAGTACACATCTTTACGACTCTCCGTGATGATGCACTTTACTTTGAATGCTTGTTGAGTTGCACCTATCACTGGCTTCTGTACTGCTGCAGTTACATGAATTAAAATCAAAGCCACACCAAGGTAGGGGACCTAATGGCATGTACACAACATGAAAGCACTTATGATTAATAAGATAATGCAGACAAGCAAGCTGTCTCCAATTAACTCCAAGACAGATTCAAAATGACTGTAATCAGTATTCACTCTTTCAGCAATATTGCAAAGGTTACCTAGGCTGATCAACATTCCATTTTTGCCATTTAAACGAAAATTTTGAGCCAGAACCTAGTAAACCTTTAATTTAGATTAAGCCCATCAACCGAACCACCCAGATTTAAATAAGGTTAGATTTCATTGTATGGCAGAAAGAAGTAATCTAAGTCCAAACGAGTCATCATACCAATGTTTTCATGTTGATGTGAAGCACTTGGGATGTGCATTGCTGCAAAAGCAGCAGTGTAACTCAGGAGTTAGGTTGGCGACCTGACTCCCAGACGCATTAAAACCCAACAGTGAGGTAGTCTCACACTGCTCGGGCTTCACGCCAGATGTCATGTAACTCCAACTCAAAGCAAAACCAGACTTAAAAATTCATCAGGAGGACCAGTGGATACTTCTGCTTGCACACTCCCAAAATCAAATTTTACCCAGCATGGTTCTGTTCATACATGCTGGATATGCAGTGTTCCTTTGCCATGACACATTGCATTCAGCAGGTACACTAGTATTGCGACATCCTAAGTAATGGGTATTGATTTTGCCAGCTTTAAACCATAAAAGTTGAATGTGTAGTCCTGCAGCATTCCATGCCATGAATACATCAGTTGTATTACATGTTTGGCAATGGTATGGCAGTTACTGACCAGAAAAATTCCAAGTGTGCAATGTACGGTTGTTGATTTTGCAGTTTGGTGTTGTTAGCAAGCTTACCTAAAAATATGTGGCCTTGAATTGCTGGGACTATACAACTGGTCTACAGACAGCTTTTTTTTTTAATTTAAGTTTTTGTGTAAGTACAGATGCACCAAGATCTACCCTCCCTCGCTCAAATAGATATGTGATCAAGCAATATAACTGGTGACTGGTTTACATCGCTGTTTGAATACTCCACCCAAGTGAGGTATAGCTGAGCATAACAATAGTCTTATGTAATCTATCATATATTAAAAATGCTGAGTGGCTGCCACATGCCATTCATACTGTGCCTGTAGATGGTGCTATGAGAGTTATGTTATATGACTCATTATGTACAGTGATCCTCAACTAATGTTATGCAACAACCCGACTGTACTTACAGTGAACGTCCCCTGCCTGAAACCTAGGCGCAAGTAGCATGAGTGCTTAACTCCTCCACTTCCGTCTCCTTGGTTGTTAAAAAGTCAATGTTGTGTGCAGCCTTTCCCTAAGCAATGAATCAGCTGAACTGCTAAGGCACAAATGGAGAGCTGCCCAACCCAGGCACAGCACTTCTCCCATGATCCCCAATGATAACAGCGCGATCCCATTCCACTGACTGTTGCATCTCAGAACATTGTGTCCTACCAGTCATTAGCATGTCACGAATATTAAGAGCATGAAACCAGGTCCCCCACAAAACACCAGCTGGCCACCTTCGTATTTTGGTAGATTTTGGCTCTGCCACCTCCCCAACCCTAGCCCTCTCAATATCTTCTGTGAATTAAAAGTGGAAAAACCCTCACTCCACCAGGGGCAGCATATCAGATCTGCCCACCCACACTTCTTCCCTCACAAGCCCCATTCCCCACATAGCACAATGTTGGCCAAGAACGCTCCCTGCACCACCACTGTGGAGCATCCAGGCCTTATAAACCTCACATCTATTGAGCACCATCTTGACATTCCACTTGCCACAGGCCTTTCCCCCAACTGAGCAGCATTATTGAATGTGCAAACTCTCCCGCCCCCACTGTTGAGTACTCTGGCCCCAAAGCCCTCTCACCCAATCATCACCGACTTGAACTTCCACTAGCATTGTAACCGTACTCCCAATCCCCACGGGAGCAGCATAAGGAAGAGAATTCCTCCCCCACTGTGGCCTCTCTCAACCTCCCCCCACATTGAGCAGCACATTGAACCTACAGCACATTGAACCTACAATTCTCCTCCCTCTCTGCTTTCCATTCTCTTGCTCTCTGCCCTCCCCTCCCTCTCCCATCTCTTTCCTCTCACTTCCCCATCCTTCACACTCACTCTCTGCACTCCCCTTCCCTTTCCTACTCTGCTGCCCCCCCCCCCCCCCCCAAGGCCTTGGTCCAATTATCCCCTTGCCTTCCAAACCTGTTTGATCTTGGTCTTGAATCATGTGCAATGCCATTTCCTAACAACCTTTGAAGCTCTGCTGCTGGATAGTATATAGAAATTGTTATAGAGCCTGTGAATATGTGCCTGTGCTGAGTAGCTGCAACATGCCATTCCTACTGCACCTGTAGGTGGTGCTGTGAGAGTTACATGACTCAACTAATGTGCAACAGCCCGACTGTACATAGTGAACTTTCCCCGCCTGAAACTTAGGCAAAAGTAGCATGAGTGCTTAACTTCTCCACTCTTGCCTCCTTGGTAGTGCCATTCACCCATATGACGCTAAAACTAATCTTCAGTTAAAGCTGTTTTTAATACACATATCTGGATACAAAAGATAATTGTTTAAGAGGGATTACGGCCACTGTTTCTATTTTTAAAAATATAGGAATGAGAAAAATTGAAGTTTAATTTTTATTAGTGCATTTATTTTGAGACCATCTTAATTGAGTTCATCCATGAGCTTTAGAATTCTCAAACACATTGGTCTTTCTGTTATCATTACTAAGTGAAGGATGAAAACCTGTTGTTAGAGAAATAAAAAGTTTATTCTTCAAATCACAGGTAGTTTTTTTTGTAAATCACATGATTTTAGATTGCGTTATGCCCAAAGAATGGCCATGAATGACTGTAAGATCCAGGCACCTATGCTTGGTTTAATTCATCTGAGAATATTTTTACTGCTTGGTGTCATGGTGCAGTTGCAACAAATCTGAACGGTTCACGGATTGTGTAGTAGAAAACAATTAAAAAATCAAAAGATATAAAATTAGCACAGAAACCTAAAATCTAAAGCCAGTTTCTGTTCAGCTGTCGGCCTTCAGCAGCTGCCAAAATGGTCCTAATATGCGCCAATGCTAAATAATTGTCAAGTCCTTTTTCAGTATTGCTTAGTTTGTTAGGTTTCTACCAACAATGAAAATAATTTAAACATCAGCTTGGCTCACTGGAAGCACTCTCACTTTTAAGATAGAAGATGTGGGTTCAAGTCCCACTCCAAGATGTGACCACATAATCTAAACTGACATTTCAGTGCAATACTGAGGAGGTGTTGCATTGTTGGAGGTGCTGCCTTTCAAATGAGATGTTAAACTAAGGCTCCATCCACCTTTTGGGGTGGATGTAAAATATACTATGGTACTATTTGGCAAAGAGTAGGAGAGCACTGAAGGTATCCTGGCCAATATTAATCCCTCAATCAACATCACTAAAACAGGTTAACTGGTCATTTATCTCATTTGCTGTTTGTGGGACCTTGTTGTGTCTTCATAACAACAGTGACTATGTTTAAAAAAGTAATTAGTAAGTTTTAAAATGCTTTGAGACATTGAGAATGCAAAAGGAATTATATAAATGCAAATGTATTCTTCTTTACTTAAACCTTTTGATGTTCAGGTTTAATTTTACCTGAATTCTGGTAAAAAAATCGAGTGAAATCAACTACAAACAAATCCTTGCTTTTTCGGATCAAATTTGAAACAAAATGTTTATATCAGAAAATTTTAGTTTAATCAGCAAAGCAACTTTGGAAGAAACATACAATACTGTCAGTAAGTAATCAACACAAATGTCTTTACAAACTATAATATTAAACAGAGTTAAGATACACCATTAGCCGCATCCTCAGTGCCTCTTGACCCCCCCCATACCCACTCTGCTGTCAATAGAACTTCATTCAACCATCTCTACATGATGCAGGCAACTGAACATGCACTCTGCATTAATGTTACACCAAACAAGAAAATGGATTTTGTGTGGCACACCAGAACTTCTGTGCGCCAAAATTGTCATTTCCAGACTTCATTGGGTTTAACCCTAAACTTGAAATTCATATATCAAGGGTAATTATCAGGGTTGATCAGTAGACCAACATCAGAAGGCTTTTCTAAATTAAAAAATAATTACATTAGTCAACACAATACGACAGCCAAGGTGGTGCCTTTATTCAATCTATTTCAAACTGTTTATAAAGATCACTTGGCAAATGGAAAATGTTGTAAAGGCACAGTCCGCCAATTGGCATCTGAAAGAGAGAACGCTAGGTTAATATTTAAGCGATGAAAGATCACATCTAAAACTTTAACCTTTAACAGATCCTTTTCTCTCTCCGCTTCTGATCAAGTTGCTGCACAATTCCAGCATTTTTCTGTTTTTGTTCAGCGTTGGCAAATTCCTACTATTCCTCCTTATTTCTACCGTAGGCAATCAGTTGACCATTTTGAATTAAGAATATTAACTCTCCCCATGACCAGTACTGATATAGGTTGATTCTAAATTTGTATGGTTACTCAGTTTTATTGTAATTTGACCAAGTGTTCGTTGCCATCCGGGTGCTCAAGGTCTGCTGCAATCTCAGTTTACATCCCAGCATTCCTTAAAAGAAATGGCACTTCTGTTTAGTAAAACAAGTAAGTCAACCATGTAGAGGTCAAATTCTGCTAGTTAACTGGGCATGTTTTTATTGCAAAATCTCCAGTGAGGTAGCTGAATTTTGGTGCTGCAACTCTGCAATGAATCTGTTGCAATGTATAGATAAAAGTATTTACCTTTTGAAAACTGCTGCAGTTAACTAAAATAAACTTCTAACAAACCAGATGCGACTACACCCTCATGTACAAATCCTTCTTGGAAGTTTATAAGACTGTTCTATGTATATTTTGTACAGTGTTTGATATTGCTAAAAGGAGTTGGAACCCTGTTGGTTAACTCTTAGTTTATATAAAGACGTCTGCATTGTTTTGCTGGAAAACTAAACCAGTCATTGATGGGTTTTTTGAATTCTTCATGTTTATACATTTGTTGTTTATATACACCAGAGTTTTTTTGTTGAAAAAGTAAATTATTTAGTTGCCAGCACATTTCATTTTGAAGATTTAACAAATGTATTGTGTTGGTGATATAAGCAATGAGGAACTTAGGTGAAAGTCTGTAGATTGGACTTTTTCTGATTTATTTCTAAGGAGCACATAGAGAGAAGACCTTGCTGTTTTGTTTACAAGATCTAAGTTGGATTCTGGAATGAATCACACATCACATTTATACAGTTATCTGAAATCAACTCCCATTAAACTTATTTGGATTCTTACCTTTTGGTTCAGAGTTGCATTTACTGCAGATACACTGTTCTGTTCGAGGATGCATTTGTTTATGATTACATGTTCTATCTATTCCCCACAATCAATAATGTTCTTGAAACGTTAAGGTCAAGCACCTTCATAGATCATAGATTTATTAAGTATATAGTACATGCACTAGTACTTAAGCATACACTTATAACCACACTAGGTGATGATGATTGGGGATTCTAACGTATTCAGGTTGATCGAACTGTTGAATCTAAATTCTTATTACAATTCACTACTTTTTATACCTTTCTCTCATCCCTGCTATGTGACTATCAACATGTCTCTACATTACATGATTATACCAAAAGTTTAAAAACAACTCCATATAAGGAGAAACTAATAAGAAACCTAGACCTTACCAATAATTCAGTCAACAAGCTGGGGGTAATTTTAACCTAATCTACCCGGATTGATTCCAATGGAGCATAGAATCAGTTGGAGTGTAAAATGGGCATCCGACCTGAACCTACCCCGTTCTCACTAGGCAGGTTAGGTTAAAATTACCCCCGCTGAATTCCTCACTAACATTGATTGTTGTTATAGTATCACATTTTTTTCCTGTTATATTTAATTGTTGTTCGACCATGTAAATCTGTTCTTGTCTTTGATTCTGTATCCCCTCAGCACCAACCTGGTCCTCACATCCTGCATAAACTTTAATTAAAAAGATAATGTTTTTTAACAGATGTTTTTCTTCTGCAGGACTAACTGGTGTCCTTGCAACTATACCAGTGATTACAGTTGTCTGAAGCTTGGGAATCAGTACGCACTGGCACGTCTTCAATTAGCTTATCCCATTAAGACACATTCTCTATCAAGTGACTATTTCACACAAACATATTAAAACTACCCATGCTGTAAGGTTCAGTCCAGTTCATATGTTCAGAGTGGTCAACATCTTAGAATTGCTGTGTAGCTGCACAATTGTAGCATCAATTTATTTTTAAGAAATTACAATTTAAGATTCATTCAACCCCACTTAACAAACAAAGGTTAAAAATCAAATCACTTCCAGTCAGCAGCAGAATTATGCTGCTACTCTGATTAACCCTTTCCTTCCACTTCCTTACACCCTGACTGTTGAAATCCAGATTATCATTCAACGTTATTTTGCCCAGGCTCTCAAATCTGAATTTTCTTGACACCTTCAATCTTTCTTTCCACATAGTCTTCAGCCTTTTAAATGCCATGGTTGGTATCACCTAATTGTTATATCCTGAGTTACCTCATTTTTACTTTTAAACAAAACACTTATCCTTCTTCACCTTGGTATCTCAGTTAGAACAATAAAAGATAATTGGGCCATATTTTAATTATTCATAAAACGGGGCTAATTCTAAATTAAGAAATGTTACCCTGTGAGTGAAAAAAAAATCATGGGGCTGATTTTCCTGAGCTTTGCCTGCACTCCCCCCCCCCCCCACCACACACACACAGGAATACCCATTCCCCAGATGCAAAGGTCAGGAAAGAGTGATGGAGGCCCATTATGCTGGGTTTTCACCCTCCTTATGGTAGCCCAAGATATCCAGGGCTTTCCTGTGGGCTGGGACCTGCACCTGCATTAGGCATAAGCACATCGGACCAATGCAGGTGAGGCAGGAAGGCGTGCCTGAAAAAGCTGCCGTTAGACCTGTGCTAGGAACCATTAGGCCCTGCAGCAGGCTGAAGAAAAGCCCACAAGTAAATCTAATTGTTTTGTACTTACCCACCTCTGATCTCTGGGCCTTCTGGCTGCTCCTCTCTAGCATCAGAACATCCTGAAGGTGGCAAGTAGGTATGCAGTAGCAATGAAATTTGCCTTCCCTTTTGCTGGCACTACCTGCCAGGGACAGGAAAAAACAATACTGCTGGGCCTGGACAGGCAGAATGCACTTCAGGTGTGCTGCTTCTCAGCAAAATAACATAAGATTAATGTTTGTTTTTGCCTTTTTCTGCCCTTGGCCTAGGTATTTTGACTTCTGTATTTTCGGAAAACAAACAGAAAATCTTTCTGTGAATTGTTTTAGCTATTGGATCTATCCTGTGTTTTCACAGGAATTTTCTGCCATCTTTGAACAGCAGCATTGCATCACTTCACACTGCATTTTAGACTTAAAAGAATAAGCAAATTTAGTGAACAAAAGATGAACAAGTCCCAATATATAACAGTAATATAACACATCTCTATTTACAATAGATTTTCTGCTAACCAGTTCCTCGAATGAAAACATTAAATGGTCAGAATTTATATGCTAAGCTATTATTTTGTGTTTTGCTTTTATAGATATGCAGTATTTTTACTTGTAACCTTTTTAACTGCAGGAGCTAAACTAGCCTAACCTATCTCAAGATTCGAACTGACTCCCAGATTGGAACCATCTCCACTTATTGAATATCCTCAAACAGTTAGTGAGGCTAAATTTCAAAAGTAACTGTCAGTAATACACATAACTGAGCAAATCACACCTTATGTATTTGAATGTCGCTTGGCTTCTCCCTTTAGCATTGGCAAAAACCATCAAATCCTTGCTACATTTGTATCGAGTTAAGCTAGGGACATGATTATAACTTGAGCTGATTGTTAAACTTTTTAGGCAGGAATTCCCTTTTGATAGTTTTCTGGCACGTGGGGACAGAAAATTGATGGCGATTCCTTTTGCTGGATCCCTGCTCATTTTTACGACAGTTGTACTTTCTGATGGAAATGACACTGGAAGTGCCCACCCAGATGTGGACACATATTTTAATGAGGCAATAATGATATAGTGATTGTGATACATCTCATTTCCTGTCTTTCCTCCGTTCTAATGGATGTAAATAATGGCTGTGTAAAACAGATGTCCAGCATTGCTAGGCACTACTGAGAAGGCATTATTGCTTTTAAATGACCACAGCAGATAATTTTGAAAGTCCTTTGAAGTCTTTAGTTTAAAACTATTTTCCAAATTTTTGGGGTGTTTTTTCACTACTGGCACTGTAGCCTGTGGAGCTTCCATTTTTGCCCCATCATACCATAGACCACTGTGGAATTCCCACTAGGAGTACTTTTCCATTTGCTTTTTGAAAGGGGATGGGGAGGAACAGAAGGAGGCCAGGCTGGTCAGATACCACAGAAGGCATACGGCACACATCCGCCAGTACCCCCGCTCTAGAATATACCGACCAAAACGCTCCAACCTTGAGCGGTGCTTACGTAGGCTGCACTTCACAAGGGAAACTATCAATAACTTATGCCACATGCTGCGAGCTGACCAGTAGCCCACCTCCACCATAGGCACGTCATTGCTATAATTGTAACAATCACCACTGCCCTGAATTTTTATGCTACGAGGTCAATCCAGGTTGCCTTGGGACATCAGTAACATTACTTGATTGGCTGTGTATAGATGCATTGGTTGCTACAGCAAGCAGTTCATCACCTTGCCCATGGATAACCTGCTACAACATGATAAGGCACTGCAATTGTAGTAAGTTGCAGGTTTTCCCCAAACACAAGGAGTCATAGATTGCACCCAGATGGTCATACACACTCCCTTTATCAATCCAGTTCCACTTATTTAATGTCCAGCTTGTTTATGACCACCAGTTTTGCATTGAGAAGTAAATGCTGGCTCTCTTGGCTGCTGCCATGATGCCTTAATTTTAAGGCAGTTCACTGTGCCAACGCTCTTTCAACCAGAATGGCAAGAGTTTGGATGCACCCGCGTGATCAAAGCTACCCTTTACAGCCATGACCCCTTTGCACTTTCCCAAGACACCAGCCGAGCACTGCTATAACCAGGCCTATTCTGCCACCATCATATGTGAAGGTTTGCTTCAGGTGCTTCAGGTTCCTCTGTGCTCCACAGTATCATCTATCTAGGATCTTGAGGATAATGGTAGGATGTTGCATGTGATAAAACTTTACTTAATAAAGAGGCCTCTTAGGGCCTGAAAGAAGAAGGTGCCCAATGACAGCAGGGGCAACAGGCAGACCAGCAACAGCAGCTGCAAGAGACATTCATACCCATCTGATATGGGAGACCTTTTCACCATTCCCTCCCCCATCCCAGGAAGCGCTAGTACACCCATCTTACTTTACCAGTGCCTAATGTCAGAGAAAAATAGGAGCTGTGGTTAAGGTCTGAAGTTGTTAAAGTCAATATCAAGACCAGGGGACAGCAAAATGCCTGGTAGAAAGATGAGGTACTGTTCTTGGAGTTTGCATTGAGCTTCATTTTAAC
The DNA here is from genome assembly GCF_035084215.1 of Heptranchias perlo. Lineage (NCBI taxonomy): Eukaryota > Metazoa > Chordata > Chondrichthyes > Hexanchiformes > Hexanchidae > Heptranchias > Heptranchias perlo. The sequence continues at coordinate 30,348,589 of NC_090339.1, read as the reverse complement.
GGTGTAGAGTGTCAAGGTCAGAGTGGGACTGTCCACAAGTGTGACCCAGACCTCCCTGTAGCTTGCCATTTTAATTCTCTGTCCCACTCCCACTCTGACCAACTCTTCCCAACCAAGTGGCTGTGAAATCTATAAAATTATGGACATTAAATTCCCAAAAGAGATTGTGCAATTTATAATGAAAGACCAAGTATTTAAATTTGTAGGGTGAAAATTCCAGATTACTAACACAGGCTCTGATATTTACAAGGAGGTGGGGAGCGAGCGGGAGAGGGTCGTAGCGGTCGGGAAACCCGGAAATGTGGGTGACGCGGAGGTCCTGTCGAATTTAACGGCAGGACCTCCTTTGAAATTTTTTACTCCATTTCCTGGCCAGCCAGTTTGTGAGGCTGGCTGATGGGTGGGAAGGCCTGTGGTACCAGGCCACAGCCGGGGAGAGGAACGTGGGGGGGAGATCGTGGTGGGTGTTGGAGAGAGCGCGGGCCGGGGGGCTTCGGTTTGCAGGTCGGTGGGCAATCATGAGGGGTTCGAAGAGATCACTGATCGGGGGTAGATTGGGTGGAGGGGGGGCGGGGTTTGAAGAGATCGCGGGTCCGGGGGAGACCGTGGTGGGGGGGTTGATGAGATCGTGGATCGGGGGAGATCATGGGGGTGTTGACGACATCGCGGGTCTGGGGGGCTTCAAATCACGACTTGTGGGAGTTTGGAAGGTTGGCGGATCGCCAGGAAGTTTGCTTGAGGGGCCGGGGGCGGGGGGAGCACTCCTGCACCTCATGGCCCACAAGCAGTGCTGGAAAGGCACTTACCTGCTAGATCCAGCTGTTCTCGCCTCCCTTCAGCTCGCGGGTTTCCCAAGCCCTGGGAAACCCGTCCCGCCGTTAAATGTAAAAATCTGTTGGCACGCAGCCTCATTAACATATTTAACTGACTGACCTGCCTCTCGACAGCAGGTTACTCACCTGCCCCCCCAACCCGCCTCCATTAAAACCGGAAGTGGGCACGCTCGAGGCGGGTTGGGGGGGCAGGTGAGTAACCTGCTCTTGAGAAGCAGGTCTTTTTGAAATTTTACCTAACCCCCGCCACTGTCCCATCTGTTGTGGGCAGTTAAAATTCTCCCCATAATATGGAAAATGTGCACCTTTCCATGAGTATCACAATCAAGATTCTGGTGGAATGTTTAAAAAATGTAATCTTTAAGATTTTATATGAAACTGATCCTTTAAGATTGCCCTTTTGTCCTCTTGATTAGTATAACTGTAGTGGACTCACATCGCTGCCACCATCTTTTATTTTAATCAGGGCAATTTCATCACTTTGGAAACAACTTTGGATATTTTTAATTGTTATAATCACATGGTCATCACATCCCGTCCACAGAATTATATGCGCTCTTATAAGAGAAGGAAAAGTAAAATCAGATTTACCTTCTTAAAATCAAACCTTCAACAGTTGAATTGGGGCAAAGAAGCCAATTTTGCCTTTATTTGGAAATTTCATTGACTCCTTGAGTGACACTGAGGATTAATGAAGTAGTTCTGAGCCTGTAAAACACAATCCAACCGAGCTTATTTTCAAGTTAACTTTCAAACCAGTGAGCATCAGTGACTTATGAAAATTTGAGGACTATCAAAATTTCATGAATGATTTATGACAAACTGTTAGTTAGAAAATTGTTTTAATTTTAAGAAAAGCCCTCAGTGTGCTGATGTCTCAAATGAGAACATTTTAAAATGGAGGAACAAAAGATTACCTAATTACTCAACCTTGCAGAACAGGGACCTGGGGCATGATTTAAGCCTGGAAAAATGTGGGTTGGGGGCGGGGGGGGCATTAAAAATTGCAACAATTTCAAACCCACCTCCAACCGCCCATTTCCGTTTTTCATGGGGGTGGGACAAGGGGCGAGCAACCAGGGGGCGGGTTGGTCACTAAAACCTTTCAAAGAGGCTGCGGGCCTCCATTTTTTCAGGTTTTGTGATTTTAGCCTCTGTTGGCTGGAATTCCTGGGTCTTCTCCTTCACGCCACGTGAGAGGAGGCGAAAAGGCCCAAAACTGCAGGTTAAGTGCCTTTGTAGCACAGCTTGTGGGCCTGGAGGAGCAGGAGTGCTTCCCCCAGGCCCAACAAGCCTATCTGCATCGACCCCCCCCAAATAATCGCAACCCCCCCCAACAATTGCGACCCCCCCAATGATCGCGACCCCTGCAGTGACCTCCGATCCTGACCACCCCCCTCCCCCCCCCTTGGTGACTGACCCCCGGTCCCCCCCACCCCGATGACCCCTGATCCCCCTCACGATGACTGACCCCAACCCGATGACTAACTCCCCTCCGGTGACCCCCACATCTGCCGATGCCCCCCCATCCCCACCCCCAACCCCCATCCATCCAATCTAAGATTTACCTGAACACTTACCTCTTCCTTGCCCTTCTCCCGTCCAACTGAGACCAGCCTGTCAATCAGGCAGGCCTGTTGGGTGGGGAACCATCAAAAAAAAGTCGTCCTTACATCAAAATCGTAAGGACGTCCGCGAAACTCATACTTCCGAGTTTCCCATCCGCAATTCCAACCCACCCCCCCGCCCCCTTCCCGGCTCCAGGCTAAAATTGTGCCTCTGATATCTCCACAGAGCAAGTGATTTTGGTGAGTGCTACATATTTTATCAAACTTAATTTATATTCCTTATATATTACAACTATTACTATTGCACATTATATAACCCCTGAAGACAGGGCACAAACGGCCAATATTAACCATTTGCACTGTTTTTCTGAGGGCCCTGCCAGTCTCCCACCAGAGAACCTCCACGGAAGTTCCATGCCCTTGATGAATACATTTGCTGTGTCTTTCTCTCCAAAATAAAGATTATATTGTAACTGCAACTGTCCTTTCAATGCTAACATTAATGGCAGTTTGGAAGTACTGAGCTGATTTGTAGTGGGGTCATAGGAAATTGCTCAGATGGTTTGTAAAATCAATGAGAATCTGCATTTAGAATGGGGGAAGTTGCAACTATTTCAACAATCAAATCGTGCCTCTCCAAAGCTCAGTCAAAGATTGGTGAAGGTTCAAGGTCAGGATACACTTTGAATGTGACATTCATGTGATTGAAGCTCTCAGGCTTCAATCAAGGTCGCCCTATAATTGGATGGTAGGAAGTGCGTAAGAATGTTCTTGGGTGACTGGCCAACCATACTTACTCACGAGCTTTCAAACCCATGTCTTACAATATCACGTTGCAGTGTATTACAGCTCCAAATTGCTGTGCTACTGCACTGCTCAGGAGCTCCTATTTTAGATAAAATATAAATTTGAAGCTTCAAAAATGGTGAAAATGGGAAAACTTGTAAGATATGATTTTCAGAGAACAACTTTTATTTTAAAAAATTACCTCTAAACTGTTCATAGGCACAGAAAACATTGTCATGAACTTGACATTTGTAAGCTGGGACATTCAGACCATACGAGCACTGCCACCCCAGTCACGACCACTACCACCGAGATGTGGTAAACTTGCCACCTCATCACCAAATTCGTGGATATAAATCCACAAAAATATTTTGCAAAAAGCTGTGGAAATATACCGGACCTTTTTTCTAAATCTGTGGTGTTTTTTGGACTTTCTTTTAAAATAATTATCTTGGCAAAAATGTCCTCTCTTCATTTTTAAAATCAGAAAAAAGGCAAGAGATATGAGATCAAAGTTTTAAGGTTATTCTTTAAAAAAGAACTGGATAAATAAATGTTTAAGAATTGGTTTGAAAGTTATAGGGGTAAGAGTAGGTAGATGCTGAAACAGTATTATCTGAACAAAACAGTCCCGATGATGCTGAGATCCTAGCTGGACACATATCTCATTTGTGGAATACAACTGTTTAAGATTAAATGGTGTTTGTCATTAAATTAGATTGATACTTTGGAGTTTCATTAGACAAACATGGATTACCCACAGACCTCTGTCTCCATTACGCATAAAATGCCTATTGAGCGTTGTGTTAATCCCTATTTCCATTGCCAAACAGCCAGAATATACTGCAACACAATGGCAAGCAGTACTCAGTCCCTGCAGCCTTCTGTTTTCTCCCCACAACCTAAGTTATGATACTCATTTTATCCAGATGGATGAACGAACCAGCTAGAAATCAAAGCCGAGTCATTTTGGTCTCAAGTATCATCTACCTGCCATTTCTATTTTATAGGTTACTTAGAGGTGGGCTTAAGAAGAAATCTCACAAGGCCTTATGTCGTTAGAAGCTTTCCCTGTGATTATTCATCTCTTTTAGAATAGTGTTGTCCAATGTATTAGCCACTAGCCACATGTAGCTAATTGGGAATCCAGATGGGGCTAATTGCATTTTACATAGAATTACATAGAATTTTACAGTACAGAAACAGGCCATTAGGCGCAACAGGTCCATGTTTATGCTCCGTACAAGCCACCTCCCACCTTACTTCATCTCACCCTACTAATCATTTCTGATTAGTAAATAAAAAATGAGTAATAGACACCTTTGGGTATGTAATCTTAATACACATACTCGCATGGCATATGGATGCGTACTTTAACTTTTGTGTATTTGTTGGTAAAATTATAAGATGAAATGCAGAGTGTGCGAGTGGTTTTTGATCATCGTGAGTGCTTTACTTCCTTGGTTACTGAATGGTGGTAGGTGTTTGTTGAGTAAATATACACACATGAAGTACTTTCACCTGTATTGTATGAGTGTATGTAGGGCATTTTCTACTAAAATTAGTGCAAGTGGACAAAACTGTATAAGGTGACGGGAGTTTATTATTAGGCACAAAGAGGAATTAAGTTCACCAAACTAAAGCTTCAACTGATACTTTGGCTTTATATCCGGAATTTGTAGTTTAACGTCCAAATGTCCCTGATGTCCTTTAATAGTTACTCATAGATAACAATATTCAGTTGATTGAGCACAGGCAAAAACTGGTCTGGATCTGGCCACAAGCAGCAATCTTTAAAATGTTTTCCTGAAAGGACCCAGATTATTACAGTATTAAAAGACATATCAGACTTTTAATAAAGTTATGGGACAGAAATTGCTTTAAAAAGAACAGTGAGCTCAACAGCACTCACTGTTGTCAGTGGCAAAATGAAACAGCAAGTTCTGGCATCCGCACATGCGCAGTCAAAGACGGAAGGTGCTGTTCCTGGTTCGCCGGTGATCTGACAGGTTCGCGTTAAAGGGATATCGCTGGCTGCAATCAACAGAATCAACGGACCAGTGTCAACTTGTTCTTCTGCCCAGCTGGAAACGAACTAATATCACCACAGAACAGGTACACTTATATATACCAGGTCTAAACTAAGTTTTAACAGCGCGGTAAATCTTAATAATTGCCAAACAAATAAAAATTAACTTTTAAAAATGTGGAGTCTCATTATTCCTTATTGTAATAGTTTTTGGTCATCAAAAAAATTCTTTTTAAAAATTAAAAAACTAAGAACATTTTTTTTACTTTTTCCTTCTGCCTCTTTTATCTAATTTGATTATTTTTTTTACCCTCTTTTTTTCGCTGTCTATAACTGTTTTTACAAATGATTTTACTGTTGCAACTATCACTTCCTGGTTTTTATGTTGCAGCTTGTACTTCAAGATTTTGACTCTTTGCGGCTTTTCAAGGATGCTGCAATCTGATTGGTCGAGGGGAGAGATCGATCCTCTCGTTTCTCCCATAGGTCTTACCTTCGCTGGAGCTAACGCTGGGCTCTTCTCCGCTTCCTATTAGAGGAAGTGCCCGCAGTAAAGACCCCGGTAAGTCAGTGGGTGAGTATAAATCTATAGAGCGGCGAGTGGCATTTGTTTGCCGCTTGGAGCAATTTACGGGCCATTGTTTTTGAGTGGGCTGTCTGGAAACTTGTAATAGGTAAACCAGGCACCAAAAATCTGTTTTATTTTTTTAAAAAGCCCATTTTTCCATTTACTCCTGGGTCCCGAACAACAGGCCATCAATTTAGCAGTTATGCTACAATCACATCCGCCAGTGCCCTCCAGAACTGACCCCACCAGATTTTGTAGGCCAGTGGGAAGGCACCTCATTTGCTTGGAGTTGGTAGGCGCCGGTGCCACTACGGATGCCCCACAGCCCTTTGCTGCTGGAAATTCCAGCACCTGGCTACCATTGGGGGAGGATGCCCCGTCCCACCTCTAGAGAAACACTTTATGTGCTGATACAAAAGGGGCCAATGCTACTTTTTTTTTTAAGTGTCTTCATCTTTGTGGTTCAGGACACTTCTCTGGTCTGGAACCCCCACCCCCATCCTCTGCCTTCTGTGGAGATTTTACTCTCGGTTGCCGGTAATCGAAGTGACTCCAATTTGGTAAAAAGATGCTTTATTGAACTTCACAAAAGAACCAACACATGCAGTGTTGGGGCAGTGGTTTACAACGCAGAGCAAGAGATCATATCACCCGTTCTGCACTGGTTAGAGTTGTGTCTGCCTCAGGAGCCTTGAAGAAAGCGCTTTCCACCTGGGGTACCTTCATCGATTAGTTATCTCTCACGCCTTCTGACGCGCCTGCGGTGACCTCTTGGAACCTTTGTCCTCAGTCCTGCTCCGCCTGGACCAACTTCTATTCATCTGGATCGTTCTTTGAAATGTTGAATAGCTGTTTGGCTGATCTCTAACGTCACCAGTCGTTACTCCTGCCAAGTCTCTACAATCTAATACCAGCGCAGGGTGCCTCTTTTATGCCACTTTTGGGGTGGACCCAGGGTCAGCTATTGACATGGGCCCCTGCCCTATTGGGGTCTCCCAAAAGGACGAGGTGCCCAATGGTGCTTCGAATTCTTTGTTTCTATAAGGAAAAAGGATCAGCCTCCCCTATCATTTTTTTTATTAATCGTTCATGGGATGTGGTGTCTCCGGCAAGGCCAGCATTTATTGCCCATCCCTAATTGCCCTTGAGAAGGTGGTGGTGAGCTGCCTTCTTGAACCACTGCAGTCCGTGTGGTGAAGGTTCTCCCACAGTGCTGTTAGTTAGGGAGTTCCAGGATTTTGACCCAGTGACGATGAAGGAACAGCGATATATTTCCAAATCGGGATGGTGTGTGACTTGGAGGGGAACATGCAGGTGGTGTTGTTCCCATGTGCCTGCTGCTCTTGTCCTTCTAGATGGTAGAGGTCGCAGGTTTTGGAGGTGCTGTCGAAGAAGCCTTGGTGAGTTGCTGCAGTGCATCCTAGAGATGGTACACCCTGCAGTCACGGTGCGCCGGTGGTTAAGGGAGTGAATGTTTAGGGTGGTGGATGGGGTGCCAATCAAGCGGCTGCTTTGTCCTGGATGGTGTCGAGCTTCTTCAGTGTTGTTGGAGCTACACTCATCCGGGTAAGTGGATGGTATTCCATCACACTCCTGACTTGTGCCTTGTAGATGGTGGAAAGGTTTTGGGGTGTCAGGAGGTGAGTCACTCACCACAGAATACCCAGCCTCTGGCCTGCTCTTGTAGCCACAGTATTTATGTGGCTGGTCCAGTTAAGTTTCTGGTCAATGGTGACCCCCAGGATGTTGATGGTGGGGGATTCGGCGATGGTAATGCCCTTGAATGTCAAGGGGAGGTGGTTAGACTCTCTCTTGTTGGAGATGGTCATTGCCTGGCACTTGTCTGGCGCGAATGTTACTTGCCACTTATCAGCCCAAGCCTGGAAGTTGTCCAGGTCTTGCTGCATGCGGGCTCGGACTGCTTCATTATCTGAGGGGCTGCGAATGGAACTGAACACTGTGCAATCATCAGCGAACATCCCCATTTCTGACCTTATGATGGAGGGAAGGTCATTGATGAAGCAGCTGAAGACGTTTGGGCCTAGGACACTGCCCTGAGGAACTCCTGCAGCAATGTCCTGGGGCTGAGATGATTGGCCTCCAACAACCACTACCATCTTCCTTTGTGCTCGGTATGACTCCAGCCACTGGAGAGATTTCCCCCTGATTCCCATTGACTTCAATTTTACTCGGGCTCCTTGGTGCCACACTCGGCCAAATGTTATCATCCACCTTTCAGGGGTCTGTAGAAGCAGCTCGTGTCCCACCTCTGGCCTTAACCAATCATGACTTTACACAGTAGCTCAAGACTGTTTTGCCTCATCTTACCTAGTCTTGTCTTCGTGTCAAGACTGGGAGAGCATAGTTCTCCAGGCCTCCCTTGACTCCCTCAGATTCCAGGCCAGGTTTCATGGACCAGCCTTGTAAGGCTCCATTGTTTATGGCTACCCAGTATCTGATAAGGGTTCCTGCCCTAACTAAGTCAGGAATGTTGTTTGTTTCATCTTTTAGTTTGTTCGTGTAAACAAGTCAGAAGGCGGAATGCTGAGGCTGCCTTTCTTGCAAGTTGATGTGATCTAAGAGCTCCCCACTCTGATATTAGTCCCACGTAGTTCACACATCCAGCACCAGAGTATTTAGTCACACAAAATCAAATAAAAAGAGATACACATAGACACCATTATAGTGATCTCGCTTGCCCACTGTACTATGAGCAAGGGTACAATCTTACTCTTCTGCAGGCCAGTATATCTAATCTGATTTGGTACGTTGGCCTCCAAACTTTCGTTGGGTCCCATTGGGGCCAAGAAAGCGGCAACTCCCAGCATAGGGAGTCTCCGCCCTCTGCTCTTTCTCTACATGTCAGTGGCCTTGTTTGCAGCGGGGGAATGTTTCACCCCTAAGCAAGGCCACTGGAAACTCTCACTTAAGGCTGGGACCTGGTGTATCCAGGTTGTAGTGGAGTATCCAACTGTTCCATTGGAGTTACAGCGGGTGTCTACTTGAATGGCCGCATAAATTTGGCCCCCTGTTTCCATGATGCAGAGGTTTTAGTTATTGAGATTATTACATTTTTTAATATATTTTTATCGCCAGCAAAGCAAATCTCAGAACCATAATTATGATCCTTGCTATCGCTCTCCACACCTTCAAATATCTCCTCAAAATCTACTTCTGTGACCTTGTCTTGGTCACTCCCCTTAACTTCTCTGCTGTTGCCCGCAGTATCCAATGCTGCTTCTGTAAAGTATCTTGGGTGATTTTAATGTAAAGGTCACCATACAAATTTGAGTTATTGTTTATCCCATCCTCTGCCCTAACTTTATCCTGTCTCTTGTCCAATTTTGACTTGGCAAAAGGAGACAACCCTATCTCTCCCAGTTCCACTCATGTATTCATTCTTCCAGGAAGACTCCTTTTGTACACATCTTCTATTGATATCGGACTACTGAAGCTCAAGCTAACCATGGCTGCTTGAGTTCAACCTTGGCGGTGTCTTGCACTATACATCTTGGCCCTTTATCTTGATTTCTCCATTTAAAAATACATGGGGGGGGGTAAATTGGGCCACGTAGTGCCCATTTTGTAGGCGGAACGTGGATGCCTAAGCCCCTAAAATGGCGTCCGAAATGCGTGCGCACACTTCCAGCGTGATGTGCACAGGACGCCATATTGGTAAAGGCGTTTTGCACGCGCACCTAATGAATGCCGGAAGCATATGGAGTAGGGAGATTATGACGTAAATCGGTGTGCAACACTGATTTGAAGCAGTCAGCGACATTTTCGAACTCCTGGCTCCAGCCAGCGCACAACCTCGCACAGCTGAACAGGAGTTAAAGGGCATGAAGGACCCCCTGACCAGCTGACCCCGCCCCCCACCCCACCCCCACAAGGCATCATGCAGGAGTTACAAGTTAGTTGCTGAATTATTTATTCTGGCTGCTGGTACAATTGTGGGTGTTTGTGGAAGTTTCCTATACTTGGAGTAAGTTGCAATATTCTATAGAGAGTGGTCTGGCTGGTCTTGCAGTACCATTAGTGGCATTTAAAATAGTGTGCTGAACAAAGTTGCTTCCAGACATGTGTGGCCTGCTAGGACTTCCTCTAGGAATTGAACATGACTGGGAGCATGCAGAGAGGCCATGCAGAGCAGGACAAGCTGCCAGAAGAGGGAGGAGGAGGATGAGGAGGAAGAGGAAGAGATGGAGGAGGAAGTGGAGGAGGAGGAGGAAATGGAAGTGGAGGAAGAGGCAGGGAGGCAACAAGGTAGACAGGCCTTGTCTGCCAGGCTCTGCATGATCAGATTATTAATGTAATAACTTCAATGACACCTCCCCATTCACCAACAGTCCCACACTCCTTACCTTTCCTCTCCCACATGACCATCAAATCATCCTCCTTATGATTACACATTGCTTCCTCCCTCAGCTCATTGCAGAAATGAAAACCAACACAAAATGCAAATTCATAACCACATTTATAGATTTACACATGAAATGATTCAAACAAACTGATACTATTTACCCTTGTGCATTCCCTTAGTGCCTGTCGTTCCTGTGCCTTTACCTATCCTAGTGCTCTTACGAGGTGCATCCCCAGTGGCTGGAGCATGGGTGGTGGAAGACTGCTGACCATCAATTGAGAAGCGTGCAGATGGCTGTGGAGGACGACCTCGAGCAGCTTTGGGCCAGGAGGACCCAGCTTCCCTCCTCCGAGCTGGCACCTGCGATATCCGTTCCCCGTGCCCCGACTTCTGGGCATTTGTGCCCGGTGTCTCACCACTGCAGATCCCTCCTCTATCTTAGCCTCTAAACTATGCACAGTTTCAGTATTTGAGCAGTGGCTGCGAGTATAAGATCGAGTGATGGTGTGTCTTCATCATCACTGTCGTCTTCCTCTGCCTCCTCTGGCTGTGCAGGTTCCAGTTCTTGGGTATCTGAAATGACAAAGGGACACGGGTTGTGCTGTGGTGCGGGGAGAGGAGAAAGTAAGACGTGCGTGCTCACAACATCTTCAGCACATGAGCCAGAAAAGATTGCGGGATGAGGGAGATATGGGAAGCAAGAAGGAGGCTTCGGTATGCAGAGACCCTCATCATCGATACCTCCAGCACCACCAGTTGCCACGGCCTCAGCCACAGCCCGTCCAAAGATGGACAGCACTGTCTTCCCCATGGGGGTGAGAATGTGTAGGCGTGCCTGTCCTTCATCCGTTCTTTCCTGCTGCCTGCTGTTGTGCGCCACCTTCTCCTGCAAGAAAGAGGGAAGTGTGTCAGTGAGTGTCCCACTAGATGTTTGGACGATGCGTCTGTCATGGTTGAATAGCTGCCTGTGTGTGTGACTTGTGAGTTGTGGGTATGCGGCTTGCCAGAGTGGTAATGTGCGAGGGTGAGATGCAGTATGTGATTTGAAGGGTTGAGTAGTGATTGAAAGAGATTGTTGGTAGGTGGGTGACGGGGGTGGGGGGTGTTGTGTGTGGAGCAGTGGATGACGCTGGTGGTGCAGTTGCTAGGATATGCCACTTGAAATTTGAACTCATTCACCTTGACTACTCGTGTCAAATCATTGAACTTCTTCCTGCACAGCATCCATGTGCGTGGTGCTATGCGCCTGGCATTGACCTCGTCCACCACAGTCTCCCACTGCCTCTTCAGCATATGTCTGGATGGCCTCCAGCCCCCCTGTGGATATAGGATGGCCCCCCGTTTTTCCACCTCTTTCACCAAGACCTCTAGCGCACCGTTCGAGAACATTGGTGCATGCTCTCTCACCGGCGCAGCCATTCTTCAGTATATTGCAGCATAGATGTACTTCCCAAGCACTTCCAGCACTTCCTGCAGCCACAGTGCACCTCCCCTTTAAGAGGTGCAGGCTGCCTTTAAATAGTGCTAGCCACTCCCGATATTGGGGCCCTCTATTGGTGCGTGCAGCTAATTAACAACGTCGGTAGTTCTGGCTGCACGCAGCTATCATTGAAATCATCAGGCAGCACGAATGTTACGTGCTTGCTGCATTGCAACCAACGGCTGGAGGTTAATCGTGTTCCCAGCGCCCGTTTTGGCAGTTAACCAATTTAACAATCCTCATGCAGTTTTGTGGAAATTAAAGCAGCCATGAGTGGACCCAATTTTCCACTCCTGGGGCAATTTAGCTTAAATTTCCTGCTCCCATTCTACCCAATTACGAGTGGATCTGGGACAGGGGGGAGGAGCAGAAATGGATTGGGTACCAATTACACAAGGCCCCAGTCCATTTTTGCACCCATCAATTTTCCTCTCATTAATGACATTATGCACCAGAAGCACCTGTATTCCAGCGGCTGTATTTTAATGAAACTGTAACGTTGTGAAGTCACATTTTCCGTTATTATAACTTTATAAGTCGTAATCATTGGTCGTAATCAACATGATTGCTAGGTACAACAGTAAATGTAAGGAATCTTACAACACCAGGTTATAGTCCAACAAATTTATTTTAAAATCACAAGCTTTCGGAGATTATCCCCTTCGTCAGGTGAAGGGGATAATCTCCGAAAGCTTGTGATTTTAAAATAAATTTGTTGGACTATAACCTGGTGTTGTAAGATTCCTTACATTTGTCCACCCCAGTCCATCACCGGCATCTCCACATCATACAACAGTAAAGGCAGACATGAATTCAAAGGATACAATGCTGAATATTGCAACTCCGGGCAATCCTTATGATGTAACAATTTGGCACCACTTTTTGTTTTACTGATTACTTATTGCAGTGTGTACCTTGGAGTCTTTTGTTAAGTTGCTTCTAAATTTTTGGACCCTTGTACAGAGTACATTGTGGCTTATTCCTTTGGGAATACTATTGATTTTGCCTTTCTTAGAGGTAGAAGAGGAATGGGGGGAATACAGGTTGGCCAGGCTGCACAGGATGTATCTGGCACACAATTGTTGGTACCCAAACACCAGAATTTACAGACCCCGTCACTCTTACCTGCACCTCAGCCAGGAGCAGTGCTTGAAGAGTCTGTTCTTCATAAGGGAAGCCGCCAATGAGTTGTGTTGCATGCTGAAACCTGACCTGTGGAGCTCCTCTAGTGCACACACTACCCTACTAGTAGCTGTTCACCTCTGTGCTAAATATTTACGCCATGGGCTCATTACAAGCTGCTTATGAGGAAATTGTTAACATTAATCAACTGCTCACACATACATCAGGCAGGTGACTGATACATTGTTTACTCGGAACAAGCCACTTCCTCAGTCCCACTGACCCTGCAAATTCAGTGCGGTCGGAAGGCACCAGTGGGATTGCAACCTGAGGGATTTGGGGGCCTTAGTGGATTAATGAAGTGTGTGATGTGGTACTAAGCAAGATATACCAAAAAAGTTTGATCCCTGGTCAGTGCTGATCTCAGCCATGGCAGGGATTGGGATGCTACAGTTGGTCTCAGTGGCTGTGCTTGGGAAGGAAAACAAAACTATCTATTGTTCCAGCTCCTGATATTTACCTAATGACCACTGTATAGTGGATAGTGTGTTTGTGTGGACATTGGATGAGGACAAGATCGGGTTGCTCTGTGATGCTCCATATGTAGAACAGTTTGCTGACTGTGTCTAGGTTCACACTTGAGGTTTGGGCATCAGAGTGAAGTACTGGAGAGTGGCTAATGTCCATGAAACTGTACTCCAGCACAAAACAGCGGCTTTGGAAAAAGATGGGAGAAAATTGGATGGGGATTTTGAAAAAAATAAAGACCACTGATGAGGTCATTAAAATAATTTCTTAAAAATAATTTCAAAGGTGGCAGCATAAAATGGGGGGAAGTGCAAATACACATGAACTACTGACCGAAACATTGACCTTTGTTAAAGTTTGGGGTGATCCTTTGCACAGTTCACAGAGCGTAAAACAATTACGCATTTTTCATGAAATGATTCAACTGGGGAAGTACAACTGTAGCCCTGATTTTAATCTAACCTGCCCAGCGGAAATGGGGCTGGTTTGGGTCGGACGTCTGGTTTACACTCTGCCCAATCTTATACCTCATTGATGTTCCCGCCGGGCAGGTTAGATTAAAATTGGGGCTTGTGAAAAGCTTTCAGTCATCAATAACCAAGGGCAGCTCACATCAAACCAGGACATTTTATTAACCTAATAAGGAAATGTCTGGGTTTTTGTGAGGACACTATAAACCACCTCTCTGCAATACAAGGATGGCTGAAGATAAGGGCTTGTCACGTAATCTGCGTGTCAGTGGCCAAGTTTCAGTTTTATTCCCTTTGGAGGCCAGGGAATCCAGCCAGCATATGTGAAATCTGTCAGATAAAAAGTTTAGGCCTGGAGCTCTGATGAGTTTACAACTTTCAATCTTTCATTAAGCAATCTTTGGGCACAAAACTACCCAGCATGCAAAGTGTGCAACTGTACGTGAAAATAATGCACCAAATAACTTCTGTTGGCAAAATCATCCCCACATTTGCACAAAACAGTTCATTCCATTCTGGTGAATATTTCCTTTGTATTCTTTTCTTTCAGGAGATGTGTCCCTGACCCAAGCCATTCAATCTCAGATTAATTCCCATTTTCCCAACTGTGGTATCTTGGTTAGAATAGATGCACGAGAGATGGAACTTAAAAAGAGGAAGCTTCCTCTGATGGGTCAGTGAGTTTATCTATTGAGTAGTTGAGTCATACAGACTAGGAATGTCTCAAGTTCCGGGAGGTTTGCGCTGATCGCAGACAGGACAGCAGTAGGGGCAAAATATTTAGCCCTGGGTTAGAGAGGCATATATCAGCCCTGCTGCTATTTGTTATTGGGGGTGACCCCTGCTGAAAGTGCATTTATGTGTGGGTGGGATTGGTCATGGCTGTAACTCCAACCCCCACCCAACGCGCACCCCCCCCCTCCCCCTCGGCACCGCCAAACTGTCTAGGCTCATGTACGAAGAATTGTCATTTGGATGAGGTGTTGGAAGGTGAAATTATGCACAGCAAGGAATCAATGCCTTTGGGAGGGAAGTAGATAAATAGAGAAAACTTGGACAAAAATAAAATGATAGCATCCAAAATTCATGTAATAGTTGCAAATTATTACACCCCTGACTATAGCGTATATTTAGCATTATTTTATTGAGAAGTCTTGAATTTAATTGATTAATAACATTGAATTTATGTACCAGGTAGTGAAAATTCACAAGTGGTCAGCTGGTGACAAAAACCACGGGCAGCAATGGTGAAGATATGAGAGTGCAGGCTGTACTTATATGATGGAGGTCCTGCTAAATATCAAAACATTACAATTTCATTTATAACTTTTGCATTACATTTATGAAGGCTGAGAGGTGTCTGGCACCACTGAGCAATAAGTACAGAATCTTGCTGTTGATATTAGGGATTTCCAACCTCTCTGCTACATTATGGGTTGTCATGTTCCAAATCTTTTAAGAAAATGTTAAAAATACCTCCAAGTTATAAAGGGACCAATATCAGTTTTTTAAATGTTCAGCCAGTCCCTAAATGTAGGATTCAGCACTTAAGGTATGCAGTATCTACTATGCTGTGCTGGGAAATTTTCTAATGGTTGATTTTAACCTTGCAGGATCAGTGCGGGCGAGGGGTTAAAATGTGGCTGGGAGGAAGCCGCCACCTGACATTTTAATTGCTGGATTTTCAGGAGCGTGGAGACCGCCCGCCACAGTCAGGAGGGAGCCTCAGAAATATTGAAATCTTGTGGTCTGATGGCATCATTCAGACTCTGGCGCCAATTTTACTCAGAGATGAGCGAATCGCCCACAGTCTCCAACCTGCCAGCAAAAGTTGGCGGCAAGCAGCATTGAGCCAGAAGAGGCCCAGGTAAATATCATTTTTAATTTTTGAGGTTCCTTGTGGCCCTGGAGGAGCAGGAGTGCTTTTCCTGGCCCAACAAGGATACCTTGGGCCTCCTCTGCTCCAGGCATTCCTCCCTCCTCCTCAGGCTGCAATCAGCCTGGACCCCACACCCTTCCTCACTTACCTTGCCGGGGGCGGTTTGCCTCGATCCCTGGCGGCAGCCTGCAGCCAGTGATTTTCCACTCGTCATCCCCATTGGCTTCTGGCAGGCATCAGCATTGGGAAATTTAAATGAGGCTCGGGAGTTAAAATTTCCAGGGCTTCACACACTAGGGGGCTGGACAGATCGCTGCCCACTTTTGGCCCCCGCACCCCCGATTCTCAACCTGACTTAAAATCTGGGCTCTAGTTTCTGTTTTTTTATTTAGGCATACCAATTTCATACTAATGACTTAAGAACAGGACATTAGACTTAATTAAGAAACAGCTAGATGTTGGAGGGTTGTTTATTCTGAAAGGCTGAGATCAAGTAGGCTAAAGGGCCTCCTTCATACGAATCTATCTCCTGTTCTGCACTAAACTAAATAACCTGCTTGTATCCAAAATATCAAATCATTGTGATACTTTGAAGATCTGAATCATGCACCTCTCAATCTTTTTTTCACTTGTAAAAAAGAAAAATTTTATTCTGTCAGTTTTCCAGTGAGCTGTTTCAGGTTATATCTTTTCCTGCTTTAATTCCCCTGCAGTATATATAAAAAAATATTTTGAAAATGATATGTACAGGATGCTTATAATACAATATAAGAAGCACAGTGAATAACCCTTGTTTCACCTGAACAGGAGATGGAAGTACATTTCTAATGGTCACAATAGCAACAATGTGAGCTTAAGATGGCATGTACCACTTGCGGAAGAGCAGGCAGGTGTCCTGATCCCAGACCTCCTCTAGTGCTACACTGAACTGGCCTCTTGGAGGAATGCAACATTGGCCTAAAGACAACTGACTCTAAACTTTTCACTTCCCTGAGTAAGTGCTGAGATTCCACTTGGGATCTCTCACCGCAGCCCAGCTGAGAATAAGAACTCAGCGACATGAGAGATTGAAAGTGCAATAACTCATCCCTATTACCTTGGTTAAGAGTGTACATTTTGAATAGAATGCCTTTTACCATGGAGTTCCTGAAGTTCCATAAAGTTTGGGGACCAGATTATCTTATAGAAGAGTTCTACATAAAATGTAGGAGACTTCTATGAAATACTTCACCCCCAACTTTCATGAACCCCGTAGAAAAAAATGGACCCGGTGCAAAATGTAGAGCCCCAGACATGGAGGACCAGATTGATAGTCCAATTCATTATGAACATAATAAAAATGATCATCTTGCTGCCCTCCGATCTCTCCATGGGTAAATGCACAGCTGTATTCAAAACTGATTCATGCAGAGAACGAAGTTTTGATTCCCAATCTATATTCATTACGTAACACAAGTTTTGATATTGGAATATTTGCATCTGTGAATAGCCCCAATTCTACACTATTATCTGGCAGTTGCAATCTTTTATGACTTTTGATAGCTTTCCATTTAACACAAATTTAATATGCAGTATTGAGCACTTTGAACCTCATGTCATCGCTGACGGTGACACTGTCTATTTAACACTTTTTCAGTCTTTCTAAATGTGCATCAATTTTCTTTCATAGAACTTCTGGAAAACAAACTTTCTGTAAATATCTAAAGGCTAATTGTTAGAAAAGAATACGGAAATACACAGTACCAAAGTACAGTCATAGGATTCTCAACAAGTACAGTCATAGGATTCTCAGAACTGAAGTATATGTACTATCAAAGGACTTTTCCCTTCAAAAGGGGACAAGTAGCAGAATGGATGGCAAGCTGACTACAAAACAGAAAACAGAGAGTAGGGCTAAAGGTAGCCACTCAGACTGGCAAAATGTGGGAAGTGGTGTTCCACAAGGATCGGTGCTGGGACCGCTGTTGTTCACCATTTACATAAACGATTTGAACTCGGGATTCGGGAGTACAGTTTCAAAATTTGCGGCTAACACCAAATTGTGTATAGTTAATACTGAGGAAGACTGCGACAAAATAAAGGAAGACATTAATAAACTTGCAGAATGGACATGTATTTGGCAAATGAATTTCAATATAGATGTGTGAGGTGGTACATTTTGGTAGGAAGAATAAGGGGGACACATAATCCTTGGAAAATAAGAATCTAAATGGGGTAGAGGAGGAAAGGGATCTTGGGGTACAGATTAATGTATCACTAAAAATAGCGATGCAGGTTAATAAGGCCATAAAAAAGCATACAAAGCACTGGGGTTCATTTCTAGAGGGATAGAATTGAAAAGCAGAGAAGTTATGTTAAATTTGTATAGAACCTTGGTTGGACCACACTTGGAGTACTGTGAACAGTTCTGGTCTCCATATTATAAAAAGGATATAGCGGCACTGGAGAAGGTGCAAAAAAGATTTACTAGGATGATACCAGAACTGAGAGGTTATACCTATCAGGAAAGATTGAATAGACTGGGGCCCTTTTCTCTAGAAAAGAGAAGACTGAGGGGTGACCTGATAGAGGTCTTTAAGATTATGAAAGGGCTTGATAGGGTAGACATAGAGAAGATGTTTCCAATTGCAGGGGAGACCAGGACTATGGGTCATAAATATAATAAATACAATATAGTCACTAATAAATCCAATATGCAATTCAGGAGAAACTTCTTTATCCAGAGAGTGGTTAGAATGTGGAACTCGCTACCACAAGGAGTAGTTGAGGTGACGAGCATAGATGCATTTAAGGGGAATCTAGATAAATACACGAGGGAGGAAGGAATAAAAGGATATATTGATGGGGTTAGATGAAGAAGGGTGGAAGGAGGCTCGTGTGGAGCATAAACACCGGCAAGGACCTGTTGGGCCAAATGGCCTGTTTCTGTGCTGTACATTCTAAGTAATTCTATGTAATGCATCAACCTATCGAAATGTTCTTGACTGATTTTCAAATTACAGCAAGATGTGCAGTCACTAACTCAAATCAATGTTGTGTAACATTGCAATGTTAGCTAAAATTCCACAAAGTATTTGATCGCTTACTCTATGTGCACCTGGAATACCAAATTAAATCTGTTTATTTTATATGGATTAACACCTCAGTTAAAATAGCAGAGAAAGTAATTTGATATAATTGTGTTAAATGTTCATAGGATTACATCACTCAGTAATTTCTTGGCTATAATCTTGGTAAAGTTTCTTCAAGATTTGACACCAGGGTTGTCAGGGGCCTGCTACAAGTTGAACTGTTTCCTAGTGACAGGGCCTAAAGTTAAATTTTTGATGCATAAATTGACTGCTCCTCATTTTAAAATGATTTTCTTAAAAAGGTTTTTAAAGTTGAATTCACTAAAATTATCATACTTTTTGAATTATGTTACATCGCAGATTACATTAGATTTGCAAATACATGCAGTGAGGTTTTCAATGAGTTCCATACACCTTGATAGCACTACTTATTATGAGTTTAGAGAGCCTTTCCTTGGTAGAAGAGGACTTTTTTGGAGCATGGAGGCCACAGAGCCACAATGTGTGTGAGATTTTAGTGTAGTGCATAGTTTCTGAGAGTGTTGACATAGGCAGTAAGGGCCTGGGAACCAATGATCTCAGGGATCCTTCAGCTGATGCATGAAGGGGTGGGAGCGATTGCAGGACACTTGTAGGCATGATTGGGAATTCTGCAGTCCCACAATTTCTGAACTTCCCCAGCATCACTCACCCAGATTGGCAGGTGACCGAATGGCAGATGTGCTTTTTCTGCATGTTTGCTATGGGGCTGTCAGGTTGCACCACATTTGAGGGATGCACCTCCTCACTGCTAGAAACAAGGACTGTGCATGCCTGCAGGCTGCAGGAGATACTTGCTCTGCTAGAGGCAGGCAAAGTAAGTTCAGGTCAGGTCTAGGGCAATGAAAAGGCCATCAGAATTTTAATGGGCCCAACTCAGCAAATTTCAGTTGCTATTCTCTGAAATGCCACAAAAAACTCTTCCTGTTTGCTGTTTTTCTTGTGCTAATACTCATGTGTTACTTTTGTTCTTTAATCTCTATTGTTTTGTTCTCAGATCAACAAATATTGATCTCTGATGGTGAATTCTAATCCAGGGCTGTTTGTACTGTTTGTGACTAGTGTTTAAAATTAATGAGCAATAATTAGAAACTAAAAAGTAGGAATATTTGCTCCTAAAATAAGTGCAAGTTTTATGTCATTCCTAGTAACAATCATGGCAGGGTTTCACTGCAAGATGTGACTATGTGAGTGATCAGACTTGGGAAAGAAATGAGAGGGATTATTAAATGCGTAGACTAACAGGCTACAGCTATAATTGCCATCTTTTGCCAAGTCCAAACCAAGGCCAGGTGGCAGGATAAAGCAGGACTGGCCAGAGGGCAGGATTGTGTCTTGAGTTTGAGTTTCTTTGAGAACTTCAATAATTTTAAGTTATTGCCCTCAAATAATGAGAGAAATAGAAAAATAGTCTTTCATTTTAAAAAAAGAAGGAAACAAAGAAACATGGAAAATAGGAGCAGGAGTAGGCCATTCAGCCCTTCGAGCCTGCTCCACCATTCAATATGATCATGGCTGATCCTCTATCTCAATACCATATGCCCGCTCTCTCCCCATACTCCTTGCTGCCTTTTGTGTCTAGAAATCTATCTAGCTCCTTCTTAAATATATTCAGTGACTTGGCCTCCACAGCGTTCTGTGGTAGAGAATTCCACAGGTTCACTACCTTCTGAGTGAAGAAATTTCTCCTCACCTCAGTCCTAAATGTCCTACTCCATATCCTGAGACTGTGATCCCTCGTTCTGGACCCCCCAGCCAAGGGCTAGACCATCTGGATCCTCCCTGCATCCAGATGGTCTAGCCCTGTCAGAATGTTATATGTTTCAATGAGATCCCCTCTCATTCTTCTAAACTCGAGTGAATACAGGCCAAGTTGACCCAATCTCTCCTCTTATGACAGTCCTGCCATCCCAGGAATCAGTCTGGTGAACCTTCGCTGCACTCCCTCTATGGCAAGTATATCCTTTCTTAGTTAAGGAGACCAAAACTGCACACAATACTCCAGGTGTGGTCTCACCAAGGCCCTGTATAACTGCAGTAAGACATCCTTGCTCCTATACTCAAATCCTCTTGCAATGAAGGCCAACATACCATTTGCCTTCCTAACTGCTTGCTGCACCTGCATGTTTGCTTTCAGTGACTGGTGTACAAGGACACCCAGGTCCCTTTGTACATCAATATTCCCCAATCTATCACCATTTAAATAATACTCTGCCTTTCTGTTTTTCCTTCCAAAGTGGATAACTCCACATTTATCCACATTATACTGCATCTACCATGTATTTGCCCACTCACTCAACTTGTCTAAATCACCTTGAAGCCTCTTTGCATCCTCCTCACAACTCATGATCCTACCTAGTTTTGTGTCGTCAGCAAACTTGGAAATATTCCATTTGGTTCCCTCATCCAAATCATTGATATATGTTGTGAATAGCTGGGGCCCAAGCACTGATCCCTTTGGTACCCCACTGGTCATTGCCTGCCACCCCGAAAAAGACCCATTTATTCCTACTCTCTGTTTCCTGTCTGTTAACCAATTTTCAATCCATGCCAGTATATTACCACCAATCCCGTGTTCTTTAATTTTGCACACTAACCTCTTATGTGGGACTTTACCAAAGGCCTTCTGAAAATTCAAATAAACCACATCCACTGGTTCTCCCTTATCTATTCTACCAGTTACATCCTCAAAAAACTCCAGTAGGTTTGTCAAACATAATTTCCCTTTCATAAATCCATGCTGACTTTGTCTAATCCCGTTGATATTTTCTAAGTGTCCTGTTTCACATCCTTT
This sequence comes from Heptranchias perlo, assembly GCF_035084215.1. Taxonomy (NCBI): domain Eukaryota; kingdom Metazoa; phylum Chordata; class Chondrichthyes; order Hexanchiformes; family Hexanchidae; genus Heptranchias; species Heptranchias perlo. The sequence goes on along the minus strand of NC_090339.1, from coordinate 30,327,059 downwards.
ATAATAGACTCTAGCATTTTCCCTACTACTGATGTTAGGCTAACCGGTCTGTAGTTCCCTGTTTTCTCTCTTCCTCCTTTTTTAAATAGTGGGGTTACATTTGCCACCCTCCAATCTGCAGGAACTGTTCCATAATCTGTAGAATTTTGGAAGATGACAACCAATGCATCCACTATTTCCATGGCTACCTCTTTTAGTACTCTGGGATGCAGATTATCAGGTCCTGGAGATTTATCGGCTTTCAGTCCCATTAATTTCTCCAGCGCTTTTTTTTACAAATACTAATTTCCTTTAATTCCTCCTTCTCACTAGTCCCTTGGTTGCCTTGCATTTCTGGAAAGTTATTTGTGTCCTCTTCCGTGAAGACAGAACCAAAGTATTTGTTTAATTGCTCTGCCATTTCCCTGTTCCCCATTATAAATTCTCCCATTTCTGACTGTAAGGGACCTACATTTGTCTTCACTAAGGGAAGGTTTCATCTGTTTGCAACAAAATCATAAAAACCTATATAAAGATTCTGTTCATGCTTTTGGTATTGAATTGTGGTGTTCGGTTCACCAAGGTATAAATTTCTAGACAAAAAAAACCCTCAAAAACCGGGCTGGCCAAATCAAAGCTAGACAGGTGGCAATCCTAATTGTACAATCTACTGCTTTATATTGGCACCTGGCCATGTACTTTGCATGTAGCATTTGCATTACAAGCAAATATATTTTGTCATGGGAACAGGCCTCAAACATTAGTCAACAATCAGTCTGAAAGTGAACTCTGAGCAAATGGTCTATAATAAAATGAATCACTTCGTGCCAACAGCTTACCAGCACCAGGACTGGCACAACAACCCGGAACTGTAGGATTAACTCCCAAAGTGCTGGTCTATTGCAATCAATTTAAAGAGGGAGAACTTGTTTGCTTTTACGCACAAACATACTGTGCATACACATGAAATTATAGGTGAAATAATTTCTATGCATACAGTGTACATTTGTAAACACATACATGTATAAATATTCACACACGTAAATAAAATACACAGCGGGGAGTGATGGTTTACCAAAAATAAACCACTGTATGATGGGTCAAATAAATTGTGAACCCATTTCTCACACATTATCCTTGTGCTGCCTCTAAGATAGACAACTTATTTTTCTCCCATTGTTCTTCCCTCCTCTACTGAAAGTGGTGACTGTGACAACAATTGAATATTTTGTCGATGGTGTATTTTTTAACAGAATTTCTGGGGTTTAAATAGTTTCTCAATCTGGGAGCTGCACTTTTATTTAAGCCAGTGCATTTGGCCGTAAAGTTAAACTGGCTGCTGCAATGAGACAACATGGGACCGATATTTGCATATGAGTAAATCAGTTTTAAATGTTCATGAACCGTTGCAAATCTTGGTGTAGTGAAATTTAAAGGGTTGCAAATTAAAAGGAAGTGACAGAATAAGGAGACAAAAGTCTTTATAGCCTGATGGCAGCTTGCTCCTTGGCAGCTTGGTGTCATCTCCCACTTTCCACTGACACAGTGCTATGAGGGGGATGGCTGGAGACCTAGCGTATGCTGCTGTCCTGAGAGATTTGAGTATCATGCAACTATGGCTCTTGGATGGCTTGGTCCTCGTCATTTTCTTCACCATCATCTTCCTCTTCCTGTGCAGCCCATTGCTGTGGTAAATCTACAGGAAAGGAGGGTAGAAGCTAAGAATGGGAGACCATCACCTCCTTGGGATTAAGGAAGGGAAGGTTGTGGCTGTGTGGTGCTTCATGGGGATGTCAGGAAAACGGTGCAGGTGCTCAGATGGTGACCTGCTGCTGACCTTGGCATCTCCCACGGCAAGAGCTGAGTGCCTCTCCATGAGCTGCATGGCCTTCTCCTTGAAGGCGGGGAAGTACTTAAGGTTGGGGTTGGAGAAGCCCCTTTTGGTGGCCTGTCTGTGGTGGGCATTGTTTGTCAGTGTATCCTGCAAGTCAATAAAGTGAATAAGGTTGAGGCTAGCAGCTGAGGAGTGTGTGCCAATTGGCATAGAAGAGGTGAAATAAGAGATGTGGGTGTATGAGGCTGTTAAAGTGTAAGTAATTACCATGAGAGGAGCAGTATAACCATAGTGCAAGATGCCGAGTTGGAGCCCTATTTAACTAGAAAGTATTGTGAAGGGCTAGTTGTGGAAGTGTTGCTTTAAGAAGGTGAAGGATGTGCTGCCCAGGGTGGGTAAGGAAGAAAAGGGAGAGGTGTGCAGTACATCACCATGCCTGCCCTGCTGAGGATGTGGAACTCCTTGCAGTACTGTTCTGCAGTCCTGCAGTGAGGGAGTTGGCACTTAGTGCCAGTGCCACCTTTCTCCACGTGGCATGCCTGATTATTCTGGGTTACTTGGTGGCACCCACACCCAGGAGTCTGTTTGTTTTTCCTTCAACACCCTCCAGGAGGGCTTGGAGGCTTGAATGAGTGAAGTTGTATATTCTTCCTCTCTGGCTTGGTGCCATGCCCTGCTGCCCTTTGGGCACAAATGATGCTTGAGGGGTCATAATTTTGTCCAAGTATAATAAAAAGATTTCTAAGACATGCAGCAAACTTATTAGAGAGTGAAGTGAAACAGCCAATCACTGTTCCTCTCTTACCTGCTTATCCTCCAGTCTGCTGCTGAAGAGTGCAGACTGAACTATCTTTTTAAAGGCTGCACAGATGTTTCCTGGTAGTTCAGCTGCTTTCATTGGTTTTACATGGCAAGTAACATTTGCGCCAGACAAGTGCCAAGCAATGACCATCTCCAACAAGAGAGAGTCTAACCACCTCCCCTTGACATTCAACGGCATTACCATCACCGAATCCCCCACCATCAACATCCTGGGGGTCACCATTGACCAGAAACTTAACTGGACCAGCCACATAAATATTGTGGCTACAAGAGCAGGTCAGAAGCTGGGTATTCTGTGGTGAGTGACTCACCTCCTGACTCCCCAAAGCCTTTCCACCATCTACAATGCACAAGTCAGGAGTGTGATGGAATACTCTCCACTTGCCTGGATGAGTGCAGCTCCAACAACACTCAGGAAGCTCGACACCATCCAGGACAAAGCAGCCCGCTTCATTGGTACCTCATCCACCACCCTAAACATTCACTCCCTTCACTACCGGCGCACCGTGGCTACAGTGTGTACCATCTACAGCATGCACTGCAGCAACTCGCCAAGGCTTCTTCGACAGCACCTCCAAAACCCGCGATCTCTACCACCTAGAAGGACAAGGGCAGCAGGCACATGGGAACAACACCACGTGCACGTTCCCCTCCAAGTCACACACCATCCCGACTTGGAAATATATCGCCGTTCCTTCATCATCGCTGGGTCAAAATCCTGGAACTCCCTTCCTAACAGCATTGTGGGAGAACCTTCACCACACGGACTGCAGCGGTTCAAGAAGGCGGCTCATCACCACCTTCTGAGGGGTAATTAGGGATGGGCAATAAATGCTGGCCTTGCCAGCGACGCCCACATCCCATGAACAAGTTAAAAAAAAGTCTTGTGATGTTGACCTGGGGGCACGGCCAGTTTTGTGTGTGGGGCCTGATCCAGGCAAATTGAATCTTAAACCAGCGGAAAAGACCACGGAAAACACAAACGTAAGTGGTTTTGGGTGTAACTCATTACTTTTAAAATTCACCTATCTTTTGCGCTGTTTTGGCTGATTGTGCTGGAATCTGGACGCAATAACTAACAAAACAAACGGAAACTCTACCCCCAGATCTTTAACTGCTCATTTCTCTACACACCAAAGACGTTGCCAGTATTACAGAGCTTTATTCAAATATTCTTGTTCTTTTACTAAATAATTTGAATATTGTGCCACAATATATTTTATTAAGCAGTAAGTTTCAAATCAATTTAAAAGAATAAATTCTTCTTTCTCACGATTAACACCATAGCAAGTTGTTATTCACAAAGCCCTCTTCTTCGGTTCAGCGGGATTTCATATTTGCACACAGCTCTCAAATTGTCTGCTTCTCACAGAGTTTAAGAAATAAATTGAGTGAATTAGAGGCTCAAGTGCAGCTTAGAGGGTATGACATGGTGGCCATTACTGAGATATACCTGCAAACTGGTCATAATTGAGAGTTAAATATTCCAGATTATAAGGTCTTTAGAAAGGATAGGGCAACTGAAAGAGGAGGAAGATTAGCCTTATTGATTAAAGATACTATTACAACATTAGTAAGAGAGGATATAGGTAAGGGAAAGCAATCAGCGGAGACTCTCTGGTTTGAATTGAGGAGTAAGAGAGGCATTAAAACTTTAATGGGATTTGTCTACAAGCCTCCTGATAGCAACAATGAAGTGGCAGAATGTATTAGTTCAGAGATTAGAGAGGCTTGTACCAAAAGCAAAGTTGTTTTAATTGGGAGAATTTAATTTTCATATAGATTGGGAAGAGCAGAGTAGCTCAAGTCAGAAAGGTAGTGAATTTCTTGTGTGCATTCAAGATAGTTTTCTGGAGCAATATGTTCTAGAACCAACAAGTGAGCAAGACATACTAGATTTAGTAATGAGTAATGAGCCAGACTTAGTTAATAATCTAACAATGATCATAATATGATCGAATTCAATGTTAGGTTTAAAAAGGAGAAACTTAACACAGTTACTAAGATTCTAGATTTTGGTAAGGCTAACTTTAACGGGATGAGACACAAACTGACAACAGCAAACTGGTTAAAACTGTTATCGGGTAAAACTACAGATGAACAGTGGGGGATGTTCAAATAAGAATTTAACTTAATACAGGACCAGTATATACCCCTAAGAGGCAAGAGCTCTACTTACCAAATAAAACAGCCATGGTCGACAAAAGAGGTGAGAGATAACGTAAAACTAAAGGAAAGAGCATACAAAAGTGCAAAGAATAGTTTAGATCCAGGGGACGGGGAGAGATACAGAGAACAGCAAAGGAAGGCAAAAAAGCTGCAAAAAGGGAATATGGAAAGAAACTTGTGAGGGATATTAAGATTAACACAAAAAGTTTTAACAATTAAATTAGAAGGAAAGAGGTAGTCAAGGGTGATGTGGGCCCTTTAAAAACAGATGGGGGTAATATGCAAATGAAAATAAGGAAATGGCAGACTTGTTGAATAGTTACTTTGGGCTCGATTTTAGGGTCGGGTTACCTGCGGGTTTCCAGCGGGGGGGCCCCGAAAATCCCGATCTCCGATCACGTGACCGGATTCGAACGAAATCCCGGCCACTTCCGGGTACCGCGCTGACGTGCGGGGCTGCGCGCGCAAGCCCCGCTGGTGGGAATCCCGCAGGCAATTAAAGCCAGCGGGGTTCCACTTGAGAGCACTTAACTTGCTCGTTGTGGTCAGTTAATGAGCTGAAGCAGCTGTCAAAAGAGGAAGTGTGGGATTTTACGTTCAAAGCAGTCAGTTTCCCACACTGGGGGAAACAGGATCCTTCAAACCAGGCGTGTTGCAGCCAGCAGCCTGTGGCAGGTGCCAAGGTGCGCTCCACGGGGGAGCGCCCTCACCCATGCAGGAGGCCACCGCGTCACATAGGGCAACCCCTGCCCCCCACCACCCCCCGGCCAAGCCAGAGGACAGACCGACACGAAACCGCAGCCCCAGTCCGAGGACCCACACACCTACCCTGCACAACACCTCAGATCAACACCTGCCAGTTGGGTGGTGTGTGGACACCCTCAGAGGACGAAGAGCATGACCACCACCAGCAGCCTCGCAGTCCACGCCGTCCGCCGCAGAGACGTGGATCCCCCCAACACGGTGTGGTTGCACGCCCACCTGCACAGCAGGAGGGAGGGCTACCGCAGAGAGAGACGCGTCGCAGAGGGCACTACCCTCGCCACAGGGTCCACAGACCGAGGCGCAGCTCCCCGGACCTCTCCGAGCAGCAGTGCACAGGGAGGCGCAGATTCGCTCGACATGTAGTCGTGGAGATCTGCAGCCTCTTTCATGCCGAGCTGCTCCTGGCTGGCCCCAGCACCAACTGCTTACCTGTCGCTGGCAAAGTCACCACTGTCCTCCACACCTTCTCCTCCGCATCCTTCCAGGGTGCAGCCGGCAACACCGCCGATGTCTCTCAGTTGTCTGCGCGGACGAGCCCTGCAAATACACCTGCACCTACTCTGCAGTAACACGATGGGTGGCATCAGTGGTGGGTCCTCATAGTGATACCCAGGAGCGGGCATTATTGGACACAATGGACAGGATTCGCGGAGACATGGCAGTGGTGGTGTCAATATAATGTGTGCTGTTTGTGGCTCTGAAATTCAATATGGGTAACACCCATGACAAACCCTCAGACACCCTTGTGCACCCCCTTCATGCTGACGAGACGTTTGCCTTACCCTGCCTACTGCACATATGTGATGCATGCCCTGTGGCTGCAGCACAGGTGGTGGCAGGTTGAGTGAGGCTGGCCGTGAGGGAGATGCACGAGAGGGTGAGTATGGGATGGAGCCATGAGATTGTATGAGGATTGGGTCGCGTGTTAGTGGCAGGATGAGTACTGGCGAGGTGAGTAGGTGGAGGTAAGATGAGGATGGGGTGTGAGTGGGCATGAAGGGTGATGTGACAGAATAGTGTTGGCGGTGCCGAAGGAGATTTGGGGTGGGGGCAGTGTTGTGGCAGACGGAGTGTAGGGGAAAGACTTCGTGTTCTCACTGTGGCTGACCTACTGCGGTCATTGCAGCGCCTCCTGCACTGTATGCAGGTGGGCGATATGTTGGTGGCGCAGGTGACCCCCTCTGCCACCTCGAGCCAGGCCTTCTTGGTGGCAGAGGCAGGCCGCTTCCTCCCGCCCGCCGGGGGGAAGATCTGTGTCCTCCCCCTCCTCCTCACCCCATCTGATGATACCTGGGGTGAGGCATCATTAAACTGGGAGCAGCCTTCCCCCTGGGCTGCTCCATGCTGCAATTTGTCCCATTGGTTGCAGCATCTGTCAGTGGAGGACTGCCCCTTTAACTAGAGAGCCTCCAGCTGACAGATCGTACTGCGCATGCGCAGCCCGCCCGACGCGCAGGCCAGCGCCGTGGACCCCGGAGGAGCAGGTAATTGGATCCTATTAGTGGATTGCCTGCTACGATCGCGTGCGCAACCCACTAATTTCGCCGTTCGCGTTTTCGACGCTCCCGGAAGACCATCCGCTGGGAACCCGCAGGCCTGCTAAATTCGAGCCCTTTGTGTCAGTCTTCACAGTGGAGGAAAAGGATAATATACCTGACATTCCATGGAAACTAACAATGAATCATAGACTAGAATTCATTAAAGTTAACGCAAGCAAGAAAGCAGTATTAGAAAAAATAATGGCACTAAAGACTGACAAATCCCCAAGACCTGATAGTTTCCACCCTAGGGTTTTAAAGGAAGTAGATGAGAAAATTGCAGATGCTTTAGCCATAATCTTACAAAGCTTTCTTGATTCAGGAATTGTCCCTTTAGATTGGAAAATTGCAAATGTAACTCCATTATTTAAGAAAGGTGAGAGAGAGAAACCAAAAAATTAAAGACCTGTTAATCTAACATCTGTTGTGAGGAAGTTATTGGAATCTATAATTAAGGACAGGATGACTGAGCACTTGGAGAAATTTCAGCTGATTAGAAAGAGCCAACATGGATTTGTAAAAGGTATGCCGTGTCTAACAAACCCTATTGGATTTTTGGAAGCAGTAACTAAAGTTGTAGTCAGGGGAATGTCTATGGATGTAGTTTATATGGACTTCCAGAATGTATTCAATAAGATTCCACATAACAGACTGTTAGCTAAAATTAAAGCTCATGGAATTGAAGGCAAATTATTGACCTGGTTAGGAGATTGTTTAGGCGGTAGAAAACAGAGATTAGGGATAATGAATATGTACTGGAATTGGATGGAAGTGACTAGTGGTGTCCCACAAGGATCTGTGCTGGGGCCTCAACTATTCACTATATTTATTAATGACTCACGTAACACAATAGAGAGCCGTATATCCAAGTTTGCTAATGGACATAAAGATTGGCATAGTACGTAATGTAGATGTAAGCATAAAATTACAAAGATATATTGATAAATTAAGTGAGTGAGCAAAACTGTGGCAGATGGATTTCAACACAGGTAAGTGTGAGGTCATCCATTTTGGACCAAAAAAAGATAGATCCGAGTATCTTATAAATGATGAACAGCTGGGAACAATGGAGGTCCAAAGAGATTTAGGGGTCTATGTGTACAGATCACCAAAATGTAGTAGTCAGGTACAAAAAATAATCAAAAAGGCTAATGGAATGTTAGCCTTTATATCTAGAGGGCTAAAACATTAAAGGGAGGAAGTTTTACTACAGCTATACAAAGCCCTGGTTAGACCATATCTGGAGTACTGTGTACAGCTCTGGGCACCACACCTTAGAAAGGATATATTGGCCTTGGAAGGAGTGCAGTGCAGATTCACCAGAATGTTACCAGGGCTCCAAGGGTTAAATTATGAGGAGAGATTACATAAACTAGTCTTGCATTCCCTGGAATATAGATGGTTAAGGGGTGATTTGATTGAGGTTTTTAGGATCTTGAAAGGAATTGATAGGATAGAGAAAAACTTTTACTGCTGGTGTGGGACAAGGGAACATAACCTTAAAATCAAAGCCAGGCAGTTCAAAAGAGAAGTTAGGAAACACTTCTTCACGCAAAGGGTGGTAGAAGTGTGGAACTCTCTCCCACAAAAAGCGGTAGATGCTAGCTCAATAATAATTTAAAATCTGACACGATAGGTTTTTGCTAGCCAAGGGTATTAAGGGATATGGATCCAAGGCAGGTGAATGGAGTTAGGATACAGATCAGCCATGATCTCATTGAATGGGGGAACAGGCTGTGGGGGTTGAATGGTTAACTTCTTTTCCTACGTTGCTTTGTTCTCAGATATACCCTAACATACCCTGATATCCTTTTGCTTTATTTTGTTGCATCCAACAGCAAAAGCACCTTTGGAAGGCACCCGGTCAATAGGCAGATTCTAGTGCCTTTTGGGGGAGTTTCCTGGGGGTGACTCCAAACTCTCGGTAATGGTGGCAGCAAAGGGAACCAGGTGCTGGCAGTGCCATTTAGGCTAGGCTTATCATGTTGGCCCTGAACCTTTAGGCCACATGCGCAGTTATCCGCTGTTGCCAAATCTACCCACAGTATAAATGGGGCGGATCGGATATCAGACGAACTGGGTTATGTTCTGTAACATACCAGTAAATGGTGTTTAATGCACTAGTTGGGGGGGGGTGGGGGGGGAGAGAGGGGTGAATTTCCACTTGGGTTCTCTCCCTCGTCCACCATAATTTCAACGAAAGAACAGTGGAAATCCTGGCTCCGCCAAAGTTACAGTGGATGAGCGGGGGAAACCCATGTGGAAATTCACCCCTGCCATCCGCTCTCCAAGGCCAAATCTCCTACTTCATTCAAAACGATTAAATGTCGCTCCTGTCATTCAAAGTATGTGTTGTTTTACTGCTTGTGCAGTGCCAGTCCCTGATACCCCCAATTATATTACAGTTCAGTTCTCTTTGTGCCAATTCTGCCCCAGCTATAGTGCATGGCAGATTCAGCAAAACAGGAACTGCTTGTGCATGACTTTGAGATGCGCAGTTACTACAATGTCCCATTTGTGACGTTCCCATTCTGGCCATTACCTTCCTTGTGTCCAGATCATATTGCTGGTTGTACGGGAGGACTGGGAAATCAGCCCACCTGCAGCCAGAGTAAGATAGAGAACCCAATGGTTAGCAGGGCTGCTGCAACCATTGATTTTTAGATCGGAGCAAGGAACAAAACCAGACTAGGTGCAGCTCCCTGCCCTGGTGACAGGCACACAGCTTCATTTCTAATAAAGCTGCCTCCGATGGCGTACACTGGCACGTCCGCATACACTCACAGATTCTCACATACTCTTGGCCTCCTGCTACATTGCCCCAAACAGCCAGAAGATCAGCTTTTTACACAAGTTTATTTCAGGCAACCTTTGAGATTTCTGCTGAATAACAGTTTATTGCAGTGCACAAAATCAACCAAAACCTAACAGAAATTTTCCAAGAGACTAAGGATAAGGTAGGGATGGTGAGGGATGAATCATGACCCACAGAGAAGGGTCAAAATTACAACACATGACCCTATTTAACCCTGCTTCTGCCGATCAATGGAAAATTACCTAGACAGTTCCCATTGCAAATAGAAATTGCAATGGGGAAAATAACTGGAGGATAGTGACTTGTTAGATTGCCAGATATGATTGCACCATATGGTGGCAATACAAGAAGGGTAGTGATTGTCAGTCCTCTTAAAGCTGCTTTATTGACTGCGAGTACTGTCTTTAAAGAGAAATAGCTTCCATAATATTTAGCAAACCCTTAAGATGTGTCCTTTAAAACAAAATTAAAATCCTGTTCAGTCAAAAAAAACACATAAATAAAAGTGCAAGTTGTGCCCTTAAATCTGGGCTCACAGCAAACCTAGGAAAGGCGGGTGATAGAGAAAACGTGTATAAAAGCTAGGGGAAGCGTTACCAAGAGCAAAGCATTTTGTGTGTGAATGCATTATGAAATATGCTGGGGGATTCTTCTGTGTGATTTACATTGGTTATATTTCAAAGCTCACCCAACTGACTCTTTCCTAGAAACACGGGGAGGGAGGAATTAATTTGGCACTGTGAACACAGGTAGGCAAAGCATTGTTTTATTTTTCTTTAGCACAAGGCATTGATTCTCCTGCCAAAACATGCATTCTAGAACTAATTCATTCCTACACGGAAAACAGCCAATGCATAAGTACCATTCCTAAAAAACATGAGGTCCAAGAGACAATGTAAGACACATATACAAAACCGAAGCCTGCCATTGACAGGGAAAAAGCCAATCACTTGCCATTTTATTGTATTTAAAAAGCCTCATGTCAGTCTTTTCAGTCAAGACTGAGTTTCTAAACTGCTCACTCAGTTTCAATAGCAGGGAGAGATCACTGGAAAATAAATTGATTCAGATTAGAGACAGCCAGAGCAGCAATATCTAGCTTGACACCACCTTAATCGAAATCCAGTGAAGTCTAGGTTTTCACCTCCCCATGTTGTTAAATCCCAGTTCTCTTGTATACTGGTTGGTCAGATGGTTAGCTTGCAGTGCAAGCTTGGAGAGGATATTATAAAGTCCATTCAAGTGGTGGTGAAACAGCTGTTCAAGGTCTCCACAATCAGAGGGTTCCCCTTTGGCTTTCCTGGATTCCAGATTGGATTTTTCTTGTTCATCCAGAATGCCCCACTCAATATTATTTCTGATGGACTTCAGGAGCAAGTAGTTCTCGTGCATGTCTCTCTGTTTGGAGACGTTGCTTTTTCTGCGATTGTCTTCTTCCACCGGGAGATCCCGCAGCAAACTGGGCAGCATGATGGTTTCGTCCATTACGGTGACAGCTGTGATAAATCTGTTTATAGCATTGAACAGGGAATGCCGGTTGTTCTTGAAGTCTGTAATCTGCATCATTTTACACAACCTGCAACAATGAATCTAAAATGGGAAGAAGCAAACCAGAGATCACTGAAAAAGTGAGGGAAGTAAATGCAACAGTGCAAAATCAGAAAGCTATACTTTGGTAAAGGATAATAAAAATAATTACAGTTAGAATTGAAAGAAAAGCAATCAAATAATGACAGTGAGCCAAAAGAGCAGAATTTTAATTATAAGCAAAAAAATAGTGATATCATGGTTTAAATATAAACAATAGAAAATGTACAAACCCGATCTCCTTTAATGCGTAAAATCTACCAATAGCACATGTGTCACAGAAACTCCCTACAATAAAACCAAGAGGAAAATACTGTAAGCTGGAAAAAAGTTATTCAAGTTCAGCTCCAGAGGATTTCCCCTCTCACTCTGCAGGCTCTGCTCATCTGTACAGTACTTTTCCAGTGCAATGGGTTCAGCACAATGTGTCCTTGGACACTCCCTCGATTAGTAAACTGTGTTTAGTAGCGTCAAAGATGACTGACACCCTCACTAGTCAATCAAAAGGCCAACAGTAATCATAAATACAGAATTTATATTTGCTGTCAACCTATCAGCACCTGATGGGGGAGGAGGAGTTTATTGGATAAGTCCCAGCCGTTCACATCTGTGTGTCAATTTGCATCGACTGTTCGTGAGCTGGCTGGGATAGAACACTACTGTAACCAATCAGATGCGTAACTTTTAATGTACTGCATATGTATATTTCACACAGGATAAAACTTATACACATATCCTTAAGAGAAAAAAAGTTCCTGTCTAAAGCCACTGAGCCATCAGAGATACTGATTAGGAAATAAACACAGGCCTCTTATGGGTACAGAGAGTACTCAGTGAAGAACAGTGTAAGACTTATTTTATTTGAGAAAATACTTCACAATATCCAGGTACAGCACTTATTTTATCTGAAACTCTTTATGCATCCTCTATCAGAGGTGAACATTTTCTCCAAAGTTGGATTATCTGTCTTCAACTAAAACAATACTTTGTACAGTATTAAACCAACTAAAAGAAAGAACTTGCATTTATATAGTGCCTTTCATGACCTTAGGACAGCTAAAGTGCTTTACAGCCAATGAAGTCCTTTTGAAGTGTAGTCACTGTTGTAATGTAGCGAAACATGGCAGCTAGGTTATGCACACCAAGGTCCCACAAACAGCAACAAGATAAATGATAAGATGATTTTTTTAAGTGATGTTGGTTGAGGGATAAATATTGGCCAGGACATGAGGAGAACTCCATTGCTGCTTTTGCAAATAATGCCATGCGATCCTTTACATCCACCTGAGAGGGCAGACAAGGCCTCGGTTTAATGTCTCATCCTCTAGTGTCAAATTAAATTATGTGCTCTAATCTGTGGTGTGGATTGAATCCATATACGTCTGACTAACGGACAAAAGTACCAGCACTGAGCCAAGGCTGACAACTAAAATGAAATGCATTACAGTTGGCCACTTGAACACAACCTTTCATAATTTGTCTATTTATTTATTTTCAATGTTACATTTTCCCCTTTCTGCACCACACAAGTGCCAGGCAATCACCATTTCCAACAAGAGAGAGCATAACCACGTCCCCATGACATTCAATGGTATTACCATCACCGAGTTATCCACCATCAACATCCTGGGAGTCATCATTGACCAGTAACTCAACTGGGCAAGTCACATAAATGTTGCAGCTACTAGAGCAAGTCAAAGGCTGGTATTTTGCGGTGAGTGCCTAACCTCCTGGTGCCATAAGTCGCTCCATCACCTACAAGGCACAAATCAGGAGTGTGAGGAGTATCTTTTACTTGCCTGGGTGCAACTGAAACAACACTCAAGAAGCTTGACACCATTCAGGACAAACCACTTGATCGGCAGCCCATCCACCGGCGTACTTGGCTGCAGTGTGGACTATCTGCTGGATTCGCTGCAGCAATTCGGTAAGGCTTCTTCGGCAGCACCTCCCACACCAACGACCTCCAGCACCTAGAAGGGCAAGGGCAGCAGGTCTATAGGAACACCATCACCTCCAAGCCACACACCATCTTGTCTTGAACATATATCGCCGTTCCTTCATCGTCACTGGGTTAAAATCCTGGAACTCCCTACCTGCCAGCCTAGCAAGCCACTCAGTTGTAAAATCTCGCTAAAAAAAGTCATAATAAGAATAAAACCGGACGGACCACCCAGCATCGGACCACTAGGCACCGGACACGACAAAGGCAAACCAAGCCCAGTCAACCCTGCAACGTCTTCCTCACTAACATCTGGGGACTTGTGCCAAAATTGGGAGAGCTGTCCCACAGACTAGTCAAGCAACAGCCTGACATAGCCACACTCACAGAATCATACCTTTCAGCCAACGTCCCAGACTCTTCCATCACCATCCTTGGGTAAGTCCTGTCCCACCGGCAGGACAGACCCACCAGAGGTGGCGGTACAGTGATATACAGTCAGGAGGGAGTGGCCCTGGGAGTCCTCAACATTGACACTGGACCCCATGAAATCTCATGGCACCAGGTCAAACATGGGCAAGGAAACATCCTGCTGATTACCACTTACCGCCCTCCCTCAGCTGATGAATCAGTCCTCCTCCATGTTGAGCACCACTTGGAGGAAGCACTGAGGGTAGCAAGGGCACAAAATGTACTCTGGGTGGGGGACTTCAATGTCCATCATCAAGAGTGGCTCGGTAGCACCACTACTGACCGAGCTGGCCGAGTTCTGAAGGACATAACTGCTAGACTGGGCCTGTGGTAGGTGGTGAGCAAACCAACACGAGGGAAAAACTTACTTGTCTTCGTCCTCACCAATCTACCTGTCGCAAATGAATCTGTCCATGACAGTATTGGTAGGAGTGACCACCGCACAGTCCTCATGGAGACGAAGTCCCGTCTTCACACTGAGGACACCATCCAACGTGTTGTGAGGCACTACCACTGTGCTAAATGGGATAGATTCAGAACAGATCTAGCAACTCAAAACTGGGCATCCATGAGGCGCTGTGAGCCATCAGCAGCAGCAGAATTGTATTCCAGCACAAGCTGTAACCTCATGGCCCGGAATATTCCTCACTCTACCATTACCAACAAGCCAAGGAATCAACCCTGGTTCAGTGAGGAGTGTAGAAGAGCATGCCAGGAGCAGCACCAGGCATACCTAAAAATGAGGTGCCAACCTGGTGAAGCTACAACTCAGGACTACATGCATGCTAAACAGCGGAAGCAACATGTTATAGACAGAGCTAAGCGATTCCACAACCAACAGATCAGATCAAAGCTCTGCAGTCCTGCCACATCCAGTCATGAATGGTGGTGGATAATTAAACAACTAACGGGAGCAGGAGGCTCTGTAAACATCCCCATCCTCAATGATGGCGGAGTCAAGCACGTGAGCGCAAAAGACAAGGCTGAAGTGTTTGCAACCATCTTCAGCCAGAAGTGCCGAGTGGATGATCCATCTCAGCCTCTGCCCGATATCCCCACCATTACAGAAGCCAGTCTTCAGCCAATTCGATTCACTCCACATGATATCAAGAAACGGCTGAGTGCACTGGATACAGCAAAGGCAATAGGCCCCGACAACATCCCAGCTGTAGTGCTGAAGACTTGTGCTCCAGAACTAGCTGCGCCTCTCGCCAAACTGTTCCTGTACAGCTACAACACTGGCATCTACCTGACAGTGTGGAAAATTGCCCAGGTATGTCCTGTCCACAAAAAGCAGGACATATCCAATCCGGCCAATTACCGCCCCATCAGTCTACTCTCAATCATCAGCAAAGTGATGGAAGGTGTCGTCGACAGTGCCATCAAGCGGCACTTACTCACAATAACCTGCTCACCGATGCTCAGTTTGGGTTCCACCAGAACCACTCGGCTCCAGACCTCATTACAGCCTTGGTCCAAACATGGACAAAAGAGCTGAATTCCAGAGGTGAGGTGAGATCAAGGCAGCATTTGACCGAGTGTGGCACCAAGGAGCCCTAGTAAAATTGAAGTCAATGGGAATCAGGGGGAAAACTCTCCAGTGGCTGGAGTCATACCTAGCACAAAGGAAGATGGTAGGTTGTTGGAAGCCAATCATCTCAGCCCCAGGGTATTGCTGCAGGAGTTCCTCAGGGCAGTATCTTAGGCCCAACCATCTTCAGCTGCTTCATCAATGACCTTCCCTCCATCATAAGGACAGAAATGGGGATGTTCACTGATGATTGCGCAGTGTTCAGTCCCATTCGCAACCCCTCAAATAATGAAGCAGTCCGAGCCCGCATGCAGCAAGACCTGGACAACATCCAGGCTTGGGCTCATAAGTGGCAATTAACATTCGTGCCAGACAAGTGCCAGGTAATGACCATCTCCAACAAGAGAGAATCTAACCACCTCCCCTTGACATTCAACGGCATTACCATCGCCGAATCCCCCACCATCAACATCCTGGGGGTCACCATTGACAAGAAACTTAACTGTACCAGCCATATAAATACTGTGGCTACAAGAGCAGGTCAGAGGCTGGGTATTCTGCGGTGAGTGACTCACCTCCGTACTCCCCAAAGCCATTCCAACATCTACAAGACACAAGTCAGGTGTGTGATGGAATACTCTCCACTTGCTTGGATGAGTGCAACTCCAACAACACTCAAGAAGCTCGCCACCATCCAGGACAAAGCAGCCAGCTTAATTGGCACCCCATCGACCATCCTAAACATTCACTCCCTTCACCACCGGCGCATAGTGGCTGCAGTGTGTACCATCCACAGGATGCACTGCAGCAACTCGCCAAGGCTTCTTCGACAGCACCTCCCAAACCCGCGACCTCTACCACCTAGAAGGACAAGAGCAGCAGGCACATGGGAACAACACCACCTGCACGTTCCCCTCCAAGTCACATACCATCCCGACTTGAAAATATATCGCTGTTCCTTCATTGTCGCTGGGTCAAAATCCTGGAACTCCCATCCTAATAGCACTGGGGGAGAAACGTCACCACACGGACTGCAGCGGTTCAAGGAGGCGGCTCACCACCACCTTCTCAAGGGCAATTAGGTATGGGCAATAAATGCCAGCCTCGCCAGCGGTGCCCACATCCCATGAATGAATGAAAAAAAACCTCCCTACCTAACAGCATTGTGGGGGTACCTTCACCACACTTGACTGTAGCGGTTCAAATTTTGCAGTTCACAAATCGAAGCTTTCAAAAAAATGCACAGTATTACAATGCTGTACTCGTCAGATCTATTTGAGAGATATTTGGAGTGTTCATACTAAAATCAGTGGTTGGGAAATGGCCCATACTAGCAACTTTTATACTGTTAGGAATGACAGTACAAAAATGGAAAGAAAATGTCGCTCGTGCAGTTTAGGGTAGTAGAATACTGTAAAGTATGGGCTGAGCTGAATAAGTTTTACTAGGATAGAGACATACTGGTGCCCATGGTAGATGCTTTTCTATTCCTTAACATCCCTCACTTGAGCACAAAAAAGCAATCCAAACTAAATCCCCTGCCCTGATCTCTTTGTATAGCTCTGCAACATCCTCTTCAAATGTTTATCCAATTTCCCTTAAAAGCAATGGTTTATGCCTCAACTCCCCATGTAAAGCATTCCATGCTCAATAACCTGCATACAGAAATTTCTCCAAACCTCTCTTCTGACGCAGTGAGGAGTTTAAATCAAAGAATTATAGAATGATACTGCACAGAAGGAAGCCATTCGGCCTATCAAGCCTGTGCCCGCTCTTTGAAACAGCTATTCAATTAGACCCACTCCCCTGCCCTTTCCCCATAGCCTGCAAATTTTCCCCTTCAAATATTTATCCAATACTAAGAACATAAGAACATAAGAAATAGGAGCAGGAGTAGGCCATATGGCCCCTCGAGCCTGCTCCGCCATTCAATAAGATCATTGCTGATCTTCGACCTCAACTCCACTTACCCGCCTGATCCCCATATCCTTTGATTCCCAGAGTCCAAAAATCTATCTATCTCAGCCTTGAATATACTCAGCGACTGAGCATCCAAAGCCCTCTGGGGTAGAGAATTCCAAAGGTTCACCACCTGCTGAGTGAAGAAATTCCTCCTCATCTCAGTCCTAAATGCCCAACCCCTTATCGTGAGACTATGCCCCCTAGTTCTAGACTCTCCAGCCAGGGGAAACAGCCTCTCAACACCTACCCTGTCAAGCCCTCTAAGAATTTTATACGTTTCAATGAGATTGTCTTTTGAAAGTTATTTTTGAAACTGCTTCCATCACCCTTTCAGGCAGTGCACTCCAGATCATTACAACTCACTGCATAAAAAAAATTCTCCTCATCTCGCCTCTGGCTCTTTTGCCAATTACCTTAAATCTGTGTCCTCTGGTTACCAACCATTGTGCCATTGGAAACAGTTCCTCCTTATTTACTCTGTCAAAACCCTTCATGATTTTGAACACCTCTATCAAATCTCCCGTTAACCTCCTCTGATCTAAGGAGAACAACCCCAGTTTCTTGAGTCTCTCCACATAAACTGATGTCCCGCATCCCTGGTACCATACTTGTAAATCTCCTCTGCACCCTCTCTAAAGTCTTGACATCCTTCCTAAAGTGTGGTGCCTGAAATTGAAAACAATGCTCCAGCTGGGGCCTATCCAGTGTTTTATAAAGGTTTAGCATAACTTCCTTGCTTTTGTACTCTATGCCTCTGTTTATAAAGCTAAGGATCCTGTGTGCTTTTTTAACAGCCTTCTCAACTTGTCCTGCCACCTTCAAAGATTCGTGTATGTGCACCCCCAGGTCTCTCTATTCCTGGACTCCCTTTAAAATCGAACCATTTAGTTTATATTGCCTCTCCTCATTCTTCCTACCAAAATATATCACTTCACACTTCTCTGTGTTAAATTTCATCTGTTATGTGTCTGTCCATTTCACCAGTCTGCCTATGTCCTCCTGAAGTCTGTTACTATCCTCCTCACTGTTGACTACATTTTTGAGTTTTGTGTCATCTATAAACTTTGAACTTATGCCCTGTATACCCAAGTCCCGGTCATTAATTTATATCAAAAAGAGCAGTGGTCCTGTATACCAACTCCTGTATACTTCCCTCCAGTCTGAAAAACAACCATTCACCACTGCTCTCTGCTTTCTGTCCCTTAGCCAATTTTGTATCCATGCTGCAACTGCCCCTTTAATCCCATGGGCTTCAAATTTGCTAATAAGTCTATTATGTGGTACTTTATCAACTGTTTTTTGAAAGTCCATTTACACAATACCAACTGTGCGACTCTTCTCAACCCTCTCCGTTACTTCATCAAAGAACTCAATTATGTTAGTCAAAAATGATTTGCCTTTAACAAATCTGAGCTGGTTGTCCTTTATCGTTGTGACTAGTGCCAGGGCCTGAGTACCTCCTCTTTGGAAAACGCACATGCGTGGGATGGTGATCTTGTCACGCATGTGAATTGTAGGTCTCCAACTGCCCTTGCTGCCACTCACTAAAAGCGCGGACTGGAGGCCAATGGCTGAGCACCAAAAATGCAACCAATGCAGGTAGCCATGGGGGGTGGGTGGTGGGGGGGAGGAGGGCAGAGCTTGGTGGAAGGGGGAAGCAGGAGAAGCGGGGAAGGGGGGAAGCAGGAGGACATCGAGTGGAGCAGGAGGTGGAGGGATCAGAAGCAGGAGTACAGGGTGGGGTGGGGGGGGAGGGAGTGAAGCAGAAGCCCTGAAGGAGCAGAGCACGGGTCGAGGGCGGCGGTGGGGGGGGGGAGGGGATGGGGCGGAGAACGTGAACCAGGTCTAAGGGGGGGAAGGGGAGAAGAGAGGGAGAACGTGGTCCAGACGTGGAAGTGCATCACGTTCTCCTCTACCTCACCCCCCACCCCAGTTAGACCTGGATCATGCTCTCCTCCCCCAGTTAGACCTGGATCACGCTCTCCTCCCCCCGTTAGACCTGGATCACGCTCTCCTCCCCCCGTTAGACCTGGATCACGCTCTCCTCCCCCCGTTAGACCTGGATCACGCTCTCCTCCCCCCGTTAGACCTGGATCACGCTCTCCTCCCCCCGTTAGACCTGGATCACGCTCTCCTCCCCCCGTTAGACCTGGATCACGCTCTCCTCCCCCCGTTAGACCTGGATCACGCTCTCCTCCCCCCGTTAGACCTGGATCACGCTCTTGAGCATGAACGGCAGCAAGTTGATTTCTTGCAGTGTCACTATTCACTTTGTAATATAAAAGGTGACCCCCCCCCAACCCTCACCCCCCACTTTCTACCCAATAAACCTGAAAGCAATCCATGACCCACACACAATGCCCCATCAATCACTGCAGCTCTCTCCCAGAGTGTTTAGTTTGATGGCGTGATTAGTGACAGTGTGCGTACTTCTGGTTTTCGATAGACACGTGACGGCCTCCTCCTGCACATGCGGTGGGCCAGCTGATGACATCACTCTCAGTGCATGCTAAAAGGCTATGGCTCTGCTCGTAACATCACTTCCAATTATGTCACCCTCGCCCGTTCTCGTTGAATGATACGCGCCTCACAAAACTAACCTTGCAGCTCTAATTATGGGAAATAGTCAATGCTGTGGATTTGTCAAATTCAGCCTCAGAGGATCAGTTATGGCACGCCGTATGATCTTGCAGTGTCTGTTCATGGGGCCACATATTTGAAGGGCCCACAAGTCAATTGCTGGGTTGGCCTGGCGTGGAGTGTTTTGAGACTCAAAGTGAGGTGGGAGTCTGCTCAATGTAGAAGTCTCACTCCTCCAACAGACAGGAGTTTTGTGGGAGTTTTTACAGATCATGCTGATTGTGTGCCATGCGTGATGCCAGGTTCACAACGACTGGCATAAGCTGATGCCATGCAGCCCTCCGTAGAGTGGGCCTGGCTTGTCGGTGAAAATAATCTTTCACTATTTACCCACAGTAAGGTGCCCAGGTTTTACACCCTTTTACTAGCTGCTCCTGTCTCGGCATCGCTCCCACTCACCATGTTCTTGCTGCTGCTCCCGACTCTGCCCAATTTATCCCGACCAGTTCCTGTCTCCCCACCCACAATTCCCAATCTCCCTCTTATCAGGTCGCATCTAAGTCCAAGCTGCTGTAAAGTAAATAGACCCAGCTCTTTATGCCTATCTGAGTAATTAAGATTCTTTAAGCTATGAATTATTCTCGTGGCTCTCCTATGAAACTTCTCCAAATCCATTATATCACCCTCCATGTGAGGGGACCAAAACTGGGTGCAGTACTCCAGATGCAGTCCAACTAGCAACCTGTATAATGACAGAAGGGGGGTGCTTTGATTTGTACTGAATGGTTCTATTAATACAACCCATTAGTTTTACCTAAAGCTTCACTACATTGGTCATGAACCTTCAGTGATCTGTGCACAATAACACCTAGATCTTTTTCTCTCTCAGCCTCTTTCAGTATTACTGCCTGTAAATGATAGTGTGTTCTGTGTTGGTCCTGCCAACATGCATGACACTACATTTATGTGTTATTTGCCATGTTGGTGTTTAGCAGCAGGCAGACCTCCATGGGAGCTTCACTAGGTTTATAGGCCATTCAGTGGTACAGCTGCTGCTGCTCCCGAGATGCCCTTCCACAACAGGCATTGCAGCAGGCCTAGTCCGCAGGCATGATGGTGATCGATGACTATGGGCCATGAGGTTGAGGACAAGGGGGGATAGTGCACCACGGCGATAGTGAGTTCCTCACAACTTGTTGTTGGAGGTGAGGGGTAGGTAGGGGCGAGTTTATGGAAATGATTGATGGTGCAGTAAAGAAGCGCAGGGTTATCGTTGCTCTCTAGGATTACCCTGGAGTAATAGGTGGTCTTGGCAGAGGAGGGTGAGGCCTAAAATTGCTTGATGCTGTCCATCCTGATATGGTGATGGATGGTTAAACGTGTTGTGCACAGGATACACCCAAGCCTGTGCCCCTTGGGCTTGCAGGAGTGAAGAAGGGCCCATACCAGGGGAAGGAAAGAAGGAAAGAAATAAAGGAACCAAAACACGGCAGCCAATTTGCACACAGCAAGGTCCCACAAACAGCAATGAGATGGTGCTGGTGAAGTGGCAGGGTGGGGCTTATGCCTGCCCATGCAATCCCGCCAGCAGCTACTTGCAATGTGGAGACCTCACTCCCCCAGCAGACGGGAGTTTCATTGGAGTTTTTACAGATCATGCTGATAGCATTCGACAAGGTTCCACATAAGAGATGTTAACAAAAATGAGAGCGCATGAAATTGGAGGCAACCTACTGGCTTGAATAGGGAATTAGTTAGGAGGTAGGAGACAGAGAGTAGGGATAATACGTACATACTCAAATTGGCAGGATGTGACTAGTGGTGTCCCCCAGTGATCTGTACTGGGGCCACAGCTTTTCACTATATTTATAAATGACTTGGATGAAGGAATAGAGAGCCATATATCTAAGTTTGCTGACAACACTAACTTAGGTGGCACAGTAAATAGTGTAGATGGGAGCAGAAAGTTGCAAAGGGACATCAATAGATTAGATGAGTGGGCAAAACTGTGGCAGACGGAGTTTAACGTGGGGAAGTATGAGGTCATCCACTTTGAACCTAAAAAAGATAGATCAGAGTATTTTCTAAATGGCGAGAAGCTAGGAACTGTGGATGAGCGGAGAGATTTAGAGATCCAAGTACAAAAATCACTAAAAGTCAGCGGACAGATACAAAAAATAATTTAAAAGGCTAATGGAATGTTGGCCTTTACCTCAAGGGGGCTGGAATACAAAGGGGTGGAAGTTATGTTATAGCTGTACAGAGCTTTGGTTAGACCCCATCTAGAGAACTGCATTCCGTTCTGGGCACTGCACCGCAGGAAGGATATGTTGGCTTTGGAGGGGGTGCAGCGCAGATTCACCAGAATGTTACCAGGGCTAAAAGGGTTAAATTGTAAGGACAGGTTGCATAGCCTAGGCTTGTACTCCCTTGCGTATAGAAGATTAAGGGGTGATCTAATTGAGGTGTTTAAGATGATTAAAGGATTTGACAAGGTAGATAGTGAGAAACTATTTCCTCTGGTGGGAGAGTCCAGAACAAAGGGGCATAACCTTAAAATTAGAGCTAGGACGTTCAGGGGTAATGTCAGAAAGCACTTCTTCACACAAAGGGTAGTGGAAATCTGGAACTCTCTCCCCCAAAAAGCTGTTGCGGCTGGGAATCAATTGAAAATTCAAGACTGAGATTGACAGATTTTTGTTAGGCAAGGGTATTACGGGATATGGAACCAAGGTAGATGGAGTTGAGATACAGATCAACCATGATCTAATTGAATGGCGGAACAGGCTCGAGGGGCTCAATGGCCTACTCCTATTCTTATGTTCCTGTAGCAGTCCAGGTGATCAATGTAGCTGCCAAACATTAGGAGGGTGTAAGAGCTATTGTTACTTCTATAGTGGCAACAGTTACTGCCCATGTGTTTGAATTTAGCAACTCCCCCCCCGCCCCCGGTTCATTTGATTCCCGTGGGTGCGTTGCCAGCAAAATTATCAGGGCCACAGAAAGGTCATGGGAGTGAAATCATTGCAGAAATCGAGGTGGCCAGTCCTGGTGCAGAATTTTGGATGAGGTGCCCTGTCCCCCTCCAGTTGCCAGACCACCACCCAGAAGTGGGTGGTTTTCATAAGGAAAGTCTAATCCTTTATGTCAGAGGAAGTTGTGAACAGTCTGTTGCTTAGACCAGACCTTGACTCCCTTGTGCAGTGCTGGTCACTGAGACACAAGGGAGCTACTGATGTGCTGTGGCCAGAGAAAAGCCACAAGGAGAATCGCTAGTATAGGAGAAAACAACATAGATTCAAATGTAGGAATGATATCAAGAAATCATTCTTCACACAAAGAGGGATCAACACTTGATTCAAGGCGAGCCAAATGGCCTTGTTCACAGCTGTAGGAGTGAAGAGGAGGCACTGTGCAGTTTGTGTTTCCTGCAATTCCCAACAGCTATCGTCTGTATTCCAAAAGACATTGCGTTATTTGCAGTTGTGGAGTAGAAGACAATGTTGCTGTCCGTTGGCCCCGTACCTGTCTGCCGTCTTTCCTGCTACTCCATGTTTGAACCTCTCCGATCAGGTTTCGGCCCTAATCAGAGTCAAACGTAAGATCCTCGGTGACTGTGGCCGTGGTGCACTATCCCTCCTCATCTTTATTTCAGTAGTTTTTAAACACAGTTAACGACAACATCCTTCTCCAATGCGTCTCTTCCGTTGTCCTGCTGAGTGGGAATGCCTTTACTTTGTTCCACTATTACCTATCCAGTCATAGCCAGAGAATCTCCTGAAATAGCTTCTCTTCCCACCCTCACACCATTACCTCTGGAGTCCTCCATGGATCTATCCTATTTCTCATCTACATACTGCCCCTTGGCGAAATCATCGGAAGACATGATGTCAGGTTCCATGTGTATACTGACAATACCCCGTTCTACCTCACCACCACCTCCTCCCTCGACTCCTCCATTGCCTCTGTGTTGTCAGACTGCTTGTCCAACATCCAGTCTTGGATGAACTACAAATTCCTCCAATTAAACATCAGGAAGACCAAAGTCATTGTCTTTGGTCCCTGCCACAAGCTCCATTTCCTCATTACTGATTCCATCTCCTCCCTGGCCACTGCCACCTTGACATCCCAATTGACCCTGAGCTCAACTTCTCCATCACAAAGACCACCTACTTCCACCTGTGCAGCATTGTTTGTCTCCACCCCTACCTCAGCCCATCTGCTGCTGAAAGCCTCATTCATGCCATTGTAACCTCCATACTCGACTATTGCAATGCTCTCCTGGCCGGCCTCCCATCTTCCACCCTCAATAAACCTGAGCTCATCCAAAACTCTGCTGCATGTATGTTAACCCGCAGCAAGCCTTGTCCACCCATCACCCCTGTACTCGCTGACCTACATTGGCTCCCGGTCCACCACCACCTTCATTTTAAAATTCTCATCTTTATGTTGAAATCCCTCCATATCCTCACCACGTCCTATCTGAACTCAGTCGTGTCGGTGCTGTGCGTTCTCTGAACTCGGTCGTGTCAGCGCTGTGCGTTCTCTGAACTCGGTAGCGTTAGCGCTGTGCGTTCTCTGAACTCTGTAGCGTTAGCGCTGTCTGTTCTCTGAAATCAGTAGTGTTAGCACTGTGCCTTCTCTGAACTTGTAAACAATTTTACAACACCAAGTTATAGTCCAACAATTTTATTTGAAATTCACAAGCTTTCGGAGGCTTCCTCCTTCCTCAGGTGAATGTTGTGGAATGTATTCTCTGAACTTGGTAGCCTACATGACACTGACTAGATCAAATTACACATTGCAGAGAACTTGAATTACTCTGCAGCAGACTGGATCAAATTACACATTTCAGACAAAGGTTTGGGTGAGTATTGTCCTCCCACTTCCTGCCAGTGACAGTAGTGAATTCAGGACTCAACTTTGATTTCAATAACTTCAGATCATAACCACTGCTCCCATTTTTCGGTCAGCTAGTGCTGGTAATGGTTCTGCTGCTGCCATTTACGGCTACTCCTGATCAATCTTTTGTTTCTTAAACTGTCTCATTACCACCTTCCTAGCCTTGCACCAACATCCCTTTTGTCATTTAATCACTCGTGCCCTCTACCCTATCACAGAATTTCCCTTTTGTTCTTTCCTCTCATCCCCTCAGCTCTGTAGTTGCTTAAAAACTTTAACTCTTAACATCTTCCAGTTCTGACGAAAGGTCGTCAATTTGAAACATTAACTGTTTCTTTCTCCACAGATGCCGCCTGACTTGCTGAGCTTCTCCAGCATCCGCAGTATTTTGCTTTTGATTTGGTGAATTATCTTAGTTCCACCACAGAAGTGGTAATAGTCACGGCTGTCATTTATTAATCCGTATTTTTCCAAGTGACAATTTTTTCTTGGATTATTGTCTGTTTCCCCATCACTGATGTTAGGCTGACTGGCCTGTAGTTATCCCTCTCCCCTTTTTTGAACAGTGGTGTAAACATGTGCAATCCAGTCCTCTGGCACTGCTCCCATATCAAAGGAGGATTGGAAGATTGTAGCCAGAGCCTCCGCTGTCTCCATCCTTACTTCCCTCAGCAACCTAGGATGCGTCCCTTCCGGACCAGGTGACTTTTCTACTTTGAACACTGCCAACCTTTTAATTACCTCCTTTATTTTTATCCTATATCACTATTACCTCCTCCTTTAGTGTGACATTGCCAATATCTTCCTCTTTAGTGAAGACAGATGCAAAGTATTTATTTAGTGCCTCAGCTCTGCCCTCTGCCTCCACTAGAAGATCTCTTCAGTCCAGCTCCTTTTTAAATACTTGCAGTAAATCTGCACTTACTGCAACTTATTCCTCGCTATAAAAAGTACTTAACATCTAACCTAGTTCTATGCTTACTAGGTCTCTTGGTCCTCCCTAACCTATGTGGCTAAAATAGCCTAGCCATCATAGATAAGAGTTTAATCCTTTCATTATTTTGAAGACCTCTCAAATCTCTTCAGAGTCTACACTTTAAAATAACAGTAAAAAGCCCCAACTCTAAGCCAATTATGGTAATAGGGGGCCTAGTGGCCCTCCTGAACCTTGTCCAGGGCCTCCAAAACTGGATATGGTATTTGAGCTGAAGCCTGACCAAGCCTGTGCACAGGGACAGAATAGTAATATTGTATTTAATCATACTGCTAACACCTTTGACTTTATCTGCACACACTGAATTATGAATTCAAACCCCTCTAATTGCACACAGCCTTTATGAATTTTCATCGTGTATACTTCCATTCCTACTCAAAAAATACATTACTTCACACATCCATAATTAAATTACATCTGCCAGCTGTTCACCTATTCAGACAATCCGAGAAGGACACCCTGAAGTCTTTTAGTTCTACGCACACACCACACACCTTCTGGGCTGCACCAATTTCAACCCTTTTCCAATTCAAACACCCACTTGCCCTGATGGTGTCCATCCAAGCTGTTATATTTTTAATACACCCTTTGGCCATTCATGAAAGATCAGTGCAACCACCAATGTAGAAGATTGGATGGTAATTTTTCTTCCTAGGAGACATTACAAGCTACATAAAAGTTTACATTTTATAATTGTAAGGAGAAAAGATTCTATCCCACAAAAAGCTACAAGATCACCCTCCAATACTCAGCTTGTCCTTGCTACCACCACTTCCATACAGATGACCATAGGTCCCAGTTAGAAGGGCACTGGCATTTAATGTCAGGAACAAAATACCTCATTCCAAAAGAGATCTTGGAGGCAGAGTGTATGGGTGAGATACTAAATGAATACTTCGCATCAATCTTCACTGGAGAAGATTCACTGCCAATGTAGCAATAAAGGAGGTATTAGCAAAATTGAATAATAAAAAAATTGAGATACATAAAAGGTTGGCAGTACCCAAAGTAGAAAAGTCACCCAGTCCAGATGGGATCCATCCTAGGTTATGGAGGGAAGCAAGGGTAGAAATTGCAGAGGCTCTGGTCACAATCTTCTAGATAGGACTGGAGGATTGCAAATATTACACCCCACTTCAAAAAAGGGAGGGATAAACCTGGCAATTAAAGGCCAATCAGCCTAACATCAGTGATGAGTAAACTGAGAATAATCCAGGACAAAATTAATTGGCACTTTGAAAAGTATGGGCTAATCAATGGAAGTCAGCATGGATGTTAAAGGAAAATAGTGTTTAAGTAACTTAATTGAAGTAACGGAGGGTTGCTAAGGGTAGTGCAGTTAACATGCATATGGACTTCCAAAAAGGCATTTGATAAAGTACCACATTAATTTTGCTTACAAGTCTATTAAGTCCATGGGATTAAAGGGCAGTGTGAATACAGAATTCAGGAGGACAGAGACTGCTGAAATGGGCAGAGATATAGCAGGTGAAATTTGACAAGTGTGAAGTGGGTTTTATGAGGTTAAAGGCACTATAGAAATGCAAGTTGTGATGCATTTTGGTAGGAAGAATGAGGAGAGGCAATAACAAAATGGTACAATTTTAAAGGGGGTGCAGGAACAGAGAGCTGGGGGTGTAAGTACACAAATCTTTTGAAGGTGGCAGGGCAAGTTAAGGCAGCTGTTAAAGCATATGGGATCCCAGGCTTTATCAATAGAAGCATGGAGTTACACTAACCTTTATAAAACACTGGTTAGGTCCCAGCTGGAGAATGGTGTCCAATTCTGGGCACCATACTTTAGGAAGTATGTGAAGGCCTTAGAGGGTGCAGAAAAAGTTTACTAGAATGGTTCCAGGGATGAGGGACTGGGGTTATATGGATAGTTTGGAGAAGCTTGGGTTGTTCTCCTTAAAAAGAGATTTGATAGGTGTTCAAAATCATGAAGGGTTTTGATAGAGTAAATAAGGAGAAACTGTTTCTAGTGGTAGGATGGTTGGTAACCAGAGGGCACAGATTTAAGGTGATTGGCAAAAGAACTAGAGGCAACATAAGGAAACTTTTTTTTGCACAGTGTTATGATTGGGAATGCACTGCCTGCAAGGGTGGTGGAAACAGATTCAATAATTTTCAAAAGGGAAAAATAACAGGGCTATGGGGAAAGAGCAGAGGAATGGGACTAATTGGATAGCTCTACCAGGCACAATGGACCAAGTGGCCTCCTTACAGCTATATAGCCAAATGTGGGAAAACAAGTCCACTCTCTTCCCCCACCCAATGCAATGAGTTGAAACCTAGGTTCAAAAGCAGAATTTTATGCTGTTGCTATAGTATACTGGAACCCCAGTGCCCAAACCACTAGGTGGCATAGACTTTTGTGCAAAATACTCATGCCAACTCTGGTAAGATACCAAATACAGCTGGGTCAGGGCACAGGGGCAGGTAGAGAAACAAGGCACCTGTGCACAGTGAACAAACACTCCTCCCAGTTGAAACAAGTTGGAAGGGGTAAGATCACAAAACCACACAATAATTGGCTTCTACAATTAGTTTATTTTTAAATCAGGTAGCTTACATATACAATAGAAGTCACTGAAAAGTATTACATGTTCCATTACACTGAAGCTTGTGCCTCTACACATCATCCAGTGCTTAAAATTGTGAAAGGGCTGTAGAGCCAGAGGTATAAATAGGAAACCTCCACTGACTCAGTGTTGTGAATGGAGTTGGGGGTGGGGAAAGACAGACACTGTAGCATTCCACCTTCAAGTGTACCACCAGAGCTTTTGCTCACCTTCTCAAAAAAAAAGCAAATCAAGAGCTGCATTAAGGGTGATATAACTTGCCTGCCAATTCCATCAAGAAGTGTGGCTCACATATTCCTATTTTGTTTTGTATTGGAGGCCAGTCAAGCTAATTTAATTGATAAAGGTTACATTATACAGTCCAAACAATCCACTTTGGTTTAAGAATGCAATCTTAATGTTGGATTTTAGCAATGCACACAAAAAAAAGTGCACTTTAGAACACTAACAAGGCCACAAAAT
The DNA here is from genome assembly GCF_035084215.1 of Heptranchias perlo. Classification (NCBI taxonomy): domain Eukaryota; kingdom Metazoa; phylum Chordata; class Chondrichthyes; order Hexanchiformes; family Hexanchidae; genus Heptranchias; species Heptranchias perlo. Next base: position 30,298,121 of record NC_090339.1, on the reverse strand, counting down.
AAGATTATAGAATCAAAACAATTTGGCAGTACAAGATTTACCACGACTGTTTTTGCTAATCACCCATATGCAAGATACAACACCAACTACCAGATTCCATCAATGTTTGAAATCATCCTAATTTAAGCAGGCCATACTTGGTGGGCTGGTGGGGGGAAAGGATTAGAGAAACAAAAGTTAATTATCCAGGACTCCTACACATTGGAAAATATTTGCTGCACCATTAGAAAAGGCTGCAAGATAGCTCACACACAACGTAGAAAAAAAGTGTTTAGTGTGCCATTCCTTTCACTAGGACAAACTTCAATTTTGTAAAAAAATGTAAAAACTTCAGCTCGTACGACAAAAGGTTTGCTTTTGAAAATAAAGACATTGATCATAAATCCAAAGCTGAAAATCTCAAATGCAAGAAAGCTCCAGGTAGTAAATTCATGGCATTGAGTGAAACTACAATTTAAGGCTTTTGATTAAAATGGATTTCTACACTTCTTACTAACCAGTACAGCCTTATACATATCTAAACTCAAATAAATGTGAGGAGTTTAAAAACTTTATTTTTTGTGGTACATTACACCATAAGCATGCAAAACATTGTACAAAATCAGTTTTGCTTGAAGCAAATAACTTCTGCTGGCTTGGTTCCTTAAATTGTACTGAGGTTTTGGTGTTGATACAGGTCTCCTAAAGAAAAGAGCAAAAGTTGGAGATTAACTACTTGACCAGCATTATATTGCAAAGATAAACTGACTGACCAGTGTAATATTTTGTTAGTTAATTTAGAACTCGAAGTGAACAGGCCATACTTCAAGCTATTTATAGGTGCTTTGTTTCCAGGTATAATGGGCAGCAAGAACTAGTAAAAGATCACCAACCTTGTGAACATGGAACCAAGTGGGGGGAGGGGGGGGTGGTGAAGGGAAGATGGATATGTTAGACCCTTTGGTGTCTGGTTTTCATTTTACCAATTTTCACCATGCACATGCTGTACTTAGATTTGATCATGGAAACAAGGCACTGTCTGGGTTTATCATCTTTGCAGCTTTAAAAACTAGAGTCTCAAATGCATGTCACAGATTGAAAATGCACACAAGTTATGAAATGAATGTTTTATGGAAAGCAAGCATTCAGCCAGCAGGTTCATGATCACAAACAGGATTTGTATGCTGCGGTAAGGATTGTTTCACCCAAACAATAAGTCATTGTAATTTTAAATTCACATATTACCTGGCTAGGTCCATTAAACCATTTCATATTGGTTGTTTGTGATGTATCTAGACAGACAACAGGCCAGCAAGATCCCAATCAACTGCAAGGGGTGGGTAGGGGGGAAAAAGGAAAATAAAGTTTATATAGAAATGAAATCTGTATTTTTAAACATGGCTGCAACATAGCATGCAAGACAATGGACAAGTTTACATTACACCTGCATTAAGGAATGAATTAATGCCCGGCAGAGTTTAAAATCACTGCATGTAGTACACACATCCCTGCTGTAAACCTGTTTGATGGAGTCTCCTGTCAAATCAAAAGACGAGTCTGTTGTGGGTGCACTGATGGGAGAAGAACCCAATCCTGGATGCTCATATCACATTCAAAGTCAAATAAGGTGGGTAGATGAGTTGCCTTGCGTGGCTTTGTGACAACCGGGCAAACTGCACACTGGTGGATTATAGTAAGGCACTCTGTGCGGTAGCTGGTTGCACTCGTCAGTGTAGACCAATGTCCGGTGTTGGTGTGCCTCAACAAGAGGATGAATAGGCATGGTGCAGCACGTAGAGGAGCCCAGGATGAAAGCCCACTGAGTGAACTCATTTATGGCTAAGGTGATCACAGCATATTGCCAGGGCAGCACTAAAGAGTTAGGCAGATGACCCAGTGACAGCCTGCAATACTACAGTAGACTAGATACTTAGAACAATTACTGTCTGGAACCTTCCTAGATTGATTGCAATTACAGGCTCATGAAATCAATTTTCATGTGCAAAAAACCTCACTTGGAATACAGCTATGCTATATGAATTAGCTTCAAGTTATAAAAAGCTTAACGTATCAAAGAGAATGTTAGAAAAGTGATGAACATAGCCCAGTGATCTACTGAAAGGCAGTACATTGAAATAACCTTAAGAAAGCCACTACAATTTTTAAAGCATGGGAAATTGAAACTTTACTTACTCAAAACTACAACAAAGCAATACAAATAGTGTCCTTTCAAACTTGGATTGTTGAGTTATATAGGGTGACTGGTAGTGGCAGTTAGTCAAATCATGAAACATTAAAAGCATATTCCTATACCATATTCATAGCCTGAAGTCTATGACAACACTAGACCACAATGTTAAGCCACATCCAAGTGTGGAGAACATACCTGGAAAAAGCCAATTCCAAAAGCAATTCCTGCAATGATTCCAATATTAGTCTCCATGAAGTTAATGACCAATAGAATGCAACCCTGCAATAAAAAATTTAAAACTTAACTGGTAAAGATTGGCAAATATCAATTGTCACAGACAGCTTATTCCTAAAGGCCACAGGCCAAGTTACTAGCTTTCCAGTTTAAAAGCTGATCCAAGTTGAAAATGGTGAAACTTGCATCCTAGGTGTGCAATGGGAACTGAATTGGAGCATCAAACAGGTAAATACCAAATTCAGCAGCTTCACAATTTAAATATTTTACTATAGTACAACATGGAATAAACCAAATGAGATAATCAGAATCAGGGATCCTGCTCACCAGTGACTATGTGGATAGGATCAGACTCTGCACAGATTAAATAATTTACCAACACTCACATGAAGAGCTGTCATTTTAGCAAGGTACCAGAGGGCTGCTGGCACCCAGTGAACTGCATCCTTAGAAGTGTCAGTACCCTCAGAAGTTTTTTTTTGAGGGGGGGCGGGGGAAGACATTTAAACACTGGCCTTGGCAGTGGAGGGTTAAGACAATTGAATGTAAATGAGACTTAACCAGATCATGATCAAATAAAAACAAACACTTTCCAAAATAAAAGCCTTAAGTACCCTATAATTATTATTGAGACCTCCTTAAAATATGATAGAGACAAAGTGACTGAAGCCCACATTTATATGGAAACCTGTAATGGATAAGGTAAAGACATATAATTACATTTTTGAATGAATGAGCCTGGTTTTACTGGAAAGTAGAGTGAAGGTGGTCACGACTATAAAGTTACTTAAACTTAGAAAATGGAACATCTATAGTCATACCGTTTTAAAGACTTTGTCTTTGGCAATGGTCATGTTTTTCAGATCTTCAGGTTTGCAGTCACTGCCATTACTACAGCAGCTAGCTGGGATTCCATTCCCTTTGAAGTAGGCAGTACCATTCCAGTCAGTGTAGTTTTGAACACCACAGCAATGCAACTAGGAGAAAAAGCTACAAGTTTGAGTGCAAGGACTATTGTGCTGTACTATTCTTGTACAGCTGTGTAGCACCATTTTATTTGCACAAGTTTTGCTAACTATCTGAAAAGTTTCAATATGATCTACAGCCAGTAGAGACACCAAAAGTGTACTAGTTGCAGTAGTTTGAAAAGGGACTGTCTCCTGCTTGAGGAGTCAGTTCATTTTTGTGGGTACGATGAAGAAATCAAATGGACATAGGTAAAATGTGATTATTAGACAGAGCTGAAAATACAGCAGGAGCAGGCAAAAGTACTGAAAGTGACTAAGGGGTAGGCTGGAATACTTTTAAGAACCTGCCAGGTAACCTTTCGTGCCAGAGATGGTTAGGAAACAATATGCCTATAAGGGTGCATGTGGCCCATAGAGTGGACCCTGGTTTCTAATCACACATGCAAACACTTTTTGGCCATGCAAAGATTGCTTTCTTGGACTTCACTGAAGAGGATAGTGCGAGATGACGACTTTACAGGACCAAATTCAAGTTTACCACTTTCAGGGAACAAGACACCTTGACAAACAGGGATCCATTAACGCACTACTTCTTAGAAGAACATCCCAAGGTGCTTCACTGGGATGTAATCAGACAAAAAGAGCCACTGAACCAAAGGAGGGGGTGGAGGAGGAAGAGTTTAGGGCAGGAATTTCAGAGCATGGGGACAAGACAACTGAAGGCACAGCCACCAATGGTGGAGCAAAGGTTGGGGAGGTGTTGCACAAGAGATCAGTCACAGGAACAGAGTGTTCTAGGGCTTTGGGGGAGGGGGAAGGGAGGAAGACAGGAGAAGGGTGTTGGAGGAGGTGCAAAGCCACAAGGGGACTTAAAACATAAGGCTGAAAATTTTAAATTGGAACCTGCAAAACCATAAGCTGACATAGGTCAAAGATGGAGGAGTTGAACAAGACAGGATGGGCAGAAATCTGAATGAGCTGAAGTTTACACAGAATGGAAGCTGAGAGGGCAGCCAGGAGAGCATTGGTATAGTTGACTCTGGAGGATGATGATTTCAGCAGCAGATTGGCTAAGGAAGTAGCAGAGATGAGCAATATTATGGAGCTGGAAGTAGACAGTTAGTGTGATGGCAAGGATTATCCACTTTGGTAGCAAGAATAGAAAAGCAGAATATTTTTTAAAAAGAGATACACTAAGAAATGCTGGTAGTCAGAGGCATTTAGCTATCCTTGTACACAAAACACAAAATTAACAAGCAGGTATAGCAAGCAATTAGGAAGGAAGATGGTACATTAGCCTTTACTACAAGGGGGTTGGAGTATAAGAGTAAGGTGGTCTTGCTGCAATTATAGAGGGCTCAGGTGAGACCACACCTGGAGTACTGTGTACAGTTTTGGTCTCCTTACCCAAGGAAGGATATACTTGCCTTAGAGGTGGTGCAACAAAGGTTCACTACATTGATTCCTGGACGAGAGGGTTGTGAAGAGAGATTGAATAGAATGGGCCTATAATCCAGTTCAGAAGGGAGGTGATCTCATTGAAACATAAAATTCTTAGAGGGCTTGACAGGGTATATGCCAAGAGGCTGTTTCCCTGACTGGAGAGTCTAGAACTAAGGATCAGTCTTAAGGTAAGGGGTAGGCCATTTAGGAAAAATGCCTTCACTCAGGCTTGCAAATCTTTGGAATTCTCTACCCTAAAGGGCTGCGGATGCTCAGTATATTCAAGATTGAGATTGATGGATACTTGGATACTAAGGGAATCAAGGGATATGGGGATAGGGCAGGAAAGTTAGGTTGAGGTAGAAAGTCAGTCATGATCTTATTGAATGGCAGAGCAGACTCAAGAGGCCATATGGCCTACTCCTGCTCCTATTTATGTTCTTAAGAACAATGCATATCTATAGCACCTTTCATGACCTCAGCAGGTCCCACAGCACTTTATAGCCAATTAAGTACTTTTTGAAGTAGCCACTTATATAGGAAACAAGGCAGCCAACTTGCAAACAGCAAGGTCCCACAAACAAAATGAAAAATGACTAAATAATCTGTTTGTGATGGTGGTTGAGGGATAAATGTTGACTAGAATGAGTAGAAGTCATTGCGCTTCATCGAACAAGAGCCATTGGATCTTTTACATCCACCCAAGAGGACAGACGGAGCAGTTTAAAGTCTCATCCAAAAGCTGGCACCTCCTTCAGTGCAGCACCACCTCAGTACTGCACTTATGTGCCAGCTTAGATTACATGCTCAAGTAGGGCAGGAACCCATGGCCCTCTGATTCAGAGGTAGGTATGCTACCACTGACCCATGGCTGAGCTCAGCTTGGTCAAGTAGGATATGGAGGTCGCAAACAGTCTGCTTCAACCCAAGACACTGGCAAGGGAGGGGGATGGAATCAGTAACAAGGTACTGAGTTTGCAGCAGGGACTGAAGACAAATCACATCGGTCTTCCCAAATGTTTAGCTGGAGGAAATTGCAGCTCATTCATGACTAGATGTCAGATAAGGAGTCTGACACAGGCAGTGGAGGAGTTGAGAGCAGGGTGCTCCGCATACCCCATAAATTCAGATGTTGGCAAGGGGCATGTTTGAGGAAAGGAGTGAAGGATAGAGGGGTGGGATAGAGAAGTGATTGCTGGAAATTCTCTGGCTACAACTGGATAGTTAAGGAGGGGAAACAAAGCACAATGAGCTGGAAACCAGGAGAGGCATTGAAGAAGGATGCTATGGATGAACCAGTTATCTTCAACCTTTGACAAGGAGGGCTAATGCATCCCTGGCCACAATTCATTTGGCATCGAGTGGGGTTGTATCAGTGCTGTGGCAGGGGTGGAAATCTGATTGGAGAGATTCAAACAGAGTTGAGGACAAGGTGGCACGGATTTGGGAACAATACATTCAAGGACTTGAGGAAAGGGAGGTTGGAGATGGGATAGTAGCTTGCAAGAGCGTTTCATTTTTTTTTAAAAAAGTGCTGCTTTGAGAGGGAGGGTGACAGTGCCTGAGCAGAGGGAACCATTTACAATATCAACTAGTATGGGGTCCAAGAAGTTGAGTGGTCAGCAGTTTAGTGGGAATGATCTCAGGGCACAAGGTTGTTTGTTTAGGGCTTACCACTAAACTACAGTACCTGGTCACAATATATGAATTCCACCAAGCAGATTGTTGGCACTTTGAGTGGAGCTGGATGCTATAATTAGAACTTGTGTACTAGAGAGGTGTTTCAATAGGCTGAATAGCCTTTTCTTGCCCTAGATCTCATTACTCTGAAAATCAAGATGGAAGGATGAACACAGTATTCTGTAGCTGACAGCCTTACTTATTTTTTATAATGAGCAACCTTCTAGAGGTGGATTCAATTTGAAACTTTATCTTTACAATAGATTATTCTTGCTCCTCTGGAAAGCCAAGTATTTCCCAATGATCTATAAAGCACAAGGGGTTTACTGTTGAATATGTCCTTTGGGGGGGGGGGGGGGGGGGAAGGGAGAAGAGGAGGAAAGGGTAGAAAAAGGAAACAAAAAAGGGTACTACATCCCACTGCAAAATCACATACAGCACTGATGAACTTATCAGCTAGTTAAGCGGTTGGTGATTAGCAAGGGCACTTGATCTTGCGTTACTTACATTTTGCTGGATGTAATCCACAGGGGACTCCGTTGCATTATATTTCTGTACAGCTTCTTGGAAGGTGGCCTTGAAAATGATTTTAATCTAGAACAAAAACATGAGTCAATGAATTTGCAAATAAAGCTTTGCAAAACATTCCGTTAACAGAAAAGCACAGCTTAGCTTTTGATTCCATGGTTCACTGCGTGACCCTAAAACCTATTTTTTTTTAAATGCAAGTTTAGTATGATTTATCTGCTTTCAATGGCCAAGTGACCATCTCACCAGTAATGCAAGAGCCCAAGTCATGCATTACAGTTCCTCCTAGGATTTAACAGCTGAATAGCAACAAGCCAAGATTTTGCATCTGCTTAGACCTCAGTAAATCTAAAAACATTTGCACATAAGTTGGCTTCCTAGGAGAGTCCAAGACTCATGTTCCAGGCACAACTGCCTTTTGTTCCTACCACTGCTATCTAGCAAGGCCCAATGAAAGTTTAACCCTTTGCACATGCACATGATTTGACAAGGTTTTGCATCCCATGTTAAATGAAGTTTTAAAAAGTAATTTGTACAATGACATGTAACCATTTATTTTGAAAAAATGTTAAGTATTAAACAAGTCAGGCCAGAAGTGCACATGCATGGAAACTCCTTAGGGTACTTAATAAGCAAATACTAACGTCTGGGGACTTGTGCCAAAATTAGGAGAGCTGGCCCACAGACTATTCAAGCAACAGCCTGACATAGCCACACTTAATCATACCTTTCAGCCAACGTCCCAGACTCTTCCATCACCATCCCTGGGTATGACCTGTTTCACCGGAAGGACAGACCCACCAGAGGTGGCAGCAGTGGTATACAGTCAGGAGTCCTCAACGTAGAGTCTGGAACCCATGAAGTCTCATGGCATCAGGTCAAACATGGGCAAGGAAACCTCCTGCTGATTACCACCTACCGCTCTCCCTCAGTTGATGAATCAGTATGCCTCCATATTGAGCACCACTTGGAGGAAGCACTGAGGGTAGCAAGGGCACAGAATGTACCAAGAGTGGCACAGTAGCACCACAACTGAAGGACATAGCTGCCAGACTGGGCCTGCGGCAAGTGGTGAGTGAACAAATAAGAGGGGAAAAAACCTACTTTACCTCGTCCTCACCAATCTACCTGTTGCAGATGCATCTGTCCATGACAGTATTGGTAGGAGTGACCACCGCACAGAGGGTAGCAAGGGCACAAAATGTACTCTTGATGGATGTTGAAGCCCCCCCACCCAGAGTTGTTCGGTAGCACTACTACCGTCCGAGCCCTGAAGGACATAGCTGCCATACTGGACCTGCGGCAGGTGGAGAGAGAACCAACATGAGGGGGAAAAAAACCTACTTGACCTCATCCTCACCAACCTGTTACAGATTCATCTGTCCATGACAGTATTGGTAGAAGTGACCACTGCATAGTCCTTGTGGAGTGGAAGTCCCATCTTCACAATGATGGTACCATCCATTGTGAGGTGTGGCACTATCACTGCTCAATGGGATAGATTCAGAACAGATCTAGCAGCTCAAAACTGGGCATCCACGAGGCATTGTGGGCCATCAGCAGCAGAATTGTATTCCACTGCAATCTGTAACCTCATGGCCCAGCATATCCCTCAATCTACCATTACCATGAAGCCAGGGGATCAACCCTGGTTCAATGAGGAGTGTGGAAATGCACGCCAGGAACAGCACCAAGCGTACATAAAAATGAGGTGCCAACCTGGTAAACTACAACACAGAACTACATGCATGCAAAATGATGGAAGGTGTCGTCGACAGTGCTATCAAGCGGCACTTACTCAATAACCTGCTCACCGATGCTCAGTTTGGGTTCCGCCAGGACCACTCGGCTCCAGACCTCATTACAGCCTTGGTCCAAACATGGACAAAAGAGTTGAATTCCAGAGTTGAGGAGAGTGTAACTGCCCTTGACATCAAGGCAGCATTTCACCAAGTGTGGCACCAAGGAGTCCTAGTAAAATTGTCAATGGGAATCAGGGGGAAAACTCTCCAGTGGCTGGAGTCATACCTAGCACAAAGGAAGATAGTAGTGATTGTTGGAAGCCAATCATCTCAACCCCAGGACATTGCTGCAGGAGTTCCTCAGGGCATTTTCCTAGGCCCAACCATCTTCAGCTGCTTCATCAATGTCCTGATCAGAAATGGGGATGTTTGCTGATGAATGCAGTGTTCAATTCCATTCACAACTCCTCAGATAATGAAGCAGTCCATGCCTGCATGCAGCACAACCTAGACAACATCCAGGCTTGGGCTGATAAGTGGCAAGTAACATCTGTGCCAGACAATGACCACCTCCCCATGCCATTCAATGGCATTACCATTGCCAAATCCCCCATCAACATCCTGGGGGTCACCATTGACCAGAAACTTAACTGGACCAGCCATATAAATACTGTGGCTACAAGAGCCAGTTAGAGGCTGCGTATTCTGCGGCAAGTGACTTGCCTCCGGACTCCCCAAAGCCTTTCCACCATCTACAAGACACAAGTCAGGAGTGTGATGGAATACTCTCCACTTGCCTGGATGAGTGCAGCTCCAACAACACTCCAGAAGCTTGACATAATCCAAAACAAAGCAGCCTGCTTGATTGGCACCCTATCCACCACTGGCAACCACAGTGTGTACCATCTACAAGATGCACTGCAGCAACTCTCCAAGGCTTCTTCAACAGCTGAACGAGCTGTGCATTTAATAGCAGCATAATTTGACAACCAATCTGATGGTAACTCAAGATGCACTAAAGTGGCTTCCAATGCTGTTGGAATTCCAAAGGTTGCATACTTTACTGCACCTTTAGCAGGAAAACATGTCTGCTGTCAGGGGCACGTGAATGTAAAAATAAGTTTTAGTTCTCATTGGTCAGTGGACAGAAGTGAGAGCTCAATGTGTAATTCTAATTATGCATTAACACCTACAATATAGCTGCAAAATTCACAGCATTACATTTTACTGGAATTCTAGTGATCAAGGCAGAATTAGTAAAATGATTTGACATTGAGAGTCAGTTGCCTGACTTCAGACACTGGCAGCTGCTGGTAGTATACCCATTTGGTCACAAAGTCATGCTCACTAACTGGTAATGAAGTGATTTTATACAATTTGAATCATTTATTTATCTCCAACACCTCTCATCCACCTTCCAACTGCCAAGTTAGATCGAGGCTCATCTATTGTGTTGTACAGTTAGAATAAAAATGTACACTCCAGTTCAAGAGTAAAGAAAGCAAGGGTTTATGCAAAAACCATCCATGCCACCAGCCCTGTTAAAAGTGCCCCAGTATTTCAGTACTCCATTCATGTCAGGATACCAAGTAGCTCTGATGCACATCCTAAATTTTCTGAATACTAGATGAAGCTGTTTATCAAGTCAGTGAGCAATAAGCTGATGCTCAAGAACTACAATCAAGAGCATGGGAGCAAAAGCATAGGCCTTTCCCTCCCCACCTCTTACCTACTAACTGTTTTGAACAAGGATACTTAATTTCACAAACCCTGTTGGAAGAAACATCTGCCAAGGAGTATGCACATAAACATGCTTGAAGTCAGAAACTGCAGCACAAAAGTCTTCAAAACCATACAAGCCTGATTACCAAATCGCAAATGCCTCAAGTTAACTATGCTGATGAAAAAAAGTGAAAGTTTTCACTTAGTATTTCATGCTCCACATTCTATCAAATACTACCATGTGGGTCATTCAACATTACTTGGGAGAAGCTAACTGCTAGTTGAGAAGGAGAAAAAAGGGCAAGACCAGGCTTTTTGCTCAAGTCAGCAAATTAAGCCATCTTATCCAGCCTTCTATCATGCACAAAAAAAATCCATTGTACAAGAGTCTATTATCATGTTTGTAACATAAAAAAACATTTAAAATGAATTTCAAAATCAAGCTTTTCTTTAATACCATTCCAATCAATGCAATAAGATAGACAACTTGGACTGGCATAACTGCATAATTCTCTTATGGCTACACCAATATTTTGGATCTGCAGCACTTAAACATGCCACTGCTGGAAGATTCTGGTGAACTGAAAAATTGCTCTTTAAAGAACAGATTGCAAATTTGGTTGTTTTACATTGCCATCAGGTGGCAACAAGATGACACTCAAATATACAATGCAGCCTACTGTACTGCAGGATTGCAGCCACTAGGTGACAGTGTGCAGAAAATAGACAAACTTTCTGCACAAGCCATCTAGTGGCTGAAAATGAGCATTCCATTTTTACATCAGAGCAGCATTTAATTGAAGTGGTTCAGTAAATAAGTTGGCTTCAGTTGCCAAATCAAACTGATGTAGATTAGGCAACAGGGCAGCTTATCATGAAGTCACATTCCACCTTTGACTTAGGGCAGCACATTCACAGATGTCAGAGGCACATGTGCAGGCAAATTCCAAGTGCAAGTCAACTTACCCATACTACTGGCACTTTCCATTGTAAGAGCCTAGCAAAACCTCCATTTAGAGATTTTTAACACCTGAAGACAAGAGTGCAGGGTTGCCTCTGACACTGATATTGCTAGGCAACCATATAGTGTGACATTCCCTTTTATTATGGAGGTTTAAAAGCAAGAACAAGTGAAAAGCAACAAAAAAAAATCAAGTGGCAGGTGGGGAATGTCAGGAGCCCAAAAAAGGAAAGCTGCTTATCTGTTCACTCTTTACTGACTTCCTGGATCAGCAGCTTCAGTGCATAATTGTTCTATGAAGGGCCTAGGACTAGTATGATTTTTCTGTAATTGAGGGATGGTAATATTCTGAACTACAAAATCACTCAGATTAGGCATCCTCAAATTGATGATAGGAAGTTTGATCTTCATTCCTACTAGTCTATTAATTTTATCCTTATAGAAAACCAACCCTATAATCTTCCCATTACAGTATCTAGTTTCTTAATCAGCTCAGTGGCATGGTCTTAACCACCCTTCCTGGCAAGCTATTCCACCTTCTACAAGAAATATTTTGGTATCTATCTTAAATTTACTCTTCACAACTATATCTATGCCCTCATCATGTAGATACGCCAAGATAGAATACATATTATTCCAGGTATACTTTGTTCTATTAAATACTTTATAAGACTCCACAAGGTCCCAAGACATTCATCTTGGCGTCCAAGGATAGAGCTATCCTGCCTCTAGAGCCACTGCCTCATGTTGCAATGATTAGAAACAAATGCAACATTCCAAACAGTATGACCAAGGAAATGTCAGGCTTTAGCAGATTTGGACTCAGATTTAGCAATATAGTCTCATTTCATTGTCATCCCATACTGTTGAACATGATAAACATCCTATGTTCTTAAGCTATATCTCTCCCATACGTTACAAGCACCTCCTGTTAATTACCTTCAAGATTCAGTGCCTTTGCCTGTATTGTATTCACTGATCAGCTCCTTCCAAGTCCACCTTAGCTTATATTGTTTGCAAACTCAGCCAGTTTGAAGACACAAAAATTCCAGGCTGTCAATGCATACTAGAAACTGGGCAGTGGGAGGGTGTTCACCAGGACAGATTGAGACACTCCACTAAATGCACCCCCCCCTCCCAATTATGATTAGTTCCTTCACAAAGAACTTTTGCTTTCTTTCCTGTAGAAAAAGTTACTAATCCAAGTCTTGCCCTAATTATCCACCGACTCCAATTTATAAAATTGCTTGAATATGGGAACTCCTTTTGCTAGTTACTAGTTCTCAGAACTTTCCCAACTCAACATCTCATTAAAATGGTTGGTGTTTTACAAGTCTCTTTCCTTTTCTGCAAGTGCCCTGGGATATATTTCTTCCAAAATGTATTGATTTTTTTCTCAGGTCATCTATATTCTGTGTCACTATCAAAATTCCAGAGTAAAATTTGAAGTACCTTGATTAAAAACCTTCAAGTAGGGAAGTAGTCATTTAGCTTGTTAATTATCCTGCCCTCCCAACCCCATCAAATCTATTCTGCACATTTTTCAGGTATATCCTTATGGGCCCCTCAGCATTTTAGGCATGTCCACAAGGATACAGATCATTGTTAACTTCTGAGGAAAGGAGGATCCTTCGAAAAAATCCCACGTTGCAGATGTAGTCAATTAATACTCCGCAATATATTTGCAACTGCAACACTGACAAGATAAAGCACGATAGCTGCTGCAAAAAGTTGCCCTTACCTCATGTCGAAAGACAAATCCAGAAATGCCAGCTACAAGTTGTGCCAAGAAGAGTAGTGACAGGATCATAGCATACTGGCAAAGAAAGAAAAAAAGTGTTACTTCACTTTACATTCTCCAGAAAGAACAAGTCATGTCTATTTAGAAAGTTAGAAACAAAAAAGTGAAAACAAAGCTGATCCAACAGGTCTGTTTGTACAGGAACCCAGTCAAGACCTAGGGACTATTCTGGGCTGGAGTTCACTAGTCTGCTACCTGCCTAGCAATACTCCCAATGCAACTTCAAATCTCTAACTAAAGAGAATCTTTAAACTTGGCACATTGATAAGAAAACAGCACTGACTTCAATTCATTTGGGAAGCCAGTAACTGCAATTGCTGGGTTACCTACTGTGCAATTGAATCAAATCAACAACCCAGCATGAATAGGTGACTCAATATGTACATAAAGGTTTACATAATCTTCCTTTACTTGAAAGAATACACCACTACACTGTTTGACAAAAGTCACAAAATTAAGCAAGAAATTAATTAGAGTTTGGCAATGGAGGCAATTTAAAAAAAACTTACTAGTTTTAACATCCATGTGCTGCCTCGGCATGTTGCAAAGCATCCAAAGAAACCAAATATGATGATGATTGCACCAGTTCCAATGAGTACGTAGGGAGCATTCGTACTTTTCTCAGCTACTAGGGACAGGTATTCTTCCAGACTCACTTTGCCCCATATGCCCACTGCCAAAAGCACACTACCTGCAATCTAAGAGCATAGTTAAAATGTAGAGACAAAAACATGGGTTGGCCTTAAGCAAGGCACTAGTCAGGATTGCAGCCCTCAACAAGTTAGTGACAGAATTTAACTTGTTCAGATTTGCTAAGCATATTTAAAAGTCATTTTTCCACTGATGTTCATAGAATTGGTAAGTTACTGTAATAAAAGTGCATTTTCTACCAACCTCCACTGACCTAGAAGGGTCAAATTACATTGCACCTTGACATATTATCATTGGTCATTCTTACAGTACACATCTAATGAGTTTTATATTCAACTGCTCTCATCTAAAAGCTTAGTCCATCCCACAATTCAGGGTAGCAAAAACAGTTACTATGGCTGCTTTAACACTGGCCACAGCTCCATTACCAAGGGTGGTATTAAAAGCAGAGACTCAGAATATCTTCCACTTTTGTAGTTTCCCAAACACCAATTCAATCTTCTGACTCTTTCTGCAGTGTGGGTTTTGAGGTGAACGTTTAGACAAGAAGACAAATCTTAAGGTTTAAGTAGTAGTCAGGTTTGAAACTTCTAAACAACTTAAACAGCATAACAACCAGGAAAATAGACACCTTCACCTGAATTAGAAGTTGAACTTTAGACTGGGAGAAAGAAGAAAACATCAAAATAGTATATTAAAAGTTTGGTCTAAATAATGAAGACACTCCTGTCCTGCCAGTTCGACAGTTCTGCCCTTCAACACTTCTAGGGGCTCTCAGCTGAACCCCTACAGAGCATACTGCATTGCAAATCATAAAATCTACTTCCAGAAGACTGGTCTTAGCATTGTTGTTATTTCCTCCCAACAATGCTGCTTAGTTTTTAGGCATACAACCAGACAAACCTTCATAGTCTGCAGTGGAGAAAGGATTACAGACAGAATAAAATGCTACTGGTACTTCTATATTTACACTGCACAGCTGACAGGAGTGGTGCTCTTGCAGCCAGCAATACACAATATAAACTGGGGAAATTGTGCCTACGGGCCTGAACTTGTGGGTCCAACAAGCAGAATTTGGAGCTGCTTAAACAGGTGGCTATTTCTAGTAGCCATCCAATGGGGAACTAGCAGCACGCTGAATAGGGTTGCCAATTCAGTTGGAGGCATCGCTGGAGGCTTGATCACGTGATGTCTGCATGTGTTATTTAATTACCTTAAAAAGGTTGGATCTCCTGTAATAGAGTATCTTTGCTCGTGGTTCCATGCCAGCAGCTGTTGAGACATTCCAAGAACCAGGAGGTCACCCGCGAGGCGTGGGAAAAGAGGTGAAACCAGAGGCGGGAGGAACTTTGATTCCACCAGTAACTAATAGTGACTCATTGAAATTGCACCGATAACTTAATTGCACTACTGATAAGTCAGAATCCAATCATAACTAATAGTAACAATACCTCACTGATAGTAATAGGTGCGATGCTCCAATACCCTACTGGTAACTAATACACCTTGTAACGACAACCAGAATCCCTTCGCACAGCACAAGGCGCAGTCAGGCTCCCTAGTCAATGCCACTTTCAACAGGTCCACCACTTTTCCTATTTCCTTGGACTTGGGTTGTGTGTGAAGGTTACAAATCTGGATTGGGAGTCTGTCAATTTATACTTGGACTTCACATGCCAAAACCAGCCAGCACAGACTAACCCAAACCAAGAGATCAGGCAGAGTGTTTGGGACACTTCAGGGCACAGCTCAGCACCAACAATTATAAATCACTCCTTGGGCTCAGACTTGAAAGGAGAGTTTTCATAGAATGATAGAAATTACAGCACAGGAGGCGGCCATTTGGAATATGGAAATCATCCAGGCCGCAATATGGGCAGGTATCCCGAGTATCAATAAAGTGGCCCAGCATGATTTGATGCCACAGCTCCACACTCCCACCTCAGTGCAGGGGTCACCCCTGAATACAAGGCTTTCCACTGGACAACAAGGCATGTCCAGACAGATGAGGACATGGAAATGGAGAGTGTGCAGGAATAACATACAGGAAATCCCTCCATGTAGAATGAAATGGCAGAGGGAATTGCTAAGAGAATGCTCAAGTTGCAAGGTGAAAGTTCCCAAGGGAGGTTTCAGGGCCCAGCAACTCCACCTGAACAGGGGTGACAGCAGACAGAATCACTCCATGTGCTACAGCCTCCAAGACACACCTAACAGTCAGGGCTGAGTACAGTTTTTAATGCCCACTTGTAACAGGCATCTCTAGGAGGCAATATAGTTTTTTGGTGTACATCTGTGACAAAACATGGTGTAGACAAACAGTAGAGGTTAGATGTCTAACTGAACCAGGGAAAACTGAACCTAGTTTCCCCAGCCGTAATGCATGTACCAAACAGCAAAGTAGCTAAAGCAATAGGAAAGACCAGGAGTAATTTCATTGTAAGACTATTTAGTAAGTCTCAATAGCTGTATCATGTTGTTCTCCTCTTAGAGGCAATTTTGGGTGTCTGCTCGGACACATCTGATGTTGCAAATTAGTGCTAGCCTTGCATCTCCTGGAACAGCTGAATAATTTTAATGGGAACCATCTGACCCACTGAAAATAATTACAAGCTGAATATGCAGCAGCAACCAGCAACCCAGCAAGATTACTGGGGTGGAGGTTGCTCTGCCGGTTTATCTCAAGCCCTAGTTCATGGCTGTGCAACCTTGGATCAAGTTTTCAACCAGTTTACTTGGCTTCTGCAACCAATGGGCACCACTGGACCATTTCTGTAATAAACCATCAGAATTAAACCACTATAGTTTATTCATGTAGTTTTAGTTGCCACCTCTTTAGTGCTTGTGGTAGCACTGGGCTAGCCCAATGTCACAATTGGTCCAAAGAAAATAGAACCCATTCAGTAGTTTTCCTTCCCACCAACCCATTTTAAAAAGGTGGCTCTAGAATAACCTTAATTTTACCTAAATGTAAAGAACCTTCCAGAAAATCAACTATTTGCATGAGAGAAAGAAATTTGGTAAATGCTTCATTTCTATAGTTTCAAACTAAAATATTGATAAAGCTTCACTGATTACTATGGGTAAAGACACCACCTGGTGCAATTACAAACCTGAGGTTCATTCCCTGTTGTGCCAATAAGCTTATCTCAACCAAGATGGTAGCTGCAGCACTATAATTGGGCTCAAGTGTCCCTGGGCTAGAGTGGGGAGGAAAGGTCAACATTCCCACTCCTGATCAGTATCCAGCTATTCCTGTTGGGAATCAGGGGGAAACTCTACTCATACCTAGCACAAAAAGATGGTAGTGGTTGTTGGAGGCCAATTATCCCAGCCCCAGGACATTGCTGCAGGAGTTCCTCAGGGCAGTGTCCTAGGCACAACCATCTTCACCTGCTACATCAATGACCTTCCCTCAATCATAAAAAAGGTCAGAAATGGGAATGTTTGCTGATGATTGCACAGCATTCAGTTCCATTCGCAACCCCTCAGATAATGAAGCAGTCCGTGCCCGCATGCAGCAAGACCTGGACAATATCCAGGCTTGGGCTGATAAGTGGCAAGTAAAATTCATGCCAGACAAGTGCCAGGCAATGACCATCTCCAACAAGAGAGTTTAACCACCTTCCCTTGACATTCAAAAGCATTATCATTGCCGAATCCCCCACCATCAACATCCCAGGGCTCACTATTGCCTAGAAACTTAACTGGACCAGCCACAAATACTGTGGCTACAAGAGCAGATCAGAGGCTGGGTATTCTGCGGTGAGTGACTCACCTCCTGACTCCCTAAAGCCTTTCCACCATCTATAAGGCACAGGTCAGGAGTGTGATGGAGTACTCTCCACTTGCCTGGATGAGTGCAGCTCCAACAACACACAAGCTCGACACCATCCAGGACAAAGCAGCCCATTTGATTGGCACTCCATCCACCACCCTAAACATTCACTCCTTTCACCACTGGTGCACTGTGTACCATCCACAGGATGCACTGCAGCAACTTGCCAAGGCTTCTTCGACAGCAACTCCCAAACCCATGACCTCTACCACCTAGAAGGGCAAGGGCAGCAGGCATATGGGAACACCACCTGCACCTTCCCCTCCAAGTCACACCATCCCGACTTGGAAATATATCGCTATTCCTTCATAGTTGCTGGGTCAAAATCCTGGAACTCCTTTCCTAACAGCACTGAGAACCTTTACCTGCAGCGGTTCAAGGTGGTGGCTCACCACCACCTTCTCAAGGGCAATTAGGGATGGGCAATAAATGCTGGCCTTGCCAGCAATGCCCACATCCCATGAACAAATTAAAAAAAAAGTGTAGCACAGCAGACATTACTTGAAACTCATCTACTCTCACGTGAAAGGATCAGAACGCTGTTGCCACTGCTGCTGCCATGGAAAATAGTACCCCAGCATGAGTCAGTACATTCAGGAAAGAGAATTGGAAGATATACCAAGTGTTAACAGTTATAGCAGATAGAAGGATAAACCTACTGTATAGAGACATGCAAACCTTTTTGTAGAAGTTCAAAAGGCAGTAACTTGTTAACAGGTTGCACTCATGCTTTTTTCAGGAATAGCTGGGAATAACTAGGCAGCGATGCACAAAGATGTTTCAATGCCCCTCAGTATTTTAAGATATGGGAGTTAAATGTGTACCTGAAAAAGATTGTGTAGGAAGGAAAGGTTCAGATTCCTAAACATTGGGATCAGTTCTGGAAGTGGCCTGTACAGTTCAGACAGGCTTCATCTGAACAAGGCTAGAATTAATGTTCTTATTGGGGAGACAACTAGTGCCCTCGAGGCAGGGAAAACAGGGTTGTGGGTGTGGGGGGAAAGAGAAGAAAGGAAAAAAAGAAAGCAAAAGGAGTTGAGGAAAGATAAAAGAAAAAAAAGTTAAAGAACAGATCGGATGAAGGGATTAAAACAAGACCCTGAACGAGGCAGATCCAGATGCCTATACATTAATGCACCAAGTAATTTGAATAAAATTAGTGAGCTAGAGACAAGTTGCTATGTTGTGGTTGGGGGGGGGGGGATGGTATGATAGCATTAAGAGACTTGACATAGGCTAGGGCAGGACTGGAAACTGAATATTCAGAAAGGATGAATAGGTAAAGTTGAGGCTCCAGTGTCCCTGGGCTAGAGTGGGGAGCTACATAGGTAGCATTGTTAATGAAAGATTTCATTAGGGAATGGTGCAAAAAGGTGGATCTCTGGTTAGATAGAAAGGAATAGGACAAATGTTACTGCCAGTGAAAGATATGTAGACAAAAAGAAAAATGCAATAACAGGGCCATAATGACTAGGTTTCCAACAATGGATGGAAGCAAAGCAATGCAGGTGGCAAAGAGCAGCAGTTTCTACAAAGTATCCAGTGCTACTTTCTAGATAAGCATGTTTTTAGTTCAAGAAAGGAGCAGTGCTGGATCAAGTTTTAGGAAATGAAGGTGGGGGGGGGGCAAGTAAACAATGCAAGGGTAGGGGGAACATTCAAGAAACAAAGAGGAAGGTGTCAAATGATAAAAGGGTACATTCTTGGAAAAAAGCCAATTTCAACAAGATAAAATTTAACTAAGATAAGGTTGAGGATACAAACTAGGCAGTCCCACAAAAGTAACAGGGCTGCAGCAAAAGCTGAGTTCCTTGGATGGGTAGAGAAATTCAGATTAAAAATTAGACTTGACAAGAGGGCTAATAAGATATTTAAGCAAAAAAAAGTTATTCCCCAGGGATTCATTCTGGAGCCTCAACTTTACCATATTTATTAATGACTTGGATAAAGGAATAGAGAGTTTATTTCTAAGTTTTCAGATGACATTAGGAGGGACGGTAAGCAGTGCCAATTGGAGCAGGAAATTGCAAATCGACACAGATTAAGTGGATAGGCAAAACAATGGCAAATGGAGCTCAATGTGGGCAACTGTGAGGTTATCTACTTTGGATCCAAGAAAGATAAATCAGAGTATTTTTGAAATGGTGAAAAATTAGGAATGGTAGAGGAGCAAACAGAAGTGGCACAAGTCATTAAAAAAGTTAGCCGACAGGTACAAAAAGCAATCGAAAAGTCTAATGGTATGTTAGCCTTTATCTCAAAAGGGGCTCGAATACAAAAAGGGGAGGAAGTGATGCTTCAGTTGGATAGAGCCTTCGTCAGTTCCAATCAGAGTATTACATTCATTCAGTTTTGGGCACCGCACCTCTGGAAGGATATACTGGCCATGGAGGGGTTGCAGCACAGGTTCACCAGATTGATACCAGGGCTTAGAGGGTTAAATTAAGAGGACAGGTTGCATAAACTTGGGTTGTATTCCCTCAAGTAGAGAAGATGATCAAGGGGTGATCTGATCGAGGTGTTTAAAATGTTAAAGGATTTGATAGTTTCTCCATACCTACCCTATTTCCTCTGGTGGGAAATCAAGAACAAGGGGACAATCAAACTTAGAGCTAGGCCATTCAGGAGTGAAATCGGAAGCATTTTTTCCACACAACAAAAAAGGTAATAGAAATCTGGAACTCCCCCAAAAGGCTGTGGATGCTAGGCCAATTGGAGCTTTCAAGATAGATAGATATAGATTTTTGTTAGATATCAAGGGATATGGAGCAAAAGGTACAAATAAGCCATGAGCTAATTGAATGGTGGAGCAGGCTCGAGGGGCTGAATGGTCTACTCCTGTTCCTACGTATAGAAAAAAAAGTAGCATAAGATTAGCGAGGCTGAAGGGGATTGAAGACTGGCAGGTAACAATTGGTAAAAGACTTTTTAAAAATACAAAAAGTAAAATACAGCAGATATTAAATAAATAGTTATTGTTCACAGAAGACTGGCAGTGGGAATGAAAAGGTACAAGGAGGTGGCTGGTGGCTGAGAAGTTAGGATAATTATAGATGAGGAGTTGGTGGAACTCCAAAGTGGAAAAGACAGCAGGATCTGGTGGCATATAGAATGCTGAGGAAAGCCAGAGGAAATAGAGCACAATCTTCTCAAACAACTTTGTGTATGGAAGTTGTACCAGAGGACAGGAAGGTTGCTAGTGTAACAGCTCTGTTCAAAAAGGGGAGACAGCATTAATCCAGTTAACTACAGATCAGTCAACATCAACTTGCATTTATATAGTGCCTTCAACATAGTAAAACACCCCAAAGCACATCACAGGAGCATCAGACAAAATTTGACACCAAGCTACATTAGGGCCAGTGACCAAAAGCTTGGTCAATAGGGTAGGGAATTCCAGAGATTTGGGCCTAGGCAGCTAAAGCCACTGTTGCCAATGGTGGGGTGATGGAAATCGGGGGGGGGGGGGGAAAGGAGAAATGTATAAAAAAGGCTGAGATCTGAGGGTTGTACAGCTGGAGGAGGTTAGAGATAGGGAGGGGTGAGACCATGGAGGGATCAGCCCAATAGCAGTGGGTGAGTTTCTAGAGGCCATAATACAAAATCACTCACTTTGAAAGACATGGATTAATTAAGGAGACAGCCAGCAGTTTTTTTTTTAAAAAAGGCACATCTCAAACAAATTAAGGATTGCTCAATACATATTGATAAAGGAAATGCAGTGGATTTTCAAAACATTTGATAAAATTATGACATACTGTATTAAAGCAAATGTGGTGATAGGTAGGAAATTGCTCAAAGGACAGAACACAGCTGTGGTTTCTTGAACTGGAGGGATGTAAACGGATGAGTCGTCCTCAATCTCTAATCAAAATAAAAGGATATAAATTTAGTAGTGGGGCAATATCAAAGTTTGCAGATGACAAGAGAGTGTGGTTTACAGTGAAAAGGACTGCAAACAACTTCAGGAAGACAACTTGGCAAGTAGATTGGGCAGAGACAGATGAAATCAAGTGTGGAAAAATTAGATACATACCCTGACTTTAAAAAAGGGGAGCAGAGATTTAGGGACCAGATAAATAAGTCTTTAAAAAGTGGGAGAACAAGTTTATAAAGCTGCACAAAAAATACATATACAAGATCCTAGTCTTTTAAATAAAGGCAATGAGTACAAAAACAAAGATAATGCTAAACCTATGCAAATAATTGGTTAGAATCAGTTGGAAGAGTGTATCAAGTTTTGGGCATCCTACTTTAGGAAGAATGCCAAGGCCCTGGAGAGGAAGAAGTTGTTAACTAGGGCAACAACTGGGATGAGAAGCTTTAGGTATGAGGAGACACTAAAGAAACTCTGGCCTTGGTGCATTTTTCATTTGAGCAGAGAATATTAAGGAAATCAGAGGGGTTCAAAAATATTTTAAAAGTTTTGAAGTGAGTCTATAACAATAAGATATAAATTTAAGCTCATCAAAAGAACAAAAAGGAGAGGTTAAAAGAACGATGGGAGGTTGAAAATTTTTATTAAACCGAGGACTGTAAGGACATTGAATGTAATGGAAGCAGAATAAACAATGGACCAGAACTTGCAGTGCGGCGTGGCAACGATCACTGCAGCTCCTGCAAATTAAATTAACAAATGTATTTACCGCGGGCTCTGTGGCATTGACTCGCTTGATTTTGAAAAAAATTGTGCATAATCAACTCAGCCTCTGCCAGGGTACGTCGTTATGCATGGAGCAGAGAGAGAATAGAAAACATGCCCACAAAAATCTGTCAGAAGTCACGTCCACAAGCAGGCAAGCAGACTTCACTCATTTAAAGTTAGTATTCTGGAAGTTATTGTAAATAAAAATGAATTAAGGGAAAACATTTAATTTAAATTTTTTTTTAATGAGTTATAGACTTCACATTTTAATTTTTAGTTGTTTGGCAGTCAGGATTATTGTGCTTTTAAAACTTAGTTTAGACTTAGTATTTTTTAAGCGTACCTTTTGATGGTGTAATTAGTTACTTTCCAGCTGGGTGGATGAACAAGTTTGTGATTTTTCAGTGGTTTGTGATTTTTCAGTGATTTCAATGAATGCAGCATGCAATAGTCCGTTAATTCGCAGCTGTCAAATCGCTGGCAAACCAATAGGAGCAAGTTCACAATTTCTGCGTTTTAGTGTGCATGTGCAAATTCAGGAACTTACTTCTTCGATTCTCCATAAGAGTGCTGTTGAGCTCCTCCGTTATTTCAGGAGCAAGTTCTGCTCCATTAGCTTTTAGAAGGAAGTGGATTGAAAAAAGTTAATACAGGGTCAGGACATGCAAATGGGACTAAGGTGCTACCTCTCAGAAGACATACCAAATGGCCACCGTGCTATAAAATCCTATTCTATTTCCAGGCATATTACAACCCTCCATAGTTTATTTCAGCTATTCTATTAGATGTTACTATCCTTTTAACCCTTTGTACAATTTATAATACAATTTAAACTGTAGTTTTATTTATTGATCACATTCAAGAATGAGTTGAGATAAACAAACTTTTTATGGAGCGGGGTGGTAATAACTGAAAAATAAATGAAATAAATTCTAAACAAAGTGATAATCTATAGTGTTTTCTTAAAAGAAATCCCAGCTGTTTCATCGAATCTGATCAAGTGAACCTCAAGATAGTGAAAAATTCAAACATAATCCTAGATCTGGCCTTTCACCACACTGCTACTTTGCAGT
Source organism: Heptranchias perlo (assembly GCF_035084215.1). NCBI lineage: Eukaryota > Metazoa > Chordata > Chondrichthyes > Hexanchiformes > Hexanchidae > Heptranchias > Heptranchias perlo. The sequence goes on along the minus strand of NC_090339.1, from coordinate 30,274,665 downwards.
TAAAGCTGAGCAACACCATGAAAAACACATTGCAAGATAGACTCAAACATTCTGGTTAATTTTAGAACCAATGCTCGTGGGGACAAAACTGAAGCAAATACCCAGATGTAGGTACAGCACAGGAGGAGGAGGAGGCCATTCAGCCTACCGTGCCTGCGCCAGATGTTCCACAAACTGCTGCAAAACATTTGAAGTATTCTTTGTACTACTGTCTACTAAAATTGGAGGTCTCCTACAACTACTTAAAAAGTTTAATACTTACAATTCATGCCTACTTGTACTATTTATATAGGACTGTGGAGTTATGCTGCATGCACATGACTGCAATCTAGGTAGTATGCTCTGCACATGCATTTAGAGTTCTGCTTATTCGGTCAAACAGAAAAGATATGTCCTAGGAGTTCTTCACAAGCAGCCAACTCTAACGTTGAATGCAATGCCACCATCCTGTTGACCACAGTATTGACATACACCATGCTGCATGGTGGTTCCTCTGGGGGTGGATCCAGAGCTTCAGCAGCTGCTTGCCTCCCTGTAACCCAGGCATTATAGGCACCAAACCATGGGCATACCCAAGCCACCATTGTTAGCTAACAGCTGTCATTCCAAATTAAAAGTTTCCTCTTCAGTTATACAAAGGGCATTTGCATTCACCATGGTAGAAGTACCTACATAAAGGCAGTTTGCATCATCCCTAATATTCTGAATGACAAAGTCCAATGCCACATACCAGGCCTACTCACTCACTGATTGCTTAAAGTCCTCCAGTGAAGGCTTTAGCAAAGAGGCATGTTCAAGTTGAATTGCCCCCTCTACGGTACTCCATGACAGGAGAGGGCAGGCCAGTACCCTTTTTCTATAGAACTATTTTCCCTTTTTGCCACATCCACTGCACAGCTTGGTCTTGGATCTTTCGTTGGCCACAGGAAGTTCGTCTGTGAAGTCTAGAAGTTCAACCATGAAGAACAGTCAACACTTGTCATATCACAAGCTTAGTCTGCATTGGGATAAGCAAATTTATACAGTTGCATCAGCTCAACACCACCACATTACATCCACGAGATGGGCATTAATGGCTGTATCAATTTTTAAAAAGACAGTATTCAGTCTTCAACTAAAGTTCATAGATTTACCAACATGATTTTGCAAAGTCTCATGCTAATAATGAAAGACAACTCCACTGTTGCTCCTAGACAGTCACTGGAAGACAAACAACTACAGATGAAGAAATTTTATGGTATTTTACACATCACAAAATTCCACTCTGATCATAGAATGGTCAGGAGGCCATTCGACAGAGCCCATGCCAGCTCTTTGCAAGTGCAATCAAGTTAGTCCCATTCCCCTGCAAATTTTTCCCTTCAAGTATTTATCAAATTCCTTTGAAAGCCACGATTGAAGCTGCTTCCACCACCCTTTCAGGCAGTGCATTCCAGAATTCCCAGCTTCTCCGGTCTATCCGTGTAACTAAAGTCCCTCATCCCTGGAATCATTCTAGTAAATCTTTTCTGCACCCTCTAACGCCTTCACATCCTTCCTAAAGTGTGGTGCCCAGAATCAGACAATACTCCAGCTGTGGTCGAACCAGTCTTTTATAAAAAGGTTCATCATGACTCCCTTGCTTTTGTACTCTGTCTCTATTTAGAAAGCCCAGGATCTTGTATGCTTTAACTGCTTTCTCAACCTGTCCTGCCACTTTTTAAGATTTGTGCACATATACCCCCAGGTCTCAGTTCCTGCACCCCCTTTAGAATTGTACCATTTAGTTTATATTACCTCTCCTCATTCTTCCTGCCAAAATGTATCACTTCTCTGCATTAAATTTCATCTGCCATGTGTCCACCCATTCCACCAGCTTATCTATATCCTCTTGAAGTCTATTACTATCCTCCTCACTGTTCACTATACTTGCAAGTTTTGTGTAATCTGCAAATTTGGAAATTGCACCCTGTACACCCAAGTTCAAGTCACAAAGTGGTCCTAGTGTACCAATCCCTGGAGACCACCACTATGTACCTTCCTCCAGTCCAAAAAACAACCATTCACCACTACTGTTTCCTGTCACTAAGCTAATTTCATATCCATTCTGCCACTGCCCCTTTTATTCAATGGGCTTCAGTTTAGTTGACAAGCCTATTATGTCACTTTATCAAATGCTTTTTGAAAGTCTATTTACACATCAACTGCATTGCCCTCAACCTTCTGTTACCTCATCAAAAAACTGAAGTTAGTTAAACATAATTTGCCTTTAACAAATCCATGCTGGCTTTCCTTTATTAATCCATACTCATCCAAGTGACTTAACTTTGTCCTAGATTATAGTTTCTAAAAGCTTCCCACTGGAAGCTAACTGACTGGCCTGTAGTTGCTGGGTTTATCCTTACGCCCTTTCTTGAAGGATGTAATATTTGTAATTCTCCTGTCCTCTGGCACTACCCCCATACTGAAGGATTGGAAGATTATGGCCAGCACCTCTGCAATTTCCACCCGTATGTCCCTCAGCAACCTAGGATGCATCTCATCCGGACCAGGTGACCTATCTACTTCAAGTACAGCCAGCCTTTCTAGTACCTCTCAGTTTTTAGCCCATCCAGTAATCTCAACTACCTCTTCTTTTACTGTGACTTTGGCAGCATCTTCCTTGGTAAAGACCGATGCAAAGTACTCATCTTTGATAATTGTGAAAGTTTAGTTACTCAGCAACTTGAATACTAGATCTGGAACTGAAACAATGAATCGTATAGAAATGTACAAAAGCCATGCCTTACATAAGTAATAAACATGGGAAATAGTTGATGGCAGAAAGGCTAGTTATGAAACACAGGCATGCATGACATCATATAGCAATACCAAGTCAAGCCATATCTAAAAAAAGTCAACAATTAAAATAGTGCATTCATATCCCACAGCCTCAGTCTGTACTGATGGCTATAACTCTCCTACACTCTTGCTCCAACAGGGAGGAGGCAAGGCTACACCAATCCCTGCTTTCCTTAGAAGGCAAAGCAATTCAAGCGCTAATAGCGAAGAGTAGAGTTTCAACCATAGGAGCAGCTTCTTCCTTCACATCTAATTCACCAAGACGGCTTGTTTTCACATCCAAGGCAACATCCACCTCCATCCTACTTTTCCTTTGTTGCTGAAATTCTAATTTACCCCTTTTATCACAAGGCAATACCTTTTTGCAGCTTCCCCATTTCTACCTTCCATTAACTACAACTCATCCAGCGCACAGCAGTCCTAGTTTTTAAAACCTTCACTAACACCCTTCCCATTCTTGCAAGAGAACTGACCAAGATGCCCATCCTCATCTTCAAATGCTTCCATGGCTGTATCCCTCCTTATCCATCTTTGCACACCAACAGTCTTGAAACCAGTCTACTTTGTCTCCACTCCCTCCACAGCCATTATACCCTGCCCACTGGCACTCAGCATTTATGCCTTATCGCCACCACTTTGCTTCAAAAGCCTTCTCAGACAATGTTTTCATCCCCTCCTACTCGGAACATAAGAAATAGGAGTAGGCCAATCGGCCCCTCAAGCCTGCTCCGCCATTCAATAAGATCATGGCTGATCTGATCCTAACGTCAAATTTAAATTCATGTCCAATTTCCTGCCCGCTCCCCATAACCCCTAATTCCCTTTACTTCTAGGAAACTGTATTTCTGTTTTAAATTTATTTAATGATGTAGCTTCCACAGCTTCCTGGGGCAGCAAATTCCACAGACCCACTACCCTCTGAGTGAAGAAGTTTCTCCTCATCTCAGTTTTGAAAGAGCAGCCCCTTATTCTAAGATTATGCCCCCTAGTTCTAGTTTCACCCATCCTTGGGAACATCCTTACCGCATCCACCCGATCAAGCCCCTTCACAATCTTATATGTTTCAATAAGATCGCCTCTCATTCTTCTGAACTCCAATGAGTAGAGTCCCAATCTACTCAACCTCTCCTCATATGTCCGCCCCCTCATCCCCGGGATTAACCGAGTGAACCTTCTTTGTACTGCCTCGAGAGCAAGTATGTCTTTTCTTAATTATGGACACCAAAACTCTATGCAGTATTCCAGGTGCGGTCTCACCAATACCTTATATAACTGCAGCAATACCTCCCTGTTTTTATATTCTATCCCCCTAGCAATAAAAGCCAACATTCCGTTGGCCTTCTTGATCACCTGCTGCACCTGCATACTAACTTTTTGATTTTCTTGCACTAGGACCCCCAGATCCCTTTGTACTGCTGTACTTTCCAGTTTCTCGCCATTAAGATAATAACTTGCTCTCTGATTTTTCCTGTCAAAGTGCATAACCTCACATTTTCCAATATTGTATTGCATCTGCCAAATCTCCGCCCACTCACCCAGCCTGTCTATATCCCCTTGTAGGTTTTTTATGTCCTCCTCACTCTCTACTTTCCCTCCCATCTCTATCATCTGCAAACTTTGATATCTTTGTAAAGCAGTCAGGCATGTTTGTACAAGTGCCATTAAAATGCAAGCAATTGTTGTATTGTATCAAGTTGGTAGAACACAGCAAGAATGGCCACTTTCCTAGTCAATGAATTGGAGCCATTTTTAAACTCCTTTCAATTGCCATCAGTAGATCCCCTCCCTTCCCTCACCTGCATCTAGGGCATATGGTTAAGGGGTAAAAAGTGCAAGATAAGCTTATACATAGATGATATTAATTTCTGTTACTCAGTCCTATCTTCCCCATTTGATTTTGGGAGAATGACCTAATCTGATGGTTCAAGCTTAGCAAGGGGAAGCCTTCCCTTTAAATTGAGAGGCCCTTGCAAAGAGTTGTGGAATGTGATCTTATATTTTCTCCAAAGGGATGGTCTACTGTGAATTACTGGCCCAAGCCTACTTTGTTTATGCTTTCACCAGGAGAGGGGAACACAAAATAAACAAAGTCCAGGCTGAACTATACCTTGAAATTGGATTTCTTTGGCAGTACAGATACTCTTGACATCGTACAGATGGAAAACTCCCATATTAGAAGGATTGTAAATTGAAATAACCTATCAAATTGGATTACCTGCCAGAGGGCAGGTACTGGAAAGAAAAAGGGTACCATCCTTCATATATTGTAGTATGCTCCTAAAACTTCCCCCTTTTCAGCAGTAATGAGTACTATAAATCAATGCAGATGAGGCAATAATCAATGCATTTGCTGGACGATAGGCAGATTAAAACTCCAGTGTATGCAAATTGTCAGCAACGTTTAAGCAACTCCATTATGTTAAATTTATGATCAAAGTATCCTAGTATAACCCCATCAAATGAACAACACTCAACATTAACTTGGAGGGCTGGTATTTTATAACAGGGTGGGGGTGGGGAGGAGGGGGGGAGAAAGAGAAAGGAGACACAAGAAAATTACAGCACCATCAAACTTAAGAGATGACCAGGAAAGATTCATTGTACCAGCAATGTTGCAGGAGACAGTCTACCTAAGGAAGGAGCAGTGACTCATGGTTGCAGAAAGACTGCTGCATTTGCTTACACAACAGGTACTACACTTGTGTTTATTGCATGAAGGGTTGACAGTGACACAGCACTTCTCAATGCCACTATCAGAATTATATAAAAAAGGGACCAGTTCATGATTTGAAACAGTGCTCCAGTAAAATGATTTTCAGTCTACCTTCTGTAAAAAGAGAAAGGTTCATGTGGCAGCACACACATTTCAATAGAGCAAAGGTTCCATGTTACAATGCCCAGGCTATGCTTTTGTTTAACTAGATATACAATCATAGAAAGGTTACAGGAGGCTGCCATTTGGCCCAATTGAGTCTGTGCCAGCTCTGTGCAAGAGCAATCCAGCTAGTCCACCTCTCTGCCCTATCCCCATAGCCCTGCAATTTTTTTCCTTTCAAGTACTTATCCAGTTCCCTTTTGAAGGCCATGATCGAAACTGCCTCCACCACCCTCTGACAGTGCATTCCAGATCCTAACCACTCACTGTGTAAAAAAGTTTTTCCTCATGTCACCTTTGGTTCTTGTCAATCACCTTAAATCTACGTCCTCTAGTTCTTGACCCCTCCGCCAATGGGAACAGTTTCTCTATCTAAACCCTTCATGATTTTGAATACTTCATCAAATCTCCTCGCAACCATTCTCCTTGGAATAGAGACAACCCCAGCTTCTCTAGTTTATCCACGTAACTAAAGTCCCTCATCCCTGGAATAATTCTAGTAAATCTCTTCTGCACCCTTTAAGGCTTTCACATCTTTCCTAAAGTGGGGTATCCAGAACTGGACAATACTCCAGTACTGGCCAAACGAATGTTTTTATTAAAGGTTAACATAACTTCCTTGCTTTTATACTCTATGCCTCTATTTATGAAGCCCAGGATCCCATAGGCGCTTTTAAAAAAAAACTGCTTGCTCAACCTGCCCTGCCACCTTCAATGATGTGTACATATATCCCCAGATCTCTTATTCTACCCCTTTTAGAATTGTGCCCTTCAGTTTATATTTCCTCTCTTCAGTCTTCCTACCAAAATGTATCACCTCACATTTTTCTGCATTAAATTTCATCTGCCACACATCAGTCTATGCCACCAGCCTGTCTATATCCACTTGAAGTCTATCACTATTCACTACACTTCCAAGTTTTGTGTCATCTGCAAATTGTGCCTGGCACACAAGTCCAAGTCATTAATATATATCAAGACAAGCAGTGGTCCTATTAGCAACCCCTGGGGAACACCACTGTATGCTTCCCTCCAGTCCCAAAAAAACAACCCTTCACCACTAGTCTCTGCTTCCTGTATCCATGCTGCTACTGCCCCTTTTATTCCATGAGCTTCAATCTTGATGGCAAGCCTTTTGAAAGTCCACATACAGCACATCAACTGCATTGCTGGCTTTCCCTAATCAATCCAGACTTGGCCAAGTGACTGCTAATTCTGCACTGGATTATCATTTCTAAAAAAGTTTCCCCACCACCATGGTTAAACTGACTGGCCTATAGTTGCTGGGTTTAATCCTTGCACCTTTTTTGAACAAGGGTATAACATTTGCAATTCTCCAGTCCTCTGGTACCATCCCCCATATTTAAGGATGTCTGGAAGATTATGGCCAGTACCTCTGCAATTTCCACCTTTACCTCCCTCAGCAACCTAGGATGCATCCCATCTGGACCGGGTGACTTAGCTACTTAAGTACAGCTAGCCTTTCTAGTACCTCCTTTCTAATCAATGTTTAGCCCATCCAGTATCTCAACTATATCTTCCTTTACTGAGACTCTGGCAGTATCTTCTTCCTTAGTAAAGACAGCAGCAAAGTACTCATTTAGTACTTCAGCTATGCCCCCATTAGTAGATTTCCCTTTTGGTCCCTAATCGGTCCCACCCCTCCTCCTACTACACATTTACACACCTATAGAAGGCTTTTAGATTCCCTTTCATGTTGGCCACGAGTCTATTCTCACTCTATCTTTGCCCCTCATTTCCTTTTTCCACTTCCCCTCTGAACTTTCCATTTTGAGCCTGGTTCTCACTTGTTATAAACCTGACATTTGTCATGTCTCTTTTTTCTGCTTCATCTTACACTCATCATCCAGGGAGCTCTGGCTTTAGTTGCCCTACCTTTCTCCCGCATGGGAATGTACCAGAAATATCTCAATAAAAGCCGGCCATTGTTCAATTATAGTTTTGCCTGCCAATCTTTGATTCCAATTTACCCAGGCCAGATCAGTTCTCAACCCACTGAAATTGGTCCTCCTCCAAATGAGTATTTTTACTTGAATCCTTTTCCATAGCTATTCTAAACTTTATGATACAATGATCCCTAAATGTTCCCCGACTGACACTTGCTCCACTTGGCCCACCTCATTCCCCAGAACCAAATCCAGCAATGCCTCCTTCCTCATTGGGCTGGAGACATACTGGTCAAGAAAGTTCTCCTGAACACACTTCAAAAATTCCTCCACCTCTTTGCCCCTTATATTACTGTCCAAGTCTATATTAGGATAGTTGAAGTCCCCTTATTATCACTACTCTATGGTTTTTGCACCTTTCTAATTTCCCTACAAATTTGGGGCAGCAAAAGATTCATTCCAGATCATTGGGGAATGAAGTTTTTTTAAAAAAACAGGAATGACCAGTGACAATGAACCCAAGAACAGCCAGTACAAAACCTGAAAATTGCACATGCAGGGACATGGTTAACAGAAGATTTAAACAAAGTACTACATTAGGCTCAGCACAGAATTTATACAAGCCCCAGTTAAAACTATGCCTTTAATGCCAATAAGAGGGTAAACAATTAAAGTTGTACTGCATAGAGTACCTGCTCCATAGACAAGTGCCAGGTGTTCTAAGCTTCTTTAAAAAAAACAAAATCTGACACACAGAACTAAAAAGCAAAGAAAACATTTAATTTCCATCGAAGTTTATAGCCTGGGATATGTATGGAATGTTCAGCTTGTACGGGTGGAAATTTGAACCAAAGATATCGTGAACGATAGACGGCTGGATAACTTTTCTCCTTAGGGAGTGATAATTCATGGGCACCTCGGGACTTCGCTTGGCCGCACGGTGGGACTGTATAGCTTCTTCTCATGAAAAATAAATCACTGCTGTGTAGAGTAAGGATCTTCCTTATCTCTCTAACTCTTAAAATTTCCAACAACGTTCACCTGAGGAAGGAGGAAGCCTCCGAAAGCTTGTGAATTTAAAATAAAATTGCTGGACTATAACTTGGTGTTGTAAAATTGTTTACAATTAACTCTTAAAACCAACCGATAGCAACGTAGGAAACAAAAACAAAGAAGAAACCCCACAGTCGGGAACAAGTTGACTTCGAACAAAAGGAGCTTCCGAAGTTTTGAACTCGCAATCTGAAAAGGGGGCGGGGGAAGGAAGGAATAAATAATCCAACAGTTGTCAAAAGAAAAGTTCAAAATAATATTTTGTTTTAAAATCTTTTACCCCGATACTTTCCTCAACAAGACTTTTCTTGGGAAATATTCCAGAAAAAAAATAAAAATGGAGTTAACAAAAAGTTTAAAACTTTTTTAAAAAACAATTAAAACCCCAAACACCGGGCGGCTTGGCGCTGTTACCGTTTCCTCTCCCCAACCTGGGATTTTAACCCGGGGGCAGGTGAAATCTTATTAAAAGTACCTGAACACTTTCAGGAGTTATAGTCTGGGCGCCAAAAAACTTGCTTTTTAAAAAAAAAAGTTTTGAAAGCAAAAAAAAGTTTCTGTTTTCAGAGAAAGTAGTTTATAAAGAAAAGCGGTTCTCCCCCAACTTTTACCCGAGGATGTGACCATCTCCTCCGTGCCTTGCTCTTTGTGTAGCGGCTCTGGTTTCCACCCCCACGCCGGCGGCCCGGGGGAGGACGGAGTGTTTCCCACCCCTCCCCGGCCTCCCTCATCTTCGAGTAGCTCCGACTCCCCGCACTCACTCACCCAGAAGAGGAAGCTGAAGACGATGAGGAAGGTTTTGAGACAGGTGATGACGGGCTTGGTCTGCAGCCGCCGTGCCGAAGACGCTGCCATGTTTCTACACGACTCACCGAAACTACAGAGCGACGGCGAATCAACCTCAGCTTAACACCTCACCGCTCTCTCCCCCCTTTCTCCCGCTGCCAAGGAAGTGACGGCGCCTTTGACTCCACTTCCGTCCCGTTCATTGCACAGCTCAGGTGTCAATCATCCCAGGATTATATGGGAATGAATGGGAATAACAGGTTGATGGGGGGGACGACAACCAACCAGGCAGTAAATCAGGACTGCCTTTTCTAAATAAACCAATGTCATCCCTCCAAAAAAAAAACAAACAAAAGTGCCCCTATTTTAGATGGGCACAACTAATAAAGAATTAAACCATAACAAACAAAGCAAATTTATAAACTTATATAATAATGCTGTTGCTAGTATCCACTATGTACTCCAGTCCCTACAGTGCCCACCAGTCACAGAAGATAAGTTAGGAATGGGACCCACAGTAAATGGCAGACTTTTGAAATCATTCTCATTTCTGAACAATGAGCTGGACTTTTTAAATATATGTACACTTGTCTCATTACAGTACCTAATTTTCTGGTATATTTTGGATTAGATTGGGGCTAACAGGTAATCACAAAATGGGAGTAACTTGCAATTAGATCTAAGTTGGAGGGACATTGAATTGTTTTAGAGGCGGGAGGCCATGTGATGAAACCTTCTGGAATACATCCAACTAGAGTTGCCAACCCTACGATCAGCTGTCCCACCTGAAACATGGCTGAACTCCAGGGTGAAAAGCACAAGAAAAGGAGGGGACTGGAATATTTGTACCTAAATCTACGCGATGAAGACAGAGATGATCACATACGATATAACGTGTTGATTCTAGATGGCGAGCTGTACCTCAAGGACCTTCTTAAATTTGCAGTTTCTGGGGACAACTTGAAGTACACACAGGAGGTTGCCTAAGTATGCAAATCAGGGTTCCATGCTAGTTGTAGGACCCTGACTACAATTTTCAGGGACAAATAGGCTGACCATGCTTTGAGGGGTATAACCAAAAGTCCTTAAAGAGTCCGCCGGAGGCCACCCAAAAAATGGACAACAAAATTTTCAATTTTTATTTTTGCGGGACTCAGGGGATCATCTGTCTCCCACCCTCCTGCAACCGGTGAGCCTCAGCGGGTGCTCGTTTGGTGCCCACAGTTCGCCAGCAGTATTTAAATGAGGCCTGAACCAGAATATTGTTCCGGCTTCCCAACGCCAGTAATTACTCCAACAACTTTGCGACAATTTCTGGTGGAATTTGACTCCCCCCCCTACCCCGTGTCTCATTTTCACTTTAGAAATTTCTAAACACTTTAGCCTAGAGTCTCTGCTTATAAGTAATCTGTAAACAATTTTACAACACCAAGTTATAGTCCAACAAATTTATTTTAAATTCCACAAGCTTTCGGAGGCTTCCTCCTTCGTCAGGTGAACGGTATGGAAATGACATTTTCGAATCCTTCGCATTTGAAAATCACAGAACAATGCCTGGTGATTACTGCCCGTTGCCAAGGCAATCACAGTGAGCAGACAGAAAGGTGTCACCTAAAAAGGCCACCGAATATACAAACCCCCCCAAAAAAAGAGAGAGAGAGAAGGAAGACAGTCAATGACCCGTTATATTAAAAACAGATAACATTTGTTCGCTGGTGGGGTTACGTGTAGTGTGACATGAACCCAAGATCCCGGTTGAGGCCGTCCTCATGGGTGCGGAACTTGGCTATCAACTTCTGCTCGACAATTTTGCGTTGTCGTGTGTCTCGAAGGCCGCCTTGGAGTATGCTTACCCGAAGGTCGGTGGCTGAATGTCCATGATTGCTGAAGTGTTCCCCGACAGGGAGAGAACCCTCTTGTTTGGCGATTGTTGCGCGGTGTCCGTTCATCCGTTGTCGCAGCGTCTGCATGGTCTCGCCAATGTACCATGCTCTGGGGCATCCTTTCCTGCAACGTATGAGGTAGACAACGTTGGCTGAGTCACAGGAGTATGAACCGTGCACCTGGTGGGTGGTGTCCTCTCGTGTGATGGTGGTATCTATGTCGATGATCTGGCATGTCTTGCAGAGGTTACCGTGGCAGGGTTGTGTGGTGTCGTGGACGCTGTTCTCCTGAAGGCTGGGTAATTTGCTGCGAACGATGGTTTGTTTGAGGTTGGGTGGCTGTTTAAAGGCGAGTAGTGGAGGTGTGGGGATGGCCATAGCGAGGTGTTCGTCATCATTGATGACATGTTGTTAAAGGATCGGTCCTTTGCACAAAGAGACTAGTGGTGCTTTGTTCTAAAGTATAAAAGCTTTATTAAGAAGTTAAAATATAAGTAGCAAAGATGTTAAATCACAAGTGTACAATTATAACATACTAAATAGACATTTAGATACAACCCGGCAAAGCTTATCACCGACAAGGTTCCAAGGTGCACACTTGATGGTCCTTGATATCACTTGAGTGTGTCCAGCCTCAATCCGAGAAACATTCTAACATGGACGATTACATCTCAACTTACATATGTTATTAACACATTAGTTCTACAGGGCCATGTGCACTCATGAGGCCTCCCATCAATCGTTCTCTCTGTCTCATGGAGCTGCCATCTGTTTCACTCCCTGCACATTCCAGATAACATACAATACCTGCCATTATTGGGCCTCATTGATAATAAAGGCAGGCTCTCTCATTACTCAAGGGTGCATTACCTGCACAAGGTTACCAAAAGCCTGTTGATGCTAATAACAGAGAACAGAATGCCTTGTTCAGAAGAAAAATCTGTATAATGCTTTTCCAAACAAGGTTAGTAATATTATGAGAAAGTGTGTATAATTTGTTTTCTTATACTGCTTTTATTTAATTAGGGTTAATCTTCAGTATGGTAGGAGTTCTGCCTGTCACAAAGATTTATCCCTGACCCTGGCTGATGTTTCAGCCTTTGGATCATTAGCATAACTTTGGCAGGCTTCTTGGCCTCTGTTGGGGAGCCTGCCTGTGTTGGCAAGGGGCAGAAATTGGTTGCAACTGCCCTTGGAGACCAACTAGCATAGTATTAGCCTTGGCTCTGTGGTAGCACTCTTGCTTTTGAGCCAGTAGGTTGTGGGGTCAAGTCCCACTTCAGAGTCTTTTTCAAGTAAACAGCTGAATGAAGCAAACCAAACTATAAACTGAAGCCTGCATTTTTATGCACTGTCATATTTGGATTAGTGTTCCTCATCTCTAGCAATTAACCCAATCTCAGTAAATTGCATATTGGAGAATACAAATGACACCCACTACAACATCCTGTCAACATCAGATCACTTATATACGCTAAACCACTGTTCCAGATTTATTTACAAATAAAATAATGTGCAGAAGCAAAAAGACATATATAAAATATAATAAGCACAAAAATTAAATGAAAGAATTGAAATCAACCACATGGAGTTTGTGACAAAAATTAAGTATTTGGGCTGAAAATCTGATGTCCTCTTGGAGTACTTCCGCTGTAGGTCTGGTAGGAGTACGGTGGAAAGGCCATGAATTAGGCCGGGACCCAGTTACACTGCGGAGCATTGTTAGGGGAGGAGCCTTCATCTGCCTCAAACAAGTTTAGTGATGTAAGATGGGGCATGGCCAGGGGAGGGGACTCCCATTCCCTGGCATGGTAGGGCATTAGCAAGCTGGTATACTTAGCGAAAGCAGCTGTATCTGCCTACCAAACGGCAGATGTAGGGTCCACATTGAAGGTCGAGGCCTGGGCCCCAAATATTTCAAAATTTTAAAATGTTCTCAAGCCCCTCATAAAGGGGGCAGACCCATGTTGGGGGCACATCGGGGCCACGCTAATACACTGAACCCATGAATCCTGGCAGATTCAGGTCAGATCACTTCAGGTGACCTGTGCCTGATTAGAATTCCAGACCAGGGGGTGGGGGGTGGTGGGGTTGCAGGGAGAGGAATATAGGAGCCAATATCTGTAATTGTACTCCTAGGTCTTTTTCAAAGTTCAAAATGACCATAGTACACAAACTTCTCACACCTGCCAAAATCCCTGTGTAAAAGTCCGGCTGCCTTCTAGTATAACTTTACAAAGGCTTTCAATTTACTCGCAAATCCACTAATTTGCATAAGTGTTTTAATTCTTACATTTCACATGGAAATTTTAAGTGTAGCTTTCCACATGTTTAAATTGCCCGTGTGCAGCATTTCACAAGATAGGTTCAGACGTTCTGCAACTGATTTAATCTCAAAAAACTTCCACAAGTCATGAGACTAGCAAATGTAGGCAATAGTGCAATAAGCTGACTGGTACATCGAACTAAAATAGTTTAATTAGCTGTTCTCTCGTCAACTGTTTACTGAAGGATGCATCCAATCTGAGCAGTGAACTTAACATCAAACAACTGAGTGAAACAACATTTATTGCATGAAACACTGTAATTTCCTGTCTAGCCATCAAACTGTTGTTCTAACCAACAAGAAATTCAGCCTTGAATACATATCTAGAGAGAACATTTCAACTATATAACACTACTAGGGTAAAGTACTTGTAAAAGTCTGCCACTGTATAATGGCAGCAGTGAATATGATTTGAGTATTGCACCAGAGACATATTGAACAAAATTAAAGTATATTAGCTTAAGTGTGATTTTTTTTCCTATAGTGTATTGATAGCAAAACACTAAATAAGCTTAGTGACAACATTGTTGTACATTTAATGAAAACTTTTTTAACTTACTGTAATTCTTCATGTAAAGTGAAAGAAACATAGCAATGGTGTATTCATTGTTAGAGCTTATTATGTGCACATATAAGTGTTAGTTTAGCTCAGTGGTAACACTATTAGTCATTGGGTAGGTGCGATATTGGGCGATGTATCCTATGGTCACTGTACTTGCCAAGAACCCTAATTTAACACTGTTTTATTGCAGGATAGAATTAGAGCACCAGTAGCAACACTGGAGCAATTGCACATATTTCCAATTTGCAACAGTGACTTTATGTTTCGGGCTGCTGATCTTCCTTGGAGTTGGAGAAGATCTGTATAGGTCACCAACTTAAAAATTGCATTTCTGGCCTGTATGAATGAGCTGTGAGCTCAGCCTGTCACAGAACAAGATGGTAGCATGCAACGCCTGTTATGATTAGCAGAGATGATTCTGTGCTTCTAGCAGAGTGGGGAAAAACCAATACACATACCACAATGGTTATCAGGCTGTTGAATAGGAAATGTTGCACAATGAACCCAAACTGTAATGAGATGAATGTACATCTGATTGCCTGGCTGAGTCATGTAGCTACCTGTCACTTGGGAGTAGAAGCAGAACTGTCAACATCAGGGGTATGTTAGGAGTGAGATTTGTAATTAAAGAGAGTGAGATAGATTGCAAATCCGCTTAAAACTGGAGCTTTGTTTACTTTTAGGACTGAGATACATTAAAATAGGTTAAGATTTTAACCAAAATAAGTGAGTCTCACTTGAAATGAGTGATAGTTCTTTGGCCTGGTGGATGCATGTCTCAAAATCACAGGGCTCGATATTAGCACCTGCTATCGGGTGCGTTCCTGGCAGGGGGGCTCTGAAAATCGGGGGTTCCTGGGGCGGGTCGGGAGCCCGGCTCCAACCCGCCCACTTCCGGGTTTCCCACAGACGCGCTGACGTGCGTGCGCAGCCCCCGAATGTGGGACTCCCGCAGGCAATTAAAGCCGGTGGGGTGCCACTTCAGCTATTTATTTAGGTATTTCAAGTTGTTTAAAGACCTGATTAAGGAGATATTTTACATGGGGTGGGATTTTGCAAACAACTGGGACTGTTTCCCGTACTGGGGGAAGCACTCCCAGTTGAAATGGACGTGTTGCAGCCATCAGCCTGTGGCAGCTGCAAAGGTCCATTTGACAGGTGGGGGCGGGGGGGGGAGGCCCTCACTCATTGCAGGAGGCCACTCTGTCACTTTGGACAAAGTTTGGCCTCCACCACCCTCCTCCTAACAATAAAATTCACCAACTTGCTCACTTACCCCGGTGTCCAGACACATGTACCTACCTTGCGGACCCCCTCAGATGTACATCTTCCGGATGGGGGCCACCCTAGCTGCAGTCATGACCTCCTCGGAGGGCGAACAGCATCACCAGCCTCGCCGGCCACGCTGTCTACCTCTGACACGTGGAGTTCCACAACACACTGCTGTGACACATCCACCTGCACAGCAGGAGGGAGGGCAACAGCAGAGAGAGATGCGTCGCAGAGGGCACTACCTTCGCCACAGGGTCCACAGATCGAGGCTCAGCTTCCTGGACCTCTCTGAGCAGCAGTGCACACGGAGGCTCAGAGTCACTCGACATGTAGTCGTGGACATCTGCAGCCTCCTTCATGCCGAGCTGCTCCCGGCTGGCCCAAGCACCATCTTCTTACCTGTCACTGTCAAAGTCACCACTGCCCTCAACAACTTCTCCTCCGCATCCTTCCAGGGTGCCACCGGGGACATTGCCGACGTCTCGCAGTCGTCTGCACAAAAGAGCCCTGCAAATACACCTACACCCACTCTGCAGTGACACAATGGGTGGCATCAGGTGTGGGTCTTCATAGTGATCCTCAGGAAAGGGCATTATTGCACAAACCAGACAAGATTCGCAAAGACGTGGCAGTAGTGGTGTCAATATAATATGTGCTGTGAGTTGCTCAGAAATTAAATATAAGTAAAAACCATGACAAACCCTCAAACACCCTTGTGCATCCCCTTCATGCTCACGACATGTTTGCCTTACGCTGCCTACTGCACATATGTGATGCATGCCATGTGGCTGCAGCACAGGTAGTGGCAGGTTGAGTGAGGCTGACCGTGAAAGAGATGCATGAGAGGGTGAGTTTGAGATAGATCCATGAGATTGTATGAGGATTGGGTTGAGTGGTAGTGGCAGGATGAGTACTGGCGAGGTGAGTAAGTGCAGGTAAGATGAGGATGAGGTTTGAGTGGGTATGAGGGGTGATGTGACAGACTAGTGTTGACAGTGCAGAAGGAGGTGTGGGGTGGGGGCATTGAAGTGGCAGACGGAGTGTAGGGGAATGAGTAAGTGCACTCACTTTGGCTGACCCACTTAGGTCATTGCAGCGCCTCCTGCACTGTATGCAGGAGGGCGATATGTCGGTGGTGCAGGTGACCTCCTCTGCCACCTTGAGCAAGGCCTTCTTGGTGGCAGAGGCAGGCCGCTTCCTCCCGCCCGCCGGGGGGAAGATCTCTGTCCTCCCCCTCCTCCTCACCCCATCCAATGATACCTGGAGTGAGGCATCATTAAACCTGAGAGCAGCCGTCCCCCTGGGCTGCTCCATGCTGAAATTTTTCCTATTTCTTGCAGCATCAGTCAGTGGAGGAGTGCCCCTTTAAATAGAGCTCCTCCAGCTGACAGACCTTACTGCGCATGCGCAGTCCGCCCGCCGCGCAGCTCAGCAGCGGGAAACACGGAAGACCAGGTAAGTGGATCCAATTAGCCTGCGATTGCGCGCGGGGCAGACTGATTTCACCGGGCGCGTTACCCACGCGCCCAATAGATCCCCCGCCGCGAGCCCGCCGCCCTGGTAATATCGAGCCCACTGTTTCACTTACAAACCTCAGTACAATGTGAGTATGTAACAGCTTGAGTTCTGGATTGCAGCTGTGGTTTATGATGGCTGTATATGAGGTGGGGATTGGGGAAAGTGAAGAGAAAATGAAAATGAAGTAAAGCATAATGTTAAAATAAGTAGTGATACAAGTCGATGAGGCATAGGTAACAATAATTTAACTAATTTCCCATTTAATCAGAACAATTATAAATATAAGATAATACAGCAACAGTTTCCATGATGATTTCATGGTTAAAGGTAGCACTAAGCCTTGCAATCAAAAGGCCCCAGGATTGATTCCCAGAATGTGATAGGTTGGTCAATCTCAGCTAGGGCATCAGTTGGGACACTACAATTGGCTTCAGTGCTCCTGGGATAGGGAAAGGAAAAATCAGCCAAGTTTCTCATTGTTGATTGCCAGTGACCACTGTTGCAAGTAAATGCAGATGGAAGTCAGGTGAGGGTAGAATTTGGCTTGGCTGTTATTCCTCTGTGGCCAAATTGCCCGCTGATAATGTCTTAGGCTCGCACATGAAGAATGCCCCAGCTTGGGTGAGGTACCAGCGGGCTGCTGATGCCCTTGGCAAAAGGCTTCAACAAAAATCAGAGCCTTCAGGAGGTAAATAAAGAGAAAATTTGGTGGAAGGAAACATGCTAACATCATCATTACTAAAATAATGCTGTGTTGAGATTGTATTATGTGATCCTACCTAATTTCCTCAGAAATAGGAAAAATTACAGCATGGAGCAGCCCAGGGGGACGGCTGCTCCCAGGTTTAATGATGCCTCACTCCAGGTATCATTGGATGGGGTATAAAACTGGTTGTTTCCAGCTAATATTTCTGACACTCATTTTTACCATGTGATTAGTTGAGGTTTCGCAAGATTTATTACTTAAGCCTCCCTCAGAGCAGATCATCGATTAAATCACCATGTTTACCAGCAGTTTCATCACTTAGCAAATATTTGCCATGAAGTTCCATTTCTTGTTTTCAACGATTGTAGTTGAAAGAGTTTAAGTTATATATCAAATCAGTTGATCCATTGAAACTAAGTACTTCTCCACTATAGGGAAAATGCCCTGTAAATTGCTTGGATTGTGTTCCGAAAGAGGTGAACCCTCCGGACACATGTGTCACCCAGATTAGATAATCATATGGAAAGGAATTTTTCTTTAAATGTAGGGCAGGGGTTAAAACCCCTTGAACATTGTGATTAAAACTCGTGTGAATATTGTGAATTCAAAGTATCTGGACATTATGTTTGGACGTTATCTTTGAAGGAAAGGGTTAACTTGCCCCTTTGAGCATTTAGACATTACATTTGAAGGAAAGGGTTAACTGTGCCCCTTTTTGGACATTGTGAATTTAACTTGCTCATTTGGACATCCGGACATCAGTTTAAAATTGTTCATTCGGACATCAGTTTAAAACTGCAAATGTGCAGAAAAATTGAACAAGCTTTGGTTTCAATAACAACTGATAAGAACGACAGTTGTACAGAAGCTTTGAGAAGATTCGAACAAAACAATTTTGATTCTCACAACGATATAAAGATTCTCAAAAACAACTTTGGTTCTCATAATAATTGACTTGGATAAGCTGTGATAAGAAATCCTTGAGAAAGATAATTGCACCTGGATTCACACAGTCAAGAAGCCAAAGAAGGGTTCACACGGTTTTTGAGTGGTCCAGCCAACCATCCATCATTAATACAATGGTGGGTGAGTGGCCAAAGTGGGACTTCTCATAACTTTGAACACTCCCTAATTGCAAAAAAACACATATAAGATAGGACATCATAGCAGCTTCAACAGTCACCAGTTGCTCAGTCAACAGTTGGAGAGTCAACAGTCGGAGGAGCTGCAGCTAGGTGGAGCCCAACGAAGCTCACCTAGAGGAAGCACCAACAAGAAGAAAAAGAACCTCAAGACATGAGAAGTTGATCACTTCTGAACTGTCTTGATGTGAAACCCTTGGTTGTTTATAAAAGGTTGTATGTATTACTTGCTTACTTTGCTTCATGCATATCTGTATGAATTGTTAAATCATTAAATAATTATATTGTGAACCACCAAGTGTATAATGGGTAGAGTAAGAGAATATGTATTGATTGATTTTGCTTCATGCTTGTGTGCACTTTTCAAATCATTAAATAATCACTTTGATTAACAAAACTACCAAGTAAGTGTGACTTTCGTTGACTGAACTATCGTCCAGTCAATGGTCCATGAACCATTGGGAAAGCAGGACTTCCCTACAGTCCTTGACACACCTCTCATTAGATTCTCTTTGTGTTTGTTAGATGCAGTATCTCTTTGTAGTTAGCAGAAGATTCTCTTTGTCTTCTTCTGTAGTAACCTTTACCTAGCAGATGTGGAAGGGTGCCTTTACAAGTGCAAGTATATTCAGGACAGAGAGTAAGAGGTTATGAAAGTCAGATTGTATGGCTATATGATCCAGTTACAGGCAGAAATAAGCGTGTCACCTAACTGTACAGGTGTCTGAGGTCAAGGAAGGTGACAGTTAATCCAGCTTGCTAATGTCATTTGTGCATAAGGTGGATTCAGCCGGAAGCGTGGACCCAAGTGGAACAGATAACGCCGCCACCGAAGGAACTCATCAGCTTTATGTTTCAGAAGCTAACGCCGCCATCCCAGGGGAAGAAGAGCAACATAACCACGCCGCTCATAAGGACAAGGTCCTATAAGTTCTGGAAACATTGCTAATTAGCAACACATAGACTTTAATCTATTCAGTAGATTGGCTATCCAATGCTGTTAACTTGTCAGCTATCTAAGGAGTTTACTCCTAGAGTAATCTCACCAATTTACAGTAGTCTCAGATGCTGATCTCAACTATAATTTGGTAATCAGTGATCCAGTTAATGCTGAATTAGTGATACACTAAATTTTCCTTTAGAACCGTTGCTATGCATTTTGTTAAGTTACTCTGTCTATTAATTATTTGTTATTCAAACTGCTAGGTAAACTAGTCTATAAATATTTATATATGTTAATTGTTTATATACTCAATATTTGAATGAAAGTAGTGATAAGTATGAACTTGTAGTAATTATTGGTGTATGACTTCTTGTTTGACTTCTTTGACAATTTGGTAAGAAAGGGTTCATTCATGCACTCAGTAGCTTGTGGGTATCCTAATTGAGGGTTGGTCAGGAAAGTCAAATTCAATCTGAACTGGGTGGTGTAAGACTTAGGTACCTTTCACTTATAGACCTAAGCTGGCAGTAAATCCCAGACCGTTCCTTATTGAGGTATTAAGGTGAAGTGGTAAAGGTTCGTCTGGTTCCTTGGCATATATTTATTGGGATGTTGAAACCCAGAGTTCTTACACAAGTAGATACTAATTAACTCTTTAAGACAGAGACTAACATTGCATTGTTAGCAAAGGATAAAACTGCTCTCAACTTCATAATTTCAGTCCAAATTTTTCTGCTTTCTCTAAGAACCTTCTGTTTGCAGTAATGTTACTGTACATTTCCCACCAATTGCTGTATGTTATCCTTGGTGGTAATCCAACTAGTCCCTATTCCTAACAAATTCCATGGATTTTCAGGGTGGTCCGCACATTAACTAAAGCACCAATTAGACCAATTATTAGGAAGCGGATATGGCTACAGAAAGTGAGAAACATGGGGATGAACTTCTTCAGCTGTTTTGCTGAAATCCTGCCGGATCTCCAGAAGGACTCCAGCGGAATGGCATGGAAAACAGCCGAGACCCAGATATGCCAGATGCTGATCTCAGTTGGGAAATCCCACTCAGCCGTGTAAGGGTTGGAGCTAAGTCAGAAGGCATGAAGCTGGGCACAGACTCCAGACACTGTCAGTTTCTGCTTCCACGGCCCATAAGGATCCCGATGTAAGAATGGAAGGCGGTATGCCAAGTCAGATAAGAAACACTGGTCTCCAGAAGGGCAGAAATGGCCACACCGGGGGAGTCCAGGAATAGGGAGTTTTAAAAAATTAGTATTGGCACCCTTACACAGAGGCTGAAATAGGAGGCAGATGTGGTCTTTGGCTCAGCTCAGTGGTAGCATTCTTGCCTGAGTCAGAAGATTGTGGGTTCAAGCCCCACTTCAGAGACTTGAGCACATACTCTAGGCTGACACTTCAGTGCAGTACTGAGGGAGTGCTGCACTATCGGAGATTCTATGTTTTGATGAGACATTAAACTAAGTTTAATGTGCCCTCTGCAGATGCCATGTCAATTTTCGAAAAAGACCAGTGAAGTTCTTCTGGTGTTCTGGCCAACATTTGTCCCTCAACCAACACCACCAAAAACAGATAATCCCATCAATTATCACATTGCTGGTTCATGGTACCTTGCTGTGTGCAGATTGGCTACCGCGTTTGCATACATTACAACAGTGACTACACTTCATTGGCTGTGAAGTTCTTTGAGACGTCCCGAGGTTTTGACAGGCACTATATAAATGCAAGTTCTTTCTTTCTTTCTCTGGGGACCCTAAGATGCAGCCATTGTGGCATGGGTGCCCATTGGTCCCATGCTAATGAGGTGCCCTCTCCATGTCCCTACAAACTCCTGGGGATCTCTGCCAGAGAGCAACAGTAGGTGTGATGCCAATGTTATACTGTCGGGATTATGACCCACTGATTTTTGATCCCACTCTGCCCCTGTGAAATAACCTCAAAGTCCAAGAGTTATATTTAGTCATAATTAATGTTGCCCTAACTTAACTGGACCAGCCACATAAATACTGTGGCTACAAGAGCAGGTCAGAGGCTGGGTATTCTGCGGCAAATTACTCACCTCCTGACTCCCCAAAGCCTTTCCACCATCTACAAGGTACAAGTCAGGAGTGTGAAGGAATACACTGCACTTGCCTGGATGAATGCAGCTCCAACAACACTCAAGAAGCTCGACACCATCCAGGTCAAAGCAGCCCGCTTGATTGGCACCCCATCCACCACCCTAAACATTCACTCACCATGGCTGCAGTGTAAACCATCCACAGGATGCACTGCAGCAACTCGCCAAGGCTTCTTCGACAGCACCACCCAAACCCGCGACCTCTACCACCTAGAAGGATAAAGACAGCAGGCATATGGGAACAACAACATCTGCACGTTCCCCTCCTAGTCACACACTATCACAACTTGGAAATATATCGCCTTCATTGTCGCTGGGTCAAAATCCTTGAACTCCCTACCTAACAGCAGTGTGGGAGAACCTTCACCACATGGACTGCAGCGGTTCAAGAAGGCGGCTCACCACCACCTTCTCAAGGGCAATTAGGGATGGGCAATAAATGCTGGCCTTGCCAGCGACACCCACATCCCATGAACGAATAATAAAAAAAATAATCACCGCTGCTCAGACACTCGATCCCATCGGCTCAGAAGCTTAGAAGTTCCTGTTGAGAGGATCTGCCAGCCAAGGATCAATTACTTGGCATTGACTGAGCAGCAGTGTGTGGTGCCTCAATCTCATCACAGATACCAACAATAATGTTATAATCATTGAGACCTTTAAACCTCCATTCCCGATACCCGAATGGTACAACTCTACCAGCGGTAGTTAAGATGACCACTGCAATCAGTTTCAAATCCACCGGCTCCTTTAGGATAATGGCCATTGTTTAACGATATAGCTTTTGACACCTATGTGCCAGCCTCAAAGAGAGGCATAGCACAGGCATAAACAAACGCATTGGCCAACATAGAGTATAATAGAAAAGAATATTAAACATCCTGAAGCAAGGCATCTGTTGTTTGGGATTGCCCTCTGATATGCAAAATGTTTACTCTGTTCTGCATACTCTATAATCTGTCTGTACAGAGGGGTAGACAAATTGAAATAACTGAAGAGATAATGGCAAGGTTTTTGATAGAAGATACGGAATTTCAGCAGCCACAAAAGGGTGGAGATGTCTGATACTGGTCAGGGAAACCAAGGCCAAATTCAAGCAACTTCAGGTTTCAAGATCAGCTGGGTACTGGTTCCTAAAATATTCATTCCCATGCTGGCATACATTCGCCGCAAATTTGGTGGGTGTATGCCAAACCGGCCGTAAACGAGGTTACATCGACTTCAGATCTGTGGCAAACCTTCTGGCATGGTTTTGTGGGGGCGGAGCTTCTGCCCAGGCCTACCATACCCTGAGACTTCATTACGACGTGGCATATGGTCAGTGCAGGGATGCCAGGTCAGACCAAGTGAGACCAGGTGTGCCAGGAGACCAAAGGGCAGATATGGTGACCACATAGGCGTCCAGGCCTGGATTGTAGCCTGGATCCCCAAGATTTGCCAGCAATTTTAAATTTTTTTTAAAAAGCAATCCTTTTTATAAAGGGGCAGCTAAACTTTATTTCCGGTGGGGGGAACTCCATCCTGGCCCAGGCACTTAGGCTAGACTTCCATGCCTTCCTTCGATGGCGGGCACCTCAGGTATGCCCCTAGTGGTAAGGATGCTCGCCAGTGGCAAGCAAATGTAGGAACAGCCCCCAACCCAGCAAGTTTCGGCAGGGTCAGTGGCAAGGTCCAGGGCGAGCGCATGTCGGGACAGAAGACAAGATGTGCCGTCCCATGCATTTTCAGGGCCTGAATCTTTAAATATATCAAAACTGATGAGTTCAGGCATATCTCAATCTGAACTTCACAAGTAGAAGTTTAGGAGAGAGATAGTTGTCTCATTACATCATGAACTCGGAGCGGAGCTACAGGCGGGAGCGGACCTAGGAGAGAGCGAGGGACTCGGAGACTACTAAAGGCCCAGGCTCGAGGGCCTACCCGCACTCGGAGCGGAGCTACAGGCGGGAGCGGACCTAGGAGAGAGCGCGGGACTCGGAGACTACTAAAGGCCCAGGCTCGAGGGCCTACCCACACTCGGAGCGGAGCTACAGGCGGGAGCGGACCTAGGAGAGAGCGCGGGACTCGGAGACTACTAAAGGCCCAGGCTCGAGGGCCTACCCGCAGAGAGGCAATCGGTGAAAAAAAACAAGGATTGACGTCACAGGACAGCGGGTAGGTGATTGGCGAGTCGATAAAGGGAGCAGCGGAGGCCTGAGGTGAGTAATTAAACTCACCTACGTGAGTCTTTTTCCCCAGCGGAGAAAGAGCTTCGCGGGCTTTTTCAAAGGCAGGGGGCGGGGCCAATTCATTGGTACCCGTATATAGGTGGAGCGGTTGCTAAACCCGAGACACTACACTAGTAGTGACTCCCACCCTCCCACCTCCTCTAACCTTTTGGGGGGTAGAGGGAATTTAAAGGGTAGGTTCGTTTTTATATTTTGTTTTCAGGGACTTAACTCCTGGATAAATAAGAAGCCAAAAGTAATCCAAAGTGGGACGTCACCAAGGAAGAGGTAAGTGATTGGTTGGTGAGTATTTTCCTGCTGAATTTGTCTAAGGTTAGAGTTTGTGGATTCTAGGGTCTCTGTTGTGTAGTGGGGGACTGCTGTTCAGCAAGGGCCCTTGAGTATACCTTTTAATTGAAGTGAAATTGGTGGGATTCATTTAATTTGAATTAATTAGTTAAAGGGTAAGTCATGTCAGGACAGCCCAGCCTCGTGTTATGCTCTTCCTGCTCTATGTGGGAAATCAGGGACCCTTCCGGTGTCCCTGCCGACCATGTGTGCGGGAAATGTATCCAGCTGCAGCTACTGACAAACCGCATTGCGGCACTGGAGCTGCGGATGGATTCATTATGGAGCATTCGCGATGCTGAAAACATCGTGGATAGCACGTTTAGTGAGATGGTCACACCGCAGGTAAAGGTTGTACAGGCAGGAAGTAATTGGGTGACCTCCAGACAGAGTAAGAGGAGCAGGCAGGCAGTGCAGGGGTCCTCTGTGGCCGTCCCCCTCTCAAACAAATATACCACTTTGGATATTGTTGAGGGGGATGACTTATCAGGGGAAGGCAGCAGCAGCCAACTTCCTGGCACCAGGGGTAGCTCTGCTGCACAGGCTGGGAGGAAAAAGAGTGGAAGAGCTATAGTGGTAGGGGATTCTATCGTAAGGGGAACAGACAGGCGTTTTTGTGGCCGTAAACGTGACTCCAGGATGGTTTGTTGCCTCCCTGGTGCCAGGGTCATGGATGTCACTAAGCGGCTTCAGGGCATTCTCAAGGGGGAGGGGGAGCAGGCAGAGGTCGTGGTCCACATTGGGACCAATGACATAGGTAGGAAGGGAGATGAGGTCCTGCATCAAGAATTTAGGGAGCTAGGTAGCAGATTAAAGAGCAGGACCTCAAAGGTTGTAATCTCTGGATTACTCCCAGTGCCACGGGCTAGTGAGTATAGAAATAGGAGGATAGAACAGATGAATGCGTGGCTAAAGAGTTGGTGCAGGAGGGAGGGTTTCAGTTTCCTGGATCACTGGGCCTGCTTCTGGGGAAGGTGGGACTTGTACAAGTCGGACGGGTTGCATCTGAACCAGAGCGGGACAAATATCCTTGCGGGGAGGTTTGCTAGCACTGTTGGGGGGGGTTTAAACTAACTTGGCAGGGGGATGGGATACAGAGTGGAGCTACAATAGGGGGTGATATGCAGCCAAATATTGAGAAAAAAACAAGTCAGCTTGGAAGACAGGGCAAATATGTAAGAGCAAGGCTGGATGGCATCTATTTTAATGCAAGGAGTCTTGCAAATAAGGTGGATGAACTGAAGGTGTTGATAAACACATGGGAGTATGATATTGTTGCTGTCACAGAGACATGGTTGAGGGAGGGGCAAGACTGGCAGCTCAATATTCCGGGGTACAGAATCTTCAGGCGAGACAGAGGGGGAGGTATAAGAGGAGGGGGGGTCGCAATATTAATTAAAAAATCAATTACTGCCATAAGGAGGGATGATATATTAGCAGGTTCCTCAAATGAGGCCATATGGGTGGAGCTTAAAAACAAAAAGGAGGCAAGCACTTTGATGGGAGTGTACTATAGACCCCCAAACAGTCAGGGGGTGATAGAGGAACAGATATGTAGGCAAATCTCAGAAATTTGTGCAAATAATAGGGTAATAATAGTGGGGGATTTCAACTTCCCCAATATTAACTGGGATACTCAGAGTGTAAAATGCTTAGAGGGTACAAAATTCTTAACGTGCATCCAGGAGAGCTTTTTGAGCCAGCATGTAGAAAGTCCTACAAGAGAGGGGGCGGTACTGGACCTAATTCTAGGGAATGTGACCGGCCAAGTGGAAGAAGTGCTTGTAGGTGAGCACTTTGGTGACAGTGACCATAATTCAGTGAGATTTAAGGTGGTCATGGAAAAGGACAGGGAGGGGCCGGAAATAAAGGTTCTAAATTGGGGGAAGGCCGATTTTAATAGGATAAGGCAGGATCTGGCCAAAATGGACTGGGATCAGCTGCTTGTAGGAAAATCCGCATCGGAGCAATGGGAGTCTTTCAGAAGGGAGATTGAGACCATACAATGGCAACATGTTCCCGTAAAGGTCAAGGGTGGTTCCAAGAACTCCAGGGAACCTTGGATGTCAGGGGATATACGAGAATGGATTAGGAAAAAAAGGAGGGCTTTTGGCAGATACAAAAGGCTAAGGACGGAGGAAGCCCTAGAGGAGTACAAAAAGTGCAGGGGGATACTTAAAAAGGAAATTAGGAGATCAAGGAGGGGCCATGAAAAAACACTGGCGAGCAAAATAAAGGAAAATCCTAAGATGTTTTATAAGTATATTAAGGGTAAGAGGATAACTAGGGAAAAAATAGGGCCCATTAGGGACAAAAATGGCAATCTGTGTGTGGAGCCGGCAGATGTAGGAGGGGTTCTAAATGAATTTTTTGCATCTGTTTTCACTATGGAGAAGGACGACATAGACATAGAAATACGACAGGGGGACTGTGATATACTCGAACATATTAACATCGAGCGGGAGGAGGTATTGGCTGGTTTTAGCAGGCCTAAAAATGGATAAATCCCCAGGCCCGGACGAAATGTATCCCAGGCTACTGTGTGAGGCAAAGGAGGAGATTGCGGGGGCTCTAACACATATATTCAGAACCTCTCTGGCCACAGGGGATGTGCCAGAGGACTGGAGAACCGCTAATGTAGTACCATTATTCAAGAAGGGGAGTAGGGAAAAACCGGGGAACTACAGGCCAGTGAGCCTAACATCAGTGGTAGGAAAATTATTGGAAAAAATTCTGAAGGACAAAATTAGTCTCCACTTGGAGAAGCAAGGATTAATCAGGGATAGTCAACATGGCTTTGTCAAGGGAAGATCATGTCTGACTAATTTGATTGAATTTTTTGAGGGGGTGACTAGGCGTGTGGATGAGGGTAACGCAGTGGATGTGGTATACATGGATTTCAGTAAGGCCTTCGATAAAGTCCCGCACAGGAGACTGGTCAAGAAGGTACGAGCCCATGGAGTCCAGGGTGCCTTGGCACTTTGGATACAAAACTGGCTTAGTGGCAGAAGGCAGAGGGTGATGGTCGAAGGTTGTTTTTGTGACTGGAAGCCTGTGGCCAGTGGGGTACCACAGGGATCTGTGCTGGGGCCCTTGCTGTTTGTGGTCTACATTAACGACTTGGATATGAATGTAAAAGGTATGATCAGTAAGTTCGCTGATGATACAAAAATTGGTAGGGTGGTAAATAGCGAGGAGGATAGCCTCAGTCTGCAGGACGATATAGATGGGTTGGTCAGATGGGCGGAACAGTGGCAAATGGAATTTAACCCAGAAAAGTGCGAGGTGATGCACTTTGGAGGGACTAACAAGGCAAGGGAATACACAATGAATGGGAAGACCCTAGGCAAGACAGAGGGTCAGAGGGATCTTGGTGTGCAAGTTCACAGATCCCTGAAGGCGGCGGAACAGGTAGATAAGGTGGTAAAGAAGGCATATGGGATACTTGCCTTTATTAGCCGAGGCATAGAATATAAGAGCAAGGAGGTTATGATGGAGCTGTATAAAACACTGGTTAGGCCACAGCTGGAGTACTGTGTGCAGTTCTGGTCGCCGCACTACAGGAAGGATGTGATCGCTTTGGAGAGGGTGCAGAGGAGATTCACCAGGATGTTACCAGGGCTGGAGTGCTTCAGCTATGAAGAGAGACTGGGAAGATTGGGTTTGTTTTCCTTGGAGCAGAGGAGGCTGAGGGGGGACATGATTGAGGTGTACAAAATTATGAGGGGCATAGATAGGATGGATACTAAGGAGCTTTTGCCCTTCGTTGAGGGTTCTATAATAAGGGGGCATAGATTCAAGGTAAAAGGCGGGAGGTTTAGAGGGGATTTGAGAAAGAACTTTTTCACCCAGAGGGTGGTTGGAGTCTGGAACTCACTGCCTGAGAGGGTTGTAGAGGCAGGAACCCTCACAACATTCAAGAAGCATTTGGATGAGCACTTGAAATGCCATAGCATACAAGGCTACGGACCAAATGCTGGAATATGGGATTAGATTAGACTGGGCTTGATGGCCAGCGCGGACACGATGGGCCGAAGGGCCTCTATCCGTGCTGTATAACTCTATGACTCTATGACTCTAACTGTACAGCTGGGAGCAAGCAGCCCTCTTAAAGGAAAAAAAATCCAGTAAAGTTTTTTAAAACTAAATCATCTGTGTAACAGCAGGAAAAGTTACGTATTGTAAATAGTGAATTGACAAATTTGGTTCTAAAAATCTCTCATAATCTAATCATTTGACTACATGACTGATTATCAGTACACTTTGTTCAAATCTGTGGATTATAGCTTATGTGTCAGACTGCCATCTAGTGAAGACTTATATACGTCAGGGAGTTTTAGATTGCAGAATAATTTGCAGCAAGTGCCTCATAGCCCACAAGCACCATAAGCTGGTAAGAAATATTGGCCCGGAAATTGCGCTGAGCAGCGAATGGACGTCACCTGCTGCTTGTAAGTAACTAACTCACCCACAAACTTTTCGCGGGCTTTTGGGTGCCAACTTGCTTCAGTGGTCTCCTGCAAGAAATGCAGCGATCTTTCCCGGGCTTCTCTGAGCTTTGAGAGCGGGGAAAGGATTGCACTCTCCCCCTCAATCAATCAGCTGGAAGAACCAGGAAGTGAACGCCTCCTTCACAAGCTGCGCAGACTAAGAACCAGAAAGTGTCAGGTAGATCAGTAAATTCTCTACAAAATTAGTTAGAGAAAACAAAATAAAGGGAGGGTAAGATTAAAAGACAGAGGTAATAGAGACAGAAAGAATAAGTAAAAAAAAAACAATTTTAAATTAATCTTTTTTTAAATGTCCCCAACAACAATTAATATCGGGAGGAATGAGAGTCCACATTTTTAAAAGTTAATTTTCAGTGCCAGAGGGGTTGTTTGGCAGTCATTAATACTTATCACGCTGTTAAAAGTTAGTTTAGACCTAAAAAAACCAGCGTACCTTTTTTATGGAGAAATTAGTTAGTTTCCAGCTGGGCAGTGCATCAAGTTCGCATTGGTCCATTCATTTAGCCGGCAAATGGAAGAGCAATTTCCAGATTTCCGCGTTTGACTGCGCAAGTGCGCTCTCCGCATCTTGCTTTTCAATTTGCCCTGAAATAACGGCGAGCCCTGTTTGCCTCACCGTTATTTTATGAGCAATTCCTGGGCCAATACTTTTAAATGTGGTACGATCTGATGCATGCTGCCATTTCCCTAGCTCAACACCAGGAGGCAGTAGCCCCAAGGTATTACCAGTGAGGTTCATTTTCAGTAATGTGGGGCTGGATTCTCCTCCATGATGAAAAGTATGGGCAGTGAGATCTACTGCCGTCTCACCTCCCCGACTTGCATTTCTCTCCCCTGCCCCTGCCGGGACCGCCACTGGCCACTTCTTCCCTGCCTGCCACATGCAAATGATGGCAGAGTCCTGGTCCCCAATGGATTTCCTTCCCATTCGACTGCTTTGTTACCGGTTCCCGGTGCTGCTACGGAGAAGGTGGGATAAGCCCCTGGAAGTGGTGGTAACAGCCCTGAGGTTTCCCTGTGGAGGAAAAGGACAGCGTAACGTCCTTTTCTCCTTCCATCCTGGCCCCGCTTGTCTTGTTTTGTGGGCCTCAGTCTTTGCTGAGAGCGACAAGGCAGCGGATCTGCCCAATCTTTGGGGCAATACTGCCCTGTTAACTGCCCGCCTGCCTCTTTTGTGCTGCAGTGGCACTGTTGTGATTTTGCAGCCAGGCAATGGCAGGGTCCTTCTTAGTGGTGGGAATCCCAGCGGGAGTCTGCTGTACATGCTTAATTGCACTCTGAAATGGCCTAGCAAGCCACTCAATTGTACAATCTCGCTAAAAAAAGTCACAATAAGAATAAAAGTGGATGGACCACCCGGCATCGGACCACTAGGCACCGGACACGACAAAGGCAAACCAAGCCCAGTCTACCCTGCAAAGTCCTCCTCACTAACATCTAGGGACTTGTGCCAAAATTGGGAGAGCTGTCCCACAGACTAGTGAAGCAACAGTCTGACATAGCCATACTCACAGAATCATACCTTTCAACCAACATCCCAGACTCTTCCATCACCATCCCTGGGTATGTCCTGTCCCACCGGCAGGACAGACCCACCAGAGGTGGCGGTACAGTGATATACAATCAGGAGGGAGTGGCCCTGGGAGTCCTCAACTTTCTCTCCGGACCCCATGAATTCTCATGGCATCTGGCCAAACATGGGCAAGGAAACCTCCTGCTGATTACCACCTACCGTCTTCCCTCAGCTGATGAATCAGTCCTCCTCCATGTTGAGCACCACTTGGAGGAAGCACTGAGGGTAGCAAGGGCACAGAATGTACTCTGGGTGGGGGACTTCAATGTCCATCACCAAGAGTGGCTCGGTAGCACCACTACTGACCGAGCTGGCTGAGTCCTGAAGGACATAGCTGCCAGACTGGGCCTGCGGCAGGTGGTGAGTGAACCAATACGAGGGAAAAACCTACTTGACCTCGTCCTCACCAATCTACGTGTCGCAGATGCATCTGTCCATGACAGTATTGGTAGGAGTGACCACCGCACAGTCCTCGTGGAGATGAAGTCCCGTCTTTGCACTGAGGGCACCATCCAACATGTTGTGTGGCACTATCACCGTGCTAAATGGGAGAGATTCAGAACAGATCTAGCAGCTCAAAACTGGGCATCCATGAGGCGCTGTGGGCCATTAGCAGCAGCAGAATTGTATTCCAGCACAATCTGTAACCTCATGGCCCGGCATATTCCTCACTCTACCATTACCAACAAGCCAGGAGATCAACCCTGGTTCAAGAGCATGCTAGGAGCACCAGGCGTACCTAAAAATGAGGTGCCAACTGGTGAAGCTACAACTCAGGTCTACATGCATGCTAAAAGACAGAGCTAAGCGATTCCACAGCCAACGGATCAGATCAAAGCTCTGCAGTCCTGCCACAACCATTCGTGAATGGTGGTGGACAATCAAACAACTAACGGGAGGAAAAGGCTCAGCAAACATCCCCATCCTCAATGATGGTGGAGTCCAGCACGTGAGTGCAAAAGACAAGGCTGAAGCATTTGCAACCATCTTCAGCCAGAAGTGCCGAGTGGATAATCCTTCTTGGCCTCCTCTCGATATCCCCACCATCACAGAAGTCAGTCTTCAGCCAATTCGATTTACTCCATGTGATATCAAGAAATGACTGAGTGCACTGGATATAGCAAAGGCTGTGGGCCCTGACAACATCCCGGCTGGACTTGTGCTCCAGAACTAGCCGCGCCTCTAGCCAAACTGTTCCAGTACAGCTACAACATTGGCATCTACCCGACAATGTGGAAAATTGCCCAGGTATGTCCTGTCCACAAAAAGCAGGACAAATTCAATCCGGCCAATTACCGCCCCATCAGTCTACTCTCAATCATCAGCAAAGTGATGGAAGGTGTCGTCGACAGTGCTATCAAGCGGCACTTACTCACCAATAACCTGCTCACCGATTCTCAGTTTGGGTTCTGCCAGGACCACTCGGCTCCAGACCTCATTACAGCCTTGGTCTAAACATGGACAAAAGAGCTGAATTCCAGAGGTGAGGTGAGAGTGACTGCCCTTGACATCAAGGCAGCATTTGACCAAGTGTGGCACCAAGGAGCCCTCATAAAATTGAAGTCAATGGGAATCAGAGGGAAAACTCTCCAGTGGCTGGAGTCATACCTAGCACAGAGGAAGATGGTAGTGGTTGTTGGAGGCCAATCATCTCAGCCCCAGGACATTGCTGCAGGAGTTCCTCAGGGCAGTGTCCTAGGCCCAACCATCTTCAGCTGCTTCATCAATGACCTTCCCTCCATCATAAGGTCAGAAATGGGGATGTTCGCTGATGATTGCATAGTGTTCAGTTTCATTCGCAACCCCTCAGATAATGAAGCAGTCTGTGCCCGCATGCAGCAAGACCTGGACAACATCCAGGCTTGGGCTGATAAGTGGCAAGTAACATTCGTGCCAGGCAAGTGCCAGGCAATGACCATCTCCAAAAAGAGAGAGTCTAACCACCTCCCCTTGACATTCAACGGCATTACCATTGCCAAATACCCCACCATCAACATCCTGGGTGTCACCATTGACCAGAAACACAACTGGACCAGCCTCCTGACTCCCCAAAGCCTTTCCACCATCTACAAGGCACAAGTCAGGAGTGTGATGGAATAGTCTCCACTTGCCTGGATGAGTGCAGTTCCAACAACACTCAAGAAGCTCGACACCATCCAGGACAAAGCAGCCCGCTTGATTGGCACCCCATACACCACCCTAAACATTCACTCCCTTCACCACCGGCGCACCGTGGCTGCAGTGTGTACCATCCACAGGATGCACTGTAGCAATTCGCCAAGGCTTCTTCGACAGCACCTCCCAAATCCGTGACCTCTACCACCTAGAAGGACAAGGGCAGCAGGCACATGGGAACAACACCACCTGCACGTTCCCCTCCAAGTCACACACCATCCCGTCTTGGAAATATATCGCCGTTCCTTCATCGTCGCTGGGTCAAAATCCTGGAACTCCCTTCCTAACAGCACTGTGGGAGAACCGTCACCACATGGACTGCAGCGGTTCAAGAAGGCGGCTCACCATCACCTTCTGAAGGGCAATTAGGGATGGGCAATAAATGCTGGCCTTGCCAGCGATGCCCACATCCCATAAATGAATAAAAAAAAAGTGCTGGATGAAACCCAACCCAGGAAACTGAGTAGGAATTGTGGCAGTGTCACGGGGATGAGTGGAAGTCATAGAATCATAGACTTATAGAATGATACAGCATCGAAGGAGGCCATTCAGCCTATTGTACCTGTGCCACCTCTTTGGTAGAGCTATGAAATTAGTCTCACTCCCCTGCTTTTTCCCCAAAGCCCTGTAAATTTTTTCCTTTCATTTATTTATCCAATTACCTTTTGAAATTTACTACTGAATCTGCTGACACCACCCTTTCAGGCAGTGCATTCCAGATCAAACAACTCACTGCATAACATTTGTTTTCTTCATGTCACGTCTGGTTCTTTTGCCAATCACTTTAAATCTATGTCCTCTGGTTACTGACCCTTCTGCCACTCGAAACATTTTCTCCTTATTTACTCGATCAAACCCCTTCATGATTTTGAACATCTCTATTAAATAATCTCCTCTTAACTTTCTCTGATCTAAGAAGAATAACCCCAGCTTCTCCAGTCTCTCTATATAACTGAAGTCCTTCATTCCTGATACCATTCCAGTAAATCTCTTCTGTACCATCTCTAAGGCCTTGACATCCTTCCCAAAGTGTAATTTGAACACAATACTCCAGCTGAGGCCTAACCAGTGTTTTATAAAGCTGTAGCATAACTTTCTTGCTTTTGTACTCCGTGGGCCCGATATTACCAGGGCGGCGGGTTCGCGGCAGGGGGGTGGGTGCGATTGGACGCGTGGGTAACGTGCCCGGTGAAATCAGTCTGCCCCGAACGCAATCGCAGGCTAATTGGATCCACTTACCTCTTGTTCCGGGTTCCCCGCTGCTGAGCTGCGCGTCGGGCGGACTGCGCATGCGCAGTCAGGTCTATCAGCTGGAGGAGCTCTATTTAAAGGGGCAGTCCTCCACTGACTGATCCTGCAAGAAATAGGAAAAAGTACAGCATGGAGCAGCCCAGGGGGAAGGCTGCTCTCAGGTTTAATGATGCCTCACTCCAGGTATCATTGGATGGGGTGAGGAGGAGGGGGAGGATAGAGATCTTCCCCCCGGCGGGCGGGAGGAAGCGGCCTGCCTCTGCCACCAAGAAGGCCTGGCTTGAGGTGGCAGAGGAGGTCACCTGCACCCCCAACATATCGCGCACCTGCATACAGTGCAGGAGGCGCTGCAATGATCTAAGTAGCCATGATGTGGAGATGCCGGTGATGGACTGGGGTGGACAAATGTAAGGAGTCTTACAACACCAGGTTACTGACCCTTCTGCCACAGCTCCTGACGAAGGAGGAAAGCTCCAAAAGCTTGTGATTTCAAATAAAGCTGTTGGACTATAACCTGGTGTTGTAAGACTCCTTACATATGACCTAAGTAGGTCAGCCAAAGTGAGTGCACTTACTCATTCCCCTACACTCCGTCTGCCACATCACCGCCCCCACCCCACATCTCCTTCTGCACTGCCAACACCACTCTGTCACATCACCCCTCACACCCACTTAAACCTCATCCTCACCTTACCTGCACTTACTCACCTCGCCAGTACTCATCCCACCACTACCACTCAACCCAATCCTCATACAATCTCATGGCTCTAACTCATACTCACCCTCTCATGCATCTCTTTCACGGTCAGCCTCATCCAACCTGCCACTACCTGTGCTGCAGCCACAGGGCATGCATCACGGATGTGCAGTAGACAGCGTAAGGCAAACGTGTCGTGAGCATAAAGGGGATGCACAAGGGTGTTTGAGGGTTTGTCATGGTTTTTACTTCTATTTAATTTCTGAGCAACTCACATTACATATTATATTGTCACCACTACTGCCACGTCTTTGTGAATCTTGTCTGGTTTGTGCAATAATGCCCTTTCCTGAGGATCACAATGAAGACCCACAACTGATGCCACCCATTGTGTCACTGCAGAGTGGGTGTCGGTGTATTTGCAGGGCTCTTTTGTGCAGACGACTGAGAGACGTCGGCGATGTCCCCGGTGGCACCCTGGAAGGATGCGGAGGAGAAGTTGTTGAGGGCAGTGGTGACTTTGACAGCGACAGGTAAGAAGATGGTGCTCGGGCCAGCCGGGAGCAGCTCGGCATGAAGGAGGCTGCAGATGTCCACGACTACATGTCGAGTGACTCTGAGCCTCCGTGTGCACTGCTGCTCAGAGAGGTCCAGGAAGCTGAGCCTCGGTCTGTGGACCCTGTGGCGAGGATGGTGCCCTCTGCGACGCATCTCTCTCTGCTGTTGCCCTCCCTCCTGCTGTGCAGGTGGATGTGTCACAGCAGTATGTTGTGGAGCTCCACGTGTCAGAGGTAGACAGCGTGGCCGGCGAGGCTGGTGATGCTGTTCGCCCTCCGAGGAGGACATGACTGCAGCTACGGCGGCCCCCATCCGGAAGATGTACATCTGAGGGGGTCCGCAAATAGGTTCATGTCTCTGGAACCCGGGGTGAGTGTGCAAGTTGGTGAATTTTACTGTTGGGAGGAGGGTGGTGGAGGCCAAACTTTGTCCAAAGTGACAGAGTGGCCTCCTGCAATGAGTGAGGGTCTCCCCCCCACCTGTCAAATGGACCTTTGCAGCTGCCACAGGCTGATGGCTGCAACACGTCCATTTGTACTGGGAGAGTTTCCCCCAGTACGGGAAACAGTCCCAGTTGTATGTAAAATCCAAACCCTCCTAAAATATCTCATTAATCAGGTCTGTGAACGACCTGAAATATCAAAATAAATAGCTTAAGTGGCACCCCACCGGCTTTAATTCCCGGCGGGAGTCCCACATGCGGGGGCTGCGCGCGCATGTCAGCACGTCTGTGGGAAACCCGGAAGTGGGCGGGTTGGAGCCGGGCTCCCAACTCGCCCCGGGAATCCCCGATTTTCGGAGCCCCTCCGCCAGGAACGCACCCGATCGCGGGTGCTAAAATCGACCCCAATGCCTCTATTAATAAAGCCCAGGATCCCATATGCTTTTTTCACAGCCTTCTCAACTTGTCCTGCCTCCTTCAAAGATTTGTGTACATATATCCCAGCAACTCTCTGTTCCTGCACCCCCTTTAAAATTGTACCATTTAGTTTATGTTGCCTCCCGTCATTCCTCCTACCAAAATGTATCACTTCACACTTCTCTGTGTTAAAGTTCATCTGCCATGTGTCTGCCCATTTCACCAGTCTGTCTGTGTCCTCCTGAAGTCTGTTACTATCCTCCTCATTGCTTACTACATTTCCGAGTTTTGTGCTATCTGCAAACTTTGAAATTATGCCCAGTATACCCAAGTCCAGGTCATTAATATATATCAAAAAGACCAGTGGTGGTAATACCGACCCCTCAAAACACCACTGTATACTTCCCTCC
Organism: Heptranchias perlo; assembly: GCF_035084215.1. NCBI lineage: Eukaryota > Metazoa > Chordata > Chondrichthyes > Hexanchiformes > Hexanchidae > Heptranchias > Heptranchias perlo. The sequence continues at coordinate 30,238,150 of NC_090339.1, read as the reverse complement.
AGTCTGAAAAACAACTGTTCACCACTATACTCTACTTTCTGTCCCTTAGTCAATTTGTAACCACGCTGCCACTGTCCCTTTAATCACTTGCGCTTTAATTTTGCTAACAAGTCTATTATGTGGTACTTTATCAAACGTCTTTTGAAAGTCCATACACACATCAATCGCACTACTCTCATCAACCCTCATCAAAGCACTCAATCAAGTTAGTCAAATACGACTTTCCTTTAAAAAATCTGTGCTGACTTTCATTTATTAGCCCGGACTTTTCCAAGTGCCAATTTATTTTGTCCTGACCCACTCGAACATCACCACTGGGGAGTGGATCCCAGCTGTAATGTACTTCCTCAGCACAAAAGTGATTTATTCTTCAATACATGGATTCAGATGGTACAAGCCTAATTAAGAAGAACCTACTGATTCTTTTTCAGATGCTGATTTATTTTTCATATCACAAAGTGTGTTGGAAGATTAGATCAGCTGATCCCCCCTTAGTTCTATGTGGATTGAGTTTAGGGGCAGCTACACACTCTGGACCCTTTTGTATCTCTCCCCTCTCACCTTAAATCTATGCCCCCTCGTTATAGACTCCCCTACCTTTGGGAAAAGATTTTGACTATCTACCTTATCTATGCCCCTCATTATTTTATAGACTTCTATAAGATCACCCCGAAACCTCCTACTCTCCAGGGAAAAAAGTCTCAGTCTATCCAACCTCTCCCTATAAGTCAAACCATCAAGTCCCGGTAGCATCCTAGTAAATCTTTTCTGCACTCTTTCTAGTTTAATAATATCCTTTCTATAATAGGGTGACCAGAACTGTACACAGTATTCCAAGTGTGGCCTAACTAATGTCTTGTACAACTTCAACATTCTGACCAATAAAACCAAGCATGCTGAATGCCTTCTTCACCACCCTATCCACCTGTGACTCCACTTTCAAGGAGCTATGAACCTGTACTCCCAGATCTCTTTGTTCTATAACTCTCCCCAACGCCCTACCATTAACGGAGTAGGTCCTGGCCTGATTTGATCTACCAAAATGCATCACCTCACATTTATCTAAATTAAACTCCATCTGCCATTCATCGGCCCACTGGCCCAATTTATCAAGATCCCGTTGCAATCCTAGATAACCTTCTTCACTGTCCACAATGCCACCAATCTTGGTGTCATCTGCAAACTTACTAACCATGCCTCCTAAATTCTCATCCAAATCATTAATATAAATAACAAATAACAGCGGACCCAGCACCGATCCCTGAGGCACACCGCTGGTCACAGGCCTCCAGTTTGAAAAACAACCCTCTACAACCACCCTCTGTCTTCTGTCGTCAATCCAATTTTGTATCCAATTGGCTACCTCACCTTGGATCCCGTGAGTTTTAACCTTATGTAACAACCTACCATGCGGTACCTTGTCAAAGGCTTTGCTAAAGTCCATGTAGACCACGTCTACTGCACAACCCTCATCTATCTTCTTGGTTACTCCTTCAAAAAACTCAATCAAATTCGTGAGACATGATTTTCCTCTCACAAAACCATGCTGACTGTTCCTAATCAGTCCCTGCCTCTCCAAATGCCTGTCGATCCTGTCTCTCAGAATACCCTCTAACAACTTACCCACTACAGATGTCAGGCTCACCGGTCTGTAGTTCCCAGGCTTTTCCCTGCCGCCCTTCTTAAACAAAGGCACAAGATTTGCTACCCTCCAATCTTCAGGCACCTCACCTGCAGCTGTCGATGATTCAAATATCTCTGCTAGGGGACCCGCAATTTCCTCCCTAACCTCCCATAACATCCTGGGATACATTTCATCAGGTCCCGGAGATTTATCTGCCTTGATGCGCGTTAAGACTTCCAGCACCTCCCTCTCGGTAATATGTACACTCGTCAAGACATCACTATTTATTTCCCCAAGTTCCCTAACATCCATGCCTTTCTCAACCGTAAATACCGATGTGAAATATTCATTTAGGATCTCACCCATCTCTTGTGGTTCCGCACATAGATGACCTTGTTGATCCTTAAGAGGCCCTACTCTCTCCCTAGTTACTCTTTTGCCCTTTATGTATTTGTAGAAGCACTTTGGATTCTCCTTTGCCTTATCTGCCAAAGCAATCTCATGTCCCCTTTTTGCCCTCCTGATTTCTCTCTTAACTCTACTCCGGCAATCTCTATACTCTTCAAGGGATCCACTTGATCCCAGCTGTCTATGCATGTCATCTGCCTCCTTCTTCTTTTTGACTAGGGCCTCAATCTCCCGAGTCATCCAAGGTTCCCTACTTCTACCAGCCTTGCCCTTCACTTTATAAGGAATGTGCTTACCCTAAACCCTGGTTAACACACTTTTGAAAGCCTCCCACTTATCAGACGTCCCTTTGCCTGCCAACAGACTCTCCCAATCAACTTCTGAAAGTTCCTGTCTAAAACCATCAAAATTGGCCTTTCCCCAATTTAGAATTTTAACTTTTGGGCCAGACCTATCCTTCTCCATAGCTATCTTAAAACTAATGGAATTATGATCACTGGTCCCAAAGTGATCCCTCACTAACACTTCTGTCACCTGCCCTTCCTTATTTCACAAGAGGAGGTCAAGTTTTGCCCCCTCTCTAGTCGGGCCATCCACATACTGAATGAGAAATTCCTCCTGAATACACTCAACAAATTTCTCTCCATCCAAGCCCCTAATGCTATGGCTGTCCCAGTCAATGTTGGGAAAATTAAAGTTAAAGTCCAGAGTGTCTGGAACGAGCTGCCAGAGGCAGTAGTAGAGGCGGGTACAATTTTGTCTTTTAAAAAGCATTTGGACAGTTACATGGGTAAGATGGCTATAGAGGGATATGGGCCAAGTGCAGGCAATTGGGACTAGCTTAGTGGTATAAACTGGGCGACATGGACGTGTTGGGCCGAAGGGCCTGTTTCCATGTTGTAAACTTCTATGATTCTATCCATGGACTAGAACTCTGAATATATAAACACACTGCTTTTTCTTTTAATTTATTTGACCAGTTTTCTCTTTTTTTCTTTTTGCTCCTCACCTGAAGGTGTTGACTCTTGCTGGGGTATAATTCAACAGGTAATCCGCCAGACCCTTGCCCAAGTGTTGAACCATCATAGCCCCGATTAATGATATGTGCAGCCTCATTTTAACATGTAAATATACCTTAAAAATAAAAGCTCCGCACCAAACCTTGTGACCGTGGGCAAGGCACAGCATTTTGCTTGACCATAAATGAAGAAGTCCCAGGACCTGACCTGCTAAAGTTGGTCTCTTAAAGGCAGGAGGTAATTTCTATTTTAAAAAATATTTTAAAATAACACTTGCTGTATTTTTCTCTATGCAGTTGTTGGGTTTGCTGAGCAGTCATCTATCTTTTCCCATGCCAAAGCTTAGCTTCATTATTTTTTATTACTGCAAGCTTTGAAATCACACCATACAAAATGGTGAGGATGGGTATTCCTTTTGGGGTTCCCAATTAAAATGAGGAACAGGAATTTGTGAGGTGTCAATAAATAAAGGTAAAAAGACCCGTGAGGCATTTTAGCCACACCTGTCCCTCCACGCATACCTGGACATATGAGAGGAGACCTATGTTTGCCAACCCTGGTTCACAAGATATCACGCCACAGAATTCTGCTATTTGCTACACTATGACCTAAAGGCACCATGGGCATGATTTTTACACGGAGCCGGGAAGAGAGCCGGAGGGAGGGGGCTGGGCGGAAGATTTCCACCCGTGAAAACCCAGAAGTGAAGTGAGCGTGTCGAAATTTGCGATCGCAACTTAATTGAAGCCAATAATTTTTGCTTCTGGGTTTCACGTCTCCGAGCTGCACAGCAGGCGTAATGCTTACCCACATGATGCGATCTGACATCCACTATTTAAAGGGCCAATACAAAAATGGATTTTAGAGGAGAAAAGAGGAAATGAAGTAGTGGATTCAAAGAGAGCAAGGCTAGCACCCAGATTCACAGATGGTTCCTTTGAAGTACTGCTGGGTGCAGTGTGGACCAAGAGGGAAATAATTTACCCCAGCAATGGGAGGAAGAAACCTGGTTCTGCCACCACGTAGGCATATCTAGAGGTGTCTGAAGAGATGAGTAGCAGGAGCATGGTGCCCCAGTTTTGGCTGCAGTGCATGAAGTGTTTTAATGTCCTAACCAGGTCAAGAAAAGTGAGTACAGTTGCTGATTCACCTGCATCTTGTGGTGTCCAGCAACCCCCCCACCCCCGACCTCACTCTGTCAGGCCAAGCATACTCCATCACATCACTCCTCATGTTAATTGCATGATTTATATCAATGAGTGTTAATTATATTCAGGTGGTGGGTATCAATTGGGGACTCTCTTTATCCTTTTTATAGGAGAGCTTAACTAGGGTGTGTGTAAGGGGAATCTCTATGAATAAAGGCTTGGAAGCAACTAAAGACCAGGCTCCAGTATTCGATCCTTCACCACATGGCTATCCAATTTTAACACCTCACACCCACTTAAGAATCAGCAGCACCCATCCTTCACTTTCTATGCACTTCCTCACCTCCTCATGTATCCATCCACTGCTGCCACTCATCCCAATCCTTATGCAATGTGATTAATCGGTCTGATAGTCACTTTCACCCAATGTATTGCATCCATCGGGTGAGTACGTCACCTTCAGTCACTCACAGGTCTGTTCTTTCGCCTCTTGTAGGAGAAGAGTGTGCAAAATGCAAGGGAGACACAAATTGTCCAGCTGACACATGCAGAGGAGGATGCTATGGAGATAAGTGGCACATCCACATCCCTCGAGAGAGTGGGAACCCGCAGATGCCCGGTGACAGAACTTAAACATTTTTCACACACATGATGATTTTATGTCATCAATAACTGAACTATGAGAAACCTGAGTATGGCAATTGCCTAGATTGTTACTTTGCCATGACTAATACATATTGCTTTCACACTTACAAGAAAAATGTGCGGAGATGCATGACATCGATTGCTCAGAGGAGCTTTATTCTTTCCGAGGGTGCACTGTCACAGGACATACAGCCATGCACCAGTGCAGATACTGGCACCTGGGTGGGTCCTCTTACACAGTTAGTTGGGTTTTCACCTGGTGATTCACAATTCACAAGTAAGCACAAGCAGACGCAGGCAGCTGTGGCGAGTCCGTGTCAGAAAGCACACTCCGCTCCAAGCTCTGCTCAGCTGGACACAGATGCTGAACCCCGGGGCCATCATTAAGAATGAGAATAATTGAGATGCAGCTGCACCTTTGAGAGGTACTGGAAAACGTGCCATGCATACTCTCCACAAGAGCAGAGAGGATGGGGAGTCCAACTCTAAAACTAGTGGATTGTTGTCGTAGGTAAGTGCGAGAATGTCTGCAATGGAGAGAGTGGCAGCCTCCATGGAGCTTCAAGCACGGCTATCAAATGAGTCTACGCAAGCCCTGGCCATGGCCATGCAGCCTTTGGAAGCCAGCATGTCTGCCGCCTAAACAGGATGATAGATACCTTAACTGTGTCTCTGATATGCACCGAGCTGCTCTCCAGCAGAATGGTAGGAGTAATGTGGCACTGGCCCAGGAGAGGTATGATGTCGACAGGGGACATGGAAGTCGGAACTCCATTCAAAGCGCTCCCACGTCTCACCCGTTGCCCCATGCCAGCCCCCCTCAACCAGTACCCGACATGCTGCCTCCTCTCCCGATGGCTGATTCTGCCCCTTTACGGGTATAGATGGAGCAGTCTTTGGGGGGGCCCTCATGAGCTCCAAAACCTAGAGATCATAAGCCAAAAGCATCTCAGCAGTCGGGGCAGGGATCCACGCAGTCTGCCTCTACCTCTGCTGAAGCCAGAGGTGATGCACCACATAGAAGTGGTAGGAAGCATAAGTTCAAGAAATTGTAGAAATTGCTTCTTCAACAGCACCTCCCAAACCTAGAAGGACAAGGGCAGCAGGTACATGGGAACAACACAACCTGCACGTTCCCCTCCAAGTCACACACCATCCCGACTTGGAAATATATCGCCGTTCAAGCAGCGGTTCAAGAAGGCGGCTCACTACAACCTTCTCAAGGGCAATTAGGGATGGGTGGTAAATGCTGACCTTGCCAGCGACGCCCACATCCCATGAAGGAATAAAAAAAAAATTCACCACGGGTATATACATGGGTGTTTGAAGAAGTGTTATGTTGTGAAGTTTCCTTTTTTTAGTATTGGCACATAAAATTTATTAATCAGTATCACTTCCACATCTTGCCCATTGTTGCGTCCTGAGTGTGAAGTCGTCTTTTCATTTGCTTCATGATGAATGCCAATACATAATGCGACCCATTGGGCGGATGTGAAATGGGTGTAAGCGTGGTTGAAGGACTGTTTTGTGTAAAGTGTGGGGGGGTTGGGGGTGGGGTTGGTGGTGGTCGGAGCTGGATTGATTATTTCAGTGTCTCTTTTTTCTCACTCTTGACTAGGAGAACCTGTGAGAGATGAAGACATCCCTGGCATCCCGGGCAGCAATGTGCACGCCTGGTCTGGTGATGGGTGCCCCATCTTCATATTGTTCCATCTCCTCCTCCTCATTCTCTTCCTCTTCTTTAATGTTGTCGCCATCAGAGGATGATTGACGAGCACCTTCGTCCCCTCCACCTGTAAACCTCTCTGCTGCGCTATGTTGTGCAGGATGCAGCACACCACGATTATTCTGGACATTCTCGTTGGCGAGTACTGAAGGGCACCTCCAAACCTATCCTGGCACCTGAAGCGCACCTTCAACATGCCGATGGCTTGCTCAATGGCACGCCTGATGGTCATGTGGCTCTGGTTGTAGTGTTGTTGTGCCTCGTTGGTGGGGTTCCTCAAAGGCGTCATGAGCCAGTTTGCATCGGATATCTCCAACGAGCCAGCCCTTAAGTCTGTCTCCTGTTTGTAAGAGAGCTGGAAGGTTTGACTGGTGCAGTATAGATGCATCATGGCAGCTGCCAGGGAATCTGGTGCACACCTGCATAAATCTCTTCTTTGGTTGCACACCAGCCGTGCATTGATGGCGTGAAAGCCCTTTTGGTTGATGAAAACTCCTGCCTCATGTATGGTCCTCAGATTGTCAATGTGTGTGCAATCGATTGCGCCTGCACCTGTGGGAAGCCAGCCAGAGAGGTGAAACCGACTACCCGCTCATTCTGGCTATTGTTGTCATGGGGGAAGTTCACGGAAGCGGACCCCTGGCAAACAACCCATCCATCACCTGCCTTATACACTTATGTGCAGACGATTGACACACCCCGAAGATGTCACCGGTGGTGCACTAGAAGGATTCAGAGGCAAAGAAATTGAGGGCATTTGTACTTTTACTGTGACGGGCAATGTGTAGCCACCAGGTCTAGCAGGGAGCAGCTCTTCTTCAAGGAGATTGCAGATGTCTGCGACCACCTGGCGATTCAATCTAAGCCTGCGTAAGCTGCTCCTCAGAGAGGTCCAGGAAGCTCAGCCTCTGCCTGTATACCCTCTCACGTGGGAAGTGCCTCCTGCGACCTCGGCCGCTTTGCTTCTGCCCTCACTGCTGTTCTCCACTCAGCTCCCCTCTATGCTGTTCTCCACTTAGCTCTTCTCTCTTCTGTTCTCCAAATCTTTGTTGTACATCTTGCTCTTGTGCACCAGCAGATCCCAACACAACACGACATGGCTGCCGTGGATGGTCATTTTCTTCCTCCTCAGATATCCTCTCAAATGCGTCCATTCTGATCTTGTCAGTTTGAAAGGCTCCAAAGATTTTGCAAAAGCAGTCTCAATGCAAGAACTCCCTGCCAAATGTTTGCCAGAGGGAACTGAGACACCAGCTGCAATAACTGAGCTTTTACTCAGATGGGGCAATTAAAAGTTTCAATACCTACATGAACAGCGGCTTAGTTTCGCCTCCTTTCATTGGCGAGATTCAGGAGCTTCAGAAAACCCATGCTGGAGACATTAAATTTGAAGTTAGGCGACATTCAATTTAAGAACAGCTACTTGACGTCTACTAACTACATTAATCGCCCTGCTAATGACCTGCCCACCGGCACTAATTGGGAACATGACCTCGGCTAATACGTTGCACACACGCATCCGAACGTGCCCATGTTAAACGCAGAATTGGGCACTTTGGAACCGGGTTGCGGTCACGATCAAAAAAAACTGTGATTTTCACTTTCCACCCGCCCCCAATCCACCCGTTCTTGAGTGTTAAAATTTCCCCCCGTCTGTTTCAGGAACAGTGTTTCCTATAGAGGTGAAGGCTATTATCGCATAAAGCTGTTATTGGATCCTTCCAAGCCACCCAGGAGACATTGACCACATCAGGCACGTCTCAGGAAAGTGACAACAATTTTCCTGTTAAAAGGAAGCATTACCTGGAGAGGATGCATATCTTTCACTGGATGACAGGCTTCCCTCGAGTGCAAATGCCGTAGATGGTACCCATGTTATCAGAAGAACTTACATTTATATAGCACTTTTCACATCCTCAGGATGCCCCAAAATGCTCTAAAACAAATTATTTTTGAAGTGTAATCACTGTTGTTATATAGCCAAATGCAGCAGCCTAGTCCCACAAATGCAAATGAGACATATGACCAGATTTGAGGGATGTTGGTGTTGGTTGAGGGATGAATGTTGACCAGGTCATTGGGAGAACCCCTGTCATGGATCTTTTATGTCAAAACCAGTGTTGCCGGAAAGCCTGAGCACCATCCTGGCATTCAAACTGGGGGAGCCAGAGGCCCTTAACAGGCCAAAGAGGTGACAAAAATATTTAATGTTTCTCCAAACAAATGCCAGATTTCTAAGGTAATCTATCTCCTCTGGGATCAATTAGCTTTGATCACTGAAATGGTTGGGGACTTGAAAAGGCCTTGTATGGAATCCACACCTGCTCTCAGCAAGTATGGCTTCTTCTGGGCCAAAGGAATCCATTATGGGTGGAATCCCCAGGGTAGCCCAGGCATGCCACCAGGCACACCTCTAAACTGGCAGCAGACAGTTGGGGGGGGGTGGGTGGTGGAAGTGAGGGGAAGATTCATTTGCCCTCCCCTGATCACAATCTGGGCCAGACCATAAATGAGAGGATAACCCAGTGAATTTGGACGCTGATGTAAATTCCTTCCCCCTCCACCCCCTCCCGTGGGCGATCCATTCCGAGAAGTGTCTTCTTTTGTTGAGAAACTTTGAATCCATTATTTTTATTTCCATTGGATCAGTAATTCAGAGACACTTTGGAGACAATGTGGTCAAATAAAAGTAGATAATAAAGTAAACAATGTAATTTTAGACTGCAATGTTTACCAACTGTCTGCCTCTCTCCTCCCTCCCGGTTTGGCAACTGTGAGTGCCCAAAGCTACCTTCACTGGAAAATTCCTGGATGATTTTTCAGTTGATCTGCTAACATGTGACAGTTCATGCCATCTAACTTTATCCATATTGTTGTCATATATCAAAGTAATGATTGACCTCACTTTACATTGCTTGTTGTAACTCACATCCCCTTGCAGCATTTTCTCTGTAGCACGGAAGCTGTGCTCTGCCGTCACTTCTCATGAGTTCTTTCACAGACATAATTTAAGACAGACAGCTGAGTGGGATCAGACAATTTCTTTCTGTGCCAAAACATAGGTCAGACTGGCAGGAGACCAAGAATGAGGCCACAGTTATTATTTAATATCCAGTTAATTACATCATGACAGTTTTGTTACTTGGACTAACCTGAATGATTTGGAATTAAATTGCATAACTAACCAAGTGAGAACAGCACTTCTTGTTACCAATTAATTTAACACTGAATCGAAAAAAATTGTAATTTTTTTAATAGTATTTATTATACAATAACAAAACTCTGGTGTCAAAGTGTCACTATATGAGGATTTGAAAACTTGTAATACATGTCTGCATCTATTGGAAAAGACTGCAAAAATGGAGTTTCACCATCAGCAAACCTTAAAAAACTTGTGATATCATGTTAAAATTCAGTGGTCTCATGCTCCAAGCAGGGAGCTGTGCTTGAATGAAGCATGGGTCGGAGATAGGGCTACTACACTCTAGTCCCCATGTGCCAACCCAAGATTTCTTCGAGTATGGTTCCCTGTTGGAATCGTGGGACTGCTAAATTTACCTGAAAAGACAATACATGTTAGCTAATAGTTTTTTTTTACAACTAGAATGTTTTTGGCTAAATAAATGGTTGCAATTTGATTGATTGAGGGTATCACCAATATTAATTTGAGTGAAGTTATGCTTATTGGAGAATACTTTGTGTCATAATGATGCCAGGATGGTGAACGTAACCAAAGGCGAGGGAAGGAAGAAACTGAGTCAAAAGCGCAAAAGCTCTTAATTGTAAAGTAATCCTTCTATTGCATTATTTACTTTTATGCTCTATTTAATTCCTGTGAATGTTTCCCTGCTGTTTCTCATTCCACTCTGATTGCTGCTTTCAATGTTTGGGTCTTCTATGTTGCCATGATAGTTTTTTTTTCTTGCTAAGAATTATAGGTAAACAATGTCCTTCACTAACTTTTCCTGTGTAACTTGGTTCATTTTTAACACTTTTGCCTCTAAGTCTAATGGACTTAGAACATAACCTAGGCTGACACTTCAGTGCAGTATTGAGAAACAGCTGCATTGTCAAAGGTGCCATTTTTGTGGATGAAGTGTTAAACTGTCTATGCAGGTGAATGCAAAAGACCTCTTTGCATTGGCAGAAAGTGGGTGGGTAAAATTGCCCAAATCACTTACCCACCCCTGGAGCCGCTGAGAGCTGACCTGGTCCAATTTTCACTCACTCTCCTGAGCAGGCAGCAAGGACACCCATCCAAAGCTGGGGGAGGGGGCGGGGGCGGGTTGTTTGTTTTAACATATGCATGTCAGGTCCCAATGACACCATGGGGATCCAACTGCAATTTTTACTAGGTGAACTCAGCAGGAAGTGGCAGTGAGTTTCTCGCCAGGCCAACCTAGTGAGGGAGTGGACTGAGGCCAGAAGAGGCAAAAAAAGGTAAGTTACGAACATAAGAACATACGAATTAAGAGCAGGAATAGGCCATTTGGCCCCTCACCCTGCTCGGCCATTTGATAAGATCATGACTGATCTGATTATGACCTCAGCCCTACTTTCCCGTCTACCTACTATAACCTTTGACTCCCTTGTTAATCAGGAATCTATCTAACTTAGCCTTAAAATATTCAATGACCCTGCCTCTACCACTCTCTGGGGAAGGGAGTTCCACAGACTCACGACCCTTGAGAAAAAAAATCCTCCTCATCTCCGTCTTAAATGGGAGACCCCTTATTTTTAAACTGTGTTTCTTGGTTCTAGTCTCTCCCCACAAGGGGAAACATCCTCTGAGCATCTATCCTTTCAAGTCCCCTCAGGATCTTATATGTTTCAATAAGATCACCTCTCATTCTTCTAAACTCCAATGTATACAGGCCCAACTTATCCAACCTTTCCTCATAAGATAACCCCCTCATCCCAGGACTCATGCGAGTGTTCCTTCTCTGAACCGCCTCTAAAGCAATTATGTCCTTTCTTAAATAATGAGACCAAAACTGCACACAGTATTCTAGATGTGGTCTCACCAATGCCCTGTACAACTGTAGCAAAACTTTTATGCTCCAGTCCCCTTGCAATAAATGACAACATTCCATTTGCCTTCCTAATCACTGTGTACCTGCATACTAACTTTTTGTGATTCATGTACTAGGACACCCAGATCCCTCTGTACCTCAGAGTTCTGCAAGTTTTAAATTTATTTTTTTACTTTCCTTGTGGGGTGAGGAAGTGCAAGAGTGCTCCTCCGGGCCCCACAAGGAAAGTTTAAGTCTCCTCAACGTGATCTAGCCGCTCCCCCACCCAATGGCGGCGATCACTGCGGGATGGCCTGGCAGACCACTTATGTGGTCTTGGCGGCGGTCTCTGGGCCACACGAATGTCTGCCGCTTCCCACCTGGAATGGGTAGGAAGTCGGCCGGCGGCATTTAAGTGAGGCTGAAAGTTAAAATACCAAAAACTGGCCCGTAGTTAAAAGGCTGCGAGTTTGGTGAGGTGTTTTGGAAGAGTGGGGAGGCTCAGACCTTTTAAACAGAATGGAAATAATACTGCAGGCAGTAAAGTAGGTTTAGTATAAAAACAGAAAATACTGCAATTGCACAACAGTTCAATCAAAATCTGAAAAAAGGATAAGTTAATGCCTCGGGTTGGACTGAATAAGATATCTGAATAAGATATTTTAAATGTTATTTCTGCTACTAACCACTGGCAGTGCTAAATGATTACTGCTAGTGAATTAAAGCCAACAATTATTATTAGGTGGATCACATTTAACAGGAAGGAATGTTTAAGAGGATTACTTCTTATGCAAAATTCTATAAATATTTGTTGATATCTTTTGATAACAATGATTTTTTTTTACCTTGACGGAGACTTGCTGTTATAATGTTTTTTTTAGAACTGTTTTTCTTTCAATGGTTTCACAGTAACTCCTGTCAGTTTTTGTTGGTTTTCTAGTTTGGCATGTCTGTAATAAGGTTAGCCATTGTGATTTTACAATATCCACCGAACTGCTGCCCACCTTGTGGCAAAACAGGCAGTAGGTGCTATAATCAAAATCACTTTAGGGATGAAGACTGATGAGAATGTTGTCAATGAGGAGAAAAATGACTTTGTAGGAATCATCCATTTCTTTCATTGCAGGTAAGGAATTGGAGATAAAGCCCAACTTTAGCACAAGGAAAATTAAGCCAGATATTGGGACTTAAAGGAATATTAGGACATGTTTAATGAGCTCAAAATCAAGAAAGATTTTCAACTTGAAAGAAGCAGCTAACTACTTTCAGCAGGAAAAAGCTTCAGGTCAAAGTCAAATGTTTGTTTATTGTTCAGTACACAACAGGTTATGGGACTGAAAGTATGTGAGCAATTAAATCTAGCTACATGTTAAAGTGAGTCAGGTATATTGATTATCTGGATGTTAAAAGTTAAAAGAAGGCATGTCACAGCAAGACTGATAATGAAGATGAGCCTGTGGTTTACTTGCAGTAATCTGAGGTAAAATGAGAGTGCTTATACTGCATAGAGAAACGGAAAATAATACAACAAAGTGAGCTAGTGTGGTAATAATGATATTGGAATCATAGAATCATAGAATGGTCACTGCACGGAAGGAGGCCATTCAGCCCATCGAGTCTGTGCCGGCTCTATGCAAGAGCGATCCAGCTAGTCCCCCGCTAGAAAGCTAGATAAAACTTTACATATTGCCTTCACAAGAGAGATTAAATAGAATAGTTAAGTGGGAAAATTACCAGCTACTTTCTGTTGATAATGGCCCAGAAATTGCGCTGAGCAGCGAATGAACATCGCTCGCCGTTCGTTAGTTACAAACTCACCCACAAACTTCTCGCGGGCTTTTGGGCAGCAACTTATTTCAATAGTGAGCTGCAAAAAGTGCAACGTTCTCTCTCAGGCTTTTATGAGCTGTGAGAGCGGGGATAGGAGCACTCTCTCCCCTCAACCAATCAGGTTGAAGCATCCTTGACAAGCCGCGCAGAGTCAGAACCAGGAAGTGAAAGCTCCAACAGTTAATTCAATCTAAAATCAGTTAGAGAAAGCGAAATAAAGAGAGGGTAAGAAATATCGAATTAAAAGACAGAGATAAAAGAGACAGAAAAAGTAAAACATTACAATTTTTTTTTATATAATTGTCCAACAACAATTAAAATCGGAAGTAATCAGACTTCATAGAATCAAGTCTGATTACAACAGGCACTAAATTGGGCCGTGTAGTGCCAATTGTTTCGGTGCTACACGGCCTCTTTGACATCCAAGATGGCGTCTTGGATGCGCACGCACATTTCCAGCGTGACGTGTGCCAGACGCATCTTGGTATAGGAGTTAGCGCAGGCGCAGATAACGAACGCTGGAATCATGTAAAGTAGGGAGAAAATGGCTTCAATCAGTGTGCAATGCTAATTTAAAGTGATATACACCATTTTGGGACTTAACGCTCAACTTGACGCACAGTCTTAACCCCGACCACCAACCATCTGAACGTGTCTTAGAGTGCCTGGAGGACCCCTTACAAGCGCTATTTAAAGGGACCATGCAGGATTTACAGGTTAGTGGCTGGATTATTGCTTCTGGCTGCCCAGATATTTACAACTGTTTTTGGAGGTCTCCTACACTTGAATACTAGGATGCAGGGACATAGCCTAACATTTAGAGCCAGGACGTGCAGGAGTGAAGTTAGAAAATGCTTCTACATGCAAAGGGTGGGAGACGTTTGGAACACTCTTCTGTAAACAGCAGTTGATGCTAGCTCACTTGTGAATGTTAAATCTGAGATAAATAGATTTCTGTGAACCAAGGGTATTAAGGAATATGGGGCTAAGACAGGTATATGGAGTTGGGTCACAGACCAACCATGATCTAATTGAATGGCAGAACAGGCTTGAGGGGCTAAATGCCACTGCCACTTGCTGCCTGCTATTATGCGCCACCATGTCCTGCAAGAAAGCGGGATGAGTGTCTGGGTGATGAACCTGTCATGGTTGAATAGCTGCCAGTGTGTGTGGCCTGTGAGTTGTGGGTGTGTGGCTTGCAACAGTGGTAATGTATGAGGGTGAGAGGAAGCATCTGATTGGAAGTGTTTGTTGGTATGTGGGTGATGGGGGTGTAGTGCATGGAGCAGTGGATGCGGCTAGTGGTGCAGTTGGTAGAAGATGCCACTTGACAGTTGACCTCACTCATCTTGACCACTCGAGTCGAAGCATTGAACTTCTTCCTGCAATGCATCCATGTTTGTGGTGTTATGTATTTAGCATTGACTGCGTCCCCTATTGCCTCTCACTGCCTTTAGAGTATATGTCCTTCCCCCCCCCCCCCCCACCGCTGATATAGGATGTCCCTCCTTCTGTCCACCTCTTGCACCAAGGCCTCTAGTGCATCAGCAGAGAACGTTGGTGCACGCAGGCCAGGTACAAACTCAGATCAGCAGATTGGTGAGGTCTGGCATGCAGATTGGAGGATGTGGGATTTAGTAGTGTGCAACCTTTATTCAATGTTTTAACAGTGTGTAAACATAGGGATGGGACCTGCATCTGTATTTTACGTGTGCGACGTCTGATCTCCGTTCAGACTCCGTGCAGACAGTAGCCTGTTATATTCAGCAAATAGCAGGTACCATCTACCTTTAAGAGATTTCTAAGAAACATCCTCCCTTTAAGAGATTGAGCTCCCCCTCATGGTGGAAAGTGGGAATTGCATTGATTCCACATGCAAGGCCTGGAATGGAACGCTGATTGCAGGTAAGTCCTCGGGTGGGCCGAAACTTGCGTCCTGCCTGTGCAGGGGTCATTGGGCGCGGGGCAATAGCGCATCATGCTACCTATGCCCAAAAACGGCCCCTATCCAATTTTTCCCTCCACATTTTTAAAAGTTAATTTTGAGTGTCGGAGAGGTTGTTTGGCAGTCATTAAGACTTACCACACCGTTAAAGGTTAGTTTAGACCTAAAAAAAATCCTGCATACCTTATTTACCGTGGCAATAAGCTGAGATGAATTAACAGCGCAGATAGATATTAACGGTTATGATATAGTTGCGATTACGGAGACATGGCTGCAGGGTGACCAAGGATGGAAACTGAACATCCAGGGGTATTCAATATTTAGGAAGGACAGGCAAAAAGGGAAAGGAGGTGGGGTAGTGTTGTTAGTAAAGGAGGAAATCAATGCAATAGTGAGGAAGGATATTGGCTTGGAAAATCACGATGTGGAATCTGTATGGGTGGAGCTAAGAAACACCAAGGGGCAGAAAACATTGGTGAGGGTTGTCTATAGGCCCCCAAACAGTAGTGGAGATGTAGAGGAGGGCATTAAACAGGAAATTAGAGATGCATGCAAGAAGGGTACAACTATAATCATGGGTGACTTTAATCTACATATAGATTAGCAATAATACTGTGGGGGAGGAATTCCTGGAGTGTGTATGTTATGGTTTTCTAGACCAATACATTGAGGAACCAACTAGATAACAGGTGATCCTAGACTGGGTATTGTGCAATGAGAAAGGATTAATTAACAATCTTGTTGTGCGGGGTCCCTTAGGGAAGAGCAACCATAACATGATAGAATTCCTCATTAAGATGGAGAGTGAAGTAGTTGAATCCGAAATGAGGGTCCTGAATCTAAATAAAGGAAATTATGAAAGTATGAGGTGTGAGTTGGCTATGATAGATTGGGGAACTTTACTAAAAGAGATGACGGTAGATAGGCAATGGCTAATATTTAAAGAACATGTGCAGGAATTACAACAATTATTCATTCCTATCTGGCGCAAAAATAAAACAGGAAAGTTGGCTCAACCGTGGCTTACACAAGAAATTAGGGATAATATTAGATCCAAAGAGGAGACATATAAAATTGCCAGAAAAAGCGGCAAGCCTGAGGATTGGGAGCAGTTTAGAATTCAGCAAAGGAGGACAAAGAGATTGATTAAGAGGGGAAAAATAGAGTATGAGAGTAAACTAGCAGGGAACATAAAAACTGACTGTAAAAGCTTCTATTAATATGTCAAGAGAAAAAGATTAGTGAAGACAAATGTAGGTCCCTTACAGTCAGAAATGGGGGAAATTATAATGGGGAACAAAGGAATGGCAGAACAATTAAACACATACTTTGGTTCTGTCTTCACAAAGGAGGACACAAATAACCTCCCAGAAATGTTAGGGAACCAAGGGTCTAGTGAGAGGGAGGAATTGAAGGAAACCAATATTAGTAAAAAAATAGTGCTAGGGAAATTAATGGGGCTAAAGGCTGACAAATCCCCAGGGCCTGATAATCTACATCCCAGAGTACTAAAGGAAGTAGCCCTGGAAATAGTGGATGCATTGGTGATCATCTTCCAAAATTCTATAGACTCTGGAACAGATCCTACAGATTGGAGGGTGGCAAATGTAACCCCACTATTTAAAAAAGGAGAGAGAGAAAAAACAGGGAATTACAGACCAGTTAACCTAACATCAGTAGTGGGGAAAATGTTAGAGTCTATTATAAAAAGTGTGATAACAGAACACTTGGAAGGCATTAACGGGATTGGACAAAGTCAGTATGGGTTTATGAAAGGGAAATCATGCTTAACAAATCTACTGGAATTTTTTGAGGATGTAACTAGTAGAATAGATAGGGGAGAACCAGTGGATGTGGTGTATTTGGATTTGCAGAAGGCTTTTGATAAGGTCCCACAAAAGAGGTTAGAGTGCAAAATTAAAGCACATGCAATTGGGGGGAATATACTGGCATGGATTGAGAATTGGTTGACAGATAGGAAACAGAGAGTAGGAATAAACGGGTCTTTTTCCGGGTGGCAGGCAGTGACTAGTGGGGTATCGCAGGGATCAGTGCGTGGGCCCCTGCTATTCACAATATATATCAATAATTTGGATGAGGGAACTAAATGTAACATTTCCAAGTTTGCAGACGACACAAAGCTGGGGTGGAATGTGAGCTGTGAGGAGGATGCCAAGAGGCTGCAATGTGATTTAGACCAGTTGGGTGAGTGGGCAAGAACATGGCAGATGCAGTATAACGTGAATAAATGTGAGGTTATCCACTTTGGTTGTAAAAACAAAAAGCAGATTATTATCTGAATGATGATAGATTGGGAAAAGGGGAGGTGGAACGAGACTTGGGTGTCCTTGTACACCAGTCGCTGAAAGCGAGCATTCAGGTGCAGCAAGAATTTAGGAAGGCGAATGGTATGTTGGCCTTCATTGCAAGAGGATTTGAGTACAGGAGCAGGGATGTCTTACTGCAGTTATCCAGGCCTTGGTGAGGCCACATCTGGAGTATTGTGTGCAGTTTTGGTCTCCTTATCTGAGGAAAGATGTCCTTGCCATGGAGGTAGTGCAACGAAGGTTTACCAGACTGATTCCTGGGATGGCAGGACTGACGTATGAGGAGAGATTGGGTCGACTAGGCCTATATTCACTAGAGTTTAGAAGAATGAGAGGTGATCTCATCGAAAAATATAAAATTCTAACAGGACTAGACAGACTAGATGCAGGAAGGATGTTCCCGATGGCTGGGGGGTCCAGAACCAGGGTTAACGGTCTCAGGATATGGGGTATGCCATTTAGAACCGAGATGAGGAGAAGTTTCTTCACTCAGAGGGTGGTGAACCTGTGGAATTCTCTACCACAGAAGGCAGTGGAGGCCAAGTCATTAGATGTATTCAAGAAGGAGATAGATATATTTCTTAATGCTAAAGGGATCAAGGGATATGGGGAAAAAGCGGGAACAGGGTATTGAGTTAGACGATCAGCCATGATCATTTTGATTGGCGGAGCAGGCCCGAAGGGCTGAATGACCTACTCTTGCTCCTATTTTCTATGTTTCTATGTTTATGGAGAGATTACTTAGTTTCCAGCTAGGCAGGAGAGCAAGTTTGCACTGGTCCATTCGTTCAGCGAGCAAACTATCCTTCCTGCGCAGCTTTCAAATGAGTCGGGAATCCCTTAGAGCAACTTCTGGATTTTCACGTTTGACTGAGATTGCATGCTTGCTGGAAATTGCTCTTCCATTTGCTCATAAATAACGGTGAGCGCTGTTCGGCCCTCCGTTATTTTTGAAGCAAATTCCAGGCCATCATAGTTTCCAGGAGAGAGGGGCAACTGCTATGATCTCCACAAACCTGTCGTTTACTAGGGAAGAAAATAAAATTGACGCATTTGACTGTTACTTGTTTTTTTAAGTGGTTACATTAGAGAGGAAAGAAGAAAGAACTTGCATTTACATCGCATCTTATCATATTTCTTAAGAACATCTCAAAGCCATTCACAGAGTGCACTATTTGTTGTAGGCAAATGCAGTAGCCATTTTGCACACTGCACGATCTCACTAATAGCACTGCGCTGAGATAAATGCTTTGTTAATCTGTCTTTGGTGGCTTTGGTTAAAGGAGATTAGGACAGTTGAATAACCCCCTGCTCTTCTCCAAATAGTACCCTGAGATCTCTAACATCCATCTGAACCAGAACATTCAGACAGGTCAGGGTGGGCACCGCAGGGACTGGAATGCATGGTTGATACAGAAAACAATATTATTATTTAATTTGATGAGTTTCCTTTGACTTTTGTATAATTTAGGTGATATTAGTTGTGCCCCTCTAAAAAGGGGGCACTTTTGTTTGATTTTTTAGTCGATGATACTGGGGCAACCCAGTGTCTCCTTTGGGTTCACCAAAAGAGGCAGATAGGGTAGGCCTTGATTTAGTGTCTTATCCAAAGGACAGTTCCAAAAGATTGTGTGCTTGAGTTCTAGAATGGGTCTTGAATCAACAACCTTCTGACTCAGAGGCAAGCACGTTACTGATTGAGCCAAGCAGTAATCGTATTTAGGATCAGCTTTTGTGGCGGCAGACAGTTTGTGACCATGTCAACTGCTGCATAGTGCTCAACCTCTATTATAAAGTGCAGGAAAAGGCAGAAAAAAGTTTTCACAGAGATAATTACTACCATGGAGACAGCTCCACCTACTAAATACTTCACATTTCTGGGAAGATGTTTACTGTTAAGAAAAAAAGTTAATTTTTTAAAAACGATTTTATCCAATCCAATTGATGTGGCAGTGCTTAACACGTACATACTCTCATTCATATTTTCCTCAATACAGAGTACTACACTTTTAAACTCTACCAGATTTTGCTATCTTTACTTAAAAGCTGCTTCTTGTTAACTCATTTAAATTCTTAAAGCGATATGATGAGGAAAGTATTTGGTTCACATCCGGCACAGAATGTTTTATTTTCCTTGCAGTCAATTAAAGCAACTCTTCAGTGTCGTTTATTTAAGTTACTGGCAATGTTATACGCATGGACAGTGTAGCTTTAAGGGCTGCTCGAAGCCCCTTACTGGATGCAACAGAATGATGTCATTAGCTCCTCTTGCCAGCTTCCCTGCTTTTCACATTCTACAAACTTCAGAGCTGGAATTTCTATTGTACGGTAGCATGGAAATATAATCTAAAGGTAATTAATTATATTTTGTCAGACCTTGAAAAAGAATTAGAATTTTCCATCCTAACCTAACATTAAGGATTTTTTTTCTGTTTTGCCAGTTGCTATTTACTCTAAAATCTTTTACTACTGTTACTGTTTAGAGAAGATTCTTTAAGTTTTTAAGTGAACCTTTCTTCAGCGGAGTAAAACAAAGTTAGTGAGCCACTGTGCAAGGGGTGACTGTCCTGATTGTTGAATTCTTGTGTATGATTTGTGCATTATTATCCTCTTTGGGTGCTGTAGATGTTATTCATTGCCATATGACAATAACTTTATGGCATAGCTGAATTCTTTTCTTAATCTCATTCATAGATATAACATACTTGCGAAATTTCCAGAAGTTTCAAACAAATTTGAACCAAAGCATTAGTTCAACGAGTCATGTTGAGAAGACTCTTTTTGTTGCTCACTCTATCTGTGAGAGCAGCTGTTGGATATAGATATGGATACGAAGGTAAGTGAGAGAATTTTGCTGATTTCTTTTCCTTGTGGTATTGAGGGAGTCTAAGTGTTGGAGACTTTTTCATTTAATTCCAAGTTTCTCCTCTGTTTTTTCTGAAACCATTGACTCCTCTGATGTGCTGTTCCAGGGGTTTCAGCAGCCCTCCGGTGCCTCATGTAACTGGCCATTCTGTGGGGTACTGTGAGGGTGGGGGTGTTGTGTGTGCACCAAGGGTCCCGCGGCTGGTTTGGAGGGGAGCTCAGGGCAGCAGAGGCCTGGACTTCCCTTGTGGAGCCTGGAGAAGCAGTTCTGCCGACAGGGCTCCTCTAAGTTGACACTGAGTTGAACCGTTGGATTCCACTAGAGAAGAGTGAAGATTTCCATGACAAATCTTAGTTTTGGTGTCTTGTAATAAGAAATGTTTTCTCTCTCTCTAGCTTGTATACCAATGACTCATAATTAACGCTAAAGAAAACCACATGCTTACGAATAGAATTATATTAAAAAACCAACAGTTAAGGGTGTTAATTGATAGAATTGCTAGCTCTTTGCTTTCTTGTTCAGTGCTTTAGGATTTGGTGCTTTTCCATTCAACTGCAGCTTGATGAATTGCCAAAGGGTGATTAGCTAAAAAGTTAGCTGTAAAATATTTTTGATTGAACACAGCTGAGATTTATTGAGGTTATAAAGCTGTGACGGTCTAATGAATTAAAATGATCATCAAGTGACACCAGGAGGTTCAGGAGTATAGGAAAAGGAGAAAAGTAAAAACTTTTGAGGTCTGAATGACTAGTAGTAATGGATTTTATAACATATTTCAATGTGTGCTTTCATTGACTGAGTACAGGCAGTTTGGAAAATTGTAGCCCTTTGACAAGTAATTTGATCCTTTCCAATAGGAGGGAAAACAAGTCAACCCATAATTTAATTAGCTAACTAATAAAATAATTTTCAGGAGGGGGGCGGAAGGGAACAATAATTAACAACTTAAATTCACAAAATCACTTATCGGACAACACAGGATGTGCTATAAAAATGCTAAAATTTGTGAGATCGTAGATAAATTGTGGCAGGGAATTGCTGTGCTCAATCCTCATCTGTCCTTTAATTTCTTATGTGTGTGTTTTCTTCCCGGACTCTGAATTGGTTGACGTATTGATGGTTTCAAACTTTGGCCTGGTCTTGTTTTTCATTCAGAACACTTGTTGTTTATTATTCTAACTTTGTGCTGTTAAGATTCATTATAACGACAGATGGTGGCTTTTCTGTCTCTGGAAACCAAAAATAAATTTGTCTAACCTTTTCATGAGGAAAACCGAGCTCCTTTAACTAAAGCTTGGTATTCACATAGCTTCTCCTTCCACTTTGTAACTTTTCACATGCCACACAAAAATCTGTGACAAGGGGCTCAATTTTCCCGGGAAATTGAGGGTGCGTTGGGGGCGGGGGGGCTCCGAAAATCAGAGAAATCCCGTTCAGGTTCGGAACCCGGCTCCAACCCGCAGACTTCCAGGTTCCCCACTGACATGTCTGGGTGTGCGTGCGCCTCCCGAATGCAGAAGTCCCACCGGCAATTAAAGCCGGCGGGATGATACTTGACACAGTTGTTTAGATAGTTTAAGTAGTTGAACTACTTAATTTTCTCCACAATGAGGCAGGGGTGCGATTTTGAAGCATCCTCAGCGTGTTTTCCATGCTGTGGGAAACACTCCATGTTGCAACAGATGTGTTTCAGCCAGCAGCCAGTTGCACATTCAAATGTTTATTTGGCAGATGGGGAGAAAAGGTCACTTATTGCAGCAGGGCACTCAGTTCTTTCAGACAAAGTCCGAACAGCCGTTGTTAGGGCCTGAATGGACTCATTTGTGAGCCGGGCTGGAAGCTCAATGGGGGCTAGCCTTCGCTCCATTGCAATCATTCCCACACTTACCTGTGACAGTATCTCAGAGAGTTGCTCACGTCCCTGTGACACTATCTCAGAGATTCCCTCACGTCCCTGTCACAGTATCTCAGAGATTCCCTCCCGTACCTGTGCCACCATTCCACTCATGCAAGAGTTGGACTCCTCCATCCTCTGCGCTATTGTGGAGAGTGCGTATGACACCTGTTCCAGTACCTCGCAAATGCGCTGCTGTCTCTCAATCATTCTCCTTTTAAAGGATGGCCCCCAGGGTTCAGTATCTGCGTCCAGCTGAGCAGAGCCTGGAGAGGAGTGCTCCCACTAACGTGGACTCTCCACAGCTGCCCCTGCCACCAGTGTCTGTTCGTGCTCACGTGTGTGGTAACTCACCAGGTGCCAACCCAACTATCTGAGGACTAGAACCCACTGAGGTGTGAGTATCTGCGCTGGTGGATGGCTCACAAAGATGTGACGGTGCACCCTCAGAGGCCGGCAGGTCCTCTGAGGAATTGCCCTCTGCCGTCACAGCGATCTCTGAAGGCCGTGTAGGAGAACAGAAGACAATATTAAGCATGATCACAGATGTGTCATGTTGCAATGAGCATACTGAGGTGCTGAAGTTGGCAAGGCATGTTAACATCAATTCATATTGTGTGTGATGAATGTTAAAGTTGTGTCACCAGATGTTTGTCAGGTACCAGTCTCGGCATCCTCGACGGACAGGCACTCGAGAGTTCGGCTGAGCTCCAGCGCCTCCTGCTCCACCTCTGTGAGGATGACGATTTGTTGCAGCCCCCCCACGGTCCTTGCCCTCTCCTGTGCATTCCGGGCTCTCCTCCTATAAGGGGAGCAAGTACAGACGTGTGAGTGACTGATGGTGACGTGGCCAACTGATGAATGCATTGGTTTGGGTGCGGCTGACTGTGAAAGAAATGCATCAGAGGGTGAGTATGAGACAGAGCCATCACATTGGATGAGGATTGGGTTGAGTGGCAGTGGTGGGGTGACTAATGGGGAGGTGAGGAAGTGCTGAGGAAGTGCAGGTAGGTTGAGGATCAGCCTTAAGTGGGTGTGAGGAGTGATGTGATAGAGTAGTGTTGGCAGTGCAGAATGAGTTGGGGGGGTGGGGGCGGTGATGTGGAAGACGGAATGTAGGAGAATGAGTAAGAGTACTCACTTTGGCTGACCTAGTTAGGTCATTGAAGTGCTTCCTGCACTGGACCCATGTGCGCGAGATGTTGCTGCTGCTGGTGACCTCTTCTGCCACCTCAAGCCAGGCCTTCTTGGTGGCAGAGGCAGGTCACTTCCTCCCGTCCAGTCACTTCCTCCTGTCCACCGGTAAAACAGATTCCTCCTCCTCTTCACCCCATCCAGTAACATCTGGAGTGAGGCATCATTGAATCTAGGAGCAGCCTTTCCCCTATGCTGCTCCATTGTGCTGTGTGGGTGTTTACTCCAGGAAAAGCCATTGGAGGACTGCCCCTTTGAATAGAGCTCCTCCAGCTGACAGCCTGTGGTGCGGGTGCGCAGTCCGTCCGTTGCGCAACTTTCGGACGGCAAACTCGGAAGCCACGTTAAGTGACACGAATTGAGTTGTGATCGCGTGAGGAACGGACATTTTTTATTGGGCAGGTTACCCGTGCGCCCATTCGCCTCCCCGCTGCCATCCCACCTCCACTCTAATATCGGGGCCAAGAACTCTATAAATTCCTGTAAAGACGTTCCTAGACATTTGCTATTGTTGAATGGTTAATACGTGGAATCAATTTCCTAACTTTCCAAAAAATACACACAAAAAATTGAAATCTGGAATTCTCTCCCCCAAAAGGCTGTGGATGCTGGTACAATTTGAACTTTCAAGGCTGAGATTGATAGTTTTTTGTTAGCTTCATTTCCCTTGATACATTTAACTAAGGCGAACAAATGGAGTTGAGGTACAGATCAGCCATGATCTAACAGAATGGTGGGCAGGCTCGAGGGGCAGAATGGCCTACTCCTGTTCTTACGTTCCTACATTTCAACTCACAGGGAGATTTTAACCCTACCTGCCAGGCGGAAACTGGGTGAGTGGGCAGCTGAAATCACCCAACTTACTTACCTGCCCTGGAGCCGTCGGGAGCTGACTGGTTTGGATGTCACCTGCTCACCTGAGCAGACAGTAAGGAAACCTTCCCAAAGCCTGCAGGGTCCTCTTTAACATTTACAGGTCTCGCCCCAATTACGTCATCGGGATGTGAATGCAATTTTTATTTGGTGGCCTGAGCAGGAAGCGACAATATGTTTCCTGCCAGGGCAACCCAGCGGCAAAAAAGTTCGAGGACAAAAGATGCCCAAAGAGGTAAGTTAATATTTATTTTTTACTTTCCTTGAGGAGCCAGAAGGAACAGGAGTGTTCCTCTGGGCCCCATAAGGCTTCCCCTGCCGTGATATCGTCCCCCACCCCATTGTGGGAGTCGTGACAGCTGATCCTGCCGCATACCTGGTCTCGGCAATTTTCCGTTACTTCTCGCCTGGAACAGGTGGGAAGTTGGCTGTGGGATTCAAATGAGACTTGGATTGAAAATACCCCTGGCCTCATTCCTGGAGCAGTGGGTGAGTTTCTAATTCATACCATGGCTTATCTGTTGAAAACTGGCCTTGAGTTAAAATTGGAGCCATAGGATTACAAATTGAAAATAAAGTAAAAGCATCAATGTTTCATTGTGTGTGTGCATGTGCGTCTATGCATGTGTGATTGAAATTTGCCTCACATACTTGGATATTATTTAGTATGCTGAGTTTTCTCAGGTTTTAATTGAGTTGCCAGGTCAGTGGTGCTGAATTTCTTAAATCTAAGCACCTGGAATGTATCCTCCTTCGAAAACTGGGGCCAGAACAAAGGACATGTCCCATGTATTCAACAATGACAAAAAATTTGCAACCTTTAATAATTGATACATTTTTTTAAGTTAATTTTTTTTGTGCTCATCAAAGTGAGGGATGAATTGCTAGGGACTGGAATTCTTCTCCAGTTTGGCAGTCAGTCTCAACATTAGTATGAACCAATATAGGGTAAAGCTCCTTCTACTCTGTTGCAGCAATATATCTTAACCCAGCCTGCTGGGGGGCGGTAGGGGATGGGGGGGGGGGGGCAGAAAAAAGTGCTGAGAGGGATGAATAATGTTAGCTATTTGACTTATACCGTGAGTGAAGAAGTAGAGGACACAGGTTTCAAATGAATACGCCTCTCAAATTGGATGAAACTCTGGGCCTATAATTCTGATTGGTAGGCCTCAATGGAGCTCTCACCAGCTAAGAGTTGTAAGTGTTCTGTGGAGCCCCCAAGAAGGACCCCAGACTTTGTGCAGACAACAGCAATCGATTCCAATCTTGCCTTAAAAATCACTACAGGCTCCCTTAGGAACTGAAGATTTTTTCTACTGTTTTAATCTTTAACTCTGGAAGGTTCTCAGGGAACCTATGGAAGGGCATCTGTGGGCCACTCCACCTTACAGTGGTAGATTGGGGCGGGCACCGCCGAAGTGCCCTTACACATATAGGAGGCCCGCCCTGACCAAGCAAATGACCCTGTTGCTGCACTTTAGGATGGGACCTATGGCCATTATTTTGGCAGCAATGAGGTCCACCTCATCGCACTTGCACTGGCAGAAAAGAATTTGAATTTTGGCCCCTGCTCCTCCTTGTATTTCCCTACATACACACACACAATTGGAAATGTGGAACAAACTCCTAGTAAAAGCAATTGAGGTTGAATCAGTTAACTTTTTAAAAAAATAGAGCTAAATAAATATCTGCTTGGGAGTGAATTTAGGATTACAGTCTGAGATCAAATACTAATGGAACATGATGGTCCTACGTAGTTGGAGCTCAGGGTGCGATGGAGGTAGAGTGAGAATATTGTTTGTGAGGGGCTGCAGGCCAAGGAGGAATAGTGGAGATGTGAGGGTGAATGAATATTGAATAATAATAACGGGGTTTTCCTTGATTACCTTTGTGGATCAAAGAGTAATTATACTGAATGATACCTCAGGAGATTAAATAGATGAGGCAGAGTCTATGAAGGCAAAATTGTACATGATCTGTGGAAGAAGTGGGCTTGATGGGCCGAATGGTTTTCTTTCATTCTGTGCTTTCTTATGTTGTTATGTAACACAATGAACAATAGTGCCATGAGTGTGTGCTGCAGTCATCCATTTTTCTATTGTGTATCAATGTAAAGGAAAATCATTTACCTTACCCAAGAATTGGCAATATGGAAATAGCAAGGATGTTGCTGAGAAAACATACAGCCATGTTTCACAGATATCCAAGCAAGACAAAAAAAATCCTTAACTGTTGCCTCATATATGTCAAATATACAGTTTTCTTCTAAAGCTCCAGTCTTGCTAGTAAAACCTGGGCAGATTCAGAAATGCTTTGACTGGTTACATGATATTTATAACTGGAAATATCTGATATTTCAGGACTAGCCACCCTGCTCCATTTATGAGTCTCAGTGCATTTCTTGAAATGTTATCTGTTTGCTTATTCTAAATGAATTGAGATTGGATGTTTTTATATGACAGTTTGTGAAAACAACGATACCTAATCCTTCTAATAGAGCTAGCACAGTTTTACAGTTATCTGCATTCCATCACTGAAGACAGTTAACAATGCTTTTAGCGGAGATAACATCAGATATCTGCATCTTGTACAATGTGTCGAAACCTCCCTCATCTCAACATGTTTATGAAGTACCAATGGAGGAGTTTGTTGAATTAAAAGGGCACTGTCTTCATAAATAAAAAAATTGACAAATCCATTTCTCTTGGGAGGGAAAAAAGTCATTCTTGTCAGGATGATGTCATGTGCTAATAATGCAATTATCAATGTTGATAGGATTTACGACATCCCATTTGTATCAAACAATTAAAGGGTTGTCAAACCTTTTCTCCTAAAAATTGTATTCCTTTATCAAAGACTATTACAACTGTAATCCAAGGTAGCCAAACAGAATATTAAACACAAATCTTGTGTTGCTCTATTGCTTATTCATGGTTATAGTTCCAATTGAAAATGCTCTTTATCTAAAACTGCGTAATGGAATTGAACGTAAATGTAGTCATCTTGCAGTTATTTTCCCCGACTGTTGTAAATACTGTCAGGGTTAAACGCAAAGGTTCAGACCAACTCTCCCAGTCAACTTTCTTTGGGCCAATCTGATCAGTACTGGCCTGAAGTTTAATTTTAATCAAAAGCTTTACTCTCACTCCATAGGAGACTCCACCATAATAAACTAAAGACAGATTCTTTCAGCATCACCTCAATTGATGACATCTGCAGTAATATTCTGTGTGCCATTGCTGTCACGGGCATTAGGCAATTTTAACCTAACCCGCCCAATGGGAAACTGATGAGATTGGGTGCAACACTGATTTTGCACCCTGTCCGACTTTACTCTCCAATGTAGTCAGTGGAGAGTAATATTAGGTGGGGTGTAAAACCAGCATTCCATCAATCGTGTGGGTTTCATGACGGGCAGGTTAGTTTAAAACTACCCCCAAGCGTCCATAGAAACAGAATGGAGGAGATTGATATGTCAGGAAAGCCTGGTAGGGGAAAGGAGCTATGGTTTCTATAATTTGCTGGAGTTTCAAGTGCCCATGAAGGGGAAGTTTAAAATTACAGTTAGGTGCAGCCTACTGGATACTGCACCAATAGTAGGTAAAGTACAGAGAAAGTAGAGTTGCTACCAGACAAGTTTTGAATTGGACAATCCATATTTTCAAGAGTTTGTTTGAAAATTTCTAAGATGAAACTAGACATTCTCTGATTTGTAAAACAGAAATCCATTTTTTCCCCTTTTTTTGTTTTATGATGTAGTGAAACAATTAAAAAAAGCCAAATAAAATGCTAGATTTTATAGTCAGAATAGTGGAATGCAAGCCCACATAGGTTAAGCTAAAGCTTTACAATGCATTGTTCAGACCTCACTTGGAGTATTGTGTTCAGTTCTGGGCACCATGCTGTAAAAACGGTGTACAGTTATTGGATCCAGTACAGAGAAGAGAAACAAAAAATGGTCCCAAGTGCCAAGGGATTGATTTATTAGGAAAGATTGGAAAACCTCAGTCTCTATGGTGTAGAGAGAAAATGGTTAAGTGGGACCTCACTGGCGCTCATAAAATGTTAAATTATTGAGATAGGGTAAATGGTGAGTATTACTTCAAAGTGTGACAGACAAGTTGAACCAGAGGGAAAAAAAGTTTAAAATACTTTAAAATAATGTTAAAATGGATATTATGAAGAATAAGGGCCCGATTTTAGCACCCGCTACCGGGTGCGTTCTCGGCGGGGGGGCCCCGAAAATCCCGAAATCCCGGAGCGGGACCGGATCGCGCCTCGATCCCGCCCACGTCCGGGTTCCGCGCTGACGTGCGGTGGTGTGTGCGCAGCCCCCGCTGGTGGGAATCCCGCAGGCAATTAAAGCCAGCGGGATGCCACTTGAGTGTATTTACTTTGGTTGTTCAGGTCATTAACTGACCTGATTAAGGGACTGTGTGTGATTTTGGATAAACATGGGACTGTTTCACACACTGGGGGAAACAGTCCCACTTGAAATGGACGTGTTGCAGCCGTCAGCCTGTGGCAGCTGCAAAGGTCCATTTGACAGGTGGGGTGGGGGGAGACCCTCAGCCATTGCAGGAAGCCGCTCTGTCACTTGGGACAAAGTTTGGCCTCCACCACCCTCCTCCTGATGGTCGAAGTCACCAACCTGCACACTTACCCCGGGGTCCGGAGACATGTATCTACATTGCGGACCCCCTCAGATGTACATTTTGCGGATGGGGGCCGCCATAGCTGCAGTCATGACCGCCTCGGAGGGCGAACGGCATCACCAGCCTCACCAGCCTCGCCATCCACGCCGTCCACCTCTGACACGTGGAGCTCTACAACAGAGTGCTGTGACACATTCACCTGTACAGCAGGAGGGAGGGCTACCGCAGAGAGAGATGCGTCGCAGAGGGCACTACCCTCGCCCACACGTTCCACAGACCGAGGCTCAGCCTCCTGGACCTCTCTGAGCAGCAGTGCACGCGGAGGCTCAGAGTCACTCGACATGTAGCCGTGGACATCTGCAGCCTCTTTCATGCCGAGCTGCTCCTGGCTGGCCCATGCACCATCTTCCTACCTGTCGCTGTCAAAGTCACCACTGCCCTCCCGAACTTCTGCTCCACAGCCTTCCAGGCTGCAACCGGGGACATCCCCGATGTCTCTCAGTCGTCTGCGCAGAAGAGCCCTGCAAATACACCTACACCCACTCTGCAGTGACACACTGGGTGGCATCAGTGGTGGGTCCTCATAGGGATACCCAGGAGCGGCCATTATTGCACAAACCGGACAGGATTCGCGAAGACATGGCAGTAGTGGTGCCAATATAATGTGTGATGTGAGTTGTTCTTTTATTCAGTATAAGTAACACCCATGACAATCCCTCAAACACCCTTGTGC
Organism: Heptranchias perlo; assembly: GCF_035084215.1. Taxonomy (NCBI): domain Eukaryota; kingdom Metazoa; phylum Chordata; class Chondrichthyes; order Hexanchiformes; family Hexanchidae; genus Heptranchias; species Heptranchias perlo. Next base: position 30,208,251 of record NC_090339.1, on the reverse strand, counting down.
ATCCCCTTCATGCTCACGACACGTTTGCCTTACGCTGCCTACTGCACATATGTGATGCATGCCCTGTGGCTGCAGCACAGGTGGTGGCAGGTTGAGTGAGGCTGGTCGTGAGAGAGATGCACGAGAGGGTGAGTATGGTATAGAGCCATTTGATTGTATGAGGATTGGGTTGCGTGGTAGTGGTGGGGTGAGTACTCGCGAGGTGAGTAGGTGCAGGTAAGTTGAGGATGAGGTTTGAGTGGGTATGAGGGGTCATGTGACAGAGTAGTGTTGGCAGTGCCGAAGGAGATGTGGGTTGGGGGCAGTGTTGTGGCAGGCGGAGTGTAGGGGAAAGACTACGTGTTCTCACTGTGGCTGACCTACTGAGGTCATTGGAGCGCCTCCTGCACTGTATGCAGGTGGGCGATATGTTGGTGGTGCAGGTGACCCGCTCTGCCACCTCGAGCCAGGCCTTCTTGGTGGCAGAGGTGGGCCGCTTCCTCCCGCCCGCCGGGGGGAAGATCTCTGTCCTCCCCCTCCTCCTCACCCCATCTAATGATACCTGGGGTGAGGCATCATTAAACTGGGAGCAGCCTTCCACCTGGGCTGCTCCATGCTGTAATTTTTGCTGTTTGTGGCAGCATCTGTCAGTGGAGGACTGCCCCTTTAAATAGAGCGCCTCAAGCTGACAGATCTTACTGCGCATGCGCAGGCCGCCCGAAGCGCAGATCAGCATCGGGGAACCCGGAGGAGCAGGTAAGTGGATCCAATTAGTGTGTTGCCTGCTACGATCGTGCGGGCAACCCACTAATTTCACCGGGCGCGTTTTTAACGCGCCCGCTGGCCCACCTGCCGGGAACCCGCACCCCTGGTAAAATCGGGCCCTAAATGTCTGAAATAATTGACCAAGCAGGGTTGTAGAGACTAAAACAGTAGGGCATTTGAAATGCAGTTTGATGCTAGGCCAGTAGAGGTACAATACTAAAGGGGTGATATTCAGTGGGCCAAATAGCCTTTGTTTGCCCAAGATTTTCCTTGTGTTCTTACGCTGTGGCAGCAACAGCAAAATATTAATTAGAATCCATGTTATTTTCCCACTACTGCCCCGGGCCTATTCTGCCCCCATCTTGTTTTGGACTTGGCTGGCAACCCTAGCGATTAATGTTAACCAGGAGAGAGCTCGTGTTGGGGTTTAATATGTAGGTTAAAAGTTGTTATCTTGCTAAATTGTGAGGAAATTAGAATCCACAACTTTTTATTTCTTTTTTGGGATGACATAAAATATTCTGTCCACAATATTTAGTAAACTTCAAAACTTTTTTGACAATGTTCAGAAATGAGCGTTAATTATCTGCCAGGAAAAACAAAGTTTTTTTTTTAACCTCTGGTCAGCTTGGCTCATTTTGTAGCATTGTCACCTCTAAGTCAGAAAGTTGAGAGATCAAACCCCATTCCTGGATTTTAGCATATAATCTAGTTTTATATTCCAGTGTAGTATTGAGGGAGTGCTGTTCTTTGAATGAGACTTTAAAACTGAGGCCATCTCCCTCTTCAAGTGAATGTTAAAGATCCCATGATACTATTTGAAGAAGAGCAGACATTTATTCCAGCGTCCTGGCCAACACCCCTCGCTCAACCAACACATCAAAAACATATTAACTTGTCGTTCATCTCATTGCTTTTTACAGGATCTTGCTGTGTGCATATGGTTGCTGTGTTTGCTTTCATAGCAATAGACAATGCCCACTTCAAAGTAATTCATTGCAAGTGAAGTGCTTTGAGATGTTCCTGAGAGATGTGATAAGATGCTATATAAGTGTTTATCTTTCCATCTTTCTTTCCTACCTTCCTCCCTTCCTTCCTTTACATGTACTGTATATGTTTTAGACCATAGTTGTTTCTTTACATTTTCTGAAGATTTATGAATTCAGTTATTTCAGGGAGTGGACTCTTCTGCAGTTATGGCCCTGAATCGTGAAGACTGAAGCATTTGTTTGTGACAGACCCCGCATGTGCAGTGGAAACCAGTTTATTTACTGTTTTGCAGAATGAGTCAGGAGCTCCTGTCTCGCCTCCTGTAGAAGCTGATAATTTCAATTGCATTATTTTCGAGTGACTCAGAGGAATAAGCTAAATGCAAGGCCAAGCAAGTAAATACTTAAATTTCCTGTGGAAATTTTCATTGTGGAATTAATTAAAAACACAGCCATACATGATCCCTCTCAGGATTACATTCCCTACTGAAATTTAAAAAAAATTCTACAGCCACATATTCTTTACAGATACATTCTGCTTGCTCTGTCAAAGAGATCGCCTTTACTGTTTACATGTACTGTTGATTGCTGGCAAGCTATTTTAGCATGAGGGACATCAAGGATGTGCCTAATCCTGTCTTCACATGATGTCCATATATGTACACTTTTTTGCAGGGACCCTGGTGAACGATCCAGAGTTGGAGCCCTGACATTTTCTTTCCTTTTTCCTTAGCTGAGGCTCTCTGAGGCTGATTGTAATGTCCCAACCATTATCCTGGCTGACATCAAATAATTCAGCACATACTGGGGAGTAAACCTGGAATAACCTGGTCTGTATGACTTAGTATCACATTCGGCATACATTTATTCACTGAACTACCAAGGGAACCCCATAGTCAATGTGTTTAAGAACTTTTATTTCACTGGCTTTATGAAGAAACCTTGAAGGTCCCTACGGCTGGTGTGAACAGGAAACCAGAAAATCTGTCTGCAACAAACCAAATTTGTTGAATAGTTTAGTAGCTGTTGCCATAAGTTTTCTGAACCCATTTAAACAGAAGTCATCATTTCTAGTGAACACATTTTAAAGATTATTTCATAACTTTGTCAGGAGATGTATTAGCTGTTCCATAGCAATGACCCACCACATTGTTCTATTCACAGATTAAGTCTGATTTGGTCTGAAAATGATGGCTTTGTTCTTCCTGATGTTTAATTGGAGAATACTTTGACTCATCCATGACTTAATGTCATACAGACATTCTGACAACGTAGAGATGATTGTGAGGTTGAGTGAAGCAGTGGAAGGGTAGAGCTGAGTGGCATCAATAACACAACAGCTATAACTTGAATTATATAGCGCCTTTAACGTAAGGCCCTTCACAAGAGCATTATCAAAAAAATTTGACCCCGACCTACACACAGAGATATTAGGGTAGCTTGGTCAAAGAGGTAAGTTTTAAGGACTGTCTTAAAGTAGGAGAGAGAGGTAGAGAGGCAGAGAGGTTTAGGGAGGGAATTCCTGAGCTTACGGCCTAGGCAGCTGAAGGCACGGCCACCATCTGCATACATATAGACGCTGATCCCATGCCTGTGGATAGTGCCACTTTATGTAGATAAATTCCTACCTGTACCTCTACCAGTATCTGACCATATTCCTACCCTTTCTCTCCAGATACGCACCTGGTTGACTCCCAAACCCACTTATATTGTCCACTTCAATAACCCCTGATAATTTACACTACACGTCTATTCTGTTTTATATAAATAAAAGTTCTGTCTGACTTTCCTTCTTTCCTCATGCCTGAAATTCCTGATACCTGCAATTATCTTCATTGTTTTAGTTCCTTACCCTCTCAAGGACAATAATGTCCTTGTGATGCATTGACATTTAATAAAATAAATATATACTATGATATATAGTTAAAGATCCATTGTGGATATTTTCTGCAGAGCTGAATGGTTTTCTTGGCCTTTAAAGGTATGGTGCTGCCTTAGTGGGGCCATTTTCATAATGGAATACTGCTCACTGCATTCAGCTCAGAGTTTACATCAACAATCTAAAGGAATTGTTTTTCTCACTATATTTATGTTTTTTTGGTGAATTTTGTGCTAACTTCTATGCAAATGTTTTTACTCTGAATAATATTGACCTGTTTAGTGCATAGGGGTGGAGTGTATAGAGCAATTTTTAGTTTTCGTCTGAATGTGCACACTCCTTTTGTCTCTACAAAATTTAATTATGCAAATGTACACAGTTCTAGAGTAATTTTCAGTATCAATTTTGCACAAATTTGGTGCTTTCATTTTTGTATAATTTAAAAAGAGTAGCAATTGGAGCAAAATTGGATAGAAATTGGAAACCCAAAGTTTCAGCCGCACACTTTATAGTCTGAGAAGTAATCATTGTAACAAGGGGAGCATTGGAGCAGTCCCTCATGGGGTGGAGAGTCATGGATAATTGGAGAGTAGAATTTCATGGAGAGTGGTAGACTGGAGAATTAGGGAAGGTGGTGGAGTGGAGAATCTGGGATGGGAAATGGAGTTCTATTTCTGAGCTGAGTACTTGACTTTTATTCATATGATCATAGCAGACACTACACAGGAGGAGGCCATTCGGCCCATCGTGCCCATGCCGGCTCTTTGATAGAGCTATCCAATTAGTCCCATTCCCCACCTCTTTCCCCATAGCCCTGTAAATTTTTCCCCTTCAAGTATTTATCCACTTGCCCTTTGAAAATGACTACTGAATCTGCTTCCACCGCCCTTTCAGGCAGTGCATTCCAGATCATTACAACTCGCTGTGCAAAAAAATATTTCCTCATGTCACCTCTGGCTCTTTTCCTGATCACCTTAAATCTGTGTCCTCGGGTTGCTGATCTTTCTGCCACTCGAAACAGTTTATCATTATTTACTCTGTCAAAACCATTCATGCTTTTGAACACCTTTATCAATTCTCCCCTTAACCGTCTCTGTTCTATGAAAAACAACCTCAGCTTCTCCAATCTCTCCACATAACTGAGGTCCCTCATCCCTGGCACCATTCTAGTAAATCTCTTCTGCACCATCTCTAAGGCCTTGATATCCTTCCTAAAGTGTGATGCCCAGAATTGAACACAATATTCCAGCTGAGGCCTAACCTGTGTTTTATAAAGGTTTAGCATAACTTCCTTGCCTTTGTACTCTATGCCTCTATTAATAAAGCCCAGGATCCCATATGCATTTTAAATAGCCTTCTCAACTTGTCCTGCCACCTTCAAAGATTTGTGTATGTGCACCTCCAGGTCTCTCTGATCCCGCACCCCTTTTAAAATTGTACCATTTAGTTTATATTGCCTCTCCTCATTCTCCCTACCAAAATATATCACATCACACTTCTCTACATTAAATTTCATCTGCCATGTGTCTGCCCATTTCACCAGTTTGTCTATGTCCTCCTGAAGTCTGTTACTATCCTCCACATTATTTACTACATTTCCGAGTTTCGTGTCATCTGCAAACTTTGAAATTATACCCTCTATACCCAAGTCCAGGTCATTAATATATATTAAAAAGACCAGTGATGCTAATACCGATCCCTGGGGAACACCACAGTATACTTCCCTTCAGTCTGAAAAGCAACCATTCACAACTACTCTCTGCTTTCTGTCCCCTAGCCAATTTTGTATTCACGCTGCCACAGTCCCTTTAATCCCATGGGCTTTAATTTTGCTAACAAGTCTATTATGTGGTACTTTATCAAATGCCTGTTGAAAGTCCATATACACAACATCAACCACACTACCCTCATCAACCTTCTCCATTACATCATCAAAGAATTCAATCAAGTTAGTTAGTTCATTAATATCCTTTAGGGAAGGAAACCTGCTGTCCTTACCCGGTCTGGCCTATATGTTACTCCAGACCCACAGCAATGTGGTTGATTCTTAATTGCCCTCTGAAATGGCATAGTAAGCCACTCAGTTGTAAAATCTCGCTACGAAAAGTCATAATAAGGATAAAACCGGACGGACCAACTGGCATCGGACCACTAGGCACCGGACACGACAAAGGCAAACCAAGCCCAGTCGACTCTGCAAAGTCCTCCTCACTAACATCTGGGGACTTGTGCCAAAATTGGGAGAGCTGTCCCACAGACTAGTGAAGCAACAGCCTGACATAACCATACTCACAGAATGATACCTTTCAGCCAACATCCCAGACTCTTCCATCACCATCCCTGGATATGTCCTGTCCCACCGGCAGGACAGACCCACCAGAGGTGGCTGTACAGTGATATACAGTCAGGAGGGAGTGGCGCTGGGAGTCCTCAACATTGACTCCGGACCCCATGAAATCTCATGGCATCAGGTTAAACATGGGCAAGGAAACCTCGAGCTGATTACCACCTACTGCCCTCCCTCAGCTGATGAATCAGTCCTCCTCCATGTTGAACACCACTTGGAGGAAGCACTGAGGGTAGCAAGGGCACAGAATGTACTCTGGGTGGGGCACTTCAATGTCCATCACCAAGAGTGGCTCGGTAGCACCACGACTGTCCGAGCTGGCCGAGTCCTGAAGGACATAGCTGCCAGACTGGGCCTGCGGCAGGTGGTGAGTGAACCAACACGAGGGAAAAACCTACTTGACCTCGTCCTCACCAATCTACCTGTCGCAAATACATCTGTCCATGACAGTATTGGTAGGAGTGACTACTGCACAGACCTCGTGGAGACGAAGTCCCGTCCTCACACAGAGGACACCATCCAACATGTTGCCTGGCACTACCACCAATCATCTCAGCCCCAGGACATTGCTGCAGGAGTTCCTCAGAACAGATCTAGCAGCTGAAAACTGGGCATCCACGGGGCGCTGTGGGCGATCAGCAGCAACAGATTTGTATTCCAGCACAATCTGTAACCTCATGGCCCGGCATATTCCTCACTGTACCATTACCAACAAGCCAGGGGATCAACCCTGGCTCAATGAGGAGTGTAGAAGAGCATGCCAGGAGCAGCACCAGGCGTACCTAAAAATGAGGTGCCAATCTGGTGAAGTTGCAACTCAGGACTACATGCACGCTAAACAGCGGAAGCAACATGCTATAGACAGAGCTAAGCGATTCCACAACCAACAGATCAGATCAAAGCTCTGCAGCCCTGCCACAACCGTTCGTGAATGGTGGTGGACAATTAAACAACTAATGGGAGGAGGAGGCTCAGCAAACATCCCCATCCTCAATGATGGTGGAGTCCAGCACATGAGTGCAAAAGACAAGGCTGAAGCATTTGCAACCATCTTCAGCCAGAAGTGCCGAGTAGATGATCCATCTCGGCCTCCTCCCGATATCCCCACCATTACAGAAGCCAGTCTTCAGCCAATTCGATTCACTCGACGTGATAGCAAGAAACGGCTGAGTGCACTGGATACAACAAAGGCTATGGGCCCCGACAACATCCCAGCTGTAGTGCTGAAGACTTGTGCTCCAGAACTAGCCGTGCCTTTAGCCAAACTGTTCCAGTACAACTACAACACTGGCATTTACCCGACAATGTGGAAAATTGCCATGGTATGTCCTGTTTACAAAAAGGACAAATCCAATCCGGCCAATTACCACCCTATCAGCCTACTCTCAATCATCAGCAAAGTGATGGAAGGTGTCGTCGACACTGCTATCAAGTGGCACTTACTCACCAATAACCTGCTCACCGATGCTCAGTTTGGGTTCTGCCAGGACCACTCGGCTCCAGACCTTATTACAGCCTTCGTCAAACATGAACAAAAGAGCTGAATTCCAGAGGTGAGGTGAGAGTAACTGCACTTGATATCAAGGCGGCATTTGACCGAGTGTGGCACCAAGGAGCCCTAGTAAAATTGAAGTCAATGGGAATCATGTGGAAAACTCTCCAGTGGCTGGAGTCATATCTAGCACAAAGGAAGATGGTAGTGTTTGTTGGAGGCCAATCATCTCAGCCCCAGGACATTGCTGCAGGAGTTCCTCAGGGCAGCGTCCTAGGCCCAACCATCTTCAGCTGCTTCATCAATGACCTTCCCTCCATCAAAAGGACAGAAATGGGGATGTTCGCTGATGATTGCACAGTGTTCAGTTCCATTTGCAACCCCACAGATAATGAAGCAGTCTGTGCCCGCATGCAGCAAGACCTGGACAACATTCAGGCTTGGGCTGATAAGTGGTAAGTAACATTTGCGCCAGACAAGTGCCAGGCAATGACCATCTCCAACAAGAGAGAATCTAACACCTCCCTTTGACATTCAACGGCATTACCATCGCCGAATCCCCCACCATCAACATCCCGGGGGTCACCATTGACTAGAAACTTAACTGGACCAGCCACATAAATACTGTGGCTACAAGAGCAGGTCAGAGGCTAGGTATTCTGTGGCAAGTGACTCACCTTCTGACTCCCCAAAGCCTTTCCACCATCTACCACATGGACTGCAGTGGCTCAAGAAGGCAGCTCACCACCACCTTCTCAAAGGCAATTAGGGATGGGCAATAAATGCTGGCCTTGCCAGCGACGGCCACATCCCATGAACTAATTAAAAAAAAGGCAAACACGATTTTCCTTTAATAAATCCGTGCTGACTTTTATTTATTAGCCCATACTTTTCCAAGTGCCAATTAATTTTATCCCGGTTTATTGTCCCTAAATGTTTCCCCACTACCGACGTTGGGCTGACTGACTTGTAATTGTCGGGTTTATCTCTCTGTCCTTTTTTGAACGGGGGTGTAACATTTGCAATCCTCCAGTCCTCTGGCACCATCCCCATATCTAAGGAGGATTGGAAGATTGTGGCCAGAGCCTCTGCAATTTCCACCCTTACTTCCCTCAGTGACCTAGGATGCATCCCATCCGGACCGGGTAACTTTTCTACTTTGAGTACAGCCAATCTTTTGAGTACCTCTTTATCCATTTTTATCCTATCCAATATTGCTACTACCTCCTCCTTTACTGCTACAGTTGCAGCATCCTTGTCTCTAGTGACAATGGATGCGGAGTATTCATTTAGTACCTCAGCCACGTCCTCTGCCTCCACAAGAAGATTTCCTTTTTTGTCCCTAATCGGTCCCATCCTTCCTTTGACTACCCTTTTACTATTTATATGTTTATATAAGATTTTTGCGTTCCCTTTTATGTTAGCCGCTAATTTATTCTCATGCTCTCTCTTTGCCCCTCTTAATCGCTTTTCTAGATCTCCTCTGTACTTTTTGTATTCAGTCTGGTTCTCTACTGTATTATGATCCTCACATTCATCTTGAGCCTCCTTTTCTGTTTCATTTTAATCTCTATATTTTTAGTCATCCAGGGAGCTCTAGCTTTGGATGCCCTTCCTTTCCTCCTCATAGGGATGTGTCTAACTCTTCCAAACCAACTCCTCCTTGAAGGCCTCCCATTACTGTTTTGCCTACCAATTACTGATTCCAATCCACCTGGGCAAGATCCCTTTTTAACTCACTGAAATTTGCCCTCCTCCAGATAAGCATTTTCACATTTGATTGTTCCTTGTCCTTTTCCATAACTATTCTAAACCCTAATGATACTATGATCACTGTCCCCCAAATGCTCCCCCACTGAAATATGCTCCACCTGCCCCGCTTCATTCCCCAGAACTAAATCAATCAATGTTTCCTTCCTGGTTGGACTGGAAACACACTGTTCCAGAAAGTTCTCTTGAACATATTTCAGGAATTCCTCCCCCTCTTTGCCCTTTACACTGTTACTGTCCCAGTCTATATTGGGATAGTTGAAGTCCCCCATTATCACTACTCTATAGTTCTTGCATCTTTCTGTAATTTGCCTGCAAATGTTCGGAGTGTCTATTGATACCATTGTATCAGCCAATGAGTTGGAAGCGGAGTGGGACTTACGGCAGGGCTTACAGAAAACAATGTATTTTACAGCAAACAAAGTCTATTTACTCAGCAAACAGCAAAGCAAACAAATTTATTTTCGTGGCAAACAGCAAGGCAAATAAAGTTTATTTACAAAATTAATTTAAAAAGACTGCAGCAAACAGAACTCTTGACCGAAACTGCAGCAACTTCTCTCGATAAAAGCATGGTGACTTTTCCAGCAAAATGCAATGAGTGTAGGATTATGTGTGTAAATACATTCTCAGTCACTTACAGCAGTGCGGTCTCCAGGCATGATTGACGGGGGAATTACCCTCTTATCTCAATTCTGGCCGTGAATAGTGGTGTCACTACATGCAGCCACAAATGTCCTCCTCTAACTCCTTCCCACTATTTAGTGGCCTATAGTATACACCCGCTAGCATAATAGCTCCTCTATTGTTCCTTAATTCTAACCAAATAGATTCTGTCTTTGACTGCTCAACTACATCATCCCTTTCCAGTGCTTTAATAGTTTCTTTGATCAATACTGCCACCCCTCACTCCTTCCTTTCCTTCCCTATCTTTCTTGAATACCTTGTAGCCAGGAATATTAAGTCCCCAATCCTCCCCTTCTTTGAGCCACATCCCTATTGTTGCCACTATATCGTAGTCCCATGTGGCGACATGAGCTTGCAGCTTATTTACCATGCTACATGCATTTATACACTCCAATCTCATCTTAGACTGCCTCGCATTTGCCCCCAGTCTGATCCCTCCTATTTCTGAACTATTCTTTCCTCTAGTGCTACTTGTCCCTCTCAGTTCTCTGTGCACCTTGTTTCTCTTCTCTCATGTTTGATCCTGGTGCCCATCCCCCTGCCAAATTAGTTTAAACCCTCCCCAACAGCACTAGTTAACATCCCCGCGAGGACATTGGTCCCAGCCCTGTTGAGGTACGACCTGTCCATCTTGAACAGACCCCTCCTGCCCCAGAACTGGTCCCAATGCCCCAGGAATCTGAAGCCTTCCCTCCTGCACCATTGCTCCAGCCACACATTAACCTATCTTATCCTACTATTCCTATACTCAGGAGTGTGTAGCACTGGGAGTAATCCAGAGCTTACTACCTTTGAGTTCCTGCTTTTTAACTTCCTCCCGAGCTCCTGAAACTCTGACTGCAGGACCTCAACCCTTTTCCTTCCTATGTCATCGGTTCCTACATGGACCACGGCTTCTGTCTGTTCTCCTTCCCCCCTCAAAATGTTCTGCACCCTCTCAGTGATGTCCTTTACCCTGGCACCAGGGAGGCAGCACACTATGTGGGACTCACGTCGATGGTTGCAGAAAAGCCAGTCTATCCCTCTAACTATCGAATCCCCTATAAAAACTGCATTTCGTTTGCCCCCCTGTGCAGTCAAGTCTGTTGAATCAGCTTTCATTTTGCTGTTCCTAAATACCAGAATTAAAAGTTTATGGTGAGTACATCAATAAAATCACTGTTTAAAAATTAATTTGTATGGTATTCCATGAACATTATCTTTCCATAACATTGTTTCACTCATTACAGCTGGAAAATTACTTGAGGTAAAATTTTCTGACTATTTTGCCCAAGGGAGAAGGGTCGCTGGCTATGTGACTATAAAAATACTTAGCAAAGAACTGTTAAAAACAGGCTCATTAAAAAAGAATTCTGACATTCCTCTTTCATTATTGGATATAATGATGTATTTCACTCCGAGAGGGCATGGCCTAGCACATCTGAAACATTCCATTACCTGCAGTGGTTGAAGTGGATCCAACAATGCTATAAAGATCAGACCTGCGGCCCTACATTTACAGAGGGTGGGCCAAAACTAAAGAACAGATCATTTTAGTCAGACCTGAATGCCACTGTTTGCAACACAAAATAACAAAGGAATTTGGTCACTTCTGATCAAAGGTCATCTCAGAAACATTAGCCTTTTTCCTGTCGGGATGGACGAAGAGGCACCAAAACCCTTCCCAAACCTTCTCCCCACCTGGAAGCCAGCGGGTGGTCAAGGGCCGCCTGATCTCCGGCAGCTGGCGGCCACTCTGTGCCCTCTTCCCGCTCAGACTGGCAGCATTTAAAATTTCCGAAGGCCCCCAGCCACCACTGGCGGGTGGAAAATCAACTCGCTAAAGCTGGAAACCCACTCTGAGTTAAAATCCCCCCAGTATTCTTGTTTTTAAATTTATCTTTACTAAGGGATTAGGTTGGATGAGTTGATAAATCACAGGATAATTTTTCATATTCACAAACCCTGTCACTCAGTTAGCTGAAAAGCAAGCAAGTATCACTTTTCTCTAACTGGCTTTGCAATCTAATTTTCTTCTGTCTCCCGAAAGCACTGATTCGCGTTTGTTCCTCGGTTCTATGCAGATCCTGAGACAGTTCAAAACCAAGTTGGATGAAGTTTTCAAAATTATGAAGGGAATCAACAGATTTGTAAAAGGCAAATCAATTATTGTGGAAATAGGTTCAAATACTGAGGGCAGGGGTTTTAAAATAGGAAGTTAGGAGAAAGAAGGGAAGTCAGGCAAGTGTTTTCATCCAAAGTTGTGGATTAAGTTACCAGATAAGGCCATTGAAGCAGATAATATAAGTGGCTCAAGAGACAATTAGATGCATTCCTGGAAAGAGAATGGATTGCGGGATATGGTGAGAAGGTAATAATTGAGGACATACTTGTTGGGCTCAGTGACTTTTTCCCGTTCCTAGATGTTCTTACGTTTTTTTTTCTTCTCAATATTTTTCTCCTTTCCTCCTCTCCTGAACACATTAGCTCCTTGCTGTGGTGTGTTATAGAGACATTGATCCCCCTCCGATGCCTTGCCCAAGTGGCCATAACTTATGTGATAGTTAAGGTTGGTAGGCTACTTGAACACAGATCACAATCATACTTGACTCTGTGCAAACACGATGTTCACACATATGCACTTCCAGCAGGGGTCTGTGGATATTAATCAGGATCAGGAACACTGGCTAATTTCCCCTCCCTAATCCAAAGTGCTGAGGTCAATTGTAGCACCCCTACCACCACCCCAGGTGAGATCAGTAACTCAGCATGAACCGGGAATCAAAACTGGACCTTCCTGGACTGTATGGCTTAGCTAATTGTAAAATTGAGGAACACAAGTTGGTTGCCATGCTCCTTATTATAGTGCCACTGTCCAGTGATATCAACACTGCTGAAATGATTTAAGTGAAATTTATGACCCATAAAAGAGACTGATTGCAGACGCATTGAAACATACTGGGGGAGAGAGGACTTCCTTTGTGCACTATTTGTACTAAACTTATGAACATTTTAGAAACTATTTGTTTCCGATTTTGCTACATAGCCAGCAGAGGAAATTTTTCCGCAGGGAATGGTGTCAGATATATTAAAGCAGATCCCAATTTTAATCCAAAATTAAGTCTGACTTTAAATGAATGAAATGTTAAGTTTGAAAATTTGGGTCTTCAAAAAGGTCTTCTATAATTATCCTCTTTTTGGTCTCAGGAGAGAGGCCTCTGTGCGCCATTGTGCCTCAATTGGCTTTGACCTCAGGTGCCAGCCTCTGTAGGCCAGCTGGACTCCACTGTGTAATATGGAAACTTGAGGTGCTAAATTGGCCCGTGTAGCGCCCGTTGTTTCGGCACTATGCAGCTTCTCGAGGTGCCAAGATGCATCTTGGCTGAGCAAGCACGTTTCCAGCGTGACGTGTGCCGGATGCCTTCTTGGTATAGGAGTTAGCTCATACGCAAATACCATACCGGCTGCATGTAAAGTAAGGAGAAAATGGATACAATCAGTGTGCAACACTGGTTCAAAGTGATAGACACCATTTTGGCACTTAACACTCAACCCAATGCACAGTCTTAACCCGACTATCTGAACGTGTCCTAGAGTGCCTGGAGGACCCCCACCAGCGCTATTTAAATGTAAGGAATCTTACAACACCAGGTTATAGTCCAACAGTTTTATTTGAAAATCACAAGCTTTCGGAGGCTTTCTCCTTCGTCAGGTGAGCGAGTGTGGGATTCCTTGAAGGTTATCGCATTTATAGTCAGAGAACAATACCTGGTGATTACAGATAATCTTTCCAACTGCCCGTTGTCAAGGCAATCAAAGTGTTCAGACAGAGAAGTGTTACATACAGGACCACTGAATATACAAACGGCCAGAACAAAAGACAGAGAGAGAGAGAAACATCCGAAAGGAAGAGAAAGAGAGAGAATGACGCATTGTATTAAAAACAGATAACTTTTCTTCGCTGGTGGGGTTACGTGTAGCGTGACATGAACCCTAGATCCCGGTTGAGGCCGTCCTCATGGGTGCGGAACTTGGCTATCAATTTCTGCTTGACGATTTTGCGTTGTCATGTGTCTCGAAGGCCACCTTGGAGAACGCATACCTGAAGATCGGTGGCTGAATGTCCTTGACTGCTGAAGTGTTCCCCGACTGGGAGGGAACCCTCCTGTCTGGCGATTGTTGCGCGGTGTCCGTTCATCCGTTGTCGCAGTGTCTGCCAATGTACCATGCTCCGGGGCATCCTTTCCTGCAACGTATGAGGTAGACAACGTTGGCCGAGTCACAGGAGTATGAACCATGTACCTGGTGGGTGGTGTCCTCTCGTGTGATGGTGGTCGATGATCTGGCATGTCTTGCAGAGGTTGCCGTGGCAGGGTTGTGTGGTGTCGTGGACGCTGTTCTCCTGAAGCTGGGTAATTATCTGCGAACGATGGTCTGTTTGAGGTTGGGTGGCTGTTTGAAGGCGAGTAGTGGAAGTGTGGGGATGGCCTTAGTGAGGTGTTCGTCATCATCGATGACATGTTGAAGGCTGCGGAGAACATGGCGTAGTTTCTCCGCTCCGGGGAAGTACTGGACGACGAAGGGTACTCTGTTGGTTGCGTCCCGTGTTAGTCTTCCGAGGAGGTCTATGCGATTTTTCGCTGTGGCCCGTCGGAACTGTCGATCAACGAGTCGAGCGTCATATCCCGTTCTTACGAGGGCGTCTTTCAGCGTCTGTAGGTGTCCATCGCGTTCCTCCTCGTCTGAGCAGATCCTGTGTATTCGCAGGGCCTGTCCATAGGGGATGGCCTCTTTGACGTGGTTAGGGTGGAAGCTGGAAAAGTGGAGCATTGTGAGGTTGTCCGTGGGCTTGCAGTAGAGTGAGGTGCTGAGGTGCCCGTCTTTGATGGAGATTCGTGTGTCCAAGAAAGAAACCGATTCTGAGGAGTAGTCCATGGTGAGCTTGATAGTGGGATGGAACTTGTTGATGTTATCGTGTAGTATCTTCAGTGATTCTTCGCCGTGGGTCCATAGGAAGAAAATGTCGTCGATGTATCTGGTGTATAGTGTTGGTTGGAGGTCCTGTGCAGTGAAGAAGTTCTGCTCGAACTTGTGCATGAAAATGTTGGCGTATTGGGGTGCGAATTTGGTCCCCATGGCTGTTCCGTGTGTTTGGGTAAAGAACTGGTTATCGAAGGTGAAGACATTGTGATCCAGGATGAAGCAGATGAGTTGTAGGATGGTGTCTGGAGATTGGCTGTTGTTGGTGTTGAGTACTGAGGCTGTTGCAGCGATGCCGTCATCGTGGGGGATACTGGTGTAGAGTGCCGAGACGTCCATCGTGGTGAGAAGTGTTCCTGGTTCAATTGGTCTGTGGGTGCTGAGTTTTTGTAGGAAGTCTTTAGTGTTGCGACAGAAGCTGGGGGTTCCCTGTACGATGTGTTTCAGGATGCCCTCGATGTATCCAGAGAGGTTCTCACACAGGGTTCCATTGCCTGATACGATAGGACGTCCGGGTGTGTTGCCTTTGTGTATCTTTGGGAGGCAGTAGAAGTCTCCCATGCGGGGAGTACGTGGGATGAGAGCACGTAGGATGCTTTGAAGGTCTGGATCAAAGGTCTTAATCAGTTTGTTGAGCTGGTGGGTGTGTTCTTTGGTCGGATCTGCGGGTAACCGTCTGTAGTGTTCCTGGTTGTCCAGTTGTCGGTATGCTTCTTTGCAATAGTCTGTTCTGTTCTGTATGACGATGGCTCCTCCTTTGTCCGCTGGTTTGATGACGATGTTGCGGTTGGTCTTGAGAGCGTCGATGGCGTTGCGTTGTGCTCGGGTGACATTCTGGACTGTCTTGTGAGTGCGGCTGATGAATCTGGCATTGACGCATTTCCTGACAGCTTGAGCATACATGTCAAGCTGAGGGCAGCAACCCTCCAGAGGAGTCCAGTTTGACTCTTTCTTCGGTTGCTGTACCGCGGATCCCTCTGTCTGCTGTTCCGGATCGTTGATTGTCTCATTGGGTTCGCTGCTGAAACCTTGGGATTTGTGGAAGAATTCCCGGAGCCTCATTCTCCTGATGAATTCCTCTGTGTCCGCCGTGAGACCAATGGGGTCCATTTTGGTGGTGGGGCAGAAATTGAGCCCTCGGCTGAGAACTTCGATTTCGTCTGGTTGAAGGGTGTGGTCGGACAAATTGACGATAGACTTCCCTGTGGTTGCAACCGTGGTACCGGGGGGAGGCTTGGTTGATGCTGGTGGTGATGCCGAGTTTCTCAAGCTTCCTGCTCTTGGTTTATTTAGCACTATTTAAAGGGACCATGCAGGATTTACAGGTTAGTGCTGGATTATTGCTTCTGGCTGCCGAGACATTTATAACTGTTTTTGGAGGTCTCCTATACTTGAATACTAAGACATGCGGATATAGCCTAACATTTAGAGCCATGACGTGCAGGAATGGATTTAGGAAACGCTTCTACACGCAAAGGGTGGAAGAAGCTTGGAACGCTCTCCTGCAAATGGCAGTTGATGCTAGCTCAATTGTGAATTCTAAATCTGAGATTGATAGATTTCTGTGAATTAAGGGATATGGGGCTAAGGTGGGTATATGGAGTTAGGTCACATGTCTGCCATGATCTCATTGAATGGCGGAACAGGCTTGAGGGGCTAAATGCCACTGCCATTTGCTGTCTCCTGATATGTGCCACCTTTTGCAAGAAAGCCGGACGTGTGTCTGGGTGCTGTGCCTGTCATGGTTGAATAGCTGCCAGTGTGTGTGGCCTGTGTGTTGTGGGTGGGCGGCTTGCAACAGTAGTAATGTGCAAGGGTGAGAGGAAGCATCTGATTGGAAGAGTTGAGTTCTGATGGAAAGAGTTTGTTAGTATGTGGGTGATGGGGGGTGTAGTGTGTGGAGCAGTGGATGTGGCTAATGGTTCAGTTGGTAGGAGACACCACTTGACAGCTGACCTCACTCATCTTGACCATTTGTGTCAAAGCATTGAACTTCTTCCTGCACTGCTTCCATGTTCGTGGTGCTATGCGCCTGACATTGACTTTGTTTTCTACTGCCTCCCACTGCCTTTTGGGCATATGTCTGGACATATGCCTCTTGCCCCCCACCCCCACTTCCCAGCAGATATAGGACGTCCCTCCTTCTGTCCATCTCTTGCACCAAGGCCTCTAGTGCATCATCAGAGAACCTTAGTGCACATATTCTCGCAGGCCTGGTACAAACTCAGATCAGCAGATTGGTGAGGTCTGGCATGCAGATTGGAGGATGAGGGATTTAGTAGTGCACAACCTTTATTCAATGTTTAACATAGCTCATCAGTGTGTAAACATAGGGACGTGACCTGCTCTGTGTTTTACGTGTGTGATGTCTGATCTCTGTTCAGACTCCTTGCAGACAGCAGACTGTTATTTTCAGCAAATAACAGGTACCGTCTACCTTTAAGAGATTGGGGCTCCCTCTGCTGTTGGAAAGTACGAATTGTATTGAATCGACATGCAGGGCCTGGATTTGAACACAGCTTGCAGATGAGTATTGAGGCAGGTCGAAGCTCTCGTGGGTGTGGGATAATAGTGGATCACGCTACCCACACCCAATAATAGGCCTTATCAAAATTTTCCCCCTTGGTTACAGAAGAGCGCAAATGTGGGACTGCCTGTCAGTGTTTAGTTTGTGCAATGAAAGGCACTTAATCCGATGGCAGATTCATAGATCCGCATTTCTTATGGGTCTACAATGCCATCCTGTTCTAGAGCTGCAGTCCTCTAAAGTAAAAGTACCAGGAATCACCTATTTAGAGCTTGTCTCTGGAATGGCTACTATGAAAGTTACAAATAAACAACAGAACTGTGATTATTTTTCAGAAATATTTTGTCACAATAACCCCTTTACAGTACAGTGCTGCTACTGACAGCAGCCTTGACTTTGGCAGCAGTGTTGTGAAGAAGATGGTGTGACTGCCTCCTCGGGTGCCAAGAACCACCTCAAAGAGATGGTTTTCCTTGCTGCCTCTGAAAGCATGAGTGCTATAGTGGCAAATACAAATGCTACTGCTGGTGGCGTCAGCTGCTATTTTTTCTGGCCATGCTGGTGGAAGGGGCATTCAGCCAAGTCATTTTGATCTGTGATGCAATTTCCTGGTGACTTTGTGGACCTTCCCAGTCAAATAGAATTGACAAACAATTACACATGTGCAAGTTTGCACATGTGATATTGTTTGTTTCTGTGGAATCCTCCCCACAATGTAAATGGGAGAGTGTCTGCAGCATTTTGGAGCTCCAGGATATTAAAGTACCACTTCAATTTGTTATGGTTTTACGGTGTAAAAAGGATAATCCTTTTTATAAGGTAATCTGAGTACCTTGCAACCATGGAAACTATCCCCATATTAAATGTATGTGTAGAGATGCCACTGGATTATAACTGGCTAAAATTTCAAAGCTTAGTTTGACAGCATTGGGAAGATTCCTGCGGCTTAACCAGCAAGGATCACCTTTTCCATTGGGACATTGGATTGCAGGGTTATCTGGAGCTCAGTGGAAAGAAGTTGCACTTAGCCTGCCAACACGTTCCATGGACATTGGCCATCCTTCTATACATATCCCAAGTGACCGGTACACCCCTTCAGGCCTCACCAATAAGTCAGGTTGGCTGGCTGGTCATCAACTGCACCCTACTGCAGATCTACCTGGATCAGATATCATTTTACAGAATTTGCCACAGAGAATTGATTCAATTCTAATCTCTCATTCCATTTTCCTGTCATCTTGGAGCCAACATGACCCCAAAGGGAGCCTGCTTATCACCTCCTCAAGGTAGTACGTATGACTGGACAAGTCCTACTGCGATATGATATTGCTGAGAGTTGAGCACTATGAGAACAGGAGCTGAATGTAGAATGAGATATATAAGTCCATCAATCACATTGTTCCTCTTTTTCCAGGGTCTGGATATTCTTACGCTGAAAGCCCTGAAGTTGATTACAGAGGTCAATATACTGGAAGCAGTTACTACATAGATTATAGCGGTAAGCTGCTCATTTGTAGCGACGTATATCTGCAATATCACCACATACCTTTTCGACTGCATCTCACGGCATAATCAAGTCAAAATATTTTAAGATTGTCTTATGAGGAAAGATTGAACAGGTTGGGTCTATACTCATTGGAGTTCAGAAGAATGAGAGGAGACCTTATTGAAACACACAAGATTATGAGGGGACTCGATAGGGTAGACACTGAGTGGATGTTACCCCTCATGGGGGAATCTAAAACTAGGGGGCATAGTCTCAGAATAAGTAGTCGCCCGTTCAAGACGGAAATGAGGAGGAATTTCTTCTCCCAGAGGGTCGTGAATTTTTGGAATTCTTTACCCCAAAAAGGCGTGGAGGCTGAGTCATTGAATACATTCAAGGCTGAGTTAGACAAATTTTTGATCAGCAAGGGAGTCAAAGGATATGGGGAAAAGGCGGGAAAGTGAAGTTGAGGTAAAAATCAGATCAGCCATGTTCTCACTAAATGGCGGAGCAGGCTCAAGGGGCCGAATGGCCTACTCCTGTTCCTATCTCTTATGGTCTAATCACAATGTCCTGCTGCCTATATATGTGAAATCAGAATGGATGCTCTTGTATTTATTTTGTTACGAGAACCTTGGAAACTTATGAGGAAAAGTTAGTTACAAATAGATACCTTCCTTTCTATTATTTTCTCTCTAATTTTCTCCCCTTCCCTCATGAAGGTGCTGACTCATTTTGGGGTTCCTTTGGCACCAGCAATCCTTCTGTACCTCTCTCAAATGATCGTTCTTCATGTACTTACAGATAGTGAGTGCCGGCTGGCTAAGTGTATTCTTATTGTTCATCAGTCAAATATAAGATATTAAATCAAAAGCAAAATACTGCGGACGCTGGAAATCCGAAATAAAAACAGGAAATGCTGGAAATACTCAGCAGGTCAGGCAGCATCTGTGGAGAGAGAAACAGAGTTAACGTTTCAGTTCGATGACCTTCCATCAGAATTGGAAGAAATTAAAGATTTAACAGTTTTTAAGCAAGTAGAGAGGCAGAGAAAAGAAGGGGAGGGGGAAGGGAGGAAAGAACAAAAGGGAACGTCTGTGATAGGTTGGAGGGCAGGAGTGATTAAATGAACAAAGGGATGATTATGCAAAGCAAAGGGGGTGGTATTGGGGCAAGTAAAGAAACAAAAGATGGGTCTAGAGGAGCAGTAAATAGCAACAGCAGAACCATTACCAGCACCTGCGGCATGATTTTAGCCTGGAAAAACAGGTGGGTTGGGGGCAGTAAAAATTGCAAAAATCTAAAACCCGCCTCCAATCCGCCCATTTCCGGTTTTCACGGGGGCAGGAGGAGGGGTGGGCAACCAACCTGCTCTCATGAGGCGGATAAGACATTAAAAACTTTTAGGGAGGCTACAGGCCTCCATTTTCAAAGCTTTTTTGATTTTAGCCTCTGGGGGCCGAGATTCCCGGGCCTCCTTCTTCACGTGATGTGAGAAGAGGTGAGTAGGCCCGAAACTGCAGGTTTGCAGGACCAGCAGGAGTGCTTCTCCCAGGCCCAACAAGCCTACCAGCAGCGACCACCCCCCCCCCCCCAACGATTGTGACCCCACCTCCCAACGATCGTGAACCCCCCCCCACTGATGACTGACCTCCGATTTCCCCCCCCCCGATGGCCCCTAGTGACTGACCCCCGATCCCTCCCCCCCACAATCTCCCCCGATGACTGACCCCCTCCCCCACCCCCCGATGACTCCCGGTCCCCCCAATGACCACCCCGGTGACCCCCGACCCTCACCCGTTGACAGCCCCCTCCCCACCGAATACACTCAATTTAACACGTTCTCTCCCTGGCTCTTCTTCCATCCGACTGAGAGCCAGCCTGTCAATCAGGCTGGCCAGTCGGGCGGGAAACCGGCAAAAAAGAAAAATAACGATGTCCTTACGTCTAAACCGTAAGGACATCTGGGAAACCCGTACTTCTGGGTTTCCTGACAGGAATTCCACAGCCCCACCTCCAACCCCACTCCCGGGCTAAAATTATGCCCTCGTTGTCTGAAAAAATGGGAGCAGTGGTTATGACCTGAAGTTATTGAAATCAATGTTGAGTCCAGAAGTTGTAAAGTGCCTAATCGAAAGATGAGGTTGCATTGAGTTTCATTGAAACAGTGGTAAGAGGCCGAGCACAGAAAGGTCGGAGTTTGAGTGGGATGGAGAATTAAAGTGGTAAGCGACCGGAAGCTTAGGGTCACACTTGAGGACTGAACCGAGGTATTCAGCAAAGCGATCATCCAAACTGTGTTTGGTCTCCCCAATGTAGAGGAGACCGTATAGTGAGCAGCGAATACAATATACTAAATTGAAAGAAGTACAGCTCGCTTCTACCTCCTTCCCAAGATCCACAAACAGGACTGCCGCCCGGTAGACCCATCGATTCAGTTCTTGCCCCACGGAACTTATTTCCTCCTATCTCAACTCTTTTTTTTCCCCTTGTCCAGTCTCTTCCAACCTACATCCGTGACTCTTCCGGTGCCCTCCACCATTTCAACAGTTTCCAGTTTCCTGGCCCTAACCGTCTCCCTTTCACCATGGATGTCCTGTCCCTCTACACCTCCATCCCCCACCAGGACGGCCTGTGGGCCCTCCACTTTTTCCTTGAATGGAGGCCCAACCAGTCCCCATCCACCACCATCCTCCTCTGCCTGGCTGAACTTGGTCTTATGTTGAGCAACGTCTCCTTTGACTCCACTCACTTCCTCCGAAAATGTCGCTATAGGAATCCATATGGGCCCTAGCTATGCCTGCCTTTTTGTGGGATATGTGGAACATTTTTTGTTCCAGTCCTACTCAGATCCCCTCCCTCACCTCTTTCTCCGGTACATTGATGACTGTATCTGTGCCGCTTCCTGCCCTCGCTCCGAACTGGAAAATTTTATCAATTTTGCTTCCAATTTCCACCCCTTCTTCGCCTTCACATGGCCCATCTCCGACTCTCCCTTTCCCTTCCTCGACTTCTCTATCTCCGTTTCTGGGGATAGATGTCAACTAATATCTTCTATAAGCCCACTGACTCTCACAGCTACCTTGATTACACTTCCTCCCATCTCGCTTCCTGCAAGGACTCTATTCCATTCTCCCAGTTTCTCTGTCTCCGTCATATCTGTTCCGACGCTGCCTCCTTCCACACCAGTGCTTCCGATATATCTTCCTTTTCTTTCAACTGAGGATTCCCCCTCACTCTGGTTGACAGGGCACTCGACTGTGTCCAACCCATTTCTTGCACTTCTGCCCTCACCCCTTCTCCTCCCTGCCAGAACTATGATAGGGTCCCCCTTGTCCTCACCTTCCACCCCACCAGCCCCAACATTCAACGGATTATTCTCCGCCATTTCAGCCACCACCAGCATGATGCATCTTTCTTTCCCCTCCCCTTTCAACATTCCTGAGGGACCTCTCCCTCCCCGACAACCTGGTCCACTCTTCCATAATCCCCAACACACGCTCCCCTTCCCTCGGCATCTTCCCATGCAAGCGCAGATGATACAACACCTGCCCTTTCACCTCCTCCCTTCCCACCGTTCAGGGCCCCAAGAACTCCTTCCAGGCGATTTACTTGTACTTCTTTCAATTTAGTACACTGTACTCGCTGCTCACGATGCGGTCTCCTCTACAATGGGGAGACCAAGCGCAGATTGGGCGATCGCTTTGCTGAACATTTCCGTTCAGTCCGCTAGCGTGACCCTGTGCTTCCGGTCGCTTGCCATTTTAATTCTAAGTCCCACTCCCACTCTGACCACTCTGTCCTCAGACTCCTACACTGTTCCAATGAAGCTTAACGCAAGCTTGAGGGACAGCACCTCATCTTTCGATTAGGCACTTTACAAATTTCTGGACTCAACATTGATTTCAATAACTTCAGATCATAACCCCTGCTGCCATTTTTTTGGACAGCAAGTGCTGGTAATGGTTCTGCTGTTGCCATTTACGGCTCCTCTAGACGCATCTTTTGTTTCTTTACTTGTCCCATTACCACCCTCCTTGCCTTGCACTATCATCCCTATTGTCATTTAATCACCCGTGCCCTCCACCCTATCACAGCCATTCCCTTTTGTTCTTTCCTCTCCCCCCCCCCCTTCCCTGGCTCTGTATTTGCTTAAAAACTGTTAAACTTTTAACTTCTTCCATTTCTGACGAAGGGTCATCGACCTGAAACGTTAATTCTGTTTCTCTCTCCACAGATGCGCCTGACCTGCTGAGTATTTCCAGCATTTTCTGTTTTTATTGAGATTTTAAATAGTCTATGGCATTTGGAAGGGCTACCACATGAGAAGGGTAGGAGCTGAAAAGGAAATGAATGGGAAATTAAACAGAATGGAGATGTGTCCTGGCTAGAGACATATGTAGAGCTATTCTGCTATAACCTGCTATAGTTAACAGTGCGTTACTTAAAGCACTGTTTAGTGGGACAGTCAATAAACAAAACTCCAGTGATATGACGTATGTGCCCATAAGCAGGATCAAAAAGCAATTCAGGTCACATTGCACACAGGTGGTAGGATGAGATATTTACACTTGTATCTATGCTAATCCACTTTCTGGTTTACAGTATATTAGTACCAATTCAGAGTCTAGAGCAGTGCGTTTTTATGCTGGCTTCAATCAGTATAATGATAGATATTTCCAAAACGGAAGCCAGGCACCAAAAGCTATTTTTAAAATAAAGGTTTGGGTTAAGGCATTGACTGGGGTAACACTAGGCCATAAAGACCAGGGGAGAGTTCTCCTAAAGTTGCTAAATGTTGGTGACATCATAAATGTAGTGGGAACATCTCCCCTGATCATTGTTTCAAATAAAATCATAAACCTGTTCTTAAAGAAAGCTTTTAAGTTTTGCTAGTAACAGAGAACATAGAAAATATTCCCACTATATTGTCATTATTATTAACAGATAGATACCAGATAACCTACATTTGAGAAGGATCCAGCAGGACTTTGTGCCTTCAAGAGAGATGGAAAGATGGTTGGCAAAATAAATCAAATTAAAGTTTGTTTTTTGCTGATTACTTTGAGGTGGAGGCATGAGGTATTAGAATTTCAGTGGATTTTCCTCAGCAGCAAAGAAAACATCAGAATTTGAGGCCCAATCACACCAGCTGCTCCACTCTCTCACAGGCCCCTGTTCAATTTTGAACTTTGCAGAAGGTGATAACATGATAGCACTGCAGCAACTCGCCAAGTCTTCTTCGACAGCACCTCCCAAACCCGCGACCTCTACCACCTAGAAGGACAAGGGCAGCAGGTACATGGGAACAACACCACCTGCACGTTCCCCTCCAAGTCACACACCATCCCAATTTGGAAATATATCGTCCTTCCTTCATCGTCGCTGGGTCAAAATTCTAGAACTATCTCCCTAACAGCACTGTGGGAGAATCTTCACCACATGGACTGCAGCGGTTCAAGAAGGCGGCTCACCACCACTTTCTCAAGGGCAATTAGGGATGGACAATAAATGTTGGCCTCGCCAGTGACGCTCACATCTCATGAACGAATATAAAAAAAAAGCACCAGTGCTGCAAGTGATGTGGAA
This sequence comes from Heptranchias perlo, assembly GCF_035084215.1. NCBI lineage: Eukaryota > Metazoa > Chordata > Chondrichthyes > Hexanchiformes > Hexanchidae > Heptranchias > Heptranchias perlo. The sequence goes on along the minus strand of NC_090339.1, from coordinate 30,183,782 downwards.
ATAATGCAGCCTCGCTGACAGCTGCCTGCTGGCAAAGGGGCTCCAGTGCCATCCTCAAATTCGAGCTACTGTCACGATTGTACCCACCTGAAGTGTTGGACTCACACCAGTAAATAGAGTGAAACTGGGGTAAACTCGGCACCAAACATCATGATCAGGAGTGTACGTACTGGAGCCAAGCTAAACCATGTGTTTTATATCAGTATAAACCGTTCATTATAAAGTGATCTTTATATTGCATTTCTATTATAGTGCTGGGTTAGGTTTCCAAAGGGGCCTCTAGTTTTGTCGTGTCACGAGTCTCTGACCACAAAATAGCTTTTGAGTAACTGCACAAGATAATGCACGCACAGTGGTTTTAATACAGTGTTCAAATACAGTTTCTTTGGCGTTGCAACTGGTGCTGTGAAACTGCCCTGCAACATAAAATGTGAATTCAGAAGACCAGTATACTGTGGAAACCCCTAAGACACAGCATACCCAGACTTCCAAAAAGCATTTGACAATGCCACTTATGAAAGGCTATTAGGTAAACTCAAAGCTGTGGGGATTCAGAATAAACCCTGGGAATGGATAAGAAAGTGGTAGCGGTGAGGAGAAGTACTGAGTAGGGTGCCCAGGGCTTAGTGTTCAGACCACTATTGTTTTTCATTTACATAAATGACCTATCCTCAGAAATTCAATGCATAGTGGTCAAATTTGCTGATAATACCAAATTGGGAGTGGCAGCGGTATTGGAGGAAACAGTTCAAAAAGTAGAGTTGGATGAAATAAATATGTGGGCAGATCAATGCTAGATGAAATTTAATGCAGATAAGTTCAAGTATAGCAGATAGGATGGAAACATGAGCAACATGTGTACTTAATGAATGTATTGAAATAGCAACGGTTGAAATGAAAAGACACTTAGGAATTTCAGTAGACTCTACGCTGAATGTGTCCAACCAATGCAGAGCAGCAATCAACACAGCCAATATAATATTGAATGACAGTCAAAACCGCAGAATATAAGTCAAAGGAAGTCATAATCAAACTGTATAGTACTCTGGTCAGACTACACCTTGAGCACTGTGCCAGTTCTAGGTTTTGTCATAAGATGCATAGAATATAAAATCCAAGAAGTAATGATGAGCCTATATAAAACATTATTAAGACCTCAGAGTACTGTGTGCAGCATTGGGCTCCACACTAGTGGAAAGATACTGAGGCTTGAGAGAGAGTACAATGATTCATTAGGATTCTGCCTAATACAAATATTAAGAAGGTTAGAAAAATTGGATCTTTTTATTAGAACAAGACAGATTATAGGGCAATATGATAGAACTGTTAAAGTTATGAAAGGATGGGATTGGGTCGATAGAAGCAGAATGTTTCCAGTAGTTGAGAACAAAGAACCATATATAAAGATTAACTGAAAGAAATTTAGAAGAGAGGACAAAAGAAACTTAGTTACACAGCAAGCCAGGGTTAACGATTTGAGACAGAAATTATGTCAACATTCAAGATTAGATTGGATAGGTGGATGAAGGGAAAGGGGTTGAAGTGATATGGGAACATGATGGGTAAAATGATTAGAACTATATGCTTGTGTGGAGGGTAAACGCTAACATGGACTGGTTGAGCTGAATGGCCTGATCCGTGTTGTAACTTCTGTATATTTCTATGAGACGCAAGGGAGACATTCAAGCACTCAAGGCAGTGCAGAGAAAAGCCACAAGTCTGATCCTTGGTGTTGGGGGTCTGAGATATGAGGAAAGATTAGAGACAGTCAGGATTTTCAGCCTGGAAAGGAGGCATCTGAGAGGTGATCTTATAGAGGTATATAAGATAGTAAATGGTATGGAAAAGGTAATTCTGGAATATTAATTTGAATTAAATTATGGGAGTAGGACAAGGTTCAAACTAGTAAAAGGTAATTTTTGGACTGATATCAGGTAGTTCTTCTTCGCACAGAGAGTGATCAACACTTGAAATGACCTTTTGGGCAGAGTGGTGGAGGCAAAACCCCAAATACATTTAAGAAACATTCAGATATTACAATGGGGGGACAGTAGGGTGCTTCTGGATGGATGAACAAATATGGGCCGAATTGTGTTCCTCCTTTGTAATTATCTTGTGACACAATGTGGAACCACATCCACTTGGAACGTCCCCTAAAATATATAGAAACTTTTAGAAAAGCCATCTTCTGCTTCCCTGATGATTCCGTTGGTAAAGACCGTCTGTGACAGAGTTATACAGACCAAGAAGGTCCCAGATTCAATTGCCAGTTTTTGCTGAGCTGGCAGATCTCTTCTACAGTGGCAATACAGCTGAAATTGGCCTCCTGGGCTACGGAGAGGGATAAAATTAACTTCCCTTTACCTCCTGCTAGAAACTGCATCTGTATTAATGTTTGGTGAAGATAGGATTGGGACTGACTGTGCTGCTGCCCGGTGGTTAATTAAATTGCTGACATCCATCACATGATGATCAGCCACTTGGGTAAGGTACTGGAAGGCAAGTGGGACTTGTGAATCCTACCTCAGAATGAGTCAGCACCTTCAGGAGAGGAAAGTAGAAAATTGGAGGAGGAAAGAAAACAACAACAACAACTTGCATTTATAGAGTGCCGAAAATGTCATGGAACAAATGTGCATGGCTCTGTCACTGATCACACTAACCAGTGAGTTATATCCTTTCACAATAAAAACAGAAATGCTGGGAATACTCAGCAGGTCAGACAGCATCTGTGGAGAGAAAAACAGAGTTAACTTTTCAGGTTGATGACCTTTCGTCAGAACTGGAAGAAGTAATATCCTTTCACCCATTTTTGCCTTTCTCGTGCTGCATTATATCTTGTTCAGGCCTAGTGTAGCCAGTTGACATGCTTTAACCTAGAAAAATGAATCATGTCAGACAAACTTGTAACTGGAGGCAAAGTGGAAGATAAATGGAAAGGAAATGATTTGGTAATTTGGTGTTTGATAAAAATTGTCATCTAAAACTTTGTTATTTTTATTGTACCTTCATTTAAATGGATAAAACAGTCTTTGTCCAACTTGTTGTCCTGATAGCTGGATGGATAATTATACCCTGCGCTGTGGTTCTGAGCTGTGCAGATGGGTCCCAGGCTTGATCCTAGTTGAGGAAGAGATATTACAATTTGTCTCATTTGGGGAAAAATGGAAAAAACCAAGCTCAGCCAGCATTCCAACTTTTGATTATTGCCTAGCATCCTTTGTGGAGGTCAGGTGAGAGCAGGTTCAGTCTTGTTTGCAATGTCCTCCATTTATTACTACTACTATTTCAGCTCAGGCGTAAAGAATGGCACTTGGGGAGGTACCAGAGAGTACCTCCTTCCATGGAACTATTCCCAAACTTGAATTGCCACCTTCAGGAGAAGAAGGGTAAGAAAATCTAAACATCCAGCTCTCTTGAACCTGAACTTACTTTTTCCAGAGCCAAGATGGTGTTATCCATTAAGCATAGAAAACGGTGATGTGGAATGTCGTTCACCAAAGGGTCCAAACTACAACAGCATGCTGGGAACACGTTGTCAAATGTTTTGTGACCGAGGATACAGGCTGTTAGGCCGAAGGCAGGTTGAATGTAGAGTGACCAGGCGCTGGTCCGGAATCAGCAGGTGCAAAGGTGAGTCTGGAAAAGTCTTCCACTCATAAAAGCACAAAGTACAAAAGTAAAGAAGTAATGATGAATTTGTATGACATATTGGTTGGGCCACAATTAGAGTACTGTGTGCTGTTTTGGGTGCCCCATTATAGAAAGTCATTGGCCCCGGTATTTAAGGGGAGGTGGGGAGGGTGTAGGGTGGCTGAAAACGGCCAAGATATCGGCAAGGCCGGGAACACGGAGGTCCTCCGGGACTTAACAGCTGGATCTCATTATCACTTTTTGGATGCACTTCCCGCCTGGCAACGGCCAAATTGACAACTTGGTCGGCAGCTGGGAGGGAAAACCAACAGCAGGAGTCCGCAGCTGGGTATCTTGGGGACAGTAATCGGCAATCGGGAGGGGGGAAGATTGGCATTCAGAGCTTGGGGGGAGGGGGAGGTCGGCTGCGATCGCAGCATGGAGAGGACGGCAATCAGAGCTTGGGGGGGTTGGGTGGAGAAGAGAGGCCATGGGGGCTGGAGAGGGGGGAGGTTGATGATTGGGGCTTGGGGGGTGGGGATGGGATCGGCCGCAATCGGCAGAGGAGTGGCCGAAGGCTCCTTTGAGGGGCCCACAAGGAGTGCTGTAAAAGGCACTTACGTTGTGGCGCCGGCAGCTCCCGCTCTTTTTCACTGCCGAGTTTTCCGACCCCTTGCGCAGCAACTGTAAAATTTAAATCAGGCTCCCAATTGCACTGTAGGAGCCCGATTTAAATAAGTTAATGAAGTGTCCCACCTCTCCACAGCGGGACACTCAGACACCACGAAACCCACCGCCGGTCGTTGGGGGGTGTTAATATCGAGGCCATTAAATCTGTGGAGAATGCACAGTGTAAATTCATCGGTATTATGCCAGAGATGGGAAACCATAGTTATGAGGAAGGACCAGATACTGGGATACTATTTCCATTTGGAGCAGAGAAGGCTAAGAGGAGGGTGGAGACAGGATAGGAGAAATTTCTTTAAAGAGAGGGTTGTTGGGAGCATTGAACGTTTTGTCACAGGGAATGGTCGAGGCAGACACTATTACATCTTTCAAGGGAAAATTGGATCAATATTTGAAGCAGAGGAAGATTAAGTGGGTGAAATTGGGCTGTGTAGCACCCGTTTTGTAGGTGTTACGCGGACATCTAAGCCCCAAAAATGGCATCCGAGAAGTGCACGCACACTTCCAACGTGAAATGTGCAGGATACCATCTTGGTAAAGGTGTTTGCACACGCGCACCTAACGACTGCCAGCAGCATATAGAATAGGGAGATTATGATGCCAATCAGAGGGCAACGCTGTTTTGAAGCAGCCAACGACATCATGGAACTCCGCGCTCCAGCCAACCTCGCACAGCTGAACAGGACTTAAACAACATGAAGGACCCCCTACCAGCACAATTTAAAGGGACCATGAAGGAGTTACAGGTTAGTTGCTGGATTATTTATTCTGGCTGCTGGTGCAATTGAAAGTGTTTTTGGAAGTTTCTTATACTTGGCTAAAGTTTCAATATTCTATAGAGAGTGGTCTGGCTGGTCTTGCAGTACTCTTAGTGGTATTTAAAATATTGTACTGATAAAAGTTGCTTCCATACATGGGTGGCCTGCTAGATCCTCCTCTGGGAATTGAACATGACTGGAAGCATGCAGTGAGGCCACGTAGGGCAGGACACGCTGCTAGAAGAGGGGGGAGGAGGAGGGGGAGAGCACAGGGCACTCAGCAGGAGGCCATCTCCAGCAAGGACCTTCAGGGACCAATTCTCTTACCTTAACTTCAGCAACGACCAGTGCATCAGATGGCTGCTGTTCATTAAAGAGGTCGTGACTGAAATTTGTCAACTGCTGCAGCCACAACTGCAGCCTCAGAGCAGGGCAAGGACAGCATTGCCTGTGGCTGTCAAGGTAACTGTGGTGCTTAATTTTTACGGCTCTGGCTCCTTTCAGGCTGCTGCTGGAGATATAAGCAACATCTCACAGTTTGCAGTGCACTGCTGTATGAGGGAGGTCACTGAGGCTTTGTACGTACTCAGAAACAGATTCATCTCATTCCTTCTTGCCAGAGACACACAGCAAGAGCGAGCTCGAGGGTTAGCTCGCATTGCAGGCTTACCCATGGTGCAGGGTGCCATTGACTGCACATATATTGCCATGTGTGCTCCACATCTGAACTTGGCCATATTCATGAACAGAAAGGGATTCCACTCCCTCAGTGTGCAGCTGGTGTGCGACCACACACAGCGCATCATGCAGGTCAATGCCCGCTAGCCTGGTAGCAGTCACCATTCCTTCATCCTGCGGCAGTCCTCCATGCCACCTGTATTTCAGCCAGCACGGCAAGTCAAAGGCTGACTACTGGGTGACAAGGGTTATCCCCTCATGAAGTGACTCATGACTCCAGCCTGGAACGCATGCACACGTGCACAGCAGGCCTACAACGAGAGCCATGCTGCCACACGGAACATCATAGAGCACACCATAGGTGTCCGCAAACAATGCTTCCGCTGCCTGGACCATTCTGGAGGAGCCCTGCAGTACTCAGCTGAGTGGGTAACAAAGATTTGTCATTGTATGCTGCATGCTGCACAACCTAGCCATTATGAGGGAACAGCCCTAGCCACCGCCTATCAGGCGAGAACCTGAGCAAGTGGAAGAAGAAGAAGAGGAGGAGGAGGAGGAAGAGATGGAGGAGGAGGAGGAGGAAGTGCAGCAGGAAGTGGATGAAGAGTCAGGGAGGCCACAAGGTAGACAGGCCCTACCTGCCAGGGCTCAGCGTGTTCAGATTATTAATGAGCGATTCCAGTAATTTCAATGACACCTCCCCATTCACCAACAGTCCCACATTCCTTACCTTTTCTCTCCCACGTGACCATCAAATCATCCTCCTTATGATGACACATTGCTTCCTCCCTCAGCTCATCGCAGAAATAAAAACCACCACCAGATGCAAATTCAAATCCACATTTATAAATTAACACATGAAGTTATGCAAACAAAATTAGACTATTCACCCTTATGCATCCCTTACTGCCTGTCGTTCATGTGCCTTTACCTTTCCTAGTGCTCCTACAAGGTACATCCCCATGGCTGGAGCATGGGTGGTAGAAGGCTGCTGGCCTTCAATTGAGGAGACTGCAGATGGCTGTGGAGGATGACCTCAAGCTGCCCTGGGCCGAGAGGGCCTGGATTGAGATTGCACCATCTCGGCCTGGGCTCAGCAGTCTGGGCCGGCTGGGGTACTGTGAACAGTTCTGGTCTCCATATTATAAAGAGGATATAGAGGCACGGGAGAAGACGCAAAAAAGATTTACTAGGATAATACCAGAACAGAGAGGTTATACCTATCTGGAAACATTGAACAGACTGGGGCTCTTTTCTCTAGAAAAGAGAAGACTGAAGGGTCACCTGATCGAGGCCTTTAAGACTATGAAAGGGTTTGATAGGGTAGATGTAGAGAAGGGGCTCAATTTTGTAATGGTGGTGAGTTGGCAGTGGGGGGGTGAAGGTGCGCATGGCAAACCCACATGAACAAAACTTACTGCTTCCGACTGATTGACAGGCTGGCTGCCTTCAGGAGCTGCAACGTAAGGGGGAGGGGGGGAGGCAAGAAAGAGAGAGCGAGACGTCGTCTGGTACTGGACTGGAAGACCGGGAGAATGGGGGAGGGAGAGTGGAAGATCTGGCACTGGATTGGAAGACCGGGGTGGGGGGGGAGAGGGGAAGATCGGGGGTGGGGGGGGAGAGGGGAAGATCGGGGGTGGGGGGGAGAGGGGAAGATCGGAGGTGGGGGGGAGAGGGGAAGATCGGGGGGGGAGAGCGGAAGATCAGGAGGACATCAGGGGGGTGAAGAGTGAGACATCGGGGGGGTGAAGAGTGAGACATCGGGGGGGTGAAGAGGGGGACATCGGAATGGGAGATATCGGACATCGGAGCAGGGTTGCAAAGGTAGGTTAATTTTGTGTTTTCACTTCCGTCTGGTTTTTTATGTAATTTATTTAGTTTCTTTTTCCCTGATCCGGCCCTTCACGCCTGGTTTCACCAGGCATGAATCAGAAGCAGTGGCAAGCTGCCCAGGTTAGTTAAAAATCATTCTAATTACTTCATCTGTAACAGGTAAAGTGCCTTAGGTACCTCAATGAGGTACATTTGGCTCCTTAACTGTCATTCCGCCGGCTTTAATTGCCGTGGGACTTCCGTTTTTGGGTCGCCTGTGCGCACATGGGTGGGTCCCTGGGAAACTCATAAGTCGGCGGGTTGAAGCCAGCTTCCGAACCCGAATGGGATTTCCGCGATTTTCGGAGCCCCCCCCCCCACCCCAAACGCACCTGCAATTACCCCCTAAAATCATCTCCAAGATGTTTCCGCCTGTGGGGGAGACCAGAACTAGGGGCCATAAATATAAGATAGTCACTAATAAATCCAATGGGGAACTCAGGAGAAACTTTTTTACTCAGAGAGTGGTTAGAACGTGGAACTTGTTACCACAAGGAGTAGTTGAGGCGACTAGCATTGATGCATTTAAGGGGAAGCTAGATAAACACATGAGGGAGAAAGGAATAGAAGAATATGCTGATAGGATTAGATGACGTAGGGAGGAAGGAGGCTCGTGTGGAGCATAAACACCGGCATGAACCGGTTGGGCAGAATGGCCTGTTTCTGTGCTGTACATCCAATGTATGTAAAATACAGCAACTTCACACCATTCAATGTATTTCAATGGTGAGGCAGACAGCAAGATGCCGTTTTCACAAAGCTAATGCATCTCGGACAGAAACTTTTGGATAGTTGAGTTTAACCATGCATCTGCCCCTTGCCTGAAGTTGCTGTACCATTTACGCAGAAATAACGGCAAGCACCATTAGCCTCACCGTTATTTTGACAGCAAAGTCTGGGTCCTTGTTTCTCTTTGTTCACTGTCTTCGAAAATGAAAGAAAACAGTAAAGTTTTATTTGGACAATATGGCAAAATCTTTGGATGATTCCCAAAAAACTGCAATTTGGAACTCCATCAGCGCATACTCCAATGTAGCCGAACAATAGAGGCCATTCATTGCAGTCAGACATTCTGAATATGTTCCAGGACCAATTCTATGGTTTAAGGGAAAGACTGAAAACATTAACCACATGGCAGGATACGCAACAGTGGGGAAGATTCTTGTGCTCACTTATTTGTAGTGAAGTTATACATGGTCTTTATACATGTGCATAAAAAGCAAATAGAGGACACCATGCCCCAATCAGTTCCTATATGTGAATGGGGAGAACACAGCAGTTGTAATATACCCCTGAGATAAAAAGACTTCAAATACTGCAATAAAATCAGAAAATCCAGATCTGTCAGCATCCGAAAAGGCAATTTAATGTTTCACTGAAAACACTTCTTCAGAATTGGAATACCTTCATATTAGCCTCCCTCTATCATTGCTCATCAGGCATAATTGAAAGATCCAGGGAAGACATTACAAATTCTTCAACTGCGAGCTAGAAAGCTTTTCACAAGCCCTGAAATACCACCATGTTAATGATGTTGGCCTTTATCACATCATTGTGTAGTTGCACTATTGAGAGAGCACCCAGGTCAGTATGTTGGGAGAGGATGTCAGAAAGTGCAGGTGATCACATGTTTTGCACACCTATTTTGATTGTTTCAAAAATGTAATGTTCAATTTTTATTTTATTGTTGAGATACTAAGGCCCACAGTGCAGAACACCAACAAGGTTGGAAAAAAGCATAGAAAAGAGGAAACAAATCAAGAAATAGTGGTTAGGTGACACCGGGCATTTCTGTAATATAAAAAGGAGCACGAGACTAATTGCATGAGGAGCTAAATTAATGTTCAGCTAGCAGGATTACTAGGGCAAATGGCATATCTCCACTGATATTAATTTAACTCCCTCATGCATAGTTCCTTCTCCTAGTTGGTTTTCCCCAATCATATCAGATCAGATCTTCACTCTTTAAATAGAAGCACACAATTTAACATATCAACTGAAAGACAACCAGGGCAGCGGTTTGGGAGATACAATTGCCCTCAGCAACCATGAGTCAGCGAGGGAAGAAATCAGTTGGATTTCCTGTTCCTGATCACTACCTAATGATCCCTGCTGGCATGTTGATGTCATGCGTTGCTTTCGTTCAGCTGTGTTGCCTTCTATGGCCGAATAGTCTGCCAGAACCTACTGTCCTAGCTCAAACATTAAAGAGTTCCAAGGTACAAACGCTTCTGGCACTTATGGAATTGTATCCACCACAAAAAAAATCAGTGCCTTCCGGAGAGAAGGGAAGAAAATTGTGAGATTTGTTTTGTCTGATTCAGGCTTTAAATTTGGTTTCTATTTTCTACAGGATAGATGATACATAATTTTTTCTTTACAAAGTATCACATCAAGGTGAAATGCATCACTAATTAGCAGCTCAAACCTCAATTGAAATTGTTGTCCTGAGGCATCTTGCTTAGTATAATATTATGCATGAGTTGCTAAGTATGAGGAGGAGAAAGAACAGGAAGTTTAGAACAAATCTTTTCCAGATTTATCCCCAGCTTCGACCAGACTTCAAATAAAATGGATGCCTAAAGTTTGCAGGCACTAGGACTGTGAGGAAGCCTCTTCTATACAGCTTGTGCTGATCATGCCCCTAGGCACACATCATCTCTCTCATGTAGTCACTGGTGCTTCCTTTTGTTCTAACCCTATGGCCTTGAAGCTGCCGAGTTTCATGAGTCATCTGTCTGATCTTCGCCCAGTGAAGACTAAAGAAAGAGGCAGATTAAAAAGCAGAGGAGATGGAGGACAAAGAGGAAACCAGAACAGATAAATGAGGAAATGTAATTCAAATAGTAAGAGGAAATCAATGCAGGATCATAAAGCTTGCTGTCTCTTCCCCACAAGAAAACCGAGATAGCATTCCAGAATGTTCATGTTTGACCGGATTGGTGTTTTATTATCTCCCCATCTTTTGGTCCACTGTCACAATATTTCTTCTGCCCTCAACTGAAAACAAAGGTTATGTGGACAATTACTGATATGTTGCTTTTTTCTGCTTGTGTGGCACAGGGAGAACTGCAGAACTGGTTACCTCCTTCAGTCTTTCTTTCTTCCTGCAATCAATAGACTTTCAAAATTCAAACTTGGTGTTACCTAATCACTACTCATGATTTATACAGTCTTTTTTAAGGGTAAAAATTCCAATGATGGCGTTAGTGGGGTGGAAACAGAGTGTGATGGGACTTCAGCCCGACGCTTAACCTAAGACCATTTCCATCTTGACTTCTGGTATGGCTCTGATTTGAATATTTATGGCAGGCTCCTCTGCAATGTGAGCAGAGTCTGATGGCTCGCAACCGCATAGCTGGAATTTGAGAGCACTGCTGCAAGCATTTAAAAGGCTGCAGCAGTGTCTTTAAGCAGAGCTGAGCCAGGAGTATTACCTAGCAAGGTGATGTCCCTGAAGAGCTTGGCAGAGCAGTCTGAACCTCACAGCTGAAGAGCAGCCAGATCCTGTGGCTGCTGTAGTAGAGGTCCTGCTGCATGAGGTGCAGAGCAGGTGAGCTGCCCTGTTTGGAATGCCAGGATACCCTCCCTACTGGAAAGCTGTGCTTAATGCCTGGGAAAAGGTCACCCAAAAGTGTTAATACAGTCTCCAATATCCAAAGACCTAGATATAAATGACCAAGATGGTGTCAAATTTGAAGAGAACTGTGAAAATAACACATCCCAAATGTCCTATTACCAAGTAGCTGGACGATGCACTGACTATTTGCACTCATCCTTTGACACCTATACAGTTATGCTGAATGTGTCAAATGATAATTTTGGAGAACCTAGTGGTGCTGTACTGTAAGGTACCACAATCTTTCGAGACTTCTGAAACACTGCTTCAAGATTCGTTTAATAATGCTTTAAGATGATTTTGGTAACTGCATGAGCCTTGTTGTATCTGCATTCAACTTGTGTCCATGGTTCATGCAAGGGGGTCATAACCATATCTAAATAAGTGTGGCACATGATTGTCTCATTGTGAAAGAATTGTGACTTCTGCCTGGGGCACTGGCATTTACCTGCATGATCTGGTGTTGATTGTATCAGCTACACACTGATGGAGTGGAGGATCTTTCAGTTCATGTAAGCTAAGGAATTGTGTCCAGGGACATGGTTGGCCACGTGAGTAGCATAAATAACCTCCTATACTTTGGAGAATCGAGCAACGCAACAAGATTAGGCAGCTGTCCCTATTCACTGGGAAAAGCTGACACTGCTGAATGATGTGTTAGTGACCGGTTTGCTAAATCTATAGACCGCAAAATTGGCTTTTTTGCAGATGTCCCCTCTGGTACTCTACAAAAGTTGAACATGGTGGTGACCTTTAGAGCCACTGGCAGTGCTGACCCTGTGGTTAAGGTTGTTTGCCAATCTGTTTGCAACAGATGGCATAACACTTCAGTGCAATACTACTTCATTGGCTGTAAAGCACTTTGGGACATCCTGAGGTCATGAAAGCTGCTATATAAATGCAAGTCTTTCTTTTTTCCTGTTGAATCTAAGCCTGTGGGGCAGTTCTCCTTTGTCATTGCCAGGTAGTTGTGATTGGGCTTGTAGAGATTGGTACTTTGAGTGATGGTGGCTTTGGGCAGTGCAGCTCTGGTACAATCTGATCTCCCTAGCATCCCTGCTTTGGTTTTTTTTTCCTCTTCTATCAAATCTAGTATGAGTGCAGCACTGAACCTAACACTTAAAACTATGGTGCCTGGTATCCAGGCCAGAATCTAACTGATCTTTAAATGCCTAGTTTCAATGGGCTTGCTCAGCGCACAGCAGGGTAAACGTCAAGATTTTGCGTGTTGGCCAATATGGCCATCAGTTGCATAATATTCGATGGCGTAATGAAACTGTTGCACATTCTGTGTGACAACAAGGAACACAGGCAGGCACCCAATCCCACTTTGCGTGTTGTTTTATTCAAGCAGGGACCTAGTGACTTCATTTGATCCCAAATTTGGGCTCTGCTCTTTCACTTTGTGCTGGTGGAAATCTTTCTATCAGCCAGAATTTTTATCCATTATTGCTTTCAGCATTGGTGGTGTCCTGCACTATAGGCCTTAACCCTTCACCTTGGTTTCTCAATAAAACAAAGCTTAGGCTACAAGAATATGTCACTCCTTGCCTGGACAGGTTCTGGGAATCATGGAAACTGCTAATGGACCAATTCTAAGAAAATGACTATCACTACTGCTTTTCCTATCCTCAATGCAAGCTTCAGAACAGTATCTTGTTTTTCTCCTGGACACTTTGCAGCCCTCCAGCCTGAACACTGACTTTGGTAACTTCAGAACATAGCTATATCTCTCTGTTTCTGTGCAGCAGGGATGATGGTGATGTGGGGTCTATTAGCATCTGGAGGGAGGGGGGGGGGCTGGGTTGATAATTTAGGTGTAGACCCTTTGTCAAACACAGTTCTAGTGGTAGAGTAAAGGCCTGTGCCTAGGGTGTTGGTCTTTTTTTCTCATTTTGGAGTTGACGGAACTATTGTTTTCAGCGTCGTCAGTTTCATTTCGGACCTCTTGCGTCTGCAGGTTTTTTTTAATTTCCCTCACTTTTGTGCCTTTTCCCTTGTGTGGGCCTCTCCCATGTCTTTGCACGTTCTTTTCTTTTTAAAATCCTTGCATTGCCTCACTGAGATAATGGTCCTGAAAATCCACCATCCTACTCTGCCACTGTAATCTTAGTGCTTCTGGTGCAGTATGTGGGCCCAAGGTGCCTTGACTCCATCCATATTCCTGGGTGGGCACCTGCACCAGTAGTGGCACATCTGGGGCATCCACAAGGTGGTGGGGGGAGAGGAACTTTGCAAAGGAGGCTAACCACTTGGGAGAACTGCGGGCAAGTCCAGAGAAAGAGGCCTTTAACTGCCCCTTTACCAGAAAGGCCGGTGTCCTTACAGCAGCCGATCAATCGCCCACCCCAATAACAGCCCTGGTAAACCCAAAATCCTGAGGAAATTCAAGGTCAATCTTTTGTATTATCCAACAGTTTTCTATTATGCAATTTGTAGATCACTCAACAAAAACAGATGGATGGAAAAGATCCCATGGAACTATTCGAAGCAGAGCAGGGAGTGTCCTGGCCAACATTTATCCCTCAACCAACACCACTAAAACAGATAATCAGGACATTTATCTTACTGCAGTTTGTGGGACCTTGCTGTGCGCATATTGGCTGCCACATTTGCCTACATTGTGAAGTGCTTTGGGATGTTCTAAGGATGTGAATGGCGCTATATAAATGCAAATTCTTTCTTTCTTTATTAGCTTTTTCTTTGTGTTTGGAGTATCTGTTATCTCTCCCTATCTTCTCTCTTTTATCTTCATCCATACTAGGGGCACTTACTTATTTTCCAGCTTCCATTACTGATGAAAGGCTATACCCAGGATGTTAACCTGTCTTGCCTCTTAACAGATGCTAACTGAAGTCCTGTGCATTCCCCTCATTTTCTGTTTTTGTTTCATAATTTACAGCATTTGCAGTTTTCTTTCTTTTTACTTCCACGATTTACCCTTATGTACTGCCAGAAGCAGACAGTGTGCTAGAGGGTAAATGCCCGCACACTAAATTATACTGGCTGCACACAGTGAGACTTCCAACTTCCTTTGAAACTGAAAACTCTACAGTGTATGTGTAGGCAGGTTTGCCATACCTGACACAGAGCGTGGCGATGTTCTAAGTTTCAGAGGTAGCCAGGGTGTCCATTGTGTATGATGAGTGTAATCTGACCAGTGCAACTGAGGAATTTTGAAGTGTATTACCCCCAGCAGCAGGATTTGTGTGGCAAAATGTGCATAACCACATTATTAATGAATCTAGATCTGATGCCAGTTTCTTTACCTCAAGATCCTGTTCAACCTATATGACAGCATTGCTGATAAATGGAAACATCAATAATAATGATCCAATTGTTTTTCTGCATTATGTCGTATATGATCCTGATTCAAAACATTTATAGTGTTCAGGAATGTTATGCATTCATATAAACTAACTCTCTGCTTTGTTGACACTGTAAGCAGAATGAACTAGATCGGAAACCCCACAAATTCACAAAAGAGGCGTGACATTGCGCGAATTTTATGTACGGTGTGAACTGGGATAAATGATCTCTGTTCCACACAACAGTGTTGGTCATCCAATTGTACCACTTCAAAACTTATATTGTCTGTTTCCTTCCCAGAGGTGCGTTGTCACACACTTCCAACATTTCCATATGGATCGTACGTATGCTCCAAGGGGACACGTATGGATTCCCAGTGTGAATACATATGTGAGCAAGGATACCAACTGGAAGGAGACAGAACAAGAGTGTGCCTGGAGAATGGCCAGTGGAGTGGGACTGAACCTTTATGTGTAGGTAAATCGGACTGGAAGCCACTTAGCTCTGTAATTACTGAATTCTTGCGGCTTATAAGGGGATAAAAGAAAAGAATGCATTTTACTCTAAGTTGTGTCAATAACTAATTTCTGATAGGATCATCTGGCCCTATGCTTCAAACACAGTTGTTCAGCATTTTACCTTGCTTTTACTTTACACGCACATTTTAATTAGAAGCATGTTGTAAAAATGGATACCAGAAATTCGGTGAAGTTTTCAAGAGCTGATGTTTGTCCCTCACCAAAGAAGTCTCTGTAGCAGCATTGTGTGTTTTCAAAATTTCCTCATTGCATTTGGAATTTCTCACTGGTATTATTTCACTGATAATTGTAGGTTAGAAATTACTGTTGGTGATATTAGCAGAGGAATGCTTAATATATTCGTATGACATTCCTTTTAAGGCAGGCATTAACCTATTTCAAATAAATGGGTTAACATCTCTGTTAAAATAGTGGACAGAGGAACATGATAAAAAAAGTAATGAAAATTGATCCAAGGAGTAATTTCTAGCCATTTTTTCTTTATTTAAACAAGTTTCAAAGCTTTTTCAAAATTTCAGATTTTTGGTGAATTGTGCGTGTCAAAATCTTTTTATCAATCAGTGTCAGCATCAAATAATCCCAAGTCAAATATAAAATGGTCAGGTGCAGAATAAAAGTTCTCTGATTCTGCCCCGTCAATGTGCCTTAATATACTGATGTGCATTTTCCCACTTTTAATCCCAGCCATTCTCGTACCCACTTAGAGCGAGATTGCTAATTTGGTGCAGATTTGGGAGCAGTTTTCTTATTGTGGGCCTGTGCCCACTGGGAACTGAGTTGAAGTCGGCCAAACTAAGTTAACATTGAACCAGAAAGAGGAATTCCCCATCAAATCAGCTGGCTGGTCTGGCATCTGTCAGAGGGAAGAACCAGCTGAGCCACCAGGTCTCCAAAGGTAGACCTTTTATTAACTGCCCCAGGACTGTCTCATCAGAAAGCGTAACTGATTACATAAATTGTCTTATTTAAAAACAAAATTGGCTTCATCGTCTCAGTCCAGTAAATATATATTTTTGAAATATTATACGTAAGTGAGCCACATATACCAGGAAGATCCCAGGCTTGATCCATGGCCTGTGCTGAGTTAGGTGATCTCAGCCATACATTGATGGGGCTGTTACAATTGACATTAGTGTCTCTGGACTAGCGAAGCAAAAAGTCAGTTGAGTTTTACACTCCTGATCAATATCCAGTTAGGCCTTGCTCTAAAACTGCATGTGGGGGCCATTAGGTGAGAACTGGATCAGAGCTGCCAGTGATGCCCCCCTCCATTGAATAGTTCACACATCACTCACTGTCAAGATCCCCACATGAGAAATGAATACTTGGAGGTGGAGCTACAGAGCTTTTGGCACCTGAGGAATAACGCCCAGCATTGGTCACTGCCTTCAGGACGGGTGGGATTCAGGGAAACATTTGGAAAACAAAAAAAAAACTAATTGTCAATTTCTTAATTTTAACAGATTATGAACCTCCAAGGATAAAGTGCCCAGGGCCCCGGGAGAAGGTGGCAGAACCAGGGCAGCTGACGACACGAGTATACTGGGACTCACCGCGGATAAAGGATGTGGCTGATAAACACAGCACAAAGTTAGTGTGAGACACCAGACTCAGTTTGCAGTGTTTGACATTACATTTTTAAAACTGGTTAACATTCCATGGGATTGCACACAGAGAGTCAAGCGGGAGGGGGATAAGAGATGGAGGGTGAGGAAGATGGGGAGAGAAGGATGATGAGGGAAGGTGAATGGGGGAGGGGAGAGGGAGAGAAGGGAAGGAGAAGAGGAAGAGGAGGGGATGGAGGCTAAGTGGATGATTAGTGATGGGGGAACAATAGTATCCCAGGGCCCATTTTGATGCTCTGTGGAGGAGGGAGGAGCAGCGGGCCAGTAGCCTTACTCAGTGGAGAGACTTGGGAGGAGTGGGGAGAAGTCTGGATCGATTCACTGTCCTGCTCAGGGGCAAAGGGGCAGGGGATGAAATGCTGTTCAAGCAGGGAGGGAGAAAGGCTGAAAAAGCTGGTCAGTGTGGGGGGTGGGGGTGTACAGAATTGCTGGGATGTGTGGGGGTTGTTCAGAGGATTCAATGGTTCTTGGTGAGGCGGAACTGAAATAATTCTAAGGAGAAACAGGTGAAAGGGGCATAGGACAATTACCAAAGCAGGGAGTCAAAGGGCTGTGAGAAGTTGCAGGGGTGCAAGGATTGTGGGCCAAGCCTGGGGGAGCATGTTGTTGCTGGGCGTACGTCATAGGATTACCGACCTTCCAGGATTGTCCTGAACTCTCCAGGATTTAAAGATTAATCTCCTGGATGATGCTGCGAGCAACTCATTGGGGCATTAAAAAATTGTGTTATTTTTGCATTTTCAGTAGGTGTGAAGGGAGCAAGGGTGGACTATTGGGGAAAATTGATCCAAGAAGGAAAATATGTCGGCTGGGTTGGATCAAAATAAGTCTAGGAGAGCATTTAGGGATCACATAAATTTTTTACATTGAAAAAAATTGTATTTAAAGCTAACTGCTTACCTCGTTACTTATCTATTCCAACATGACTGCTGGCTAAAACAATGGAGGTTAAGAATTAGGCTGTTCCACAGTGACACTCGGTGGCTCATAACCTGCAACTGCAGGCGGACTCAATCTGCGTTTTATTATTAATTCTCACTATGCTATCAGCTGTTGTTTTAGCGGCTAACGTTGCCTGACATTTAACATTGAAAGCTGCTATAATTGCAGCACCAAATTGCACCACCAGCTGGTATTGCATTCAAATGTTCATACATTTATAATGGGTTTTCTCGTCAACAGGTCTTTTCAATGTATTTTGAAATGGTATGTTGCGACCCACTCACCAATTTTAATATACAATAGATATAACACATTATAATTGCCCTTTATTCCCCTCCCTTCATTCCTTCCTTCTCCTCCATCCTTTCCTTCCTCCCCTCTTTGTCTATTCACCATTTTGCCCTTCCCTCCACTATTTCTTCGATTACTTCATGCGTAAGGTCATGTTGCCTCTGGAAGCAGTTATTTGTCTAGGTATCTAGATAGTGCCTCTCCAGTATCTCTCTCAAGTGATCATTCTTCATGTCTGAGCCTAGATAGTTAAATGTTGGCAGATGACTAGACCATGAGGATTGTCACAGCTGGGCCCACTCTGGTCTTCAACCCATATCCACCCACATGAATTTTCCAGCAAGGATTGGTGTGGGACTCCTGGCAGAATTGACTTCTTTCTAGCCTAGGGGCTTTGAGGCCAATTGTACTCCCCCCTCCCCTCCCCTTCCCCGGCTGAGATCAATTAACTCCGTACACTTATCCTAATAGACCAGCAGCTGCAGCATTTAAATTTTTCTGCTTCCATATTGGATATTGCTAAGCAGGGTCCTTGTTTACATACATGGAAGCAAGCCAGCAACTGGGCAAGATAATACACTGTTGAGTCACGCCTCAGGCTTTGATGGTGTGAACATAAAAGTTTATTAGTTGTTTAGATTTAACGGACACATAATAAACCTCTTCTCTTCCCTGTCATTCTTTCACAGATTAGTTCTGAAAGGACCACCCTCAGGTTCTGAGTTTGGAAAGGGTGAACACATTATTCGCTATGTGGCCTATGACAGAGAAAGGAACAAAGCTTCCTGCAAATTCACAGTCACAGTTCATGGTAGGTTACCTACTAAATGCATTACTTCTCTTCATTTTAACACTTTCACGACTGTGTTGTATGATGGCACCAACATTAATAAGTGACATTCTTAGGAGTTGTTCAGTTCAAATGAGCCATGCAGGGAAACCAACATTAGAGAAAGTTGGAAATGTACAGTCATATGAACTAGCGATTAAGAGAAAGACAGGCTGAGACCGGCTGAGAGTTTGTGTAAGCAGTGAAAAGCAGATAAGGTGAGAAGCAGAGCATTGGAAGGAGAAAATAAGATATCAATTTCAAACGGAAATACAAGTCAGAGAATGGCGGGGCCGAAATTCCGATGGGCCCACTCCACCGGCACAAATGCAGTGGAGCGGAACTCCTGGCTGCTCAAAGCGAAGGCCACACACCCCCATCCCAAATCCTGGGGCTGGGGTCATTTACATGTTTAGTGCAGGCCGTATACTCCAGTAGGGACTCTTCAATTTGCCTGCCCAATCTGCTGGCAGATGCTGGAGTGGCCCTGGGACTGAAGACAGTCTGCAGGTAATAGCTTTGTTTGCTTCAAAGGGAACAATTTGCTGAAATTTCAAAGATAATTGATCCTCTCCATGATCAGTTACCCCTCTCGGGCGATTTCAGGGGCTTGGAAGGCCCAGTGTAAACCTATGTCAGTTCTCAGCTGGCTTGGGTTCTACTAGACCTAGTGGGTGGCGTAATGTGCAGAATTCCAAGTGTAGGCTGAGAACTTCCCCAGATGCACTGCGAGATGTGGAGGGCAGCGGGTGGAAGACTCACTCACTAGCCCCTCTACTGCGATTTATACCCATAAGATGGAGCAATCATTTTTCAGTGAGGAGCTGCTCTATTGGTGGTTGAAATTAGGAAGCAGGTGAGATTGGGGCCACTGGCTGGTGCATTTCAGGCTTGGTGAAGTTCTGAACTCAGAAAAACTCTGACATAAGGTGGGTTCCATATGATTAAAAGAAACCTGAAGCTCTGGAGATAGTTCAGAGTAGGAGGATGTTTGGTATTTAGGAACTTTATTATCGTAAATGGTGGAAGCATGTTTTTTCCCTCCAATGCTTCTGCCTTTTGTCCCTCTGCTTTCCTGATTGCTGGCCCTTGCTTGGTTATGGTTGCACAGACTCTGGCAGCCAGTATCTCACCCAAGTGGCCTTTCTTCATGCGTGAGCCTACACAGAGAGTGACACCAGGCTGTTTTGACTAATCAGGGCCACACACCCCCATCCCAAATCCTGGGGCTGGGGTCATTTACATGTTTAGTGCAGGCCGTATACTCCAGTAGGGACTCTTCAATTTGCCTGCCCAATCTGCTGGCAGATGCTGGAGTGGCCCTGGGACTGAAGACAGTCTGCAGGTAATAGCTTTGTTTGCTTCAAAGGGAACAATTTGCTGAAATTTCAAAGATAATTGATCCTCTCCATGATCAGTTACCCCTCTCGGGCGATTTCAGGGGCTTGGAAGGCCCAGTGTAAACCTCTTCCTCTTCTCCTTTCTCTAATGTTGGTTTCCCTGCATGGCTCATTTGAACTGAACAACTCCTAAGAATGTCACTTATTAATGTTGGTGCCATCATACAACACAGTCGTGAAAGCTGAGCCTAATTCTGCTCTCTCCTGATGTCCATACATTTGCACTTTCCAGAAAGGTCACTGGGTAACAATCTGGAGTGGAAATCCCCTTGATTTTACTCCTCCTAGCCCAGGGTACTTAGGTAGTACCCACACTGCTGCCTTGGCAGGCATTAGATAGCTCAGCACAGATTGATGATCAAACATGGAACCTTTTTTGTTCTGTATGGCTCAGTGACACACCAGCCAGGATATTTATCCACTAAGCCATCAGGGGAACCTTACTGTATATTTAGTTAATATAAGGCTAGAAATTATTGTTGCCGGTTTTAGTGGATTAGCGCTTAACCTGTCTGCAGGACATTCCTCTGTCAGCTTGTCTAAAATGAACTGATTAATGCTTCTGCTAAAATAGTAGACAGAAGAATGTCATAAAGCTAAGAATTTGTCCATAAAATTACCAACAATAATCTCTATCTTATAATAACCTTCTGGATTATTTATTGTGGAGAAAATGAGGCTCATGGGAGACCTTGCTGAGGTATTCAAGACAATTGCACCCTAGCGGTATGTTTGAGATGATCACAAAGTCTCTAACAAAGGGACATGACCTCAGACTCAGAAGAGGGAAGATAAACAGGCAGTTTGGATTTGATTATTTAACAGAGGGTGGTGAATATATGGCAGAGTGTCCACTGACACCACTGTGTCAGCCGATGAATTGGAGATGGGGCGGGACTTACGGCAGGACTTACTGCAAACAGTCTATTATACAGCAAACAAAATCTATTTACTTAGCAAACAGCAAAGCAAACAAAGTTTATTTACAGAGTCTATTTAAAAAGAGTCCTGCGAACTACAGCAAACAGAACTCATAACCGAAACTATAGCAACTTCTCCCGATAAAAGCAGGGTGATTTCTCCAGGAAAATGCAGTGAGTAGAGAATAGGTTACATATTACAAATTGATTATTTCTCCAGCAAAATGCAGTGAGTGGAGGATAGTTACATATTATGTGCGTAAAATCAATCCTAGTCACTTACAACAGTGCGGTCTCCAAACGTGATTGATGGGGGAATTACCCAATCATCTCCATACTGGCCAGGAATAGTGGTGTTACTATACGCAGACAGTATATGGGACAACTGCCTGGGGAGGAAGTAGAGGTAAATGGTGTTCTAGAGATATAAGAGATAGAGTGGGGTATGCTATTTTTAAAACTTAAGGATTGGCCAGATGGACTGCAATGGTCTCTTCCAATCCTGTATTCCTATGTAACTCTACCAATCACCTTACGCATCTGCAGTGTGTTTCTCACTTTCTACAATTTGAATATTTATCTATTTCGATGATTGACAGTTAGAAGGTGTCCTCTCCTGAAGTCCCCTAACAACGGTTACATCACTTGTACATCTGCTGGCAATAACTACGGGGCAACCTGCACGTACACATGTGAGGGAGGCTACGAACGTCAGGGTATCTTCAAAAGGGTGTGCCTGTTTAATCGAAGCTGGTCAGGAGCGAAACCATCTTGTGTACGTAAGTGGATTTAATTAGATATTGGGAATGTGGCATTTCATGTCCATCCACAGGAAATAAGCTCTAAGGTCTCTACGATGGTGCTGCAGCTTCTTGCAATGTAATTGGAGATAAAGTGAAGTATAACTGCATTGCTCACACAGATAGTCTACATAATTTAAGTTCTGTTCACAGCACATCAACCAGTAGCCATTTTAAACATCATTTTTATGTTCTTAATACTCAAGTTCAATTCACTGTTCAATATTATAACTGCTACCAGTTGCACACTGATAACTATAATACACACAGATACTGAACTAACCAGTTCTAATTTAGCAAGGTCTTGGAGCAATTTCCTCCATTTCAAGAGCCACATAGGACTTTTACTGATACTCTTAAGTATCACCATATAGGGAGGCTTTTCAATAGGCTCAGTAAAGAAACAGCCTGATAGGGACTCTATTGCAGCAGAATCACACCGACCATCATGGTGGATCTGCAATATACACTATAATTGCTATAGCATGAACGTTTGGCAATTTTATTTCCTTTTTAGAATTAAAACCAAAATATATCTGGAATCTGTCTTTTAACATTCTTTACCAAGGAGCATTTCTCCTTTAAAAGGAGTGGCTGTAGGTATGTAGTACCATATAACATTCTTATAACTTTTAAAGGCATAGTCTACATAATAAAAGTCACAGCACTTCAAAAAATAATTCACTGGATGTGAAGAGCTTTGAGCTGATAACGAGCTATATAAATACAAATATTATTCTCCATTACTTCATTTAGCCCAACTTTATGCAGTTTCATTAACCATCAGTGAAATTAGCAACAATAAAATAGCTATAAAACCATGCTGCTTTATTTAAAGGAAGAAGGACTGGTGGGGCCTGGGTGGAGCTTTTGTTTAGAGTTCTGGCAGTCCACCTGTGAAATCTATGTTTGAAAGAATCTCAGCCTGAAGGAATGAAAGTTTCTTCTTTCTCTCTGTCAGATTTGAGTGTCTTAAATAACACAATTCTATGTTCCTAATAGGCCCAGACAAAACAGACACAGGCAACTGCAGATCCCAGTCTCCTAAGAGGCTTTTGATAATGTTCCACACAAATGGCTAAAGAGAGAAACTGACCCAATGGCTGGACTCTCAACAGCATGGACAGCCAACAGAAATTCACCCACACCATCATTCACCCTCTCACTCACACTCACCAGCCCAGATAGAGTCACTTGTGGTGGTGGGTGGGGGGTGGTGGAATGTCAATAACCTAGATGAGGAGTGGGCACTGGGTGCTGCACGACCCACAAGGAAGCAGAGGAAGAGGTGGTTGTTGTGGCAAAGGAGGTTCCTGAGTAGAGGCTAAGAGAATGTCAGTCTCGGGCTGAAGAGCATTTTGACAATGATCTCAGGGGTCCTACTATGAAAAGAAGAATGCTAGCAAAGCATCAAACTCATAGTAAAGCAATGCACAACCTCTCTGAAAATGTATAGCAGTTGGCAGGGTTGGAGGTAGAGCCCAATGCCATCCTTTTAAACGGTTTCCCACCTGTTTTGGACAGAAGTGCTGGATGGTCATTTGAAAGCTGCCTGAAAATTGAATCATGCGGAAAATGGGTGTCCAATGCCTCGACCAGATTTTCCTCTGCCAGCTGTCCATTTGTGGACGGCAGTTGAAAACCCCCCACATGGTCTCTTTCTTTAGACTGAAACACTTCGTCCCAGAGCACAAATCTCCTCCTGCAGTCACATTTTATAAAGATTGGGATACATTCCACTCTTGTTCTTCCTTGGCCTCACCATTCCAAGTGCCAGCTGCAGCTGAGAGGGTAGCCAGTGACCTGATCCAAAATATCTGATATCCAGTGCAGATCTGAACTGAGTGCTATGGCGGTCAGGAGCTAATTGTTCCATCAGTGTTTTCTGTCTCCCTGTGGGAAAGTGCCTAGTCTCCAGTTGATATCTTCCTGCCATGGTGATACTGAGATTGCCCCCTGTACTCATGGTACTGCATGTTTCCTAATCACATTTTATAGACACACATACACACTTTATTGTCATTTTCATGTCACCTTTTATCCCATTAACCTCATAGGGCTTCCTCCAACAGCACTTGAACTGCCATTTTGATTCTGGGCATGGGCGGGTTTTGCTCTCTCTTTTGCCATTGATGACTTCAGGGAAGGTTTTGGCTGGAATCATAACATTGCAAATGCAAATTTGCAGTAACTATGGATGGGGAACATCATGACTTTTGGGGAACAGCACATGAAGAATTCTTGTATGTGTGCAATTGTTCCATTGTTGCTAAATCTGCCCAGCAGTGTTAATAAGGTAAGTTCAGCACAAATGAAATCAGCACATAGCAACTGTGTAACATAACTGGACATTAGATAGGGAGTACTTTGTCCCTGCTGCAACCACCCCCTTGGCTCCATCTTTGCATGCAGTCTATTTAGCCGGCTTCCTGAAAATTGACAAAACATGTCATGTGTGTGACCTGGATAGTAACATTTTGCTTGTTTTATAAAATTGCAGCAATTCAGATTAATGTTGATGTGAATTCAGTGGCTGCTCTCTTGGACCAGTTTTATGAAATGCAGCGTCTCCTCATCATATCTTCTCCGAGTGCATCTGATATGTACTACAGGCTGCAAATAAGCATGCTACAGGTCAGTAAATAGGATCTGAACGTCAACCCTGCTAGGTAGGGATAACCCTCTAATTATATTGCTGTCTATTGCTTATGTATGAATCTTCTCAAACGAGCAATTTGCCAAACACTTTTTCATGAAGAAGAGGCCCCTTTAGAAAAGCTTCTTACAGTAGAAAGTCAACTGCCTTTTACAAAAACTTGCTGCAGCCTCCTCCTGTTCTTCCCACCACCCTGTGTGAAAATGGACTGATAACATCAAATGAAAGCTCTAAGATGAGCTTTTCAAATAAACTTACAGTAAGATGTTGTTTGTAGCAAAGTGTAGTGATACTATTCAGCAGACACAAATGTTGAAATAGAGATTTGCCTAATTAGTTTTCCAATTAGTAATATAGGTACCATCTGAGCCGCAGGCTCAAAGTCAGCCTTATTTCTTTCTCAAACTGACAAAACCTTGTGATCCTTCTTATAAAATAAAAGCTCCTCACAGACCGCTGAGTGGAGGGAGAACAAATAGTGTGACCCTTCCACTGTGTGAAAACTGACAGAGGAACTTAAATTCACCATAGAGTAAGTTCAGTGATCCCTGTTCTTTAAATTTGTCCCAAAAGATCCAGGATTCTTTTTTTCTAAAATGGATGGGAAGAGGAGATAGTTGATCAGTTCCTGCACTAAGTGCCTCTGTACTGGATCCACCTAGTTGTTAGTGCTCAGATTTAATTCTGCTCCTTGACCATCTCCAGGTACACAGTCATGTTGGTGAGGTAGGCATGATAGAGAACAGAGGCAGACACAGGAGATGGGAGGAAGAGTTGTGCAATGGGAGGGGGAATAGGAGGCAGAATCACAGGGTAAGGAGATTAGGAAGGGGACTTACGATAGGAGATGGGTAGAGAGACTAGGGAGGCAACCCTCACCAGACATTATCACCGTCTCCTAGCAGGTATGGAGGATTCTGCTCCTGCTGTACTACCTAGATACTCAGGCAAGATCCGTAACGACAGGAATTCCCCAACTTCTCAAACGCGTGGCAAATGGCTGATTCTAGCTGGTAGAGTAGGAGCTGCCACGACAGGTAGGGAGTCTGCGGAGGTTATTGAGGAGGGATTTCCCTCAGAAGGAATGAGCTGATGGGTGGATGGGAAGGTGTCTTGCATCAGAGAAGGGTGGGGAGGATTCTAGACTTGGGGAACAGGTAAATCCAAATAATTGGGTGGGGAGCGGCTTGGCAAAATACCATTTCTGGTATTTTTATCACTGTAGATAATTTTAGAGACTGTAATTAATCATGTCACAGATTAATTAATACAATGGACATCTCTAACCATGATTTTTTGAATTTTAATCTTCCTATTTTATACAATTATTAGAAGATAATTGTTACTGTACTGGATATTTTCCTGGGACAGGGACTGTCAAGAGAATATTGTCTCTATAGAGAATGAGGATTCAGTGTTGAAGTCTAAAAAATTAGAGTTTTTTAATGAAATTCTATTACTAACTAGACTCTCTTGCTGAATCATATTGTTTCTGTCCTTGTTCAGGAAGCTGCCTGTGGTCTGGAACCGAGGCATGTAACAATAATAGAACTGGTTGGAAATCCACCAAGAGTAATAGGACGTATAAAGGAACAGCCGCTTTCTTTAGAAATTGTTGAACAACTCAGGTAAGAGACTGATGCAGATTGGATTTTTGATAGATCAACATTAAAATGAAGTTGGTTCTGATAGCTTAGAAGCTCTGCAAGAGAATTGCACTGCTTACTTAAAATCAATCCTCTTTCTAAATGCGATCCATTTGATTAAATAAGGAAAATCAATGGTGAACCCATTGGTAAGGTTACTTAAGGTAGAATGATTACTGAATTTTCACATAATCATAAACATTAAGAAACACATCTCTGAACCTATTGGTCTTTTGTGGTCACTCCTGGTTACCGTACTCCATGTTTTAAAATAAATAATTAGAGGCAGGTTGCTAGCAGATATTTTTTTTTTTTTTGAAGAAGTACACTGCTGACCCGTACGGGTGGGCATCCTGAAATGACAACAGATATGATTGGCACAAGCTGTTGATTGGCAGCAAGAAGCAAAATCTCTGCTGTAGGATGGTTTCATCCTGCGCAATGGAAGGATTGTCAAGTCATTTATATTACAGGCACTCTTGTCATTGGAGGCACCCCTATAGTAGAATGGGGGTATTGGAGTTAAAGCATCTAAAACTTCATCATGCAACGACTTCACTGCAGCCTGACAGGTTAAACACAGGTACCTGCAGATTTCCCTGACTTTTACTCCAGCAATTTCTGGGGTTTCTGCTGGGGTTGGGGGAATGGATCTGGACGAGTGCCTACAGTAAGGCAGGCCCATTGCAGAAATGTAAATGAGGCAAGAGGGGAATTCGTACATTCCCACCTCATTTTTCTGGGAACCTTCTTGCTGGGCACCTCCCTGCAGGAACCTGATGCTGTGGCTTACCCCCAGAGTCCTGCTGACTGGATGGCCAGCCAGGGTCCTGAGTGCAGGCTGAAGGGAGGTAGGATTGGCATTTCTAACCACCTCCTGGATGGGTTGAGCCACTTGGAGCTTGATGCCCAACTGCAGGCCTCATTTTTCAGGTGCAAGGCCCAACCAGGAGGTGGGAATTCCCCCCGGAATTTTCCAGGGCCATGCAAATAGCCCAGGGAAAGGAAAAATGTACGTAGATAAGGAAAATCTACCTCCTTTATTTTGCATTTTACAGATTATGTTAATTTTCATTTTATCATCATCAAGTAGTTCTCGTTGCATGAAAAACACTCATACTCTGTACTTATAAATGACAAAAGTTGTTTTGCAGCTTCAATAACCTCTGCTTCTCTTCTGGTTCCTTTTGCAGACAAGTCTATTATTTATCCAGCAGGCACTTTAACGTTGTCCTGATTGACAAATATGGCACAGACAGAGAACGTTATATTCAACCTGTCACATCCAGTGAGCTGTTTTCATACATAGATATTTACCTACTGCAGACGGAGGAAAGGGTTGTCCAACAGCAAAAGGAGGATTTCTGTAATTGAAGCTCAAACTTGACCAGCCCTCCCAACACTTTCATCTGCCTCATCAAATTGTGTGCTCTCAGTTTCAATCTGAAAATTGATCTATACATGTTCATTCAGTCTCATAGGGTCATTTCTATCATGATCCTTTGGAATTACACTCTTTTTTTCCACCAATAAAACCATCAAAACTGATTTTCTGTAAAAGCACAGTTGACTTTTATAAAGTTGCAGTTACATAAATGTATATAATCCAAGAACATTTCCTAAATCATACGAATTTGAGAAAACATGAAATTCGAGAAGACCATTTGGCCCATCAAACCCGCTCCATCTGATGGACTGTACCTAATTTGCCCAATCATAGATCTTCCCTAATTTATTTACTCTCCTGAGGGACATGAATCATGAGGAAAACATCAGAAAAAACTCTAAAATTTCTGAGACCATTTTCTCCCAACAACTCTCAAGAATAAACTCCAGGATATCAATTTAATATTATAATCTACATTATTCAACACCAACCAGTTGCATTCCAAAGATGACTTTGCCCAGTACCCAAGAGGACTGACCAAAGTGTTCTTCAACGTTACTGACCTTCCATGACTACACCCATCCTTGTAACTTTTACTGCTTTTCATAACCTGACTTATGTCCAGCAATTGTTTATAAGAACATAAGAAATAGGAGCAGGAGTAGGTCCTATGGCCCCTCAAGCCTGCTCCACCATTCAATAAGATCATGGCTGATCTTCGATCTCAACTCCACTTTCCTGCCCGATCCCCTTATCGTCCAAAAATCTATCGATCTCAGCCTTGAATATACTCAGCGACTGAGCAGCCACAACCCTCTGAGGTAGATAATTCCAAAGATTCACAAACCTCTGAGTGAAGAAATTTGTCCTCATCTTCAGTCCTAAATGGCCAACCCCTTATCCTGAAACTATGCCCCCTACTTCTAGACTCTCCAGCCAGGGGAAACAGCCTCTCAGCATCCACCCGGTCAAGCCCTCTTAGAATCTTATATGTTTCAATGAGATCTCCTCTCAATCTTCTAAAGTCCAGAGAGTATAGGCCCATTCTACTCAATCTCTCCTCATTGGACAACCCTCTCATCCCAGGAATCAATCTAGTGAACCTTCATTGCACCCCCTCTAAGGCAAGGCTGGGAGTTCATTCCAATCTGCTACTCTGCAGGAAAAATGTCTTATAACCCGTAGTCACATTTCCTAAATTTGCATTTAGCTCTGCAGCCATAATTTAAGTTAAAAAGTTGCATATGGCTACAGTATCTATCAATTTCAGTAGTTTTAAAGCCATGGATCATCCTAGGGGTTGTGATTTTGAATTAACAGCTCTGTCTGTGAGAAGGGGAAGGCTCAATGATTCATTGTAGCTCTTTGATGGACAGCTCTTTAGCTGGAAGTGTGACCTTATCTCAGATTGCCAGCACTTAGCCCATCAGTCTGTCTGAGGTCAGCAGAGAGACCAGGCAATTCCAAATACGAGGTAGGGTTTTGCCACACAAGAAGTGAACAACTGCTTTCAAGGTTTAATTTTATGTTGAGCGTTGGCTCAGGAGAAACATCTCTGGGCAGGACTGGAACCAATGTCCTAGGGGGAGTGTTTGCTCGTGCTGTTGGGGAGGGTTTAAACTAATGTGGCAGGGGGATGGGAACCGATGCAGGAAGTAAAGTGGTGACAGAAACAAAAGGCAGTAAGGGAGAGTGTACAAAACATGACCGGACAGATGGTCTGAGAAAGCAGGGCAAAGACCAAGGGAAGTCTAGATTAAACTGCATTTATTTCAATGCAAGAAGTCTGATGGGCAAGGCAGATGAACTCAGGGCATGGATGGGTACATGGGACTGGGATGTTATAGCTATTACTGAAACATGGCTAAGGGAGGGGCAGGACTGGCAGCTCAATGTTCCAGGGTACAGATGCTATAGGAAAGATAGAGCAGGAGGTAAGAGAGGAGGGGGAGTTGCGTTCTTGATTAGGGAGAACATCACGGCAGTAGTGAGAGGGGATATATCCGAGGGTTTGCCCACTGAGTCTATATGGGTAGAACTGAAAAATAAGAAGGGAGAGATCACTTTGATAGGATTGTACTACAGACCCCCAAATAGTCAACGGGAAATTGAGGAGCAAATATGTAAGGAGATTACAGACAGCAGCAAGAAAAATAGGGTGGTAATAGTAGGGGACTTTAACTTTCCCAACATTGACTGGGACAGCCATAGCATTAGGGGCTTGGATGGAGAGAAATTTGTTGAGTGTATTCAGGAGGAATTTCTCATTCAGTATGTGGATGGCCCGACTAGAGAGGGGGCAAAACTTGACCTCCTCTTGGGAAATAAGGAAGGGCAGGTGACAGAAGTGTTAGTGAGGGATCACTTTGGGACCAGTGATCATAATTCCATTAGTTTTAAGATAGCTATGGAGAAGGATAGGTCTGGCCCAAAAGTTAAAATTCTAAATTGGGGAAAGGCCAATTTTGATGGCATTAGACAGGAACTTTCAGAAGTTGATTGGGAGAGTCTGTTGGCAGGCAAAGGGACGTCTGGTAAGTGGGAGGCTTTCAAAAGTGTGTTAACCAGGGTTCAGGGTAAGCACATTCCTTATAAAGTGAAGGGCAAAGCTGGTAGAAGTAGGGAACCTTGGATGACTCGGGAGATTGAGGCCCTAGTCAAAAAGAAGAAGGAGGCATATGACATGCATAGGCAGCTGGGATCAAGTGGATCCCTTGAAGAGTATAGAGATTGCCGGAGTAGAGTTAAGAGAGAAATCAGGAGGGCAAAAAGGGGACATGAGAATCCAAAGTGCTTCTACAAATACATAAAGGGCAAAAGAGTAACTAGGGAGAGAGTAGGGCCTCTTAAGGATCAACAAGGTCATCTATGTGCGGAACCACAAGAGATGGGTGAGATCCTAAATGAATATTTCACATCGGTATTTACGGTTGAGAAAGGCATGGATGTTAGGGAACTTGGGGAAATAAATAGTGATGTCTTGACAAGTGTACATATTACCGAGAGGGAGGTGCTGGAAGTCTTAACGCGCATCAAGGCAGATAAATCTCCGGGACCTGATGAAATGTATCCCAGGATGTTATGGGAGGTTAGGGAGGAAATTGCGGGTCCCCTAGCAGAGATATTTGAATCATCGACAGCTGCAGGTGAGGTGCCTGAAGATTGGAGGGTAGCAAATCTTGTGCCTTTGTTTAAGAAGGGCGGCAGGGAAAAGCCTGGGAACTACAGACCGGTGAGCCTGACATCTGTAGTGGGTAAGTTGTTAGAGGGTATTCTGAGAGACAGGATCGACAGGCATTTGGAGAGGCAGGGACTGATTAGGAACAGTCAGCATGGTTTTGTGAGAGGAAAATCATGTCTCACGAATTTGATTGAGTTTTTTGAAGGGGTAACCAAGAAGATAGATGAGGGTTGTGCAGTAGACGTGGTCTACATGGACTTTAGCAAAGCCTTTGACAAGGTACCGCATGGTAGGTTGTTACATAAGGTTAAAACTCACGGGATCCAAGGTGAGGTAGCCAATTGGATACAAAATTGGATTGACGACAGAAGACAGAGGGTGGTTGTAGAGGGTTGTTTTTCAAACTGGAGGCCTGTGACCAGCGGTGTGCCTCAGGGATCGGTGCTGGGTCCGCTGTTATTTGTTATTTATATTAATGATTTGGATGAGAATTTAGGAGGCATGGTTAATAAGTTTGCAGATGACACCAAGATTGGTGGCATTGTGGACAGTGAAGAAGGTTATCTAGGATTGCAACGGGATCTTGATAAATTGGGCCAGTGGGCTGATGAATGGCAGATGGAGTTTAATTTAGATAAATGTGAGGTGATGCATTTTGGTAGATCAAATCAGGCCAGGACCTACTCCGTTAATGGTAGGGCGTTGGGGAGAGTTATAGAACAAAGAGATCTAGGAGTACAGGTTCATAGCTCCTTGAAAGTGGAGTCACAGGTGGATAGGGTGGTGAAGAAGGCATTCAGCATGCTTGGTTTCATTGGTCAGAACATTGAATACAGGAGTTGGGATGTCTTGTTGAAGTTGTACAAGACATTAGTAAGGCCACACTTGGAATACTGTGTACAGTTCTGGTCACCCTATTATAGAAAGGATATTATTAAACTAGAAAGAGTGCAGAAAAGATTTACTAGGATGCTACCGGGACTTGATCGTTTGACTTATAGGGAGAGGTTGGATAGACTGAGACTTTTTTACCTGGAGAGTAGGAGGTTTAGGGTGATCTTATAAAATAATGAGGGGCATAGATAAGGTAGATAGTCAAAATCTTTTCCCAAAGGTAGGGGAGTCTATAACGAGGGGGCATAGATTTAAGGTGAGAGGGGAGAGATACAGAAGGGTCCAGAGGGGCAATTTTTTCACTCAAAGGGTGGTGAGTGTCTGGAACGAGCTGTCAGAGGCAGTAGTAGAGGCGGGTACAATTTTGTCTTTTAAAAAGCATTTGGACAGTTACATGGGTAAGATGGGTAAAGAGGGATATGGGCCAAGTGCAGGCAATTGGGACTAGCTTAGTGGTATAAACTGGGCGACATGGACATGTTGGGCCGAAGGGCCTGTTTCCATGTTGTAAACTTCTATGATTCTATGATATTGAGAAGGATAGCAAGTTTGTAAATTACAGTAAAGGCATTGTTTGTACTGAACACTATGTTAAATAAATTGCCTCCTGGTTTATAGTCTATGCCTCAGTTTGATTGAGTGTCTGTTCAATTTGCTTACCAAAGATGCAGAGAATCAAACAGCAGCAGGTGGTTCATTCCTGTAAACTGGAGTACGGTGATTATCTGGTTAACGTCTATGTCTCACTGT
The DNA here is from genome assembly GCF_035084215.1 of Heptranchias perlo. Classification (NCBI taxonomy): domain Eukaryota; kingdom Metazoa; phylum Chordata; class Chondrichthyes; order Hexanchiformes; family Hexanchidae; genus Heptranchias; species Heptranchias perlo. Next base: position 30,151,366 of record NC_090339.1, on the reverse strand, counting down.
CATTTACCCAGATATTGGACAGATAAGTGTGTGCTCTGGTTCGTAGGGGACCTGAGGTCTGCTTACAGGAGAAGACAGTGATGCTGAACCCAAGTAGAATATCTAACATAAACCCCAAAATCATAACACCCTCCTTTGCTTGACTTATGAACAGCACAAGGTCCAAAGCAAATCCCTTCAGGATTACTCTACAGTTACAGGGCACGATTATAAAAGGGAAAAACAGGTGGGTTGGGGGCGGGGGGGGGGGGGGGGGGCATTCAAAATCGCAACCATTTCGGACCTGCCCCCAACCAGCCCATTTCCGGTTTTTACCATGGCGGGACGAGGGGTCGGCGACCAACCCGCTCCCAGGAGGTGGATTGGTGATTAAAATCTTTCAAGAGACTATGGGCCTCCATTTTTCCCAGAGTTTCCAATTTCAATTCCTTGGGGCCGGGATTCCCGAGCCGTCTCTTTTACACCATGTGAAAGGAGGCGAGAAGGCCCAAAACTAACAAGTACAGGTTGTGGGCCCGGAGGAGCAGGAGTGCTTCCCCAGGCCCAACAAGCCTACCTGCAGTGACCCCACAATGATCGCGGACCCACCCCCCCCAATCTCTGACCCCGCTGTAACAATTGCGGACGACGACAATGTCCCCTGATTAACCCCCACCACCGATCGCGGATCCCGATTCCCTCTCCAATGATCGCGGACCCTGCGATGACCCCCGATTTCCCCCCCCCCCCGATCCTGACACCCCCCCACTGTGACTGACCACCGATCCCTCCCCCCATGACTGACTCCCCTCCACCCCATGACCTCCATGCCCACCCATCCCATCCATACAAACAAACACTTACTCGAAGACTTACCTGAACACGTCTTCTCCCTGGCTGCTCTCCCATCCAACTGAGGCCAGCCTGTCAATCAGGCCAGCCAGTCGGATACCAAACTGACAAAAAAAAATGTCCTCATGTCAATATCGTAACGATGTCCAGGAAACCCATACTTCCAGGTTTTCCGTCCGTAATTTGAACCCCCCGCCCCCTTCCCAGCTCGGGGTCAAAATCATACCTGTAGTGTTACCTAATTATCACCTTTCTACCGAGCCTATTTCCCTTTACCAAAATGCATCACCTCACATTTATTGCCATCAAATTCTATCTACCAATTTTTAGTTCATCTTATCAATATCTCTTTCCAGTTTCCTTTGGTCTTCTAAAGAATGAACTATACCTCTTATTTTGGCATCATCAGCAAATTTTGACACCATTTCCTCTAGGCCTATAAACAACGAAAATAAGTGGCTTCAGAACTGAACCAGGAGGGACACCATCTACCATGTCTGTTACATTGTCAAAGAATTGCATGAGGTCTGAAGCACAATCACCCATTTTTTAAATCCTTGTTGACTACTGACCAGTTTCTCTTTACTCAGATATATTTCATTCTTAATTAGAGTCCAAAATATCCCGAGCGAAGATGTTCACCTGAATTCGCTCAGTCTTCCTTTTTAAAAATTGTAACTATATTAAACACTCTTCAGTTCACATTCAAAAGTTGGTTTTAAATTTTAATGTGATAATTTCTTAAATTCCTAAGATGTAATGAATTTAGTCTAAACAAATAGAAATATTTATATTGAAATATTGCAACAAGTATTATAGTTTCCTGTAGCTGAAAATAGTTGTTTAGTTATAGAATTGTGCAAAATGCTCTAAAATATTCTGGAAGCATTGAAGGGCTGCAATGGATGATTTTCAGCAAAGTTAAGGAAAGATTTCAATTTGTAGTATTAGGGGGCTTCCAAATTTTTAAAAAATTCTGCTGAATGAAGGATGCTGCTGCTAGGAAATTAAACATCTTTCCATTTTGGACATCGAGGGCTGGATTTTCCTACCCCAAATCTGGTAGGATAGCATCATAATTGGGGCAGTGAGGCCTACTATCGCTTCTCTGCCCTGGCCTGAATTTTCCTTCCCCTACCCCTGCTGGGACGAGTGCTTCTAGCACCCTCACCGCCTGCTGTATGAAAATACTGGCAGGGAGTCAGGACCTAGATTCCCAGTAGATTTCTGCCCTTTTTTACGGCTACTCTATAGGACCTCGAAGAAAGCTGGCAGCGGTCCTCAAAATTCTCTCAGTGTACAGACAGGACCTAGTTGAGGCCTCTTCTCTCTCCATTACAATCCCAATTCCTTACCTTTATAGGCCTCAGTCTTGGTTAAGGCCTACAAAAAAATGTCACTTTTGTCTTTGGGGCTTTTCTGCCCCTTTTAGTTCCTTCGCTGCCTCTTGAATGCTTAGAAGTAGCAGTGTTGATAATGGGAGCTGCTGAACCAAAGATATCGGCCCCGATATTAGCAGGGAGGTGGGTTGGCAGCTGTGGGGTGGTGATTGGCAAACCCGTATGAACCAAACTTACCATTTCCGACGTGATTGCACATTGATTGTGGTTAATGTCCTCTCCGGGTTTTCCTCCCGGCAGCTAGCCTGATCGACAGGCTGGCTGCCATCAGGAGCTGCGACGCGAGGGGCGGCAGGAAAGAGAGAGAGCCAGATGTCATCTGGCGCTGGACTAGAAGACCGGTGGGGGGGGGGGGGGGGGGAAGAGGGGTAAGGAGTGTGGAAGACCTGGGGGGAAAGGAGAGGGGAAGACTGGTTGGGGGGGGGGGGGGCCATTGTGGGGAGAGTGGGGGACATCGGATCGGGAGACATTGGATATCGGAGCAGGTTTCAAAAGGTAGGTGCATTTAGTGTTTTCACTTCATTGTATGCTTTATTATTTAATTTATTTAGTTTCTTGTTCCCTGATCTGGAGTGAATCAGAAGCGGTGAGCAAGCCGCCCAGGTTAAGTTAAAAAACTTTCTAATCACTTACTCTGTCACAGGTAAAGTGCCTTAAGTACCTCAATGAGGTACATTTGGCTCTTTACCCGTCATCCCGCCGGCTTTAATTGCCGGTGGGACTTCCGGTTTCGGGTCGTCTGCGCGCAAACAGGTGGGTTCCTGGGAAACTCGGAAGCAGACGGGTTGGAGCCGGCTTCCGAGCCCGAATGGGATTTGCGCGATTTTCGGAGCCACCCCCACCCCCAACGCACCTGCACTTGCCTCCTAAAATCACCCCAACTGTATCGTTCCCTCTCATGTTTTAAAAGTAATGCAACTAATTTTAAGCTAATTTTAAAGTTAAACCAGTCAATTAAAATGCTGATACTTGCTCCGACCCCCGCCCTGCATTCTTCCCAGCACATTTACATTAATGTAAATCACTGACCCAATGTGTGTCCTAAACAAGAGATATCTGTGATCTGGTAGTATTTAAGCATCAGTCTAAACTTTTTGCTATTTATGAGCTTGTTCTTTTCAAGAAAGCAACAACCACCCAAAATGATTGAGGTCTGGATTGAAATGTCATCATCTTATTTGAAGGCAAACTTGACCATAGTTTTAAGGAGAATTATACAGGCCCATGAGGTATCACACTTATAATGGTTTGGAGGAGGTAGAAGAGTTCTAGTGGAGGGATGAAAGGCTGATGGGTTTGCACCTCAGTTGTCTGGCTCTGCTGCAGTCAGCCAGGATTTATGTCACAGGCACAACTACTTGGGCATGTCTGAAGAGATCAACTTTCACCATCTACCCTTCTGCAGGGAGGCTAACACCAAGTTGTACTATCTACTGGAGCCTGCAGACTAGGTTCAGCATCAGGACAGTCCTGCTGTTGTGGTGGAAGTCACCACCACTTTGAACTTTTGCGCTGCTACTGGTGACATTTGCCAGATCAGTCAGGCATCCATACGCAGATGCAAGAAGCAGGTCACTCCTGGTTACCGTACTCCATGTTTTAAAATAAATAATTAGAGGCAGGTTGCTAGCAGATATTTTTTTTTTTTTTGAAGAAGTACACTGCTGACCCGTACGGGTGGGCATCCTGAAATGACAACAGATATGATTGGCACAAGCTGTTGATTGGCAGCAAGAAGCAAAATCTCTGCTGTAGGATGGTTTCATCCTGCGCAATGGAAGGATTGTCAAGTCATTTATATTACAGGCACTCTTGTCATTGGAGGCACCCCTATAGTAGAATGGGGGTATTGGAGTTAAAGCATCTAAAACTTCATCATGCAACGACTTCACTGCAGCCTGACAGGTTAAACACAGGTACCTGCAGATTTCCCTGACTTTTACTCCAGCAATTTCTGGGGTTTCTGCTGGGGTTGGGGGAATGGATCTGGACGAGTGCCTACAGTAAGGCAGGCCCATTGCAGAAATGTAAATGAGGCAAGAGGGGAATTCGTACATTCCCACCTCATTTTTCTGGGAACCTTCTTGCTGGGCACCTCCCTGCAGGAACCTGATGCTGTGGCTTACCCCCAGAGTCCTGCTGACTGGATGGCCAGCCAGGGTCCTGAGTGCAGGCTGAAGGGAGGTAGGATTGGCATTTCTAACCACCTCCTGGATGGGTTGAGCCACTTGGAGCTTGATGCCCAACTGCAGGCCTCATTTTTCAGGTGCAAGGCCCAACCAGGAGGTGGGAATTCCCCCCGGAATTTTCCAGGGCCATGCAAATAGCCCAGGGAAAGGAAAAATGTACGTAGATAAGGAAAATCTACCTCCTTTATTTTGCATTTTACAGATTATGTTAATTTTCATTTTATCATCATCAAGTAGTTCTCGTTGCATGAAAAACACTCATACTCTGTACTTATAAATGACAAAAGTTGTTTTGCAGCTTCAATAACCTCTGCTTCTCTTCTGGTTCCTTTTGCAGACAAGTCTATTATTTATCCAGCAGGCACTTTAACGTTGTCCTGATTGACAAATATGGCACAGACAGAGAACGTTATATTCAACCTGTCACATCCAGTGAGCTGTTTTCATACATAGATATTTACCTACTGCAGACGGAGGAAAGGGTTGTCCAACAGCAAAAGGAGGATTTCTGTAATTGAAGCTCAAACTTGACCAGCCCTCCCAACACTTTCATCTGCCTCATCAAATTGTGTGCTCTCAGTTTCAATCTGAAAATTGATCTATACATGTTCATTCAGTCTCATAGGGTCATTTCTATCATGATCCTTTGGAATTACACTCTTTTTTTCCACCAATAAAACCATCAAAACTGATTTTCTGTAAAAGCACAGTTGACTTTTATAAAGTTGCAGTTACATAAATGTATATAATCCAAGAACATTTCCTAAATCATACGAATTTGAGAAAACATGAAATTCGAGAAGACCATTTGGCCCATCAAACCCGCTCCATCTGATGGACTGTACCTAATTTGCCCAATCATAGATCTTCCCTAATTTATTTACTCTCCTGAGGGACATGAATCATGAGGAAAACATCAGAAAAAACTCTAAAATTTCTGAGACCATTTTCTCCCAACAACTCTCAAGAATAAACTCCAGGATATCAATTTAATATTATAATCTACATTATTCAACACCAACCAGTTGCATTCCAAAGATGACTTTGCCCAGTACCCAAGAGGACTGACCAAAGTGTTCTTCAACGTTACTGACCTTCCATGACTACACCCATCCTTGTAACTTTTACTGCTTTTCATAACCTGACTTATGTCCAGCAATTGTTTATAAGAACATAAGAAATAGGAGCAGGAGTAGGTCCTATGGCCCCTCAAGCCTGCTCCACCATTCAATAAGATCATGGCTGATCTTCGATCTCAACTCCACTTTCCTGCCCGATCCCCTTATCGTCCAAAAATCTATCGATCTCAGCCTTGAATATACTCAGCGACTGAGCAGCCACAACCCTCTGAGGTAGATAATTCCAAAGATTCACAAACCTCTGAGTGAAGAAATTTGTCCTCATCTTCAGTCCTAAATGGCCAACCCCTTATCCTGAAACTATGCCCCCTACTTCTAGACTCTCCAGCCAGGGGAAACAGCCTCTCAGCATCCACCCGGTCAAGCCCTCTTAGAATCTTATATGTTTCAATGAGATCTCCTCTCAATCTTCTAAAGTCCAGAGAGTATAGGCCCATTCTACTCAATCTCTCCTCATTGGACAACCCTCTCATCCCAGGAATCAATCTAGTGAACCTTCATTGCACCCCCTCTAAGGCAAGGCTGGGAGTTCATTCCAATCTGCTACTCTGCAGGAAAAATGTCTTATAACCCGTAGTCACATTTCCTAAATTTGCATTTAGCTCTGCAGCCATAATTTAAGTTAAAAAGTTGCATATGGCTACAGTATCTATCAATTTCAGTAGTTTTAAAGCCATGGATCATCCTAGGGGTTGTGATTTTGAATTAACAGCTCTGTCTGTGAGAAGGGGAAGGCTCAATGATTCATTGTAGCTCTTTGATGGACAGCTCTTTAGCTGGAAGTGTGACCTTATCTCAGATTGCCAGCACTTAGCCCATCAGTCTGTCTGAGGTCAGCAGAGAGACCAGGCAATTCCAAATACGAGGTAGGGTTTTGCCACACAAGAAGTGAACAACTGCTTTCAAGGTTTAATTTTATGTTGAGCGTTGGCTCAGGAGAAACATCTCTGGGCAGGACTGGAACCAATGTCCTAGGGGGAGTGTTTGCTCGTGCTGTTGGGGAGGGTTTAAACTAATGTGGCAGGGGGATGGGAACCGATGCAGGAAGTAAAGTGGTGACAGAAACAAAAGGCAGTAAGGGAGAGTGTACAAAACATGACCGGACAGATGGTCTGAGAAAGCAGGGCAAAGACCAAGGGAAGTCTAGATTAAACTGCATTTATTTCAATGCAAGAAGTCTGATGGGCAAGGCAGATGAACTCAGGGCATGGATGGGTACATGGGACTGGGATGTTATAGCTATTACTGAAACATGGCTAAGGGAGGGGCAGGACTGGCAGCTCAATGTTCCAGGGTACAGATGCTATAGGAAAGATAGAGCAGGAGGTAAGAGAGGAGGGGGAGTTGCGTTCTTGATTAGGGAGAACATCACGGCAGTAGTGAGAGGGGATATATCCGAGGGTTTGCCCACTGAGTCTATATGGGTAGAACTGAAAAATAAGAAGGGAGAGATCACTTTGATAGGATTGTACTACAGACCCCCAAATAGTCAACGGGAAATTGAGGAGCAAATATGTAAGGAGATTACAGACAGCAGCAAGAAAAATAGGGTGGTAATAGTAGGGGACTTTAACTTTCCCAACATTGACTGGGACAGCCATAGCATTAGGGGCTTGGATGGAGAGAAATTTGTTGAGTGTATTCAGGAGGAATTTCTCATTCAGTATGTGGATGGCCCGACTAGAGAGGGGGCAAAACTTGACCTCCTCTTGGGAAATAAGGAAGGGCAGGTGACAGAAGTGTTAGTGAGGGATCACTTTGGGACCAGTGATCATAATTCCATTAGTTTTAAGATAGCTATGGAGAAGGATAGGTCTGGCCCAAAAGTTAAAATTCTAAATTGGGGAAAGGCCAATTTTGATGGCATTAGACAGGAACTTTCAGAAGTTGATTGGGAGAGTCTGTTGGCAGGCAAAGGGACGTCTGGTAAGTGGGAGGCTTTCAAAAGTGTGTTAACCAGGGTTCAGGGTAAGCACATTCCTTATAAAGTGAAGGGCAAAGCTGGTAGAAGTAGGGAACCTTGGATGACTCGGGAGATTGAGGCCCTAGTCAAAAAGAAGAAGGAGGCATATGACATGCATAGGCAGCTGGGATCAAGTGGATCCCTTGAAGAGTATAGAGATTGCCGGAGTAGAGTTAAGAGAGAAATCAGGAGGGCAAAAAGGGGACATGAGAATCCAAAGTGCTTCTACAAATACATAAAGGGCAAAAGAGTAACTAGGGAGAGAGTAGGGCCTCTTAAGGATCAACAAGGTCATCTATGTGCGGAACCACAAGAGATGGGTGAGATCCTAAATGAATATTTCACATCGGTATTTACGGTTGAGAAAGGCATGGATGTTAGGGAACTTGGGGAAATAAATAGTGATGTCTTGACGAGTGTACATATTACCGAGAGGGAGGTGCTGGAAGTCTTAACGCGCATCAAGGCAGATAAATCTCCGGGACCTGATGAAATGTATCCCAGGATGTTATGGGAGGTTAGGGAGGAAATTGCGGGTCCCCTAGCAGAGATATTTGAATCATCGACAGCTGCAGGTGAGGTGCCTGAAGATTGGAGGGTAGCAAATCTTGTGCCTTTGTTTAAGAAGGGCGGCAGGGAAAAGCCTGGGAACTACAGACCGGTGAGCCTGACATCTGTAGTGGGTAAGTTGTTAGAGGGTATTCTGAGAGACAGGATCGACAGGCATTTGGAGAGGCAGGGACTGATTAGGAACAGTCAGCATGGTTTTGTGAGAGGAAAATCATGTCTCACGAATTTGATTGAGTTTTTTGAAGGGGTAACCAAGAAGATAGATGAGGGTTGTGCAGTAGACGTGGTCTACATGGACTTTAGCAAAGCCTTTGACAAGGTACCGCATGGTAGGTTGTTACATAAGGTTAAAACTCACGGGATCCAAGGTGAGGTAGCCAATTGGATACAAAATTGGATTGACGACAGAAGACAGAGGGTGGTTGTAGAGGGTTGTTTTTCAAACTGGAGGCCTGTGACCAGCGGTGTGCCTCAGGGATCGGTGCTGGGTCCGCTGTTATTTGTTATTTATATTAATGATTTGGATGAGAATTTAGGAGGCATGGTTAATAAGTTTGCAGATGACACCAAGATTGGTGGCATTGTGGACAGTGAAGAAGGTTATCTAGGATTGCAACGGGATCTTGATAAATTGGGCCAGTGGGCTGATGAATGGCAGATGGAGTTTAATTTAGATAAATGTGAGGTGATGCATTTTGGTAGATCAAATCAGGCCAGGACCTACTCCGTTAATGGTAGGGCGTTGGGGAGAGTTATAGAACAAAGAGATCTAGGAGTACAGGTTCATAGCTCCTTGAAAGTGGAGTCACAGGTGGATAGGGTGGTGAAGAAGGCATTCAGCATGCTTGGTTTCATTGGTCAGAACATTGAATACAGGAGTTGGGATGTCTTGTTGAAGTTGTACAAGACATTAGTAAGGCCACACTTGGAATACTGTGTACAGTTCTGGTCACCCTATTATAGAAAGGATATTATTAAACTAGAAAGAGTGCAGAAAAGATTTACTAGGATGCTACCGGGACTTGATCGTTTGACTTATAGGGAGAGGTTGGATAGACTGAGACTTTTTTACCTGGAGAGTAGGAGGTTTAGGGTGATCTTATAAAATAATGAGGGGCATAGATAAGGTAGATAGTCAAAATCTTTTCCCAAAGGTAGGGGAGTCTATAACGAGGGGGCATAGATTTAAGGTGAGAGGGGAGAGATACAGAAGGGTCCAGAGGGGCAATTTTTTCACTCAAAGGGTGGTGAGTGTCTGGAACGAGCTGTCAGAGGCAGTAGTAGAGGCGGGTACAATTTTGTCTTTTAAAAAGCATTTGGACAGTTACATGGGTAAGATGGGTAAAGAGGGATATGGGCCAAGTGCAGGCAATTGGGACTAGCTTAGTGGTATAAACTGGGCGACATGGACATGTTGGGCCGAAGGGCCTGTTTCCATGTTGTAAACTTCTATGATTCTATGATATTGAGAAGGATAGCAAGTTTGTAAATTACAGTAAAGGCATTGTTTGTACTGAACACTATGTTAAATAAATTGCCTCCTGGTTTATAGTCTATGCCTCAGTTTGATTGAGTGTCTGTTCAATTTGCTTACCAAAGATGCAGAGAATCAAACAGCAGCAGGTGGTTCATTCCTGTAAACTGGAGTACGGTGATTATCTGGTTAACGTCTATGTCTCACTGTCATTTACCCAGATATTGGACAGATAAGTGTGTGCTCTGGTTCGTAGGGGACCTGAGGTCTGCTTACAGGAGAAGACAGTGATGCTGAACCCAAGTAGAATATCTAACATAAACCCCAAAATCATAACACCCTCCTTTGCTTGACTTATGAACAGCACAAGGTCCAAAGCAAATCCCTTCAGGATTACTCTACAGTTACAGGGCACGATTATAAAAGGGAAAAACAGGTGGGTTGGGGGCGGGGGGGGGGGGGGGGGGGGCATTCAAAATCGCAACCATTTCGGACCTGCCCCCAACCAGCCCATTTCCGGTTTTTACCATGGCGGGACGAGGGGTCGGCGACCAACCCGCTCCCAGGAGGTGGATTGGTGATTAAAATCTTTCAAGAGACTATGGGCCTCCATTTTTCCCAGAGTTTCCAATTTCAATTCCTTGGGGCCGGGATTCCCGAGCCGTCTCTTTTACACCATGTGAAAGGAGGCGAGAAGGCCCAAAACTAACAAGTACAGGTTGTGGGCCCGGAGGAGCAGGAGTGCTTCCCCAGGCCCAACAAGCCTACCTGCAGTGACCCCACAATGATCGCGGACCCGCCCCCCCCAATCTCTGACCCCGCTGTAACAATTGCGGACGACGACAATGTCCCCTGATTAACCCCCACCACCGATCGCGGATCCCGATTCCCTCTCCAATGATCGCGGACCCTGCGATGACCCCCGATTTCCCCCCCCCCCCCGATCCTGACACCCCCCCACTGTGACTGACCACCGATCCCTCCCCCCATGACTGACTCCCCTCCACCCCATGACCTCCATGCCCACCCATCCCATCCATACAAACAAACACTTACTCGAAGACTTACCTGAACACGTCTTCTCCCTGGCTGCTCTCCCATCCAACTGAGGCCAGCCTGTCAATCAGGCCAGCCAGTCGGATACCAAACTGACAAAAAAAAATGTCCTCATGTCAATATCGTAACGATGTCCAGGAAACCCATACTTCCAGGTTTTCCGTCCGTAATTTGAACCCCCCGCCCCCTTCCCAGCTCGGGGTCAAAATCATACCTGTAGTGTTACCTAATTATCACCTTTCTACCGAGCCTATTTCCCTTTACCAAAATGCATCACCTCACATTTATTGCCATCAAATTCTATCTACCAATTTTTAGTTCATCTTATCAATATCTCTTTCCAGTTTCCTTTGGTCTTCTAAAGAATGAACTATACCTCTTATTTTGGCATCATCAGCAAATTTTGACACCATTTCCTCTAGGCCTATAAACAACGAAAATAAGTGGCTTCAGAACTGAACCAGGAGGGACACCATCTACCATGTCTGTTACATTGTCAAAGAATTGCATGAGGTCTGAAGCACAATCACCCATTTTTTAAATCCTTGTTGACTACTGACCAGTTTCTCTTTACTCAGATATATTTCATTCTTAATTAGAGTCCAAAATATCCCGAGCGAAGATGTTCACCTGAATTCGCTCAGTCTTCCTTTTTAAAAATTGTAACTATATTAAACACTCTTCAGTTCACATTCAAAAGTTGGTTTTAAATTTTAATGTGATAATTTCTTAAATTCCTAAGATGTAATGAATTTAGTCTAAACAAATAGAAATATTTATATTGAAATATTGCAACAAGTATTATAGTTTCCTGTAGCTGAAAATAGTTGTTTAGTTATAGAATTGTGCAAAATGCTCTAAAATATTCTGGAAGCATTGAAGGGCTGCAATGGATGATTTTCAGCAAAGTTAAGGAAAGATTTCAATTTGTAGTATTAGGGGGCTTCCAAATTTTTAAAAAATTCTGCTGAATGAAGGATGCTGCTGCTAGGAAATTAAACATCTTTCCATTTTGGACATCGAGGGCTGGATTTTCCTACCCCAAATCTGGTAGGATAGCATCATAATTGGGGCAGTGAGGCCTACTATCGCTTCTCTGCCCTGGCCTGAATTTTCCTTCCCCTACCCCTGCTGGGACGAGTGCTTCTAGCACCCTCACCGCCTGCTGTATGAAAATACTGGCAGGGAGTCAGGACCTAGATTCCCAGTAGATTTCTGCCCTTTTTTACGGCTACTCTATAGGACCTCGAAGAAAGCTGGCAGCGGTCCTCAAAATTCTCTCAGTGTACAGACAGGACCTAGTTGAGGCCTCTTCTCTCTCCATTACAATCCCAATTCCTTACCTTTATAGGCCTCAGTCTTGGTTAAGGCCTACAAAAAAATGTCACTTTTGTCTTTGGGGCTTTTCTGCCCCTTTTAGTTCCTTCGCTGCCTCTTGAATGCTTAGAAGTAGCAGTGTTGATAATGGGAGCTGCTGAACCAAAGATATCGGCCCCGATATTAGCAGGGAGGTGGGTTGGCAGCTGTGGGGTGGTGATTGGCAAACCCGTATGAACCAAACTTACCATTTCCGACGTGATTGCACATTGATTGTGGTTAATGTCCTCTCCGGGTTTTCCTCCCGGCAGCTAGCCTGATCGACAGGCTGGCTGCCATCAGGAGCTGCGACGCGAGGGGCGGCAGGAAAGAGAGAGAGCCAGATGTCATCTGGCGCTGGACTAGAAGACCGGTGGGGGGGGGGGGGGGGGGAAGAGGGGTAAGGAGTGTGGAAGACCTGGGGGGAAAGGAGAGGGGAAGACTGGTTGGGGGGGGGGGGGGCCATTGTGGGGAGAGTGGGGGACATCGGATCGGGAGACATTGGATATCGGAGCAGGTTTCAAAAGGTAGGTGCATTTAGTGTTTTCACTTCATTGTATGCTTTATTATTTAATTTATTTAGTTTCTTGTTCCCTGATCTGGAGTGAATCAGAAGCGGTGAGCAAGCCGCCCAGGTTAAGTTAAAAAACTTTCTAATCACTTACTCTGTCACAGGTAAAGTGCCTTAAGTACCTCAATGAGGTACATTTGGCTCTTTACCCGTCATCCCGCCGGCTTTAATTGCCGGTGGGACTTCCGGTTTCGGGTCGTCTGCGCGCAAACAGGTGGGTTCCTGGGAAACTCGGAAGCAGACGGGTTGGAGCCGGCTTCCGAGCCCGAATGGGATTTGCGCGATTTTCGGAGCCACCCCCACCCCCAACGCACCTGCACTTGCCTCCTAAAATCACCCCAACTGTATCGTTCCCTCTCATGTTTTAAAAGTAATGCAACTAATTTTAAGCTAATTTTAAAGTTAAACCAGTCAATTAAAATGCTGATACTTGCTCCGACCCCCGCCCTGCATTCTTCCCAGCACATTTACATTAATGTAAATCACTGACCCAATGTGTGTCCTAAACAAGAGATATCTGTGATCTGGTAGTATTTAAGCATCAGTCTAAACTTTTTGCTATTTATGAGCTTGTTCTTTTCAAGAAAGCAACAACCACCCAAAATGATTGAGGTCTGGATTGAAATGTCATCATCTTATTTGAAGGCAAACTTGACCATAGTTTTAAGGAGAATTATACAGGCCCATGAGGTATCACACTTATAATGGTTTGGAGGAGGTAGAAGAGTTCTAGTGGAGGGATGAAAGGCTGATGGGTTTGCACCTCAGTTGTCTGGCTCTGCTGCAGTCAGCCAGGATTTATGTCACAGGCACAACTACTTGGGCATGTCTGAAGAGATCAACTTTCACCATCTACCCTTCTGCAGGGAGGCTAACACCAAGTTGTACTATCTACTGGAGCCTGCAGACTAGGTTCAGCATCAGGACAGTCCTGCTGTTGTGGTGGAAGTCACCACCACTTTGAACTTTTGCGCTGCTACTGGTGACATTTGCCAGATCAGTCAGGCATCCATACGCAGATGCAAGAAGCAGGTCATTGCAGCCTTTTTTGCCAGGGGTATAACAGATCACTTTCCCCAGGGAAAGGAGGGAACAACTCAAGAGGGCCCAACACATCCACCAGGTGGCTGTTTTCCTAAAAACACAGGGTTTCACTGATGGTGCCCATGAAACCATCAGGACACCCAACAACAACCCATCGATCCATTGTAGGGCTTGGAGGAAATCAAGATGTAAAGATTCAGCATCATCAACAAATACTATAGCTTGGGCAAAAAACCCAGTTCTTCATTCAGTAATACAATGCCTATCAGTTACTTCACTGACAGAAAGTATATAATAACAATAATTCACAGTTATAAGTTTAGAAAAATCTGTATTTATTACAAAATGCTCGTACAAGACAAGGTACAATAAATATTGCACCTATTCATTTTTCCTATTTTAATTTGTTTTTTTATACAACAGGCTCAAAATCATCTAGTGGTTACTTCCATTGGTACAGCACAGGGTAATGGATTCTTCATATAGTTTAACTGCTCCATACTGAGAAAGACAATACAGGAAATATGATATCTGTTAACAAATTACAATTCTTTGAGAATCTTCTTTGCGACTGAAATGCGGTGACCATTAAATCCAATTTTATGAATGAAATCAAAATGAAACATGATCTGATTCATGTGATAATTGCCATTGTCTCAGTACTTGGGCTCCAGTAGAGTTCACCACAAAAAAACTCAAATTAAGTTTCTTTTCCCCCATGTCACATGGACTTGTAGATTACTAACTTTTTTTCTGATAAATTTAATGCTCATCAAGATGAGGGATTTTAGAATTGGGAAATGGAACACCTTCCATTTTAGCACACCTAGTCAACTTTGATACAACACATTTAGAGAGAGGGTAAATCTGCCTGTACTCTACGCCAACAAAATGTTTCAGCACAACCCCTACCATTTCTCACAAACCATTCTGTTGCCTCCGAGTGATATTGCCAAATTAGAAGCACTTTTGTCCTGTGGGCTTATGACCACTAGATTACTAGTCTGAGACTGATCAAACTAATTTCATGTAGGATCTTTACAGCAGACCAAACCAGCTTTTAAAGTTTAAGGATACAGGTAGCTCTCAAGTGGTTAGTTAGTTGAATGATGCACTGTTTTAGAACAGGAGCATTATACCATGTAACACATTCCATGCTACTAAGATGGAGCTGCATTTAAGCTGGTTTGCCCTTTTAAGGCTGTAAATTCAAAATATTGTTGAGGCCAATTAGAAGTTAATTGTTATCAATGAAGAAAGTTTCTAGATTGATAGGTGCTTGTAAATTTCCAGCTTTGACACTTTGAAGTGTGAGAGAGAGAGAGAGAGAGAGCATAGAAGTTTGTTCACTCCAGTGTGCTTTACATGGTGGTATTGCTGAGGAACATTTTGTTGTAGAATTTGTATTTTACACAATGAACTACATTTATAATATAAACACATTACACAACATTCTAACAGCAAACGGCGCTCTCTGTCATATAAATTATATCACTGAGGTCCTTCATAAGAGCTGCTATACTCACTTCAAGCATGACCTGGACCTGTTTCTGGCTGGGGTGGAGATCACCTCTTACAAAAATGTAGGTACTGCATAGGATTATCAGGGCCAGAGAGATCTCCTGGACTAGTTTTGATCACCTAGGGGGGTCAGGGAGAAATTTCCCAGATTTTTTCCCCCAAATTGGGTTTTTATATCTGGTTTTTCGCCTCTCCCAGGAAACATGGGGCTCGATGTTAGCAGGGATGCGGGTTCGCGGCGGGGGGGGGGGGGGGGGGGTCTATTGGGCGCGTGGGCAACGCGCCCGGTGAAATCAGTCTGCCCCCCGCGCGATCGCAGCCTAATTGGATCCACTTACCTGGTCTTCCGGGTTCCCCACTGCTGATCTGCGCGTCGGGCGGGCTGCGCATGCGCAGTAAGATCTGTCAGCTGGAGGAGCTCTATTTAAAGGGGCAGTCCTCCACTGACAGATGCTGCAACAAATAGAAAAATTACAGCATGGAGCAGCCCAGGGGGAAGGCTGCTCCCAGTTTAATGATGCCTCACTCCAGGTATCATTAGATGGGGTGAGGAGGAGGGGCAGGACAGAGATATTACCCCCGGTGGGCGGGAGGAAGCGGCCTGCCTCTGCCACCAGGAAGGCCTGGCTCGAGGTGGCAGAGGAGGTCAACTGCACCACCAACATATCGCCCACCTGCATACAGTGCAGGAGGTGCTCCAATGACCTAAGTAGGTCAGCCAAAGTGAGTACACTTACTCATTCCATCTGCTACATCACCGCCCCCACCCCACATCTCCTTCTGCACTGCCAACACTACTCTATCACATCACCCCTCACACCCACTCAAACCTCATCCTCATCTTACCTGCACTTACTCACCTCGCCAGTACTCATCCCGCCACTACCACTCAACCCAATCCTCATACAATCTCAAGATTCTATGTCATACTCACCCTCTCGTGCATCTCTTTCACAGTTAGCCTCACTCAACCTGCCACTACCTGTGCTGCAGCCACAGGGCATGCATCACATATGTGCAGTAGGCAGCGTAAGGCAAACGTGTTGTGAGCATGAAGGGGATGCACAAGGGTGTTTGAGGGTTTGTCATGGTTTTTCCTTATATTGAATTTCCGACCAACTCACATTACATATTATATTGGCACCACGTCTTTGCGTATCTTGTCTGGTTTGTGCAATAATGCCCTTTCCTGAGAATCACAATGAAGACCCACAACTGATGACACCCATTCTGTCACTGCAGAGTGGTGTAGGTGTCGAGTGACTCTGAGCCTCCGTGTGCACTGCTGCTCAGAGAGGTCCAGGAAGCTGAGCCTCGGTCTGTAGACCCTGTGGCGAGGGTAGTGCCCTCTGCGACGCATCTCTCTCTGCCGTTGCCCTCCCTCCTGCTGTGCAGGTGGATGTGTCACAGCAGTGTGTTGTGGAGCTCCACGTGTCAGAGGTGGACGGCGTGGCCGGCGAGGCTGGTGATGCTGTTCGCCCTCCGAGGAGGTCATGACTGCAGCTACGGCGGCCCCCATCCGGAAGATGTACATCTGAGGGGGTCCGCAAGGTAGGTACATGTGTCTGGACCCCGGGGTGAGTGTGCAAGTTTGTGAATTTTATTGTCAGGAGGAGGGTGGTGGAGGCCAAACTTTGTCCCAAGTGACAGAGTGGCCTCCTGCAATGAGTGAGGGTCTCCCCCCCCCCCCCCCCCCCCCCCTGTCAAATGGACCTTTGCAGCTGCCACAGGCTGATAGCTGCAACACGTCCATTTCAACTGGGAGTGTTTCCCCCAGTATGGGAAACAGTCCCAGTTGTCTATAAAATCCCACCCCTCCTCACATATTCACTTAATCAGGTCAGTTAATGACCTGAAATACCACAGTAAATACTTTTAAGTGGCATCCCGCTGGCTTTAATTGCCTGCGGGATTCCCATTTGCGGGGGCTGCACGCGCACGTCGGCGCGTCAGTGGGGAACCCGGAAGTGGGCGGGTTGGAGCTGGGCTCCGGACCCCGCTCCGGGATTCCCCGATTTTTAGAGCCCCCCCCGCCAGGAATGCACCCGATAGCGGGTGCTAAAATGATGCCCGTGGTTTTGGGTGGGGTGGGGAGTGTATATGTTACGATACACAAGGTCTCACAATTGAGTGGGACAGGCTGGATGGACCAAAGGGTCTTTTCCTGAACTTCATTGTTTGTATGTACCACCATACCTCATGATTCCTGGTGAACAATGATAAAACTACTTCTGATTTAAAGCAATACAAATTATAGATACATTACACATACTTGTATTAGAGTGACCAACAGGCTATAACATAATCTCGCAATTCAGAGAGTGCATAAACTGCTCTCAGTTTAACACATCATCACTACCCCTTAAATGCACTCTAACACTCCCTGATTTCTATAGATTAACCATCATGTATAAGGTATGTGCCATATTTATCACCCATTCATAGTCCATGAGCAGAAAATCAAAATCTTTTAGTTTGAAAAGGAACTTCAGGCTTCCCCAATAGCTTCGTGGGTACAGGTACCACCTTTACAGTAATACTGATCAACACAGACCACGAATGTCTATAGTTCAACCACCAGTTTGTCCTGGGTTATCTGACCTCAACCAGAGGAGCAGCAGGGGCACTACAGTTAGCTGCAACAGCCCTGTGCTAAGACAGGGAAAATCAGCCAGAGGTCTTGCACCTGATAGCTATCCAATAACTCCTGCTGGAATATTCATGTTTGTTGATGGTAGATAAGGACAGGATCACGCTAGGTTGTGGTATTTTCCCTGTCCCCCTTGTTCAACAGCTTATTCATACATGCTGTCTAGGCTCATTAAGAATGGCCACTTGGCTGAGGTACTGGAGTGTGTCGGGTGCTCTTACTGTCTTCAAGAAAGAAGGAAGGGGAGAGAAAAAGGAACCTGTGAGGTGGCTGTTCAGCAGGTACTAGAGTTTATAAAAGCATAATGAACTATAAACACAAATATGACTATTTACAATGTCTATACATTACAACTTTTTATCCTCTTCTTCCTCCATTGTGAAGGAAGGGTTATCATAGGTATCTGTGGACTGTGGCTGCTGAAGTGTGCTACCAAAGTCTGAATGATCCTGGTTGAATCCACCATTGGTATGGCCCTTTAGATGTTTCTTCTGCACTTCTTCAAACAACTGCAAGACCTTGGATCAAAATGTAAATAGCTCATTAACAGGCAAATACTAAACACAGCGTTTAAACTTCTAGGACTGAAGGGAAGTTTATACTCAGAATATATATTTTAAAATGTTCCTTTGATGGCTTAGCGAGTAAATATGATGCCATCGCCTACACACCAGAAGTTTGATTCCTGGTTTCTGCTGAGTCAGCTAATATCAATTGTGTGGCAGGAGGGGGGGAAATGGGACATGGGCATTTGGGGGCCACAACCAGACTTAATGTCCCTGACCTAGAAAGGAAAACAATATAGCCAGGGTTCTCACTCCTGACTGCTATTCAGTGTGGATGTCAGTAGGATTGGGTTTGGTTGTGATGGCCTCCTTAGTAGTCTGTTGGCAATCAAGAATGACCACTTGGGCAAGCTCTCAGCACCCACTGGACTGTACCCCAGCAGCAGAAAGCATCTCAAGGAACGGAGGGGGGGAAAATGACAATTAATTATACTTTTAAGAATACCCTTATATATACACACATGTTGTGAAGCCATTGTAAATGCAAAAGAATACACTGAGCTTGTTGGCATTGCAAACATGGCACATTTAACAGTTGTGGCAATTCATTGTGTCTTGTTCCCTGGGATTCAGTTGGGCTGGGGGAGCAAGTGGCTCTGCTGAGCTAGTTCCACATAAAAGACTATTAAGCTCAAAGCTGTGGACATTCAGGTTAAATCTTGGGAAGAGATAAGAAATTGGTTGAAGGGTAGAAACTAATGCGGAGGCGGGGATGGGGGAGGGGGTGCGGTGAGAGGTACTGACTTGGGTATTCCAGGGCTCAGTGTTGGGATCACTACTGTTTCTAACTTACATTAATACTTGGATTCAAAAACTGATTGCAAAGTGGTGAAATTTGCAGATGATATCAAACTAGGTGGCTGAGTGGAATTGGAAGAGTCAGAAATTACTGAACGAGTTGGACAAAGTATGTAAGTGGGCAGAACCATGGTAGGTGAAATTTAATACAGACAAGAATAAAGTTCTGCATACAAGAGAAAAAAATGGGCAGCACATTCTCTGAACAGTGTTGAAATAACTAAGGATGAAGTTGAGAGAGACCTACGAGTCTTAGCAGATTCAATGTTAAATTATGTTCAACCAATGCAAAGCATTAACCAACAAAGCAATAGAATGTTGAACAATATAGCCAAATCAGTAGAGTACAAACTGAATGGTGCTCTGGTCAGATCACACATTGCGTACTATGCCCAGTTCTGGACCACAGACACGAGAGGCATTCAAACAATAGAAACAGTGCAGAGAAGAACCACAAGATTGATCCTAATGTCAAGGATGTGAGCTATGAGAAACTTGTACTTTTCAACCTCAAAAGGAGGCATCTGCAAAGTGATCATGTATAAATGTACAAGACACTAAATATTGTGGAACAAGTAAATCTGGAAAATTACTTTAAACTAAATTATGAGAGTAGGACACAGATTCAAACTAGTAAAAAACAAATTTAGTACAGATATCAGGAAGTTCTTCACACTGAGTGATGGATACACGGATTAGGGTGGTGAGGCTGAAAATCCTGGAAGCATTTAAGAATCAATTGGATGATGAAATGGGGGTGAACTTTAGAGTCTTTCGGGATGGATAAACTAAGATGAGTCAAACGGCCTTCCTCATCTGTAATTAATTTTAAAAGTCTAAAGATTTGTAATTGAACCCTAATGGTAAGACAACCGCTTTAAAGCTGATTTCAGAACAAACGTGTTACATCAAATGTAAGGAAATATAGGTTAGAAGGTATTTAGGGGAACCAGGCTTGAAAGGGTTAAATATAGTCAAAGCATTATCTGAAACTACTGTGCCATACATGGACTGCTTTTAAATTAAGCTACTGCAGCTGCAGAATGACTAATAACCATGAGAATCTTGTTATTGCAAACTAAAGGAGGGACATATTGGTACCCCTACTCCTTCAGACATTCTGGAATGCTGAAGCTAGCTGGTACTCCCAGTACCTTCAAGGCCTATAGAGTGATCCATCAACTGCAGGGATTGAGGAACATTTTGTTAAGGATTAAGAGAGATAAGGGGGCCACAAGGCACTGTCTCACCTGGACAAGTACGTGTTGGGTAAATTAAATGGAGTATTTGGGAAAATACCTGATTGGATGTATTTTGCTGCTGTTCCGTTCCTTTGGGGTATAACTGGGGGAGTCTGAGAATTTGCTAGTGTAGAAGCAAGAAGCGTGAAAAGTAGACGCATTTTCTACCCAGAACGGAATGGGTAATATAATTCTTGTTCTGTACTGTTAATTACTGCTTAGACACTTGCATGAGTTGACCATTGTGTGAAGTTAATAAAGTGTCTCTATATCCAATTGGAGTCAAGTCGAATCATGCTGACACAAAGCAAAGTGACATATTCAAAGTATTAGTTATACATCTTACCTCTGATTTGGGCACGATACCAACTCTAAAGAAACCCAGTGTCCCCGTCTCTATCTTGGTACAGTCCACAACTGTAGAGGCAATATTCTCAGGTGAAGGTCCATCACACAATACACCATCAACCTGTAATAGGAATAAAAATTTTATATGTGTAAGCAACTATAATTTTGCACATCATAAATGATTCTTAGAAGTCAAAAGAATATGTTGCAAACAAACACTACCTTGTCACCAAGTTTGGCATGGACTTGATTGTGGTGAGTGGTGTCTGCTTCTCCTGTCGGGTTTGCTGATGTCACTGCTATAGGCCCCACCTGCACTTGTACAAAAAGAGATTAGTTAGTATAACAGACCAAGCCAGTCCCATACTCAATCCTTGTTCGGTGCTGATTTCAGCCAGGGAGGCAGTAAGGGTTCAATAATACCTCAGCACCCTGGCAAGTGAGAGGAAAATCAGCAACGGTCTTGCTCAATTATGTAATGGCTTCTGCTGAAAAGTGTGGAAGTTAGGAGAGGCCTGAATCAAGTCTAGATGAAATTCATGCTCCTCCAAACCCACACTAATTGTAAAAAAACTCACCATCATGTTTTCCAAATGGCCCTCAGCAGTCTCTTTAAAGGCCACTGATTTGGCCACTCTATGTTCATTTCCACATGGTTGAGGCTTGCGCAGCACATGTTTTGCCCAATGGAAGCCCAAAATTGCATCAGGGTCCTAAATATATCACGCAACCCCGATTTAAAATAAATGCACGGGACTCCTAGCTCTTTTCAGGAGTGCAGGCTGCCAAAATTGAGGCCTGCTCGAAAATCAAAAGGGCAGAAACTTGGTGGTAAGTTTTTTTTCTCTCAGTTTTGTTTCACTGCCATCCTATTCACACTGAAAAATGGGGCAGTAGTGATAGATATATAAATATATTGTAACACACACACATACAGGATTGAAAGGACTAATATAAGCTTCAACCTCACTGTATAGGACATTAGTTCAATCCACTATCTTTCCTACTATTTAACAATCATGCTCTGATGTGCGTTATTTTGTATGTAATTGACAGAGGTGCCTAGTATTTCCTCTTAAATGCTACGTACAATGGAATAGGACCCAGTGTCCTTGCAGGTTCACCTAGTATTGCCACAGTTCAAACCATACAGCACTTTACTGCAAATTATGAGATATTTAGAAAATAACTGCATGAAATTAAACATTAATGTGACCAGAACTAGCTATTGCTTCATAGATATGAGCCTTTCCCATTGAAACAAGTACAGACATTTTGTAAAAGCTGCCACTGAATTGAGCGATCAAGTAAAGGCAATAAAACATATCAAAAATCACCAATTAAAGCATACACACTCAATAAGGAGAGAGCTATTTAGAAAGATAAGTATCGCACCTGGTCAATGAGATGTGTAGTAACAGCGCAGTCTGGAATCCTAATGGCAATGCTCTGAGGAGTTCCTATGTACTTAGCTGCATGTTTCAGTCCGAAGCAGTTCAACCATTCTCCTTTCAATGACAATAGCATGTTAATAATTATTCTCTCACATTTATTTAACTTAGATTTGGACACATGAACAAATTGCTCTTGCAACATGGAGTATTGACACCCTACGATATGGATTCCAACAATAAGGTTTGAGTCTGTGAGAGCATCCACGGGATGTTCCTGATCTTATTTTGGCAAACAGGGAAATTTTGAGCAGAGGTGAGGCATTTCACCAAACTGAGAAAGGAAATGCAGCTAGTGAGTCCTCCCAGGCCATACTCTCATACCTCCAAAAAGCTGGCTGAGGAGCAGCACTAGGAGAGATCTAAGAACAGTTTGTCCATCTGCCATTTGTGCTGGAAAATGACACTTGACACAGAGGATGGGGATAAAAATAAATCAGGATGGGAGAATATTAAAAGTAGCAAAGGGATCTTACCTCTGGGGATGACAAGACTGATAGACGAAGGCCAAACTGTCTGCATGAAGTCCCAGAGTAGAGGGTTCAACAGATGCTTTGCTGGCTCCAGTTGTGCTAAATTGGAGATCCATAGAGACATTGGCCTCTCTTTGGCCTGTTTCTTTGTGCTGTGCATATAAAAAAAAGGAAATAAAATCTCTCACGTATATTGTGTCCATCTATTCCGTTCTTATAAATCTCAAAATATCAATGTTGCAACTTATATGGGGTATGTCATTTGACACACAAGTGGTAGAGATTAAGGAGGAGACTGGCTTGGTTATCTTTGATTCCTCATGAATACCACAATATTTATTGAATAGGAATAATCAAGTAAGTGGAACATTGGGCTTCCTATGGGTGTTTTGATCACTTTTTAAATCTGAGGGATATTGTTGCTTTGCACATACATCCTGCGACAAATGGATTGAAGCTTTATATATATGGTGCAATCCACTCATTTGATGACTTGGAGCTCCAAACTCAAATTTTGGGATAAGTTGACACTGACCTAATGAGCATTGAAATGAGATTTGCTGCAATGTCACTATGTTGGTTTGGCAATAAGTTGAAAAAAAAAGCAAGTATTATATTTGCTGTAGTTCAATTTTCTAATCTCAGTTTTTATAAATAAGAATAGCAAATCATTCCTGATAGGTAACTGCTCTTTTCAGTGTCCAAATGTAGTAAATGTGTCCTGCAAGATATATTACTGTGATGACCCTCCACCTCAAGTGCTGAAGATCTCTAGTATTCCCCCACAAAAATATAACACCCAAAGCAAAAAAGTTCCTACTTGTAAGCCTTTTCCACAGCATCGGGGCGATTGCAGGCTGCCACCAACACATACACGGTGTCTGTTGGAATACCACATGCACCTCCATTTTTCATAATTTCTGCAGAAAACAAAGTTATAAAGTAAAGAAAACCCATCATAAAGCTGGAAAACATTGAGCAGTGTCATATCAAAGTACAATTATCTCAGATTAAATTTTGGGGCGGGGGGGGGGGGGGGGGGGGGGAATAGAGGACCGTGAGGTGTCCTAACTGAAAGTTATGAAGGGAATTGGCAACATTAATCCTGGTAAATTGATCATTATGGTGAAAGGCGCTAACTACTAGGGGCACAAGTGAAAAATTAAGCTAGGAGAAAGACTGGAAATCAGGCAAAATGTTGATGGAAAGAATCAGAGATTACAATACAGATGGAGACCCATTGGCCCATCACACCTGGGTTAATGCGAACTGTTCCACTGGAGCTATCTACTCTAACCCTATTGATTTACCCTTTCCACATGTCCTTTTATATTCTTCCTTTTCAAATCCGTATCTAATTACCTTATAAATAATGTTATGGCCACATTGTGCTACAAAATTTCATGTTCCAACAACCCTGTGTGGAAAAGAAAATTCTAACATCCCTCTTCATTTTGCTAGTGATAATCCTGAGTCTATGTCCCCTGGTTACCAATTTGACAACAAATGGAAACAACCTTTCACTATTTCCTGTCTCAAAACCATTTATGATTTTGAAAACCTCTATTACATTTGCCCCCGAACTGTCATTTTTTCAGTGGGAAAAGCCTAATTTTCAAGTTTTTCTTCATAACTATAATTCTTACAATTCTAGTAAATCTCCACTGTAACATTTTAATTACTCTAATATCCTTCCTATAATAGGGTGCCCAGAGCTGCATGGAGTCATTCAACCGTAGCCTAAATCAATGTCTTGTACAAATGTAACATCACTTCCTTGCTTTTATATTCAATGTCCAATGTATAAAACCCAGTATCTCATTTGCCTTTTAATGGCCTTTTCTACCCTCCCTCCTTTAGAGATCTACATATCTGCACGCCTAGACCTCTTTATTCCTCCATTCTAAAGCATCTTACCATTTAGGGTGTTTTTCTTTTACTGTTCTTTTCCCAAAATGTACTACTTCACATTTCCATGCACTCAATAACATCTACCACATACCTTTCCACTCTGCTAACCTGTCTGTTTTTCTGTAACCTTCCCTACAGTTTACCAAGACACCAAATTTGGTATCATCACCAAACTCAGTTTTCATTTCTCTTATATCAATGTCCAAATAATTTATATAAAAGTTAATAGACTTGTAGAATAAGTTACCAGGGAAAGTCACTGAAGTAGGCAGTACACGTAGGTTCAAGAGACAACTAGATACCTTTTTGGTGTTTTTAGTCTTCCTAATAATTTTTATGTTCGTGTATTGTTATTTCACAACCGTTTCAAATAGATTAGAAAACACACCAAAAGTAAAGCAGGTTTTAAACTAACAGCCTAGTAATTAAGTTTAAGTAATTGTTATTTGCAGAGTACAGCTACCTGCCTTAGAGGTTAAATTTAAGGACTTTCAATGCAGAAAATAATCTTGTTAACATAGGTTTCACTATCTATCCTTAAAGATATAGGGCCATAATTTGCTGTCAAAATAATGAGGCTAATGGCACTCACCATTATTTACGTGCAAATAGTACAACAACTTCAGGCAAGTGGCAGATTCACGGTTAAACTCAAAATATCCAAAAGTTGCTGTCTGAGTTGCGCTGCTCCGCCATTAGCTTTGCAAAAAAAGCATCTCGCCAACTGGCTCACCATTGAAATGCATTGAATGGGGTGACGTTTCTGTATTTGAGCGGTAGGTACGAACTAAACTCGCCACAGAAAGTTAAGTCTTGTCCATTTCAGTCTAAGTACCCGTGATAAGTGTTAATTACTGCCAGTCAACCTCTCTGGCATTGAAAATTAACTATTACAAGTGTGGAGTCTCATTCCTTCAGGTTTTAATTGTTGGAGATTTTAAAAATATAAAATTTTAAATGTTTACATTTTTTTTACTTTTCCTTTCTGTCTCTTAATCCAATTTTTCGTTCCCTCTTTATTTCTCTTTCTGTACCTTATTTTACATTGAATTCACCCACTCTAATTTACACTTCCTTCTCAGTCCTTGCACTGTTAATTTTGCAATCTTTCAATCTGATTGAGTAAGGAGATACACTGTTGGTTGCCCTGTTCACTCAGGTCCCAGATGCCCTGTTTCCCTCGCTGCAATGTTATCAGCTCACACTTTCAGCAACTTGCCACACAAAAAATTAAAAACCTAAACATGCAAGGGCATGTCTAACTAACGGCAGATGCCGTTAGATGCCCTACCACAGCATATTATGGTTCATGAACACAAAAAAGAATTGGTAGAGTTTGTACTTAACATTTTTCTTAAGTGTTCTGCTGAATCTTACCTGCAATTTTTGTGACTGAGGTGGTTTTTCTTGAAGGCAAATGAGGGCATATGGAGCTGCCATGCCCAAACCCACACAGCTTCGCCCAGGCAATTCCCATGGGCAACTGGGGGCTCTCAAAGCTCTGGTTGAAGAGGGTGGCTAGAAAGCAGTAAAAACTAACCAAACCAAAAATGATGGCAACCCCAATGTCATATCCAAAAGGATTTGAATTAATGGCATCCAATAGAAAGCTGATCAGGATCAACTGAAAGCTGAGAGAGAAGGCAAGCCACACTATGTTAAGAAAGATGGTCCCTATCACTACAAAGCAATTAAAAAGCAGGAAGCAAATAATCCCGACAGAGATACCAAACCCCCTAGTGGAACCATAGAGACCAGCGTATCTGGTCAAACCCCAGATTATCCACATTAGACCATATAGGATGAAAGCAGAACTTTCCAGGGTTTTACCCCGAGAGAAAGAGATTGAACCACACAAAATCTGCAGGACGCCCCCAGGAATGACTACCCAGGGCAGGACCACCGTGGCTAAAGGTGCAGAAGCATTGACTGATGCGGTGATGGCAAAGGCAGCCACAACATTACAGGCATGGGCTAGAATCTCAGCATCTGAATATCTGGAGTAGCCCAAATAAGGGCTGTGGGGGTCTTTATCTGACTTCAGAGTTAATGTATTCATCCTAGTGAGTAAACCCTTCACGACCCCCTCTCCTGTGGGAATAGTAAAGGATCCAAGCCTATTGAAAAGGGAAATGAAAGTTAAGCAAGCAGATGCCACAAATATGGCCACACTGACACCTTGTGCACCACCATGAAAGAAGCCAATGGGGTGAGCCGCCACTGCTATACAAAAGGAAACAAAAAAAAGCAAATAGATTCCATCAACAAGGCTTTTACTAGTCATAAACAGAGCCAAAGTGAAAAAAAGGACAGCAAGAACAGTAGGGACTGGAACTGGGGAGAAGGGTTGGGTATCTTGCCAGAGCCTGTAAAGAAAAGCATAGCCCTCTGCAAATGTTAATATGGAGGTAAAACCAAAGAATGTAGCAGTCAGGGTGTCAATGGCTCTGTAAGACAAAATACAAACAACAATTTGATAGGCACCTGCTGTCCACAGCCAGGGCACCTGGCCAACAAACAGATTGGAAGTTACACCCAAAACCTGGCAACCTAATACGCTGGCAGATAGCATATTTGTAATGTGCCCCAGAACCACTGTGTCATTTGTGTTGAGATTCTGGGACACAGATTTCAGGTGGAATTTTTTCTTGGACAGGCCAGTCCCTGGGAAAATGATTTTTCCTTTACTTAGGAAGGCAGAAGCCCGACCCAACCCAAAGTAAAGCCCTATAAAGGACACAATCAAATAATTTGAAGCTACTGCGGAATAATCAAAAGATTGATCATATAATGTGGCAATTTCATGGGCAGTAGCAAGAGAGATAGCAAAAGCAATCAGAGCCAAGATCAACTCCTTTTGGATTAACCCCACCACCCCGATGATGACAAGTGCCAAGACGAAAGCTGAATAGCCGGGGACCAGAGCATTCCTGATCCCATCATCTTGAACTACCTTCTCCCCGATCAAGATGTGGATAAGGCCGGATCCACACCAGAGAGCTGACACTGTCAGGCACAGGTTCACAAATAGTGTAGCATGCCTTGAACACTTCCTTATACCTGCAGAAAACCAAACAGAAAAAAATAGTAAAGGAGAGTGCATAGGTTTCACACCCATTCATGCACACATACTTGGACACAAGCATGCACATATGTCTTTAATGGGCCCACATTCCCCTTTATCACTCTCTTTTTCTTAATATATTTATAAAAGCTTAACTTTCATACCTCTTGCAAAAATTTTTTTCATATATCCTTTTTGTATCTCTTAATTACATTTTAATAGCTCTCCCAGCCGGCATGCTTTCCACTTTTTCTTACATTTGTGTAAGCCTTTTCTTTGAATTTGATACTGTCTCTTACCTCAATTGTTGACCATGGTTGCTTAATTACAGGAGTAGAGCCATTGCCTTTTAGTGCTATAGTAGATCAGCCCAGATTACTGTGGTCAATTCATTTCTTACCCCTTCGAAGTTTGCCTTACTTAAAATTTAAAACCTTGGTTTATGACTTCCCCTTCTGCCTTTCAAACTCCATATCAAATCCAATCATATTATGGTCGCTATATGCAAGATGTTCCCTTATTGTCAGATTGATAACTAATTCTGGTTCATTACTCAACACTAAATCTGATATTATCCTTTCTTATCTTCCTCCACTGATATGATGCATGTGATCCTTTGTGGTTTGTTGCAGTTTTTGTCTATCAACTGATTGGCATTTTATTCCATTTAGGATTAGTTTTCCCAACACTTGTTCATACACACACTCACCCAGTCACACTTACATCATCAAAACAAGAAAACTACATTGAATAGACCAAATAGCCATCTTCCAAACAAAACAAACTTCAATTACCATTTATAATTACAACTATAAATAACTTTTTTAAAAAAAATACAAGATTGACTTATTAGAAATTAAGATTAATATTAAGGGCAAAGCAGTCCACTTGTAAGAGGTCAAAGCATCCTAAATACAATTTTGCAGTTGCGGGGTGGGAAAGAGAGGAGATTGTTAGATGAATAGGCCTGAGATCTCACTGTACAGGATTTAAAAAAAAATGTATTTTTAAATTTCATGTCAGAAGTTTGATGTCTGAAAAAATAAATCTTGCTAGCACAATGTTAACAGCTGATGTTCAGGCTGTTCAGTGGTTAAATCAGGAGACTTTTTAAAAAAAACAAACAAGTCTATGCCCCCTCCATACCATCAATTGTGATGATTGGTGCCCTATCCCACTGAAGACACAATTACAGCCGTTTACGAGAGAATGGGCGCTAAATTGGCCAGTTGTTTCGGCGTTTGACGTGTGCTGGACGCCATCTTGGTATAGGAGTTAGCGCAGGCGCAGGTAACAAACACCGGCTGCATGTAAAATAAGGAGAAAATGGAAACAGTCAGTGTGCAACGATGATTTAAAGTGAGACACCATTTTGGGACTTAACGCTCAATTCAACACACAGTCTTAACCCCGACCATCTGAACGTGTCTTAGAGTGCCAGGAGGACTCCCACCAGTGCTATTTAAAGGGACCATGCAGGATTTACAGGTTAGTGGCTGGATTATTGCTTATGGCAGCCGAGACATTTGTAACTGTTTTTGGAGGACTCCTAGGCTTGAATACTAGGATGCGGGGACATAGCCTAACATTTAGAGCCGGGGCTAGGAAACGCTTCTACATGCAAAGGGTGGGAGAAGTTTGGAACGTTCTTCTGCAAATGGCAGTTGATGCTAGCTCAATTGTGAATTCTAAATCTGAGATTGATAGATTTCTGTGAACCAAGGGTATTAAGGGATATGGGGCTAAGGCGGGTAGATGGAGTTAGGTCACAGGTCAACCATGATCTCATTGAATGGCGAAACAGGCTCGAGGGGCTAAATGCCACTGCCATTTGCTGCCTCCTGATATGTGCCAGCATCTCCTGCAAGAAAGCGGGACGTGTGTCTGGGTGTTGTGCCTGTCATGGTTGAATAGCTGCCAGTGTCTGTGGCCTGAGAGTTGTTGCTGGGCGGCTTGCAACAGTGGTAATGTGTAAGGGTGAGGGGAAGCATCTGATTGGAAGAGTTGAGAACTGATAGAGTTTGTTGTTAGGTGGGTGATGGGGGGTGTAGTGCATGGAGCAGTGGATGCAGCTAGTGGTGCAATTGGTAGGAGATGCTACTTGAAAGTTGACCTCACTCACCTTGACCACTCATATCAAAGCATTGAACTTCTTCTGCCCTGTATCCATGTTCATGGTGCTGTCCGCCTGGCATTGACTTCATCCCCCAATGCCTCTCACTGCCTTTTGGATATATGTCTGGAGGGCCTCTTGACCCCACCCCACCCCACCGCGGTTGTAGGATGCCTCTCCTTCTGTCCACCTCTTGCACCAAGGTCTCTAGTGCATCAGCAGAGAACCTTGGTGGACGGACTCTCGCAAGCCTGGTACAAACTCTGATCGGCAGATTGGTGAGGTCTGGCATGCAGATTGGAGAATGTAGGATTTAGTGGTGCGCAACCTTTATTCAATGTTTTAACATAACTCATCAGTGTGTAAACATAGGGACGGGACCTGCATCTGTGTTTTGTGTGCGCGATGTCTGATCTCCATTCAAACTCTGTGCAGACAGCAGACTGTTATTTTCAGAAAATAACAGGTACCATCTACCTTTAAGAAATTTTAAGAGACATCCTCCCTTTAAGAGATTGGAGCTCCCTCTGCTGGTAGAAAGTGCAAATTGCATTTCACATCGTTCAACTCTCTGATTCCCAAGGCAGATTGCAGGTAAGTCCTCAGGCCTGAAGGAAGTCATGTCCTGCCTGCGCAGCGGCCATTGGGTGCAGGGTAATAGGGCATTGCGCTACTCCCGCCCAAAAACGGCCCTTATCCAATTTTTCCCGCAATGTGTTTTAAAGTTATGTAAATTAAATGGCTGAAGTGGTGCTATGCCCATCTACCTGCATCAATTAGAAAACTGAGTTTTCAGGAGCTCCACCCTGCTCCTGACTTACACAAATACCCATTTGAATTGTAAACCCATGTAGCTAAGCGTCTTAAAAGTATCAGGTGTAGCCGCCCCCTGTGGGTGGCACCACCCGATGTTGTAATCAGTCACACAGATTAGGAAGGTCACAGGCTCTGTTCTGAGTTCGCTGATCTTACCTGGGGTAGAGGTTGGGGCACTACAATTGAGCCCCTGGGCTAGGGAGGGCGAAAACAACCATGGCTCCTGCTCTATATTCAGCGACCTCTGCTTAAAAGTGCCGTGTGTAGATTTTGGTGAGAACTTGGTTAGACTTGGCTGTGATGCTTGCTCGGTTAAAAAGTCTGCTTATATTGTTTAAGCTCGCATGTGAAGAAGGCAGGGAAAAGGAGGGCTAGTGGCATCTCACCAGGAACCGACACCTTCAGAAAAGGAGAGAAAATTGGCGAAAAAAAAGATCAAAATAAGTTGAAATGCCTGGTGTGATTGCTCTTTCAACGAAATTGTCCCAAATAATATTACTACACCCTAAGCTCTGTTCAGACAGGCGTTAGGACACTGGAGAATCTGCTAACCAGAAAACTGCAAGAAGTTACACTGCAATTCCAAAGACTGGAATGCCACGAACTGTAACGAATCCTGCCTTCTATGATTTTTTTCAGTATTTGTACCATTCCGTTTGAGCTGTCACTTACCAGTGTAGGCTAGAAGCACCGCCACAATAAGTAGTAAAACCCCTAGAGCCGAGCTGGGGATCAGCGGAACTGTGCTGTAGTAATTCACCGCCAGCAACAGCGAACCTGACACACAAAACGAAATAAACAGGGGACATTATTTTAAAAAAAATCTATCAATCAATGGAAGAAAATACTTAAGTAGAGCTATTTGTTTTCAGCGTTTACCTGCACAGATACCTAGAATCCCTACGGAATAGTGCAGAGTCTCGGCGGTTTCGTGCTCCTGCGGCATCTTAAGGTCTGGGAGTGTAACGATTTGCTGAAAGCTTCTGGTCTAAGCTGGGCTCTGTGAAATGTGATAACTCTCTTCAATATTAAGGAAGGCCGCCTGTCTAATCTATTACTACTAGCTTCCTGATCCCCGCAGTAGCCAGTAGGTGCCTTACTGGTCCTTTATATCGACTCTCCACGCCCAGGATTCCTCCTTTTCAGAAGTCACAAGTTATTCACTATTGAATATGCAAATCCGGCAGGAAACCACACTCTCCTCCCAGGAGCAGGTCAGGGGTTTTCAGACACGGTGTCATTTTCACACAGGATGTTTTTTTGAGGCACAAAAATCCTTTTGTTTTCAGAGCTGCTAAAATGATTAAAATGAAAAGATATTCAGTATGACAGCCCGGCGTCTGTTTTATAATTAAATAGAACAATAAATCCATCAAATACGGAGAGAGATCTGAGGTGCGAGACATCTCATGGGGAACATGTTAATGATAAGTGGGGTGATCGACCCTGATGCTGTTTCAGAGGGAGCTTTAAAGATGATCAGGAGAGAGGACTGGTCGGGACTAGCAGAAAAGGCAACTTTCTCGGATAACACCGAAACGTCAACCTTTATCGTAAGAGTAGTCACCGGCAGGGTTGGTGGGTGAAAACGGCACTTTATATAAACCAGGAACTAAAACAGAAAATGCTTGAATGAACCTATTAACCGATCGGCGAGGTCCTGCAACTGAGTCTCTCCGCCCCAAACGTTGACATTTCCTCTTTTAGATTCTGACTCACGGGCTGTGTTTTGTTTTCTTTAAGTTTTTCACCATTTGCGGTTTTATCTCAAGAAGGGAGAATGTTGGAAATCTGAAATTAACCAGATATTCGAGCTGCGAAAAAATGCTGTTTTCCTATTAAACTCAGTATTGGTAGAAAGGATAATGTTACCGTTAAGAGAAAAGGGCAAACTTTTTTTTTCAAAAAATAATCTTTATTCATAAAATTTGCAGCAATACATACAATACAGTTATCATATCTCATTCCAAACATACACAATACAGATTATACAATTTGCAGGTTACATCAAGTACAGTTTAATGAACACATTGTACATAATTACAGTTCATGACACTCAATACAGATTATTGATTACAGGTACGTTACAGATCCTTTACTGGTACATTACAGATTCATTACAGTTACATTACATCAATTTAATTTTACATTCTGCCCGAGGGGTTTTTTCCCCTGATTGCAGCCCCTCAGTATACAATGGCGGGAAGGCTCTAAACGGTTGCCTTTCCCCACAGAGCCTTGGCGGCGGCCGCACCCATCCTCAGTGCATCCCTGAGCACATAGTCCTGGACCTTGGAATGTGCCAATCTGCAACACTTGGTCGAGGACAGCTCCTTGCACTGGAAGACCAGCAAGTTTCAGGCAGACCAAAGGGCGTCTTTCACTGAGTTGATGGTCTTCCAGCAGCAGTTGATGTCTGTCTCGGTGTGTGCCCCGGGAACAGCCCGTAGAGCACAGAATCCTGTGTTACGGAACTGCTCGGGACGAACCTGGACAGATACCACTGCATCTCTCTCCAGACCTTCTTTGCAAAGGCACATTCCAGAAGGAGATGGGTGACGGTCTCGTCTCCACCGCAGCCTCCTCTGGGACAGCGCGTGGTGGCGCTGAGAGTCCGGGAGTGCATGAAGGATCTGACGGGAAGGGCCCTTCTCACCACCAGCCAAGCTAGGTCTTGGTGCTTGTTTGAAAGCTCTGGCGATGAGGCATTCTGCCAAATGACATTGACAGTCTGCTTGGGGAACCAACCGACAGGATCCACCATCTCCTTTTCCCGCAGGGTCTCGAGGACGTTACGTGCGGACCACTTGCTGATCGCCTTGTGGTCAAAGGTGTTTTTCTGCACAAACCTTTCCACGAAGGACAGGTGGGGCAGAACGGTCCAACTGGATGGAGCGGTCCGTGGCAGCGTGGCCAGGCCCATCCTTCTCAACACCGAGGACAGGTAGAACCTCAGCACGTAGTGACACTTTGTGTTTGTGTACTGAGGGTCTACGCACAGCTTGATGCAGCCACACACAAAGGTGGCCATCAGGATGAGGGCCACGTTGGGCACGCCTTTCCCCCCTTTCTCTGGAGATTTGTACATTGTGTCCCTGCGGACACGGTCCATTTTTGATCTCTAGATAAAGTGGAAGATGGCTCGGGTGACTGTCGCGGTGCAGGAGCGAGGTATGGGCCAGACCTGCGCCATGTACAGCAACACCGAGAGCACCTCGCACCTAATGACCAGGTTTTTGCCCACAATCGAGAAGGATCGTTGGTCCCACAGTCCCAGTTTCTGCTTCACCTTGGCAATACGCTCCTCCCAGTTTTTGATGCACGCCCCGGCCCCCCCGAACCAAATCCCCAGCACCTTCAGGTAATCCGACCTGACGGTGAAGGGGACAAAGGATCGGTCGGTCCAGTTCCCAAAGAACATGGCCTCGCTCTTGCTACGATTTACCCTGGCCCCCGAGGCCAGTTCGAACTGGTCGCAGATGCTCATCAATCTGCGGACCGAGAGCTGATCCGAGCAAAAGACGGCGACGTCATCCATGTACAGGGAGGCCTTGACCCGAGTGCCTCCGCTGCCTGGGATCATCACCGCTCTTATGCCCGCATCCCTCCTGATGGACTCGGC
Organism: Heptranchias perlo; assembly: GCF_035084215.1. NCBI lineage: Eukaryota > Metazoa > Chordata > Chondrichthyes > Hexanchiformes > Hexanchidae > Heptranchias > Heptranchias perlo. The sequence continues at coordinate 30,117,199 of NC_090339.1, read as the reverse complement.
AAAGGGTTCGATGCAACACACGAACAAGACGGAGAAGAGAGGACAGCCCTGCCTGACACCAGATTTGATCAGAAAGCTTTCTGATTCCCACCCGTTGATTGAAACTGCGCTACTGATGTTTGTGTAGAGCAGTTGGGTCCAATTGCGGATTCCCTCCCCAAACCCCATTTTGGAGAGCACGTCCATCATGTACATGTGGGATATTCTGTCAAAGGCCTTCTCCTGGTCCAGGCTGTTCAGGCAGGTGTTCACCCCCCCCTGTCCTGTACGTAGGCGATCGTATCCCTGAGTAGCGCCAGGCTATCAGAGATCTTTCAGCCGTGTAAGGCGCAGGTCTACTAATAGGACTGGTGTTAGTAGAAAGGATGATACCATTAGGGTTATGGCAGAGCAGAAAGTACAATCTCCATTGAGACACCTTTTGTTTGTTAAATTCCCATCTTGTATTGGGAGGAGCGAGATTATTTCAAGGAACGCTGTACTAGTAGAAAAGTAATGTCAAGTGTTCGGTAGCAAATACCAGATTCACACATTGGGATAGATTTTCCGATGGGCATTGGGAAATCTATCCCATCTCTTCGCTCTCAGTCTGTAGCTAAATCATTAATAAATAATCGGGACCTGATATCAAACTCCATTATAGAACTATTGTACACGGACTGGAAAAATTACGTCTTTGGCCAACAATGCGGAAGAAACGACTACACTGACATTGAAAATTTACCCTTTTCTTTGAAAATAGTTGGAATAATAAAGTTCACGTCTTCCTGGTCTGGCGAGGGCCAATCACTCATAAGCGGCATGGCCGCTGCCGTGACTCTAAAGAATAATTGCGCTAATGCTATAACTGTAGGTGAAATTTAAAGCTGAAGGTTTCCCGAAAACGGAAATAATCCGATTATAAATGCTGCTGATGCCAGTGTGCTCAGGAACAACCTAAATTTAATCCTATTTTCCTCGCACGATATCCCACTGCACAGTGATGGGTTTAGAAAAGACATTAAAACACCCCCACCAGTTTCGTATCCCTATCCCAGCTATTATTGCTAAAACGTTTAGCAATAATATAAGCTGTAAATATATTAATCATCAATAGTCTTAGACTGGAGTCGTACTGCACTGTGTGCGAACTCAACAACGCACTGGAGGGTCGCTTTAGTGTTTTGGGCAGTCTCCCGAGTTATAGTGCCACGTTTGCATTGATGAGCACCCCAAACCGTCTCTCATCCATACGGCAGTGTAACTGCATCATTAGACAACTGTGTATAAACGTGAGCAAATACCTGCCGCACTAAACCTTACCCATGCCTAAAGTGTACGGCCCAGTTGAAAATTTAACTCAAATTATTTCAATTACAATTTAAATAGTACAAGTACTATTTGTGAGAGATGGTCTATGTTATTCCATTTGACATCTGGTTTGACTTTTCGGGCACACTGCCAGTTAGCGCATTCAACCATTTTAATTATTAATGGCTGTCTTCTCATAAGTTAAATAGCTTACCTGGGACAAGTATTACATCGATGCATTGGCGAATTTGCAGAGCTGTAGTGTTTAATAGTAAAACTTGCTTGTGCTGTACGTGTTTGAGTCGCCTACGGGAAGACTGTAGCACAATAAATAAATGTTATGAGTTGTTATATATTAACAAAATCTATTTTTTTTATTCTTGATAAAAATATTTGTCGCTTCTTCTTTGGTGTCCCAGCTCAGCCCAAGAAATGTATCCGCCCGACTGCTATCCGTGTCCCCCCCACCCAGCTCTCCCAACAGGGGGCGCTCCAACTATATATAACATGGTAACTGAAATGGACTCAGCTGTGATGCGTCAATGATTGAATAGTCTTCCATGCTTACTGTCAAGGCTCTCACCCAAATGATGGCCACTTGGATAGAGGGATTGGCTTTACTGGAGCCAGCTTGGTGGCTTTACTAGAGCCAGCTACCACAGCTGTAGGGCAGGCATTGGTTGCATATTAAAGTCACTAGGTAATACAGTAAGTAATGAGACTTGCTCTATTTTCTAACTAGGTATCTCAAGCACCCAACAGAATTGAGGAGCAAATGAAGCATTTCCCTTTGGTTAAAGACAACCTGCTTTTATAAAGTCAATTAAAACTAAAAGGGGGAGAGGATATGCTTTGTGTGAAACATGCGCAATAAGTTCATTATTGAAGATTATACATCTGCCGTACATCGATCATAGTCAACAAGCCATTTAAGATTTTGTTCACCAGTTTTGTCCCTGCCCTCTCCTGAAGACGTTGACTCTTACTGAAGTATGATTTCATGGATGCTGATCATCTTCTGGTACCTCATTTAAATGGCCAGGATTTGGGTGAGTGCCTTGCAGACTATTCAACCATTGGGGCATCACAGCTGAGTCCAATTCTGTTCCACCAAGGTCCATCATTGCAGGTGTTGATGAATAACAATCAGGAGTGAGAACCCTTATTTAGCCACTCAATGGACAAGCTCACTGAGACAATGAGAGAAGTCCCATTGATATTTTATATAAATGCACTTATACTGTTTAGAATAAATAAATAGCCAGTAAACTTGGACATTTAGTCATCTACACTCCTTTTGCAAGCTTACCTTGGAATATATAACGGTAAAAATAAATTTATACACAGAAGAAAAGGTAGAGCTGAGGAACATTTTTAAAAACCATTCATTCCTTCTGTCATGCTGCAATATCTCCTGTGGTGTTTCTCTCAGTAGGTCAGATATATATCCTGTGTTTTTTAAAATTATGGTAATCAAGGTGAGGGATGGTAGCGCTAGACTAATGGACATCTTCCCATTTCATACACATAGGGCTCAATATTAGGAGGGCAGCGGGGGGATCGCTTACCTGGTCTTCCGGGTTCCCCACTGCTGAGCTGCACGTCGGGCGGACTGCGCATGCGCAGTAAGCTCTGTCAGCTGGAGGAGCTCTATTTAAAGGGGCAGTCCTCCACTGACAGATGCTGCAAGAAATAGGAAAAATTACAGCATGGAGCAGCCCAGGGGGAAGGCTGCTCCCAAGTTTAATGATGCCTCACTCCAGTTTTAATTGGATGGGGTGAGGAGGAGGGGGAGGACAGAGATCTTCCACCCGGCGGGTGGGAGGAAGCGGCCTGCCTCTGCCACCAAGAAGGCCTGGCTCAAGGTGGCAGAGGAGGTCACCTGCACCACCAACATATCGCCCACCTGCATAAAGTGCAGGAGGCGCTGCAATGACCTAAGTAGGTCAGCCAAAGTGAGTACACTTACTCATTCCCCTACACTCCATCTGCCACATCACCGCCCCCACCCCACATCTCCTTCTGCACTGCCAACACTACTCTGTCACATCACCCCTCACACCCACTCAAACCTCATCCTCATCTTACCTGCACTTACTCACCTCGCCAGTACTCATCCCGCCACTACCACTCAACCCAATCCTCATACAATCTCATGGCTCTATCTCATACTCACCCTCTCATGCATCTCTTTCATGGTCAGCCTCACTCAACCTGCCACTACCTGTGCTGCAGCCACAGGGCATGCATCACATATGTGCAGTAGGCAGCGTAAGGCAAACGTGTCGTGAGCATGAAGGGGATGCACAAGGGTGTTTGAGGGTTTGTCATGGTTTTTACTTATATTGAATTTCTGACCAACTCACATTACATATTATATTGGCACCACTACTGCCACGTCTTTGCGAATCTTGTCTGGTTTGTGCAATAATGCCCTTTCCTGAGGATCACTATGAAGACCCACACCTGATGCCACCCATTGTGTCACTGCAGAGTGGGTGTAGGTGTATTTGCAGGGCTCTTTTGTGTAGACGACTGAGAGACGTCGGTGATGTCCCCGGTGGCACACTGAAAGGATGCGGAGGAGAAGTTGTTGAGGGCAGTGGTGACTTTGACAGCGACAGGTAAGAAGATGGTGCTCTGGCCAGCCGGGAGCAGCTCGGCATGAAGGAGGCTGCAGATGTCCACGACTACATGTCGAGTGACTCTGAGCCTCCGTGTGCACTGCTGCTCAGAGAGGTCCAGGAAGCTGAGCCTTGGTCTGTGGACCCTGTGGCGAGGGTAGTGCCCTCTGCGACGCATCTCGCTCTGCCGTTGCCCTCCCTCCTGCTGTGCAGGTGGATGTGTCACAGCAGTGTGTTGTGGAGCTCCACGTGTCAGAGGTGGACGGCTTGGCCGGCGAGGCTGGTGATGCTGTTCGCCCTCCGAGGAGGTCATGACTGCAGCTATGGCAGCCCCCATCCGGAAGATGTATGTTTGAGGGGGTCCGCAAGGTAGGTACATGTGTCTGGACCCCGGGGTGAGTGTGCAAGTTCGTGAATTTTATTGTTAGGAGGAGGGTGGTGGAGGCTAAACTTTGTCCAAAGTGACAGAGTGGCCTCCTGCAATGAGTGAGGGTCTCCCCCCCCAACCTGTCAAATGGACCTTTGCAGCTGCCACAGGCTGATGGCTGCAACACGTCCATTTCAACTGGGAGTGTTTCCCCCAGTCCGGGAAACAGTCCCAGTTGTTTGTAAAATCCCACCCCTCCTGAAATATTCCCTTAATCAGGTCTGTTAACGACCTGATATACCAGAATAGATATTGTTAAGTGGCACCCCGCCGGCTTTAATTGCCTGCGGGAGTCCCACATGCGGGGGCTGCACGCGCACGTCGGCGCGTCTGTGGGGAACCCGGAAGTGGGCGGGTTGGAGCCGGATTCCCGACCCGCTCCGGGATTCCCTGATTTTTGGAACCCCCCCCCCCGCCAGGAACGCACCCGATAGCGGGTGCTAATATCGAGCCCATAGTATCAGTATCAAGCACTTCAGATCAGGTGTAGCACAGCCATATACAAAGTAAAGCTCCCTATATTCTGCCCAAGAACATGCCTCAGCTCAACATAAACCTCAGAACAGCACTCCCATATATATCTGTGTGACATTTTTCTATTTCTCACAGCAGCTATCCTATGATCTCTTGGAGTGAGAGAGAGAGAGTTGGTGTAAATTAGGGACAGTTTTGGATTGAAACTACCCAATTTATTGTAGGAGTCCTACAGCCAGAAGACAGAGAAGTCTGTCATCTCATTAGTCTGGGCTGGATTTGAACCCATTTCTCAAAGGTGAAAGCCCAATGTCTAGCTAGATTAATCAAAGACAGCCAGCATGGATTTGTTAAAGCTAAGTCATGTTTGACAGATTTAATACAGTTCAAATAAGTGACTGATAAGAGATATAAAGGGAATGCAGTAGATGTGGTAAATATTGATTTTCAAACGGCATTCGATAAGTTATATCACAAGAGGCTTGTTAGAAAAATGTAGGCGTATGGTATAAGAGGAACTGTGGTAGAAATTTGGGTTGACAAACAGGAAATAAAAATCTAGAGTGATTAGGTGTTACCATAAATCCAAAGAAGTTTACAGGAAAGACGGAAGCAATTCAGCCCATTATATCTGTGCCAGCTCTTTAGTGGAGCAATCCAAAAGTAATCCCATAGCTGTCTATCTTCCTCTTTTCAAATATTTATCCAATTTTCCCTTAAAAAAGCAATGGTCTCTGCCTAAACCTGTGGCAAAGCATTCTATGTTCCAACATACATTTCTCCTAACCGGTCTCCTTACGTTTTTAGGAACAATTTTAAATTGATGACCACAATTGACCACCCAGATCTTTCCCTATTCATTGTACGAAAACCTTCATAATTTTAAAAACATCCATTAAATCTCTTCTTAGCATTGTCTGCTCCAGTGGAAATAGTCCTAGTATCTCAACTCATTCCTCACAATTAGTTTCTCATCCCTGGCATCACCTTGGTGAATCTATGCTGTACGCTCCCCGTGGCTTTAATGATATGCACAGCCTTTCATTTTTTAATAGTTTTGACATTTTGAAGTTTGATGTCTGAAGTGTGTCAGACATGCTCTAGAGGTGAGACTTTCGTGTGTGTTTATATAATATACAGTATATATATAAATTCATATTTGCCCACCATTTCTCTGTGCCCATATTTATGTTTCATATATTCATGTGGGAGACTTCATCAGCTTTTTTCTAAGCACTAATTTAGGAAATGTTACACCTTCAATGCACCACTGAGATGTGTTTCCTATCATAAATGAATAATAGTGGTCTTGCTAATCAGATCTGATTGTATAGGGAAAATTGTGCTGTTTATACTTTTCCCAATTCTGTAGAATATTATCTGATGTAATAATGAAAACTGTCTGCCAAATCACAATAGAAATGCTCCAATCCACTAAGTGAGAGCAGTTAAATGCATTCCCTTTTCCTAATTTGTGCTAAGTTAGCTGATCTCAGCCAGTGTGATAGCAGCAGCGTTACAATTGGCCTTAGTACTCCTAGGACAGTGAGGGTAAAAGAAATCAGCCAAGGTTCCCACTCATGATTCCTTTCCAGTGGTTCCTGCTGGAAAGTATGTATGTGTGAAAACATTGGGTGAGAACAGGATAGGCCATGCTGTGATGACTTCCACGGTTAAATCTGATATTGACTGTTCACATGTTAAGTATACCACTTGGGCCTGTTGCCCATGGAGCTATAACCCAGCAGGAGCTAACAACTTCATCTGAGGACAAAAGAAGAAAAGGGAAAAAAAGTTTAAAAATCCTGTATTTTCCTTGAACCTTTACATAATTACTTGAAAGATTATAAAAAATCCTTATTCATTTTCAGTGTACCTCAGTTTTCTTCAAACAATTGTAAACAATTTTACAACACCAAGTTATAGTCCAGCAATTTTATTTTAAATTCACAAGCTTTCGGAGACTTCCTCCTTCCTCCTTCCTCCTTCTTCAAACAAGAGTACTGAGTTATGCTGCTTTGGATATTAGCATCTCTCTAGTACCTCCTCCAAGTGGTTACTTCTTATGTGTGCATAGGGGCACCATGTTGCACCATAGTTGGGCCCAATCCTCTCCATACCCAACATCAACACACATACACTTTCCAGAAGGGGTAATTGGGTGCAATTAGGACCAGGCAACCTGACTGACCTTTCCTCTTCCTAAACTGGGGCACTGAAGCCAACTGTAATCCTTTCATATCTGCTTTGAGTAAGATCAACTAATTTGATACACTCAAGGGTTCAAATATCAGGACCATCCTGGCCTGCATGACTTAATAACACAACACACAGTGCATTTATCTGCTGAGCCATCAGTGCAGCCCACTTGCACTGTTCTTACCAGTTCTCAACCTCACAAATACTAACTCATTTGATCACTTTAAACTCATTTTTCCATCATCATTGGATATAAAGTACCTTGAGACATTCTCGGTCCATGGAAGATGTCTTTAAATGCACTGTTAGAAACTGTTTCTTAGCTTTCCAACTAATATAGGGAATGTACGTAAACACAAAAAATAAATATAATTACCACTACTTCATTAGTTACTTAATAAACCTATACTTACAGCTGCCAAATGGATCATTTGGTAAAAGCACTCTATAACTAAACCATGTAGGTAGAAAGTATCAGGCTCAATTTCTATCTGTGCTGAGTTACCTGATCCCAATTGGATTGGCATTATGGCTGATGCAATTGGCCTCAGCACCCCTAAGTTAGGGGAGGGAGAATTGGCCAGGTCCCTGCTCCTCAGGGCGAACCGGTGACCCCGGCTGGAAGTGTGCATGTGGATTTGGATTAGGTTTGGGAGTGGCTAGATAGTCATGTTTAGGTTCACATGTGTAGAATGGCCACTTGGGTGAGATACCAAAGGATGAGAGGTGCAGAGCAAATGTCAACACTTACAGAGAAGAAGGGATGATGTGGAGATGCCGGTGATGGACTGGGCTGGACAAATGTAAGGAATCTTACAACACCAGGTTATAGTCCAACAGTTTTATTTAAAAATCACAAGCTTTCGGAGCTTACCTCCTTTGTCAGGTGAGTGAGTGAAGGGTTCTAAAATCTCATAGCATATATTAGCCTGGGAGACGATCACAGCAATCAAAGGTGTCGTTGGTGTTCACTTTTCCAGCTTCCACCCTAACCACGTCAAAGAGGCCATCCCTTATGGGCAGGCCCTGCGAATACACAGGATCTGCTCAGACGAGGAGGAACGCGATGGACACCTACAGATGCTGAAAGACGCCCTCGTAAGAACGGGATATGACGCTCGACTCGTCGATCGACAGTTCCGACGGGCCACAGCGAAGAATCGCATAGACCTCCTTAGAAGACAAACACGGGACGCAACCAACAGAGTACCCTTCGTCGTCCAGTACTTCCCCGGAGCGGAGAAACTACGCCATGTTCTCCGCAGCCTTCAACATGTCATCGATGATGACGAGCACCTCGCTAAGGCCATCCCCACGCCTCCACTACTCACCTTCAAACAGCCACCCAACCTCAAACAGACCATCGTTCGCAGCAAATTACCCAGCTTTCAGGAGAACAGTGTCCACGACACCACACAACCCTGCCACGGCAACCTCTGCAAGACATGCCAGATCATCGACACAGATACCACTATCACACGAGAGGACACCACCCACCAGGTACATGGTTCATACTCCTGTGACTCGGCCAACGTTGTCTACCTCATATGTTGCAGGAAAGGATGCCCCTCAGCATGGTACATTGGCGAGACCATGCAGACACTGCGACAACGGATGAACGGACACCGCGCAACAATCGCCAGACAGGAGGGTTCCCTCCCAGTCGGGGAACACTTTACCAGTCAAGGACATTCAGCCACCGATCTTCGGGTAAACGTTCTCCAAGGCGGCCTTCGAGACACACGACAACGCAAAATCGTTGAGCAGAAATTGATAGCCAAGTTCTGCACCCATGAGGACGGCCTCAACCGGGATCTTGGATTCATGTCACGCTACACGTAACCCCACCAGCGGAAAAAAAAGTTATCTGTTTTTAATACAACTGGACATTCTCTCTCTCTCTCTCTGCCTTTCGGGTCTCTTTCTCTCTCTGGCTTTGTAATCTGACCCATTGTGTATTCAGTATACTGGGATGTAATGTTTTCCATGGCTAACCTGTCTGAACACCAACGACACCTTTGATTGTCGTGATCGTCTCCCAGGCTAATATATGCTATGAGATTTTAGAACCCTTCACTCACTCACCTGACCAAGGAGGTAAGCTCTGAAAGCTTGTGATTTTTAAATAGAACTGTTGGACTATAACCTGGTGTTGTAAGAGAAGAGAGATTGAGATAGTCGGTGGAAAATGGAAAAATAACAAATATATACAATTTACAATTGAATTTTGTTGTCCAAGTGCACTTTGTTTTACATTAATCTGTACCAATAAACCTGCAGAGTGAAGCATTAATGAGCCGGTTATCTCAGGAGATAAACTGCTACCTGCAGCTTATGTTTATACATTGGGATAGTGTTGCCTACCAACACAACATCGTAGTCTTTGAAGTCAACATGACGAGGCACTTTTCCTTAACAAATAAGTGAATAAGGCAAACGGGAATCGGGGAACTTCACGTACACTTCCTCTTACACTGCAACCTGGCGAAACTTATTATTGATAAAATTTTGCCCTAGTCATTGTCATGTTTTAAGACTCGAGTCATAATTATATAAATGTAATTATATAAATATCCTTCAGCGGTCAGGTCAAATAATAACAAAATTATTTTGTTTATCTAAAGTTCTGAAGGTGACCTGGGAAGTTCCTGGATTGACTTGATCATGAAGTTTACAGTAAATTAATAGATAATGTTCGAGTGAGTGACATCACTTGCCGGAGGCACTGTTGCTGTGATCCTACCTACGATGGGTGTCGCCCTCCTCCTCACTATATAAAGCGCAGTGATAAAGGAGGAAGCGTGTGCAAGCTCAGGTTACGTTCAAACTGAGACCTCTTACAGTTGCTGTGCCTGCTCTGCTCTGCTCGAGTGCGACCATGGGGAAGAAGCGTGTGGCTGTGATCCTGTCCGGCTGCGGAGTCTACGATGGCAGCGAGGTGCACGAATCCTCGGCGGTGATGGTTCATCTCAGCCGAGCTGGGGCCGAGGTACGTCCGCCTTTCCACCACACCGCTAAAACTCCAATCGCCTCTCATCTGAAATCCTTTTCACCCAAATTTCGTGTTTAACATATCCTTCTTACTTTTCTTCATTTACATTCTGTACAGTTTCCATCTTTCTACCCTAATGAATTCTTGTTGATTTATTTCTTTTACTTCCTGGTTGATCTTGTTTCATTCCTCTTTCAATCTATAATTGATCATTTGCAGTCTGCACTTCCCCATTCCTGTTAATATTCTTTCCTCCTGTAGGTGCTTCCTTGTTACGCAGTCTCGGATTGCAAAATTCGCTGCTTCTGACGAAAGGCCTTCGATCTGAAAAGTTAACCCCTGTTTCTTTCTCCACAGATGCTGCCTGACTTGCTGAGCTTCTCCAGCATTTTCTGCTTTTATTATCGCTGCTTCTAAATACTTCTTTGTTTCACTTTGTTCCAGGTACAGCTCTACGCCCCCAACGTGAACCAGATGCATGTTGTAAACCATTTGACCGGTCAGCCGACCGAGGAGGTGCGCAATGTGCTGGTGGAGAGCGGCCGGATCGCCCGGGGCAATGTCAAGGACCTTGCGGAGCTCCGCATCAATGACACGGACGCTCTGATCATCCCAGGTAAGTGTTGTAACCTGTAGTCTTTCACGCTCGATCACTTTTTTAAACTAGCCTGCACAAGTCCTGAAAGGTTACAATATATTTGCACCAAAACTTAGCTTTTTCGAACATATTAACGTTCTGTGTAACTCGGTTTTGCAATAATTTTGCAAATTTCGAATGCCCCTTAATTCGAGTGTACTTTGAAACCAGAGACCATCGATGTAGTGTCGCGTTTCCAGACATTGGCCCTGTCAAATACGACTCATCTCAACGTATTCAGTATGGCTGCTGAAATCTCTTTTTTTTCAAACAATTAGGAATGTTACATGTTTCCTGTATCACCTGCTCCTTGTTTATTTTATGAGACCAACATGTTTCCCAGAGATATCAATGATTTTTTTTTCTTTTTGCTAGCCTTGGCACTTCAAAAGAGTCAGTGCACAGACTCAGTAATGCTATACTTGTATAGCCATTTCAGAGAATAATTTTGGAATGCAGATGTTCCTGGAAGCCTTGCAAAGTTGTATAAACAGCCAGTTTGTAAGCATTGCCTGGGAAATTTGTGAAGCTTGTACAAATTTCCAAATCTGAGTTCCAGCCAAACCAGCTACAGTTCCTGTTGCTGTGGGAATGGTCCCATTTATTTTGGAGCGGTGAGTTCCACAGACTAGAGTCACATTTTGATAGTTGCACATGCAGACTTGTTTTAAAGTCATAAATGGTGGCTGTTACCTTTCCTGTGGTGGGGCCTGAGTGTGTAATCTGTTCATAGAATCATAGAAAATTTACGGCTCAGAAGGAGACCATTTGGCCCATCGTGTCTGTGCCGGCTGAGAAATGAGCCACCCAGCCTAATCCCACTTTCCTGCATATGGTCTGTAGCCCTGCAGGTCACGGCTCTTAAGGTGCACATCCAGGGATTTTTTAAATGAGTTGAGGGTTTCTGCCTCTACCACCCTCACAGGCAGTGAGTTCCAGACCCCCACCACCCTCTGGGTGAAAAAAACTTTCCTCATTTCCACTCTAATCCTTCTACCAATCACTTTAAATCTGTGCCCCCTTGGTTATTGACCCCTCTGCTAAGGGAAATAGGTCCTTTCTATCTAGGACCCTCATAATTTTGTACACCTCAATCAAATCACCCTTCAGCCTCCTCTGTTCCAAGGAAAACAACCCCAGCCTATCCAATCTGTCATCATAGCTAAAATTCTCCAGTCCTGGCAACATCCGTGTAAATCTCCTCTGCATCCTCTCGAATGTAATTACATCCTTCCTGTAATGTGGTGACCAGAACTGTGCGCATTACTCAAGCTGTGGCTTAACCAGTGTTTTATACATTTCCAGAATAACATCCCTGCATTTATATTCTATGCCTCGGCTAATAAAGGAAAACATTCCATATGCCTTCTTAACCACCTTATCTACCTGTCCTGCTATCTTCAGGGACCTGTGGACATGCACTCCAAGGTCCCTCACTTCCTCTCCACCTCTCAGTATCCTTCCGTTTATTGTGTATTCCCTTGCCTTGTTTGCTCTCCCCAAATGCATTCCCTCATACTTCTCCGGATTGAACTCCATTTGCCACTTTTCTGCCCATCTGACCAGTCCATTGATATCTTCCTGCAGTCTGCAGCTTTCCTCCTCACTATCAACCACAGGGCCAATCTTTGTGTCATCAGCAACTTTCTTAATCATGCCCCCTACGTTTATGTCCAAATCATTAATGTATACCACAAAAAGCAAAAGACCTAGTACCTAGCCCTGTGGCATCCCACTGGAAACAGCCTTCCAATCGCAAAAACACCTGTCAACCATTACCCTTTGCTTCCTGCCACTGAGCCAATTTTGGATCCAATTTGCCACATTCCCTTGGATCCCATGGGCCTTTACTTTTTTTGACCAATCTGCCATGTGGGACCTTGTCAAAATCCATGTAGACTACATCAATCACACTACCCTCATCGATCCTCCTTGTCACCTCATCGAAAAATTCAATCAAGTTAGTCAGATATGACCTCCCCTTAAGTCCGCGCTGATTGTCCTTGATTAGTCCGTGCCTTTCTAAGTGACCATTGATCCTGCCCCTCAGAATTGATTCCAATAATTTGCCCACCAACGAGGTTAGGCTGTCTGGCCTGTAATTACTCGGTCTATCCTTCGCTCCCTTTTTTAAACAACGGTACAACATTAGCAGTCCTCCAATCCTGGCACTATGCCTGTATCCAGTGAAGTTTGGAAAATGATTGTTAAAGCCTCCGTTATTTCCTCCCTTGCTTCTTTTAACAGCCTGGGATACATTTCATCTGGCCCTGGTGATTTATCTACTTTCAAGGATGCTAATCCTCTTAATACTTCCTCTCTCACTATGTTTATCCCATCCAATATTTCACACTCCTCCTCCTTAACTTCAATCCCTCTCCTTTGTGAAGACAGATGCAAAGTATTCGTTAAGAACCATACCCACATCTTCCGCCTCCTCACATAGTTTACCTTTTTGGTCTCTAATAGGCCCTACTCTTTCCTTAGTTATCCTCTTGCTCTTAATTTATTTATAAATCATCTGCCATGGCCAAAAGTACACATGGCTACCGACTTTGGCAAGTGTTTAGGTTGCCAGGACAGATGGTGCTGCTGTCAGTGGTGTGGACCATGACCACCTCTCTTGGTGACATTAGCAACATCTCATTTTGCTGCTGTGCTGCTGACTTCAGGGCTACCATTACTGGGAGAGCAGCAAAGCAAATGAGGATATGCCTTGCAAGACAGTGAGTGCTAAATCCCATAAAACATGTAAGAAATATTGCACCTGAAATTGTAATAGATAATAGTAGTCAGTATTTGACAAATCTTTTCCCACTTCCAACATGTACACATTGGGTTGGAATCTGCCATTCATATCCAAGGTTTAGTAGATGCCTAAATTAGCTTGCCTTAAGGCTGTCTCATCTATCAAATTATATTGATAATTATGCAAACCAATGACAACAGGGCTGCACCACCACACTGAGGTGTTGTTAACACCTATTTGCCAAAGCAATCAAAGATGAAGTTGGACCTAGAAATGCATTAACCAACATTTATGATAACGCAATTCATACCATCATAAAGGTAAGTATTGAGGATTACATAAAGTCCTTGGATATGTACTACTAACCGATGGTGTCAAAATCATCATAAGCACCACAACAGTTTAAATGTATCTCAGATATAGCTGGGTTTTGCTAAATAACAATATCAGTTAGTCAATGTCCAAAATTACAGTGGTTTAGAAAGATTAAGTTTATAGTTTGTATTCAACGTATCACTTAAGTTTCTATATCCCAAGATGATGAGTATTAAAATTTACAACACTCTTTTAGTAGGTTGACTGTTTTAACCTTGGGCAGTTCTGCCTTCCCCTGAGATGCTCGGCTTCACCTGAGAGGCTGCAGCATGTCACTGTTCATGTTGGGCTTCTTTCTTTGGTCATCATCTTGGCTGAATGGTTGCACTGTTATCTGAGTCAGAAGGTCATAGGTTTAAGCCCCATTCCATGACATAGGGGATGAATTTGCATGAACTTCAGCGGAAGAGCTGCAGATATTCTGGAAAAACTGGGTTCCCCGATGTTTCTGTGGCTTTTCCACTGAAGTAACGGCAGATGAGATGAAAAAGGGACGGCACGAAAAGCCAGAGTTGGTGGCCAGAGAGGAAGAAAATCCCACTTAAGGGACGTAACCATCAGTGACCAACCAAGATAATCAATTCTGCCATATGGAATCTTTCCATGGTGTCATTCAACTGGACAGGTGCATATCAGAAGCTAAATTGCTTGATTTTAATTAGTTTGACAAGAACAGGTTTCCACTTATAAGTATTATATTTCTTTCAACTGATCCATGTTTAAGTAATAAGAATGGTATTTTTCTGATATCTGGGCTTCTCCAGGTTCCTCCAAGCTTGTTCGTCTTATTTAAGCAAGGACCATTGCACATTAATCTATCTAATTTTGACACAAGCCTTTATTGGCAGCATCTGATTCTATGATTAACCCTTTTAGTTTTCCCTGAATGCTTATAGTGTATCCCATATACTTATCCTTATTACAAATGTGTCCAGAATGTCTCATTTTCTTACAGGCTCTCCAATGTCTTAAAGGAAAAAGAAATGGCAGTAACACCCCCGATTAAGCAGACAGTTTTCCTTTTGGATCCTACTGCAATCGTTTTAATAGCAACAAAACCTCAATCAAATCTCCATCTATTTTCTCTATTCAGGTGGTTTTGGGGTTGCTAAGAATCTGAGCAGCTGGGCAGTGAAAGGGAAGGAATGCAGTGTGGAGGCATCAGTGGAATCGGCTATAAAGAAATTCCACGCTACAAAGAAACCCATTGGTCTGTGCTGCATCTCTCCAGTGCTGGCAGCTAAACTCATTCCCAGATGTGAATTGACTGTGGGTTATGACACAGAATGTGATAAGTATGTATACTAATTTTAATTAAATTTGCCAAGAATCCATATCTGCATCTTTATTACACCAATGTAAAGTGATATGGTCAATAACAGATTTGTAATGTGTTTAAATATTAGACAGACATCGAATGCTTAAATCAACTGAAGTTTGCCTACTCTCGTATTCAGCGTCATAACATGTAGTAGATAAGATATGATTGATCTCCAGATATATTGCAGGCACAAATTCAACTTAGAGAGTACCACATGCAGCTATTACTGAGACATGGCTGCAAGACAGTCAGGACTGGGAATTGAATATACTGGGTTATAAGGTCTACAGGAAGGATAGGGAAACTGGTAGAGGGGAAGGAGTAGCCTTAGTGATTTAAGGATGAAATCACTTCAATGATAAGAGAGGATATAACGAGAAGTAAGCAGGCAGTAGCAACTTTATGGGTAGAATTCAGCAATAGAAAAGGATTTAAGACTGTAGTGGGAGTTGTGTATAGGCCACCTGGTAGCAGCTGTGAAGTGGCAGAATGTATAAATGGAGAGATTAGACAAATATGTAGCAAAGGCAGTGATTTTAATGGGCGTACAATAATTCAAAAAATAGCACAAATCCTGGTGACTGGGCGAGATACAAAGAACAGCAAATGGTGACAAGAGCTACAAAAAGGAGTATGAAAAGAAACTTGCAAGGGATATCAAAATCAACACATTTTTACAATTATATTAGGAAAAAGAGGGTGGTCGAGCAATATGGGCCCCTTAAAAATTGATAATGGTGATATTGTAAATAAAAACAAGGAAATGGCGGACATGTTAAATAATTACTTTGCGTCAGTATTTACAATAGAGGATAGCATGCTGGACACAACAAGGAAACTAATTTTGATTCAGGGATGGGGACTCACCACAATTAACTTAAGCCAATTAACAATAATGAGGAAAATAATGGCACTAAAGAGTGAAAAATCCCTGGGACCAGATGCTTTGATTCCAGGGTTTTAAAGGAGGCAGGTGAGGACATTGCAGATGTCCTAACTATAATCTTCCAAAGTTCTCTCAATTCAGGAAACGTTCCTTTTAGATTGGAAAATTGCACATGTCACTCCACTATTAAGAAAGGTGAGGGAAGCCAAGGAATTATAGTCCAGTTAGCCTAACATCTGTTGTCGGGAAATTACTAGAGTCTATAAGGATAGAGTGACTGAACACCATGAAAATTTTGAGCTGATCAGAGAGCCAGCATGGATTTGTAAAGGGTAGGTCATGCCTGATGAATCTGATTGAATTTTTTTTTGAAGCGGTGACTAAAGTAGTGGACAGAGGAATGTCTATGGATGTTGTTTATATGGACTTCCAGAAGGCATTCAATAAAGTCCCTCACAAGAGACTGTTAGCTAAAGTTGAAGCTCATGGAATTGAGGGCAAATTATTGACTTGGTTAGGAAATTGGCTGAGTGGTGGGAGACAGAGAGTAGGGAGAGTGAGCAGGTACTCAAATTGGCAGAATGTGACTAGTGGTGTCCCATAGGAATCTGTGTTGGGGCCTTAACTATTCACTGTATTTTATTATTGGCTTAGATGACTGGATAGAGAGCCACATATCCAAGTTTGCCGATGACAAAGATAGGCAGCATTGTAAGCAGTGTAGATGGAAACCTAAAATTACAGATATTAATTAAGTGAGCAAAATTGTGGCAAATGGATTTCACTGTAGGCAAGTGTGAGGCCATCCACTTTGGACCTAAAAGGAATAGATCAGAGTACTTTCTAAATGGTGAAAAGCTCAAAACAGTGGAGGTCCAAAGAGACTTAGGGGTCTATGTACATAGATCATTAAAATGTCATGGACAGGTACAGGGGGAGGGGGAATCAAAAAGACAATGGAATGCTGGCCTTTATAGCTAGAGGACAAGAATACTATTGTATAGAATACATTGGTTATGATCTTCCAAAATTCCCTAGATTCTAGAACTGTCCCAGTGGATTGGAAGGTAGCAAATGTAACCCTGCTATTCAAGAAAGGAGGGAGGGAGATCGAAAACAGGAAACTATAGGCCGGTTAACCTGACATCAGTTGTCGGGAAAATGCAGGAATCCATTATTAAGGAAGTGGTAACAGGGCACTTAGTGTTTTAATTTGTGCCTGTTTGTTTTGTAAGCTAAATTGTGTATCAAAGCCCATAATAATTTTGACGCAGTGGACCAGCATGCTGATGTGTTAAAGGATTGTAGAATGTTTGTCTGATTCCTCACATGATGAGCTTTTAGTCTCTCACTGCTCTTGGGGAGGGGAATGAAGGGAGAGAGATTGCAAGTAGAGGTGAGGCACTTCCCTACAGGGGGAGAGGAGACTTCGAAGCCAAGTCATTCTGGGACTCGTTTGCACTTTCCACCCAATAGCTAGTTAAAGTGGCATTAGCAAAGGCCTAAGAATAGGTGGCCTGTATGTTGCCTTGGTTGGAGAAGAGTATGTGGCACCTAGAGAGACAAAGGTATAAGATAGTTATTGTTGCCAAGTGTGGTTTGACCCTACTTCAGGTACTTTTAAGGAAAAATTCAGTCATTGTATAGCCCCAGCAATGAGTCATGCTGAAAGGGAGCACAAATGGGAGAATTTGTAACCCTATCTCTGACCCATGCTTTTTAAGCACAGCTCAGATTGTAGGATCACCGAATTTTTCTGTTAATCTCTGACCTTTACATATACTGAATTACATTACCCACTACAGAATACATCCCAGAACAATCAAGTCTGCTGCATTGAAAGGCCTATCTGTAAACATGTAATATGTTCAGCTGCTGTTTGGGAAGAAAAACGCATCATTTCAATCCCATATTAAAAAGCCCCAAATATGGTATTATGCCTTTTGAAGTAATGGATATTGCTTACAGGGGGAATTTAATGATATAGAATCATAGAAATTTACGGCACAGAAGGAGGCCATTCAGCCCATTGTGTCTGTGCCGGCCGAAAAAGAGCTATCATGCCTAATCCCACTTTCCAGCACTTGGTCTGTAAGTTACGGCACTTTAAGTGCACATCCAAGTACTTTTTAAATGAATTGAGGGTTTCTGCCTTTACCACCCTTTCAGTCAGTGAGTTCCAGACCCCTACCACCCTCTGGGTGAAAAAATTTCGCCTTGGCTCCCCTCTAATCCTTCTACCAATTACTTTAAATCTATGTCCCCTGGTTATTGACTTGGACTTGGACTTTGGGCTCAGTTATGAAGAAGTGAATTATGAAACATTTGGAGAAAAGATGAGGTGTCAAGATATGGGTTTTAAAATGGATAAAGAGGTAGTAAGTAGATTATTTAATTTGGACTGTGATTGCGGGACAAGCTACAAGTATAAAATTGATATGACTACAGCTAAGAATTTTCTTCCAGACTGAATGCAACGTATGGGTTTGAAAGTTTTTTGAACGGTTGGACATTTGCTAGATTACTTTTTGTGGGTTAGGGAGAAGTCCTGAGCTTTACTTTCTCTTAAGTTTACTGATAGTTGGTTGCTTTTCTTGGGAGATGGAATGGCTTGGGTAGGGCTCATGATGGGGCAAATTGTACATGGTCTGTAGATAGAATGCGTTTCTTGTCACATTTCTAATGCTAGCAGAAGTGCATTCACATTTGTCCTTCCCAGGTAAATGGCTCCCATAACAAACCAATGTGGTATATCTCTAGGTCCCATCTTGACCTATTACCATACTTCTCCAACATTTTTTGTGCATTTACTCATTTTGATACACCTTTCCAAGATTGTCATTGTTTACAGCATTCCCCAGGCCTCTTTGGTGAATTCCTTGCTGAAATCTTCTCCTATCTGCTCTTGCTTAGTCTTTACGATCACTGACGTTATGATCCATCATATTCTATTTATAGTTTCATCTTTAAAGAAAAGCTATTATAAAACACATGGTTTTGAATGGCTCCTCAAAATAGAATGCAAAAAAGGTCCTTGACAGCCACTCTTTAATGTGTTCATCACTGTTTTTGTCGTATTTATCAAAACAATACTGCCAGATTAGATGAAACAAAGCATACAGATCTTAACAGCTTATCCCATTCACTTTCACACTGGCATTGTGCCTTAGAATACATTTTTTGAAGTTAGCCTGCTTTATTCTGCAAAGTACAACACTATAATGGCAGTAATCATATTTTACTCGAAGTCCACATGCCCCCTCATTTCCATACAGTATTGTGAACTCACCAGAAAATCAGGAAGCTCTATTCTGGAATTCTGATCTATAAGAAATATAAATGGAGATGATCAAGTTGTTATATTCAAAAGTGGACAAGGATGTGCCAGGTTCAAGGGTAGTTGCACTATTTATGTGCATTTGGTGATGACTGTTCTAATACAAGAGTAAATTTAAAGAAAAATACAGGATGAATAAACTAATATTTAACTATAATAGTGGCATGGGGAAAGCAAAATATGGTAGCTATGATATTCCAAGGGTTGAAATGAACAATGCTATTCTAACCCATGTAGGTGATTTATCAATCCCACACCCTTGGAGCTGCACTTAAAGGTAGAGTGGGTCAGACAATTGGTGCTAGAGTGTTATAGCCTTATCTCTGATCCATGCTCCCTTTAAGCATGACTTCCCGCTGGAATGTTCGGGTTTGGTGAATTTACCCTATTGCATCTTTTTATAATGTTACATAATATTTTTCCTGACATTATGATTCTTCTCTTCTTTCTGTAGCTCAATTTGCCATAATGATATTTTGTACTTTTTTCTCTAGGTGGCCCTATGCAAAAACAGCTCAGGCAATGATAGATCTAGGCTGCAAACATGTCAACAAGCATGTCAATGAAATACACGTGGATAAGCAGAATAAATTGGTGACAACCAGTGCCTTCATGTGCAATGCCGCCTTCCATGAGATTTTTGACGGTGTTGGGGAAATGGTGAAAGAAGTCCTGAAGCTTGCATAAACCTTCATTAAATTGATGTAGTTGAAAGTGTATCCTCATGGAATTCTCCAGGAACATAAAACTATTCAATTTGTTAGAATGTGTATTTGTTGGCACACCACTTTAACATGTTATTAACTTGTTTAGAGGGAATATTTAAAGCCTAATGCCACTATTGCGAAAAGAACCACAAGCTATAATTTAACGGATTAAAAGAATATTCTGAAATACAGAAGGCTGTTTCATATTGAGTTTGATTTTTACTTTGTCTGGAGACAATCTACAGATTTCTAGGTGTCTGCAAAATAAGCTATTAAAATATTGGCTGCATAATTCTTTCTTTTAGTGCGCTAGGAGTTGAAATATAGTGCATGGAGGACTTTCAATTCTTCTAATATTTATTCAATGAGGAATGGATAAAATCCCTTGACTTCCGACTATGTTTCAGTCAGTCACTAATTTCTGAGACATTTTCTGGTAGATAGGTTACTCAAAGTAACCAGAACCTGGATGGTGATTGTTTTTGTGTATAAGAAGTTTTGGGGATGGACAAAACTCATTAGCCACAAAAAACATGTCCCGTTTCCTGGATCTGCCAGCTGTATCCCTCAACTCCTCCTCTCCGGAAAGCATTCAATTCTCTTGAACTCAGTTGCACTATCCACATCAACGGCCTTCTCTAGTCAAATATTCCACAAGTCTATTCTCCATTAAGAGGAAATGTTTCTCCCTGACTCTCTTTCTTAAATCTCACTTTTTAAAAACTTTTTTTTTCCTCCTGTGTTTTAACACATTGCCAAAGTGAGCAATTTTCCTGGATCAATTTTGTCAATTTCCTTCAGCTAAGCTAGTTTGCACAGGCCACTTATTTCCCTCAACAGACTGGAACTATTTAAGTTTGAACAAAATCTACTTTGAATGGGGTTAATCTAAATCTAGATTTGAAAGTCTGTCCTAACTTGCATCACAGTGTAATTTTATCATGTGGACCATTTTGGAGTTGGCTCTGGGTGCACCTTTGGAGACTTTCAACCTCTACGGATTTTTTTTAAAACCAATATCTGACTAGTGATGTCTGCCACCATAGCTAATGGGAAAAGATTGGTTTCAATGCTAAGGCATGTTCCCAAAGTGGAATTTGACAAGTCTATGAACTTCCTAAAAAGAAGCCTATGTAAATTTCAATTTAGGCTTTTCTAATTCACCCTATAATTCTGTAGTGTATGAGATTAACTGTAGGGCCTAATGGCCTGCTATATTGGGTAAGGACAAACAAGAGACATACTTTACCCATGCCTCAAACTGGAGTTGGCCCCTTTGCACATGCATATTAGGGGCCTAACAGCAGCTTGAGCTCCCCTTGCCAAGATTAGTCTGCCCTGAGACAGCCAGTGCCATCGGGGGCGGTGCTTAGGGAAACCAGCCCTAGGGATCATATGCAACAAAGAATGTACGTAACTTACCTGAATGAGAAGTACATTTGGCCACACTCCTGCTTACCATCGCTCCTGAACACCGATCCTTCCTCCCCCTGCCTCCTATCCTGACCTCCGATCGCCCCCAGACCCCAGATCTCCCACATTCTCACCCCCGCCTATCTCCCTGTTCCAAGATCCTGGTTCCCGATCTTCCTCCCCAGACCTCCGTGATTCCAGGCACGCTGATCCCGATCCTGCGACTCCCAACCCCAAGATCCAGGCTCCCTGCCCCTTCACCCCCATCCACGACCCGACCTCCTGAATCATTTATCTGAGGTCAGCTGCAACTTTAGCAATGGCCCAATTTTTCTCCACTCTTCCCTCATCTTCAGCAGTGGGCTGCTGTCCAACACCAGCTCCATTACATTCAGGTCTGAGCACCTCTGACATCGCTATTCAGGCACAGGGATTGTTCCCTGCGTGACCACAAAAAGGGGCATGCTCGAATTTCCAGGCCAACATTTCTAATTGCTCATGGCCCTTCCTGCATACCTTGCTTAGAATTGGATTTCTCCTTCCTCCCTCTTCCAATCACAATGAATTTCATTTGTGATTGATGGTGATAATCCACCCAGGAGCATTTCTGCTGAAAGCCAAGTCCCAGGTATGGTAATTGCCAAAAGACACCATTTAGGTCAGGAGTGTCCAAATGTTTTGGCTTAGTGGGCCACTTAATTTCTGTTACAAATTTTGGGTCTATCTTAGGTAATCTTTCAAGTACAGCAGTGTTAGTCACTCCCATAAGCAGTCTGAGCACCTTACATTCAGGAATGTGCCTGTACTACCCAATACCTAATTATATAATAGTGTAACCCAGAGCTATAACAATAGGACCTCTTGTAATTGGAGCTGGACATTATGCGATAAATTTCGATAGGGCCTATTATTGGGCATAGGTAGTGTGATCCGCTATTAACCCATGCCCAGTGGTCCCTGCGTAGGTAGAACGAGGACTTTGTTCTGCCTCAGTATTCATCTGCAAGCTGCGTTCAAATTCAGGCCTTGCACGTTGATTCAATGCAATTTGCACTGTCTACCAGAAGGGGCAGCTCCAATCTCTTAAAGGGAGGATATCTCTTAAACTCTCTTAAAGGTAGACGGTACCTGTTATTTGCTAAAAATAACAGTCTGCTGTCTGCACGGGGTCCGACCGGAGATCAGACATCGTACATGTAAAACACAGATGCAGGTCCCGTCCCTATATTTAGACATTGATGAGTTATGTTAAAATATTGAATAAAGGTTGCACACTACTAAATCCCACATTCTTCAATCTGCATGCCAGATCTCACCAATTTGCTGATCTGAGTTTGTACTAGGCCTGCGAGAGTATTTGCACCAAGGTTCTCTGATAATGCTCTAGAGGCCTTGATGCAAGAGGTGCACAGAAGGAGGGCCATCCTATATTTGCGGGTGGTGCTAGTGGGGGGGGGGGGGGGGCGGCAAGAGGCCCTCCAGACAGATGCCCAAAAGGCAGTGGGAGGTAGTAGAGGATTAATTCAATGCCAGGCGTATAGCACCACAAACATGGATCCAGTACAGGAAGAAGTTCAATGGTTTGACACGAGTGGTCAAGGTGAGTGAGGTCAACTATCAATTGTCGTCTCCTACCAACTGCACCACTAGCCGCAACCACTGCTCCACGCACTACACCCCCCATCACCCACAAACCAACAAACTCATTTAAAAAGTACCGGGATGTGCACCTGAAGTGCCGTGGCCTGCATAGCTATGGACCAACCACTGGAAAGTGGGATTAGGCTGGGTGGCTCATTTTCGGCTGGCACGGACACGATGGGCTGAATGGTCTCCTGTGTCATAAATTTTCTATGATTCTATGATTCTAAACTCTTTTCATCAGTACCCAACTCTTCCAATCAGATGCTTCCTCTCACCCTTACACATTAGCACTGTTGCAAGCCACCCACCCACAACTCACAGGCCACATACATTGGCAGCTATTCAACCATGTCAGGCACATCACCCAGACACACGTCCCGTTTCCTTTAAGGAGAATGTGGCACATATCAGGAGGCAGCAAGTGGCAGTGGCATTTAGCCCCTCGAGCCTGCTTTGCCATTCAATGCGATCATGGCGGACCTGTGACCTAACTCCATATACCCGCCTTAGCCCCATATTCCTTAATACCCTTGGTTCACAGAAAGCTAACAATCTCAGATTTTGAATTCACAATTGAGCTAGCATCAACTGCCGGGGGAGTAAAAAGGAATGTGGTTATAATAGGTGACAGTATAGTAAGAGGGATAGACACTGTTCTCTGCAGCCAAGAGCGAGAATCCCGAAGGCTGTGTTGCCTACCCGGTGCCAGGGTTGAGGACATCTCCTCAGGGCTGGAGAGAAACTTGGAGTGGGAGGGGGAGTATTCAGTTGTCGTGGTCCACGTAGGTACCAACGACATAGATAGGACTAAGAAAGAGGTTGTGCTGAGGGAGTTTGAGCATCTAGGGACTAAATTAAAAAGAACCACAAAGGTGATAATCTCTGGATTATTACCTGAACCACGAGCAAATTGGCACAGGGTAAATCAGATCAGAGAGATGAATGCGTGGCTCAAAGATTGGTGTGAGAGAAGTGGGTTTCGATTCATGGGCACTGGCACCAGTACTGGGGAAAGAGGGAGCTGTTCCGTTGGGATGGGCTTCACCTGAACCATGCTGGGACCAGTGTTCAGGCAAACCGAATAACTAGTGCAGTAGAGAAGGCTTTAAACTAAATAGAGCGGGGGGGAGGGCTCAGGTGGGGCAAAGTTTAGATTGATAAAGAGAAAAGACAAGGAAGTAGTACAGGAAAGTGATGGGGGTAATGATAAACAGAGTGTGTCAGGAAGGGACAGAGCGTACAAACATAAGAGTGCACTAGCAAATTGGGCCGGGGTAGGAAAGAATGGTAAAAAGACAAAATTAAAGGTTCTTTGTCTGAATGCACGCAGCATTCGTAATAATATAGATGGATTGACGGCACAATAGAAACAAATGGGTATGAGCTCGTGGCCATTACAGAGACATGGTTGCAAGGTGACCAAGTTTGGGAGCTAAATATTCAGGGTTATTTAACATTTCGGAAGGATAGGAAAAAAGGTAAAGGTGGTGGGGTAGCTCTGTTAATAAAGGATGAAATTGGTATAATAGTGAGAAATGATCTTGGCTCAGAAGATCAAGATGTTGAATCAATTTGGGTGGAGATAAGAAATAGCAAGGAAAAGAAATCACTGGTGGGAGTAGTATATAGGCCCCCTAACGGTAGTTACACTGTAGGGCAAAATATTAATCAGGAAATAAGGGGGGCTTGTAAAAAAGGTAATGCAATAATCACGGACGATTTTAACTTTCACAGAGATTGGACAAATCAAATTGGCAAAAATAGCCCTGAGGAGGAGTTCATAAAGTGTATTAGGGACTGTTTCTTAGACCAATACGTTGGGGAACTAACCAGGGAACAGGCCATTTTGGATCTGATAATGGGTAACGGAACAGCATTAATTAATGATCTCAAAGTAAAGGATCCGTTGGGAAGCAATGATCATAACATGATAAAATTTCACATCCAGTTTGAGAGTGAGGATCTTGGGTCTGAAACTACTGTATTAAACTTAAATAAGGGCAAATATAAAGGAATGAGGGCGGAATTGGCTAAAGTGGACTGGGTAAACAGATTACATGGTATGATGGTGGATAAGCAGTGGCAAACATTTAAAAAGATATTTTATGACTCACAACAAAAATATATCCCTGTGAGGAGGAAAGACTCCACAAAAAGGGTGAACCAACCATGGCTAATGTAAGGGGTTTCTTTTTTACTGTTTCTCGGGCTTATAATAGGTCAGCCAGTTATGTTTTCCTGAGCTGCCCTGCCCGCAGTGCGGTTGCGAATCGCTTACCCCTTCCTGATTCTGAGCTGAGGACTTATCGAGTGGTAACAAAGACAGACGAACAGACCAGTGGATTGGTACAAGGAAAACCAATGTTTATTAATAAGAAAACTAAAACTACAAGGTAAACAGTATAATACAGAAGATAAAAAGAAAGAAATCGCTATGGATGTAATACAGTCTTACACTTATCGGGTTGGAAGAAACGGACACATCGAGGGAAAATTCTAAAATCACAAGTTTAGCAATATCCCCTTTAACCCCCAACCTTACACCTATGCTAAGCTGTCTTGTGGCAGCCAGAAAATTAATGCTCACCGGTGAAAACAGATGAAAAGGCCTGGCCCCTGTGCCTGCTGTTGCCGTCGGCATGTGGTTGCGAGGTTTACTGGATGGCCTTCCTTCTTAGCTGCTAGCAGACAGACAGGGTGGGGCCAAGAGGCGAAGAGAGAAGAGATACTGGGCAGCCCAGTTATACCCTCTTGGTAACAGGTTTTTTTCATACCTCATCAGCTTGCTTCATTGTTTGATTTAAGCACGAAACGTAAGACAAAGGACCCCATCTCTGGCCCATTTACATTAATGGCCAATTCCTGTATTTCTGAGTTCCATAACTGCTTTAAGACAAAGGACCTAATTTCTGGCCCATTTACATAATGGCCGGTTCCTGTATCGATCTGTTCGCTAACTGCTTTACCATTGTTCCGAATGTACCTTGATGGTTCACCTTTTGTCCTGCGATCACTTCCTGCTCGAATTTTGATGTGTTGGCCGGCCATGTTGATAGCTTGCCTCAGGGCTAGAATGCAGCTGCATTGTTTAAAGAAACCTGTCTGAAACACGAAGCCTGCCGAGTTGTTGAGAATGCAATTTCAAATCTGCCGGTCCTCGGCCATGTGTCTGACTGCAGCCATTTTGAGAGACCTTGGATTTTTTAAAAACAGTCACACCAGGGTTTCTTTAATAACTCCAATAAATCTTCGGGGTGGGGGGAACATGTGAAATTTTGCGAATCCCTTCACTCCCCCCTGTGGATACTTAAACTTGCTTGAAGTGTCCATGCAAGGTGAGCAAAAAATTTCTGACCGTCGCAAACAACCTTCCCCTTTATTTACCTATCCCTAATCCCTCGACACATACATTCCCTTACTTGGAGAGAACCCCAGTGTATGGCAGGCATTCAGATAGAAAACAAGGTTGAATTACAACAATCCCAGCACGGAGGGGTCCAAATACCTCTGCACCACTTGGGATGAAACAGTATTTCGCATACTATACAACACAACAATGAACAATCTTTATTCAAAACAACATCAAAACGAAAACTTTCTTTATTGAAAACAACAAATGGAAGGGACCATCTTTATTAAAATAATGAAACAGGCTGCCATCACTCGCAAGGGATGCGTCCCCGAACTCACACGGGTGTTTCGTCTACCCGAGCATACTGGTCCTTCCATACCCTTTGTGTTCTAACTACTACCTCGAGACCCCTATTCCTACACTGGACGCAAACCAGGTAGAGGACGATCCCGAGCTGACAGATTACTAGCACGTGTGATGCCAGACGAATCCAGGAGGGGACCTCTATATTCTCAAAGATGTCCCACCAGGGTGGGGTCGTAATACTCAGAATATCGGCCCCTATCTGGACAGTCTTCTGTTCCAGCGTGTAAAAGTGTTTTTGGGACACCCCTTCTGCTTTTAATAATTTAACGAGGTGTTCTGGGAGAGGGGGATCTGGTAGCCAAAGTGGGCTACATACTTTTGGAGGTTGGTGAAATTCTCTTTCACAGTGAGGTGAACAGTGGATGGTTCAGGGATGGAGACAATTCGTGTCTGTGCCACTTGAACTTCTGCCTCAGGTTTAAAGCAGAAACTGCTGTCACTCACCGCACACCAGCTGTGCTGACCGTGCTGGTAGTGAGACGCTGCTGTGGTGACGCAATATGTCCCACCTCCTATATACGCCACTTGTGGGGGAACATGGCCTTGTGCCATGGCTTCCATGGTGCAGTTTATAGGCTTCGCGTCAGCAGCTCTGAACCCGCACTGCGGTTTTGAATAGGCGTTCAAGTGCTGGGGACACAGGATTATGTGTGATCCCCGGCTCTGGCACCCCGAGAGGTCAGTACCCGTCATAGCGTGCTCCCACTTTATGACGTAGGGCGGGACCGCTGTGAAACGAACGTGTGCACCCCCCTGAATGACACCAATGTTCTCCACCCTGTCTTTAATTGCGTTTTTAAACCATTAATCTGGGTCTGCAGCTCGATGTCATCTCAGCTGTTGATGACAGAAGACCCCGTGTTAAAACCAGTTAAGACATCGTTAAAAAACACCCCTTCTTTGTCTCCCAATCCCGTCCAAAAGCTCATGGGTGTATCGTCTGGCTCTGTCAACGTCTGAAAAATCAAACTGATAAAATTTAACATCTGGCCGGGCCCCATATAGGCTGCCTGCCTCGGGTGAAGTGTGAGCGGGTCCCTCGACCTCGGCTCACGTAGACAATACTGGAACGGTTCCATCTTAAAATTACATTACGGTTCCACACCTTATAATAAACCTATACATCTTAACTTAAAATTACAAACTTAACTGCTAAAGTTATATACATCCGCCGCCCGTCTCCGAGCGGCCAGCTCAAATTCTGTCAGGACTGCTGCAGGCTGCTCCCTGCGGCGTGGCTGTACTGAGCTTTACTTCCGGTCCCTCACAGCCCGCGACTGCTGGCTGAGGACCTTTGTCTTTCGACTTAACTTTAACGCGGGAGGTAGCCCCTTTAAACTGGGGAGCCGGCGACCATGTCTTCCTTGGCTGGGGTGTCCGAGGGGACCTCCTAGGAAGTGCAGTTGGTGGGGCTACCCTGGCGAGCAGACCCTTGCTGTGGGTCGCAGTCCTTGCTGGCTGGGGGCTTTTCCCCTGTGGCTCCTCCCTTCCCAAGTCTGAGCTGGGGACAGGCAACCCCTCGCTGCCTGCTGCCGGTGGCTGAGAGTCTTCCTCTCCAGGTTCAAAACCTGGGTCGGGGGCGGGGCTACCTGCCTCGGGCTCCTCCTCCTCCCCACCTGAGTCCCAGAAGAGAGGGGGAGTGGTTTGGACAGGGGTCTGGGTGACTCCTCCCCTGACACATGCGACTGCGCCTGTGTGTGCTGCCTGTGAGCTGGGAGCTGCTGGGAGCTGGGGATTTCTAACCTCGGGTTGGATCCCAGCTGCCTGCTTTTTCGCCTCCACAGTACTGGGAACTGGTAGCTCTTGGACCCCTTCCCTCCTAGCCTTGTCTATGGCTCGTTCCCCTGCGTGGACGGTCAGGCCCAGGAATTTCACCTCCTGCTGGCCGATCTGCGCTTTCTTTTCTAGTCATAGCGGGGCATCGTCAGGGGGGGCTGAGGGAGCTACCACACCGGTAGTGGCTGCTATTCTTCCCTGGCTGGCCATAAAAGATCGCATGGCCTCAAAAAATGACTCCATGGCAGCGGGGGCAATTCCTGTCTCTGCCTCCCCCATCGCTGCCTTTTGTGCTAGGGCGGTGGGATTCTTTCCCTCAGTATCCTTCCAGGGGTTTTTACAATCTTTGCGCCAGTGGCCGTTCTTCCCGCACCCAAAGCAGTTTAACTTAGCCTGGGCGGGACGATTCCCTTCCTGGTGCCATTCCCTTTTATGCTGGGCCCCTGATTTAACCTCGTGGACTTTCCCCTTGGGTTGGGGCGTCTCGATACCCCTGATATTTTTAAATGCTATCGTGAGCTGGCGGATCACCGTTTCCTCGGTGGTCTGGGGGCTACGGGGGTCAAACCAAGCCGCAGCTCGTGTTCGAATTTGGGGCAGGCAGTTTGTCATGAGACAGCGGAGCCAGTGGGCCAATTGATCTCTGTTCAGGAATACCCGCCCTGGCATTCCCGGGCATGCGCTCCGGTAGACTGGCCACAGCCTGTCTGCGAAAGCCTGTGGGGACTCCCCAGGGAGCTGTACCGTTTTTCCCACCCGGGCGAACAGACTCCCATCATTTAGTCCCATGGCCTCCAATATCTCATCCCTTAACTCCTCGTAATCTTTCTGACCCCTTTTGCACTCATCTGATAAGGTTTGGAGGAGGTCACCCCCCAGAGAAAACAGCAGCATTTTTGCTTGTTCTGCTTCATCGCAGTCATTAACGCACGCTGCCTGCTCTATCTCACGGAAGTGTAGAGAGGGGTCTCCCTCCACTGTAAGCTTAGGGATATGGCTAACCATGGCCCTGAGCTGTGGGGTGCCATGCGGCACTACAAACTGGTTCTGGATGGCCCCTAGGTCCTCGCCATCGGCGGGCGGGCCGTACCTCCGTTGTCGGAGGGGGTACACTGGTCCCGGTCCTGGTCTATCTACCAGGACTTGCTGGGTCTCTCCTAATGCTTCATCCTCCACCCCCACTTGTTGCCAGACCTCCTGAAAACTCGGGGCTATGGGTGGTGGCCGTGAAGCCTCTGGTTCCCTAACCAGTGTCGTTCTGGGAGCTGCCTGTGGGACTTTCCTGCTTGGGTTGCCGGTAAAATCCGACTGGCCTGCCTTCGGGCTAAGGAGGCATACCATGCCCTTCGCCCTCGCTAAGGCCATGCCCAAACGTTCTATTTCTTGTCTGCAGGGGCGATGACCTGCATCTTCAAACCCCTGGGCACAGGCCAGCTTATATGCTGCCTTTACCTCACCTACTTTCTCCTCCTGCTCTTTTAATTCTTGCGTGAGGCTGTGGATCTTATCCATTAACCTAACCTCACTGCCTCTCGCCTCTCCGACCTGGTATTCCAGGTGTTCCAGTCTACCTCTAGCGCTACTTTTTAGCTCAGCGATCTGGTATTCCAGGCGCTCTATCTTTGCCTGGTGGTCCCTTGCCATCTGCGCCCTTTCTTGGTTTATTGCCTCGAGCGCTGCTAACCCTTGCTCTTCGGCTGCTGTCTTTTCCTGCAGCTCTAGGGTCAACTGTTTAATCTTGGCTGCTCGCGCTGCTACAGCACGGTCTAGAACTAAGACCTGCTTTTTAAAACACAAGAGCCAGACCGCCTTCTCAATTCCTTTCTTATACTGTTTACTTGCTGTCCACTGGATGGCTGCATCTATAGGACGCTCGGCCTTTAACATATCGCCCACCCACTTTTTCGCGATATTTACCTTGCCGCACACATAGGCAGACAACCTTATCTCCATTGCGGATTCCTCCTCCGCACCACTGTCTGTCTTGTTACACACTTTCGCCTCAGCTCCTGGCTGGCTCGCCATTTCTGTAAGGGGTTTCTTTTTTACTGTTTCTCGGGCTTATAATAGGTCAGCCAGTTATCTTTTCCTGAGCTGCCCTGCCCGCAGTGTGGTTGCGAATCGCTTACCCCTTCCTGATTCTGAGCTGAGGACTTATCGAGTGGTAACAAAGACAGACGAACAGACCAGTGGATTGGTACAAGGAAAACCAATGTTTATTAATAAGAAAACTAAAACTACAAGGTAAACAGTATAATACAGAAGATAAAAAGAAAGAAATCGCTATGGATGTAATACAGTCTTACACTTATCAGGTTGGAAGAAACGGACACATCGAGGGACAATTCTAAAATCACATGTTTAGCAATATCCCCTTTAACCCCCAACCTTACACCTATGCTAAGCTGTCTTGTGGCAGCCAGAAAATTAATGCTCACCGGTGAAAACAGATGAAAAGGCCTGGCCCCTGTGCCTGCTGTTGCCGTCGACATGTGGTTGCGAGGTTTACTGGATGGCCTTCCTTCTTAGCTGCTAGCAGACAGACAGGATGGGGCCAAGAGGCGAAGAGAGAAGAGATACTGGGCAGCCCAGTTATACCCTCTTGGTAACAGGTTTTTTTCATACCTCATCAGCTTGCTTCATTGTTTGATTTAAGCACGAAACGTAAGACAAAGGACCCCATCTCTGGCCCATTTACATTAATGGCCAATTCCTGTATTTCTGAGTTCCATAACTGCTTTAAGACAAAGGACCTAATTTCTGGCCCATTTACATAATGGCCGGTTCCTGTATCGATCTGTTCGCTAACTGCTTTACCATTGTTCCGAATGTACCTTGATGGTTCACCTTTTGTCCTGTGATCACTTCCTGCTCGAATTTTGATGTGTTGGCCGGCCATGTTGATAGCTTGCCTCAGGGCTAGAATGCAGCTGCATTGTTTAAAGAAACTTGTCTGAAACACGAAGCCTGCCGAGTTGTTGAGAATGCAATTTCAAATCTGCCGGTCCTCGGCCATGTGTCTGACTGCAGCCATTTTGAGAGACCTTGGATTTTTTTAAAACAGTCACACCAGGGTTTCTTTAATAGCTCCAATAAATCTTCGGGGTGGGGGGAACATGTGAAATTTTGCGAATCCCTTCAGCTAACTACGGAAGTCAAGGATGGTATCAGGTCAAAAGAAAAAGCATACAACTTGGCAAAGATTACTGGTAAGCCTGAAGATTGGGAAAACTTTAAAAACCAGCAAAGGATGACTAAAAAAACAATAAAGAGGGAAAAAATAAATTATGAGAGTAAACTAGCAAGAAATATAAAAACTGACAGTAAAAGCTTCTACAAGTATATAAAAAGGAAGAGGGAGCTAAAATAAACATTGGTCCCTTAGAGGATGAGATTGGGGAAATAATAATGGAAAACAAGGAAATGGCAGAGGAATTGAACAGATATTTTGTACCTGTCTTCACAGTAGAAGACACTAATAATATACCAATAATAGTAGAAAATCAAGGGGCAAGGGGGAGGGAGGAACTAAAAACAATCACTATCACCAGAGAAAAAGTACGAGGTAAACTAATGGGTCTAAAGGCTGACAAGTCCCCTGGACCTGATGGCTTGCATCCGAGGGTCTTAAAGGAAGTGGTTACAGAGATACTGGATGCATTGGTTGTAGTCTTCCAGAATTCACTAGATTCTGGAAAGGTCCCAGCGGATTAGAAAACTGCAAACGTAACACCCCTATTCAAGAAAGAAGTGAGACAGAAAGCAGGTAACTATAGATCAGTTAGCCTAACATCTGTCATTGGGAAAATGCTAGAATCCATTATTAAGGAAGTAGTAGTAGGACATTTGGAGACTCATAATACAATCAAGGAGAGTCAACATGGTTTTATGAAGGGGAAATTGTGTCTGACAAATTTATTAGAGTTCTTTGAGGAAGTAACGAGCAGGGTGGATAAAGGGGAACCAATGGATGCAGTATATTTGGATTTCCAAAAGGCATTCGATAAGTTGCCACATAAAAGATTACTGCGCAAGATAAGAGCTCATTGTGTTGGGGTAATATACTGGCATGGAAAACAAAGAGTCGGGATAAAAGGGTCATTTTCAAAATGGCAATCTGTAACTAGTGGAGTGTCGCAGGGATCAGTGCTGGGGCCTCAACTATTTACAATATATATCAATGACTTGGATGAAAGAACAGAGTGTCTTGTGGCCAAATTTGCTGATGATACAAAGATAGGTGGAAAAACAAGTTGCGATGAGGACACAAAGTGTCTGCAAAGGGATATTGACAGGTTAAGCGAATGGGCAAAAATTTGGCAGATGGAATATAATGTGGGAAAATGTGAAGTCATCCACTTTGGGAGGAAAAATAAAAAAGCAAAATATTATTTGAATGGAGAAATACTACAAAATGCTGCGGTACAGAGGGATCTGGGTGTCCTCGTACATGAAACACAAAAAGTCAACATACAGGTGCAGCAGGTAATCCAGAAGGCAAATGGAATATTGGCCTTTATTTCTAGGGGGATGGAGTATAAAAGCAGGGAAGTCATGCTACAACTGTACAGCGTGCTGGTGAGATCACACCTGGAGTACTGAGTACAGTTCTGGTGCCATTATTTAAGGAAGGACATACTTGCATTGGAGGCAGTTCAGAGAAGATTCACTAGGTTGATTCCGGGTTGTCTTATAAGGAAAGATTGAACAGGTGGGGTCAATACTCATTGGAGTTTTGAAGAATGAGAGGAGATCTTATTGAAAGATACTCGATTCTGAGGGTACTCGATAAGGGAGATGCTGAGAGGATGTTACCCCTCATGGGGGAATCTAAAACTAGGGGGCATTGTCGCAGAATAAGGGATCGCCCATTTAAGATGGAAATGAGGAGGAATTTCTTCTCCCAGAGGGTCGTGAATCTTTGGAATTCTTTACCCCAAAAAGCTGTGGAGGCTGAGTCATTGAATACATTCAAGGCTAAGTTAGACAAATTTTTGATCAGCAAGGGAGTCAAAGGATATGGGGAAAAGGCGGGAAAGTGGAGTTGAGGTGAAAATCAGATCAGACATGATTTTATTAAATGGCGGAGCAGGCTCGAGGGGCCGAATGGCCTACTCTTGCTCCTATCTCTTATGGTCTTATGGTTTGCAGAAAAGCGTTCCAAACCTCTCCCACCCTTTGTAGAAGCGTTATCTAAATTCACTCCTGCATGTCCTGGCTCTAAATGTTAGGCTATGTCCCCTAGTCCTAATATTCAAATATAGGAGACCTCCAAAAACAGTTGTCAATGTCTCAGCAGCCAGAAGTAATAATACAGCGACTAACCTGTAAATCCTACACGGTCCCTTTAAATAGCGCTGGTTGGGGTGCTCCTGGTGCTCTAAGACATGTTCAGATGGTCGGGGTTAAGACTGTGTGTTGATTTGAGTGTTAAGTGCCAAATTGGTGTCTTTCACTTTAAATCAGCTTTGCAACCTGATTGTATCCATTTTTTCCTTACTTTACATGCAGCCGGCGTTCGGTATTTGTGCATCCTATACCAAGATGGCGTCCGGCGCATGTCACACTGGAAACATGCATGCGCAGCCAAGGCGCCATGTTGGATGTTGGAAAGGCCGTGTAGCGCCGAAACAACAGGCGCTACACGGCCCAATTTAGCGCCCGATGAGCCAAATGGCCTCCTCCTGTGCTGTAAGTTTCCATGATTCTATGTAGACTCTTACTATCCAAGCTGCATGTGGCCCCCTTATTTGTAGGGCCAGGAGGAGAAGGAGTGACAATTCATCCTCAAAACGAGTTTTCAGATTCTTGTGCTATCTCTGTGTTTAAAGGGAAGGAACAATTACTCAATTCTGAAGAATTTATTGTGTAACTGATGTTGATGCTATCCAACTTCTTGATTAGATAGATTTACACACTTTGACATTTACCACTCCCTTCTCCTAAGATAGAATTTATCACTTTGTCGTGTCACTCCCTGTTTCTGAGATGAAACTGGTTGTATTAGTTTTAAAAAGAAAATGCGCAGAATTGTTCCTGCTGGCAACAGAAATTTAAAGCAACCAATGACAATATGGGAGTTAAATTGGATAAGGCCTGATCCCAGTTGTGGGGGTCACGGTGTGCGGTTAACCCACGCCCGCTGTTAGCGATGCAGGCAGCACGTGAGATTCGTGCTGCGTCCTCATTTCATGATTCCCACGTGCAGCCAGAGCTACCCGCGCCATTGAGTGACTGCACACCCCAGCAGGAGGCCCAATACGGGGCGTGGCCGGCACTAGGTAAAGGCAGTCCGCACCTCTTAAAGGGGAGGTCCACTGGCAAAGGAAGCAGTGCAGGATGACAGGCAGAATGGCTGAAGCGGCAACTTGGCGTGCCCCGAGGTTCTCCGACAGCGCACTGGAGGCTTCAGTGGAGGGAGTGCAGGAAAGGAGAGCCATCCTGTATCCGTAGGGTGGCAGGAGGCCCTCCAGACACCAACTGTGGAGGCCTGGCATATCCCCCACTCTACCATTACCATCACGCCAGGGGGTCAACCCTGGTTCAATGAGGAGTGCAGAAGAGCATGACAGGAGCAGCACCAGGCGTAACCTAAAAATGAGGTGCCAACCTCGTGAAGCTACAACAAAGGGCTATATGCACGCTAAACAGCGGAAGCAGCTCGTGAGTGCAAAAGACAAGGCTGAAGCATTTGAAACCATCTTCAGCCAGAAGTGCCGAGTGGATGATCCCTCTTGGCTTCCTCCCGTGATTCCCACCATCACAGAAGCCAGTCTTCAGCCAATTTGATTCACTCCACGTGATATCAAGAAACGGCTGAACGCACTGGACAGAGCAAAGGCTATGGGCCCCAACAACATCCTGGCTGTAGTACTAAAGATTTATGCTCCAGAAACCAGCTGCCCCTCTAGCCAAGCTGTTCCAGTTCAGCTACAACACTGGCATCTACCCGACAATGTGGAAAATTGCCCAGGTATGTCCTGTCCACAAAAAGTAGGACAAATCCAATCCGGCCAATTACCGCCCCATCAGTCTACTCTCAATCATCAGCAAAGTGATGGAAGGTGTCGTCAACAGTGCTATCAAGCGGCACTTATTCACCAATAACCTGCTCACTGATGCTCTGTTTGGGGTCCGCTGGGACCACTCGGCTCCAGACCTCATTACAGCCTTGGTCCAAACGTAGATAAAATGTTCCAGAGGAGAGGTGAGAGTGACTGCCCCTGACTTCAAGGCAGCATTTGACCGAATGTGGCATCAAGGAGCCCTAATAAAATTGAAGTCAATGGGAATAAGGGGGAAAACTCTCCCGTGGCTGGAGTCATACCTAGCACGAAGGAAGATGGTAGTGGTTGTTGGAGGCCAATCATCTCAGCCTCAGGACATCGGAGTTCCTCAGGGCATTTTCCTAGGCCCAACCATCGTCAGCTGCTTCATTAATGACCTTCCCTCCATCATAATGTCAGAAGTGGGGATGTTCGCTGATGATTGCACAGTGTTCAGCTCCATTCGTAATTCCTCAGATAATGAAGCAGTCCATGCCCGCATGCAGCAAGACCTGGACAACATCCAGGCTTGGGCTGATAAGTGGCAAGTAACATTAGCGCCAGATAAGTGCCAGGCAATGACCATCTCCAACAAGAGAGAGTCTAACAATCTCCGCTTGACATTCAATGGCATTACCATCGCCGAATCCCCCACCATCAAAATCCTGGGGGGTCACCATTGATCAGAAACTTAACTGGACCAGCCACATAAATACTGTGGCTACGAGAGCAGGTCAGAGGCTGGGTACTCTGCAGCGAGTGACTCACCTCCTGACTCCCCAAAGCCTTTCCACCATCTATAAGGCACAAGTGAGGAGTGTGATGGAATACTCCACTTACCTGGATGAGTGCAGCTCCAACAACACTCAAGAAGCTGGTCACCATCCAGGACAAAGCAGTCTGTTTGATTGGCACCCCATCCACCACATAAAACATTCACTCCCTCCATCACCAACGCACCATGGCTGCAGTGTGTACCATCTACAAGATGCACTGTAACAACTCACCAAGGCTTCTTTGACAGCACCTCCCAAACCTGTGACCTCTACCACTTAGAAGGACAAGGGCAGCAGGCGCATGGGGACACCACAACCTGCAAGTCCCCCTCCAAGTCACACACCATCCCAACTTGGAAATATATCGCCCTTCCTTCATCGTTGCTGGGTCAAAATCCTGGAACTCCCTTCCTAACAGCACTATGGGAGAACCTTCACCACACGGACTTTAGCGGTTCAAGAAGGCAGCTCACCACCACCTTCTCAAGGGCAATTAGGGATGGGCAATAAATGTTGGCCTTGCCAGCGATACCCACATCCCATGAATGAATAATTAAAAAAAAGTGGCCGTGGAGGTGAATGGCAGGAGTAAATCACCATGCACCTGGATACAGTGCCGAAGAAAGTTGAATGATTTGACACGAGTGGTCAAGGTGTGTGAATGCGGGGCTTCCAGGGCAACACAGCACTCCAGCAATCTGTTCTCTAGCTGATCATCAGGAGTGCTGAGGTGCCGCCCCAGGAGAGTGGCAGTAGCACCTTGGCAGTTGAACCTGCTGTCCTCTCTCCGGACGACAGCATTCCTACTCCCACCTCTGTCACTCCACCAGTGCCCTTGATGTTGCCTGTCAGCCAACTAGGCCAGACTGTTGCAGCCCATGCCGAGATGGTGCAGTCTGAAGCTGGGCCCTCCCGGCCCAGAGCTGCTTGAGGTCATCCTCCCAGGCTATCTGCACACTCCTCAACTGAAGGCCAGCAGTCTTCCACCACCCATGCTCCAGCCACTGGGGTTGCACATCATAGGAGGACTAGAATAGGTAAAGGCACACGAACGACAGGCACTGAGGGAATGCACAAGGGTGAATAGCCTAATGTGTGATACTACAATTAATGTGTTACAGTAAATATTAATTTGAAGTTGCAGATGGCGGCGGTTTTCATTTATGTGAAGAGCTGCGCGAGAAGGCAATCTGTAATCATATGTAGGGCGATGTGTTGGCCATGCGAGAGAGGACAGGTGGGGAGTATAGGACTGTTGTTGACTTGGGAGGTGTTGTTCAGGTGAGTGATATCGCTCATGAATATGGTGAGCACACAGAGCCCTGGCAGACAGGGCCTCCCTGTGTCTTCCTCCACTTTCTTCTCCATCTCTTCCTCCTCAGCCTCTTCCTCCTTCTCCTCCTCTTGTGCCTTTGGCTTAGGGTTTTGCTGGATAGGCGGTGGCAAGGGCTGTTCCCTCATAAGGGTGAGGTTGTGCAGCATGCAGCATACAACGACAAATCTTGACACCTGCTCAGTGGAGTATTGCAGGGCTCCACCAGAACAGTACAGGCAGTGGAAGTGTTGCCTTTAGGAGGCCTTGGTGAGCTTGATGACGTTCCATTTAGCCGCATGGCTCTCGTCGTATGCCCGTTCTGCACGTGTGCTTGAGTAACTGACCGGAGTCATGAGGCACCTCATGAGGGGAGAGCCCTTGTCAACCAATGGCCAGCTTTGGACTTGCCGAGCCGGTGCAAAGATAGTTGGAACGTTGGACTATCGCATAATGAAGGTGTCGTGACTGCTGCCAGTGTAGCGGGCACTGACTAGCATGATGCGCTGTGTGTGGTCGCACACCATCTGCACATTGAGGGAATGGAACCCCTTTCTGTTCATAACGATGGCCGAGTTGAGATGTTGTGCACATGTGGCTATATGCGTGCAATCGATGGCACTCTGCACCATGGGGAAGCCAGCAATGCATGCAACCCCTCGTGCTCGATCGTTCTGCTCCTTTCTGTCAAGAGGGAACGTGATGAACCTGTTGCACAGCCCATACAGTGCCTCCGTGACCTCCCTTGTGCAGCAGTGCACTGCAAACTGCATGATATCGCCAACAGAGGCACAAAAGGATCCAGACCCGTAAAAGTTCTGAATCACGGTTACCTCCATAGCCACAGTCAATGCTGTCCTTGTCCCGCTCTGAGGCTGTAGTTGTGGCTGTCACCCGCATCTTTGGTATCTCCGTCACAGCCATTTTTGGAGAGGCACAACTGTCGGATGCACTGATCTTCGCTCATGTTAGATTATTGTTCCCTGAAGGCCCTCATGGGCTGTGGCCTCCTGCTCAATGCCCTGTGCCTCCTCCTCCTCCTCCCTCTCCTCGCAGCTTGACCTGCTCTGTGTGGTCTCTCTGCGTGCTCCCAGTTGTGTTCTGTGCCCAGCAGGAGCCCTAGCAGGCTACCCATGGTTGCCAGGATTTTGTTCAGGATACTCTTGTAAATGAGACCAACATTAATGGAGGACTTGCCTAACCACTATTTATATACTATAGCAACTCTATCCAAGTATAGGAAGCTTCAACAAACACGGACAATTGTACCAGCAGTCAGAAGCAGTAATCCATCCACTAACCTGCAACACAAACATGACCCTTTAAATAGCGCTGGTGGGAGTCCTCCAGGCCGTCTAAGACATATTCAGAATGACGTGGTTAAGAAAGTTCGTTGGCTGGAGCATTGATTGCCAAAATGGAGCCCATCCCTTTGAATCAGCATTGTACACTGATCTAACGCATGTTCTCCCTACTTTACATGACGCCGGTGTTCGTTATCTGCATGTGCGCAAACGCCTTTTCCAAAATGGCATCCGGTGCACGTTACGCCAGAAAGCTTTTCTTCATGAACAGAATGATCAACACTTACAATGGTTTCCCGATAGACTAGTGAAGGCAAAACCTTAAAGACAGTTAAGAAACAGACAGATGATGTGATGGAGAAACTGTATGTTTTCCTAGATTGGTGAGTGAAAGGTACCAAAGTGGTCTTCCTCATTTATAATGATCTAATTTAAAACCAGGTGACAGAATAGCACATGAGAAAAGGAAGTGCAAATTTTGGTGGTGCAGGTGGGGAGGGGATAAATGTTTGCTGGTGATCATACTTTGTCCTTCTTTACGTTTCCTGCTCCATTCATTGTTCATTTTCAGATTTTTTTCCCTAACCTTATAGATTCCATCTTTCTTATTTACTGTTTTTTTCTTTTTCTTCCTCCACCCTGGTTTACTGAAGTCACATGTACTAGTTTTGGTTGGACCTGTTGCTTCTAATCCCTGTGCCTGACAGAAAATTTCTACCCAAGTGCAATTTGAACTGATGGTATCTTTGCACATTGCAGCTGGTACACAGACGATATTTTCTGTGCTGCTTTGTCCTATGTGAAATGGGAATCACCACTGGGATGAGTTCATAATAATGGATGGGTGGTTGGTTGTGAGATCACAACCTGAAGACTTCCACCCAGTGGTAATATTGGTCTGCTCAAGTAAAGCACATACCTGAACTGAGCAATTCCCTGCATATAACATATCCTTGGATACAGAAAACACCAAAACATAGCAAATTCCCAAACATTTCAGCCCTTGCACGTAAAGATTGTATTAACGTTGCCATACATTACTCACAGAACATCCTTGGCTCGATACGTTTCAGAAATCTATTATTAGAAGGGACTTTTCAGCAAGAATTGGAGATTTGCAAAGTGGTTGGAGGGAGTTATTTGTCGTCACAGATAACACCTTTTCCCAACTAATACGACTTACTTTCAGGAATAATCTAGACAAAATGGTAAACAATTCCAGTAATCAGAAGTATGTTATTGATAGAGGCTCTCTCTGAAACAGAACGAGAGAGCTGAAATGTTTTATTTGATCAGTTGCCTTAGAGATGATTTTTTATAAAAGCATCAACAATTTAACCTCATTTCCACAATTAAACAGCTTAGTAACTTTATGCCGTTGGTTTCAAGAAGGTCACAATGCACACTTTATGCTTCAGTTAAATTCTTCTTCTTTCTAAATCTTGAAGGAAACAGAAAAATAAATTCACACTTCAAGGACTTTAGCAGTTTGGGTAAAGTGCACTCGGAAACATAATTTGAAAGTATTACTGGAATGACTTGTATTCTGCTTACAGAAAAGGTGGATAAATGGCTGATAAAATCTTTACATGGAAATGTAACCTTAGCCATCTAACCATCTCCTGATTGTCTTTTATACATGTTATATGCTCCAAAAGGAACATTAAGTATAAAACAATGACTTAAGCCTAAAATAGTGTCCAATCGCCTCTATTTTTTAGTCCTAAAACTTTCACCAGATGTAGAGAAATGACACTCTCCTTGGGCTGGCTGGTTTTAAATTTCTGGAGTAGATTTTCCTCTTCAGCACTGGGCACCAGACCTTGGAGGGGATGCAGCGCAGCTTCAGCAGAATGATACCAGTGCTTAGAGGGTTAAATTATGCAGACAGTTTGCATAAGCTTGGCTTGTATTTGCTTGAGTTTAGAGGAGTGAGGGGTGATCTGATCGAGGTGTTTAAGATGTTAAAATGATTCGATAGGGTAGATACAGTGAAACTACTTCCTCTGATGGGGGAATCAAGAATGAAGGGACATGATCTTAAAATTAGAACTAGGCCATTCAGGAGGGAAATTAGGAAGCACTTTTCACACAAAGGGTAGTAAAAATCTGGAATTCTCTTCCCCAAAAGGCTGTGGATACTGGGACAATTGGAGCTTGCAAGACTGAGAGGGATAGATTTTTGTTAGGTAAGGGTTTCAAGGGATATGGAGCTAATGTGGGTAAATGGAGCTGAGGTACAAATGAGCCATGATCTAATTGAATGGAGGAGCAGGCTCGAGGGAAAGAATGGCCTATTCCTGTTCCTATATTTGAATTTTGTTCTGAGATTCGGTGCTTGGTTTTCCCGGGAAATTGCGGTGCGTTGGTGGCGGGGAGGCTCCGAAAATCAGGGAAATCCTGTTCGGGTTTGGAGCCCGGCTCCAATCCACCGATGTCCGAGTTCCGCACGGATGCACTTATGTGCCCGCCTGCATCCTGAATCCAGAAGTCCCACCGGCAAATAAAGCCAGTGGGATGATAGTTATAGAGCCAAAGAGCCAGAGGGAGTGATCGGGAGGAGAGAGAGAGAGATCGGTGGGTGAGGGGGAGATAGGGGGGAGAGAGTGTGAGAACAGGGGGAGAGTGGGTGAGAGCGGGCAGGAGAGGGGGAGATCGGAGTGGAGAAGGGGAGATTGGGGGGAGAGAGAGGGAGATCGGGGGGAGAGTGGGAGATCGGGGGGGAGAGAGGGGGAGATCGGGGTCGAGACATTGGTGGCTGAGGGACATCAGAGAGGGGGTCATCTGGGGGGAGAGGGGGACATCAGAGAGGGGGACATCAGACATCGGAGCAGAGGGGTGCAGGTGACATCGGTGGAAAGGAAGGTTTATTTTATTTTTTAAT